>NC_064645.1:526977523-527608951 GCF_023864345.2 Schistocerca serialis cubense
TGTATTTTAATAGCGTCTTCACGAGAAGCAATTTCTCGTTCTCTTTCCATTAAATATGCACAATTTTGAAGACATGGCGAAGCACAGATTTCCAGTATCACTTTATGCATTTGGTCGTTTACCAGTCGATAGCTATGAATATTATATTATTTATGATAATAAAAATTTGTAGACTGAAAAGGAACTTAGTAAATTTAATAAAAAGTTAACCGATCACACGTATTTTTCTCAATACATCAATTGTAAGATAAATAGTAAAGAAAATGAGTGTGTTGAAAAAAAACTGACGAACGGTACTCGATCCAGCGATTACGGGGCTTGAACGCTAACCACTTTTTTTTCTTCATAGTTCGTTGCATCTGTTTCTGGCGGACGCCCCTGCAGCTTGTTGAAGTTCTTAGTTGATCCATTCACTCAGTTTTCTTATTATGCAGCGCAGCTAACCCTCTGATCCCAACACGCTCAGCTGACGTGCCGGCCACAGTCGGTTTACGCCGCTTTGTGGTTAAAAAAAAAATGGTTCAAATGGCTCTGAGCACCTTAACAGCTGTGGTCATCAGTCCCCTAGAACTTAGAACTACTTAAACCTAACTAACCTAAGGACATCACACACATCCATGCCCGAGGCCGGATTCGAACCTGCGACCGTAGCAGTCGTGCGGTTCCGGACTGCGCGCCTAGAACCGCGAGACCACCGCGGCCGGCCGCTTTGTGGTAAAAATGGCCAAGCACAGGTATATATTTGACGACCGACATTATCTTGCGATTTTCTCAGTAACGCTTGAGAAGTACACGCTACTGCTTACACATGTTGTTCTCCTCACGGAGTACTACGAGTGTACGAAGTTTGCAGTAAATCCGTGTTCCAAACGTCGTGGCCTCCCCTTGTAAGAGAGACTAGCTGGCTGATGGAACACAGGTCAGTGAACTGTGCATTCTCTTTTTTATACCTAAGAATTTCTGTTTCCTCTAATATATTCAAAATACGATTCCTTTTTATGAAGTATTTTTAAATTTTCTGAAGTGTTGGTGTTGCCGTGCACCACTTGGCGTCAGTAAGGTAGATAGTGGATTATTTAAGCCTAGCTGTTTCTGAAGTCTTGTTCGAAGTAACCTATCGGTTTGCCCTATATGTATCTTAGGACAATCATTGCAAGTAATGCAGCATGCACCCCCTTCATCGTATTTATTTACCGCTGCTTTCTCCTTGTGACTGAGTTTCCTACGTAGATCAAAATAAGTAAAATACATTGGAAAAATGTTTTTAGGTCTCATACACCTAGCTGTATTTCGGATATTACACCCACATACGGTAATCTACAAAAAATAGAGCGTCCCGTAGTCTGCTCGACTGGTCTAAGCCTTTACCTTTCGTTCACCATTCTACTGACAATATTCAGTGAATAGTACGAGTAAATTTTAACTAGGAGCGATAGGTATGCCTGATGCTGTTGTTGTGGTCTTCAGTCCAGAGGCCTGTTTGATGCAGCTGTCCATGCAACTCTATCCTGTGATAGACTCTTCATCTCCCAGTACCTACTGCAACCTATATCCTTCGCAATATGCTTAGTATATTCATCTCTTGGTCTCCCTCTACAATTTTTACCCTCCACGCTTCCCTCCAACGTTGATGCCTCAGAACGTGCTCCACCAACTGATCCCACATTCTAGTCAATTTGTGCCACAAATTCCTCTTCTCCGCGATTCTATACAGTACTTCCACATTGGTCACGTGATCCATCCATCTAATCTTAAGCATTCTTCTATAGCACCTCATTTCGAAAGCTTCTATTCTCTTCTTATCTACACTGTTTATCCTGCTTGTTACACTTCCATACATGGCTGCACTCCATATAAATACTTTCAGAAAAGCCTTCCCGACACTTAAATCTATACTCGACGTTAACAAGTTTCTCCTCTTATTGCAATACCTAGTCTACATTTTATATATACTCTACTTCGACGATCAGTTATTTCGCTCCCCAAATAGCAAAACTCAGTTACTATTTTTAGTGTATCATTTCCTAATCTACTTCACCTGATTTAATTCTACTACATTCCATTATCCTCGTTTTGCTTTTGTTGATCATTTCAATCAACTCCTCTTCCAGGTCCTTCGCTGTGTATGACAGAATTACAATATAATCGGTAAATCTCAATGTTTTTTTCCTTCTCCATGGATTTCAATTACTACTCCAAATTTTTCTTTTCTTTCTTTCACTGCTTGCTCAATATAGGGATTGAATAACATCGGGAATAGATTCAAATGGCTCTAAGCACTATGGGACATAATATCTGAGGTCATCAGTCCTCTAGACTTAGAATTTTAGAAATTTTTGAAAACATAGTCAGCGATCTTAAAATATGTTAAAATTAAAATTTAAAACAGTCTTAATCAAAATCTTGTTAAATATTTTTTTACTGTAGTGAGTGACTGGTTTCGACTCTATGAGTCACCTTCAGACTCCAGAGCGGTGGATGGACACCACTAGATGAGTTCTGTCGATCATCGACGCTCGTGTAATGGTAGTTACAAGACTGTTTTAAATTTTAATTTTAACATTAGGCTTAGAATTACTTAAACCTAACTAACCTAAGGACATCACCCACATCCATGGCCGAGGCAGGATTCGAACATGCGACCGTAGAAGCAGCGCGGTTCCGGACTGAAGGGCCTAGAACCTTTCGGCGACAGCTGCCGGCTCGGGAATAGGCTACAACTCTGCCTCACTCCCTTCCCAACCACTGCTTCCCTTTCATGCCCCTCGACTGTTATAACCGCCATCTGCTTTCTGTAGAAATTGTAAATAGCCTTTCGGTCCCTGTATTTTACATCTGCCACTTTCAGAACTTGAAAGAGAGTTTTTCGGTCAACTATTTCATGAACTTTTTATATGTCTACAAATGCTAGAAACGTAGGTCTACCTCGTCTTAACCAGTCTTCTAAGGTAAGTCAGTATTGCCTCCCGTGTACGTCTATGACCAATTAGAATTGTGAGTGTATTTTAGTCATTCCCTTATTAATTGCTATATCCGCAGAGTTTTGGCACTGTATATTGTTCTATACCAGGTCTGTTACATCAGATGCCGGCTGGGGTGGCCGAGCGACTCTAGGCGCTACAGTCTGGAACCACGCTACCGTTTTGGGAGCAGGTTCGAATCCTGCCTCGGGCATGGATGTGTGTGATGTCCTTAGGTTAGTTACGTTTAAGTAGTTTTAAGTTCCAGGGAACTGATGACCTCGGAAGTTAAGTCCCATAGTGCTGAGAGTCATTTTACATCAGGTGATGTGGCTTTAGGCCGAGAAACAGGTTGTGTTTCAATAAACAACAATTTTACCAGCTTTTGGCGGTATTCTTCCTGACATCATGCCTTTCAACAGTAGCTACTGTACAGAATATAAAATAGTTTGTAGTCATAGAGTTGTTTCCATGGTTCTGAAAAGGTTCGCTGCGTTGCCGACAAGGCGCGGCTCGGTGGCTACAGGGCGTCATTCGAGGTAGATGACGCCCGGCGTCGCGCACCTGACAGCTCGGCCCGTGACCTCTGCGCGCATCCGTCACCGACCGGGCGTCGCCTCACACGCGCGCACAACGCGGCAGGCAGCTAGGCGCTCTCTTGCTTCAGCCCACCGCCACCGCCGCGTCTCTGGGCTGCCGCCACGTCGCAGGGCCTGACGGTGCCGGACTCATCCATCAGCGCCGGAAGCGACGTCAGGACTGTGTTTACGTCGCTCTGCAGCGGTGGCTCGTTCAGCGGACGGGTCGCCAGTGCCGCAACAAAGGCCCTAGCAGATTGCAGCAGCCCAGATAACTAGGAATTTAAGGACGTGCTCCCGTACACACGTTAACAGTGCCTCCTTCGCCAATATTCACAGACAAAATAATAATTTAATATTTATTTAGTTAGGTTAACGGAAGAAACGGAGGAGGAACTGTAAAATGAGGCACAAGTGAAAACGCGGACACTCATCCCCGATGGGGTAACACTTATATCGATTAGGAGTAGGTTTATTGTAAGTAAGCATGTAACTGAAATTTTTGAAGTGTGCATTCTGTGTTGTTGGAACTCCTTGATGTATGGCAATAAAATTAGAGTTTTTCATGTATATATGAAAAAAGCAAAAGAATATTTCGAAATTTTAAGTTATTGTAATATGGCATGTTTATGAAAGACGAATGTCGGTTAAAAGCTGGTTCATGCCTAGAGCACTTGTACTCGTAACATGACAACGCTGTACGGAAGTCCCTCCTTAACAAAAGTGGCATGGCGCGACGTAAAAGGCGGGTTTGGCGGTCGCACTGAGCAACTGGAAGCTGCATTTAGAAGGTGTTTACTTCGGTTGTGGATCTGGTTATTATTTGGTATTCATGGAATAGTGGACTGGCTCTAATATGTTGAAAATCCGACGCCAGGAAGAGATTTTATAGGGCATTCGCAGATCAAGAGTCATGAGTACAGTTAGCCGCCATTTCGGCTGCCACTAATCTTCGCCACTGCTTCACAGACCTCAGAACTTCAGTTACGCAATGTATATTGGCATGGACCAGTTAATTTTTTGTGTTGTTTCAACAATAATCACACGGAACGTCAATACGTGTTCAAAACCATAACTTCAATCCTCATCACGGGCCTAAGCAGGATCCTCACCTAAGTGCTACTGAAACCGAGGATCCTGATTTTAAAGAACAATTCTGGCACTCATGTGTTTAAAAACTGATTTTTTGTCTAAAGTGAAAGGAGTAGCAAAAGTCAAAGTGAGACTAAAATTCGGATGCTCTGTTTATACACTGCTTAAAGTGAAATTCCTAAAGTAGGACGTTTAAGTACAAAAATTTAAAGGTGAATCAACAAGAAAGTGGAAACCTTAATTATTTAAAAGCTAGAAACACAAAACTGAAGTTGGGTGGACTTTTGTTAATATATCATTAGTTTATTATAAAAAAATATAGTTTTGTAGGTTTACAGTGCCAGATTGTGTAATTGTTATTGTCAAGAATTCCTGCCTCACCGGATATTAAAGTACAAGTACATGTAAACCTTTAATGAACTGATTTGCGGGAGCACTATTAGAAGTGAAGTTATGCACGTTTCGAAACATGGTGTAGTTTAGGCACCCATCATGAATGGTTCCTTCTGAAGTTAAATAAGCCCAGCATTATACTACCTTCCAAAGTACTTTAAGTGAATGATTAGCATTCAGAGATAGTTTTTTATTTTTGCAATAATCGAAGAACTTTATCTATTGAAACTATACCAGTTTATGGGTCCCCATCATGTTGTCCTCATATTAAGAACTATTGCTACTGCTAAGGAAAACTGCTGTATGCAGAGGAGCTTAAACAGTGTATATGAGATGTTATTCATCTATATTTGTGTTATTCATGTTAGTCAAGATAGAAGCCTCTCATGTCCAAAATTACTTCTGTACTTCATGCAGTGATGTTTCAGTATTTTGATCAATTATTGATAATTATTGTGGCCGTCGTTCGTATGAACACTATGCAATTTGTGCTCCCCATAATTTACTGGTGGGAGTGTTACAGGTAACTGCTGCTACACACGGTACAGAGTGCACTGTGTCAGTAGTATCCCATTTGCTATTCAAAGAGAAATCTCAAAAAAGTAACTTCAATAACTAATATCCAGTTTTCTCAAATATATATTTCCAAATTAATGTGTCTAATTCTGGGAGCGATAGTTCATTTTCTTTTCGTCCACTCATAATTTTAGAACTTCTGTTAACTCCCAAGGCTAAGGCCCGTTTGGTTTTACTGACAACAAAATTCGAGATTATAGTCCGATACCCTTTCCCATTAGACAAAAGCAGGGTCGAAATTTGAAATCCTCTCAGATGGTAATATTAGCGTGTTTCACTGCACGTTATTGTTATACGTAGCTTTTTCCATGACAGAACTAAAAGTTCAGTTATTATGGAAAAGTGTTATAAGGTGCTTAGAACTGCGCTCTGCACAGTAATGACGAAGAAAATGGTAGAAGTACAGGCAGTATGGGTAGCACTGATAGGAAAAGAAACGTAAATAAATGTGTGGGAGAGAAAGTGGGAGACAAAGATTTCTCTTATTTTTTGTTTTTTTTTTGTTTTTGTCCGTTTAGCACGTAATTACAACTGCAGATCGTTCAGTGTTTGTCCACTGTGTCTTTATTTTCTTGCAAAATATAAATAACTTTTTATAAGTAACAAATATTAGCTTATGGCGTAACATCGTCACTTTCATCTAATCAATTATTTTTTATGCAGATCAGTTGATTTCATAGACATAAGCAAGTCTTTATAATTATTCTTGGTTTTCGTACTCAATAGAATGATCTTCTTCCCGATCAAAGGTAAGCGTTTCCTGTTACTATTCGGTCAACTAATAGTTGTTTATAAGTAACAGAACCACGGTTTATATAAACTCAACGAATTACTGAAGCGAAGTTCGAAATGTTTATGATTAATTCTTTTTTTTTTTTTCAAGAAATTGCGTTTTCTAGATCCTTGTGATAAATCTGTATTGCTTTTAATTTTTACTGTAAAAGCCATTTGCTTCACGTTAAAAATCAACAATTTTGAAATACCTCTAAATGGAACATAGACAATTTCTATTATTGTACAAGTACTGTTTATTTTTAAGTCAGAAACAGGAGGATAATTGTGTGAAACGAAAATATTCCGTTGTTTACGCGGCTTTAGATACCCTCACTCAGTTTCTAGCCAGTTCCCGTTTATTGTGGGATCTCCATGGTAAGACACTGATCACATACGCATACAAAGCGATAGAAATGTAGCTCCCAGTAGTTACGCAGCACAACTAACATACAGATAACGCAGTTACGAACTTACCTGACCAAGGCCAGTAGGAAAACTTGCTTAGCCTGTACTTTTTTATGATTGGATACGATAGTCTACGATAGATTTACAGCTCTAGAGGTGATATAGACCGGAGCACAGTCCCGTAAGCAGTTCTACCACTTGCTGCTAAAAGATTCCACTAAGCATTCGGAAACTGTTCCAGGTGTGTGCGAATCAGTGTTAGTCCTAGATGGGAAGCCGTTGGCGAGAAATATTTTCTTATGACGTCCTTGTGGTTAGTTTAACTAATTTCACAGTGATATCTCGAGACTGAAATCCTAAAGTAATTTTAGAAAGGCTGCTTTAGGTTACATGTGATAGGAGCCATCTTGTCTAGTAGGAATTGTTATAAATGTGTACCCTCATTTAAACACCGCAGTATTCCATGGGATCTTCAAAAGCAGTTTCTCTATTCGATACATCTCCTGTCGCCAACACTACGACAGGGAACCATCACATGCAAAGTTGGAGACACCAGCGTCATCGCTGTATGCCATACGAGGATCAGTTGACTAAGTCGCTAGACGAAACTGCTACCAAGAAGAGGTCGTTGAGTTTTTCCGGTGCTGAAGGCTACTTAGTGGGCAGGGGTGGAAAAACCAAAGGCCTCCAGAAAAAGAAAATTCCACCCACGAGACGATGCATTTCTTCGTCAGGATCCTGTGAGCCTCTTTCTTTGGACAGTGATAATTAACTGGGAATCAACGATGGAATCACCCCAGAATCGAGCGATGCAACCTGCGCTTTTGGAGATGAACAGTTCTTTCGAGACCGTTTCGGAGAAGTGTGGGTTAAAAATGTCATGTACAAATGTGGTCACATTCAGATTGCGCCGGCGCAGAGTGAGCTATATAATTTCGCAATTTTTCTAATTAACGTTTGTTTCAATATGCATTTAAATTGCTTACATAAACAAGCTGTTCCTTGTAGTATACCGTTTTGTAATGACAACTTTATTGAAACATTTTAAATGACTATTTGTGAATTCTGGTTAGGACCCATATTTCCCGCCGATTTTTTTATTGCTATTTTATAAGGATTTAGTGAAACTTCGTTCTTGAACATAAGTAATTTATGTTTATCACTGTTTTACCTCCTGTCGCTTAATGAACTTCTTAAAGGTGTTAGTGAATGTAGAAAATCCAGTGCCTGTAAGCCCCAAAAAAAAAAAAAAGAGGGGGCCCATATTTACGTCTTTTTCCTCTACCCTTCCCTCACGGTAATTATTATAGTTCATTTAGTTACTTTCCAGAATGTTTCAGCAATGGGTTACAATTTTTGTAGTGCAACAATATTTCTTATGTCTTGCATCCAATGTATTCAAACTAGCTGTGTACAAGTAAATTTAAATCAAATTTCTAGCAGTTTAAATCTGGGAACTGAATGAACTTGGATGGTATGGGGATGAATGCTACATGCCGCGGTAACTGCTTGTGGTCGGATGGAGGTTTTGGTGGCGAAATGTTTTATCTCAGTGTGGTGTTGTAGTGAAGTCCCATGTTCGTGAATGCACGACTGAGTGTGCCTTCTATAAGACCCAAAGACGAAGTGAAAGGTGGTAATAATGCAAAGTAACAGGTACTGTTTGAAGTTATCTGGTGTTAAATCTGGCGATAGTAAGGGCCATTACTGAGGACCCCGGTGTGAAACATTTCAGGAAATCTAGGGAAACGTTTTTATGTTATCGGACCTAAAATCCCAACTGACTTTGAACAGCACTTGTACATGAACAGGGTAAGAAAAGAAATTAAACTGACGATGATCCAAGGAAGATATACAAAAAATAATAATGTTAACACAGTAACAGTGTAACATGCACATAATGTACAAGACTCCTCGCCCTTACGTTATGCTAAAGTGCGGAGCATTACTGCCATCAAATGGTATCAAAACCAATCGCAAAATGACTTACACACTATATCTGAATGGTGTGAAGAGTTGAAAATTTCTCTCAATAAAGAAAAGTATGAGGTCGTCCACATGAGTACAAAAAGAAACTCGTTAAGTTTATATTACAAGATAAAATAAATAAATTCAAAGGCTCTTAGTTAGACTAAATACCTAGGAATTACAGTTAAGATTGAACGATTCCATAGATAATGTTGTGGGGAAGGTAAACCAAAGACTAATTTTTATCGTCAGAACGCATGGAAGAAATGAACAGGAGTACTGAAGAGAAGTCTACACAACCCTATTTTGTCCTCTGCTATAGTACTGCTGTGCTGTACGGGATCATTACCAAACAGAATAGACGGAGGACGTCGAAGAACTTCTAAGCAGACAGCTCGCTTTGGATTGTCTCGAAATGATAAGCGATTTGGTATGGCAATCATTAAAACAATGGCATATTTCGTTACGGCGAGATCTTTTCAAGTAATTTTAATCATCAACTTTCTCCTCTGCATTGGAAAATATTTTACCGTCATCAGCCTACATAGCCAGAAAGGATCAATATAATAAAATACGAAAAATCGAAGTTCTTCCATTAAGATTTCTCACTGGACGTTAAAGAGTGGAAGGGTGAAGAAATAGTGTGAAAGTGGTTCGAAGAACGGTCTGCCAGGCACATAAGTGTGAACTGCCGAGTATTCATGTAGATGTAGCTGTAGCTGTACGCAACAAAACAGGCAAGGAGTCATAATACTACCAACATAATCTCCATCACATGTATTGCTACTGTACCGTACAGGAAAGAAAATGTGAGATACCATCTGGACCGAAATTAATAATTAAGAGGAGACGAAAATCAAGCAAAAAGATTTAACAAGGTCTATTTTCCTCTACCTTAAAACAAGAAGTAAAATAATCTACGCGCATCACAGCCAGTACTAGCACAATATTCATGATGAGCGCATTTTTGAATGACATGAGGAGGACTTTGTGAATGGATTTAGTAACTGAGAGTTGTTTCATTTTTCCATTCCATTTTTAGCTCTTCACAACTGACACACGCTTTTCTACACCACTATCGCGGTAATTTCAGTGAGTGGAGACACCAATTGTTCTAGAGGCGCCATAGTTCGAATATATTCCATATTTCTGACGTACGTTCTGCGGCTCCCTAAGGTACTAATAATCGAAAGTTCAGAAAAGGATGAAAGAGAATGAATAAGCATATTTACTTGTCGTTCTGCAGGAGATTATAATCATACATGCGAATAAAGTGTTACGTAGTGTCATAGTTGCTCCAATGACCAGATAAAATGTTCTTCTTCTTTATGAAGGCGAAACGTTTAAGGAAGACGAAAATCGATAACCGTCTCGAATAGTGATTACAATACTACTGCGTTGGTGGGACAGACTGGAGTGACTCTGAATTACACCTTTTGTTAAAAGGCGCTGGAGGCCACTGATCTCAACCTCTTCGGACTGGCCGTGCGACGGTTTGCATCCAACGTCTCTTTAAGGCGCTAGGAAGGCGGTTACCGTTTGGTGGTGCAGGTCGTTGATGGTTTTATCAATAGCGAAGATTTCATCCTAATAGTCTTCACTAGTTTCAACAAATATAAGCTAGATCTAATGTCTTTGCTGACAATTTTCTCTAAACATACGTTATTAATACAATAAGCAACTGGAAGTCCTGAATCGATGTGGAAACAAAAAATTCTGAAGGTACTGAAAGAAAAATATGCCTTTGAATTGCAGCGTACAGTGGTAAACAGTTTCATTAACACTGCATGTAGAGAGCACTGGTAATAGAGGTCAAGTTTAATTACTGCAATGACTGCGGCAGACTTAAAACTTATTCTCGTTTATAATTCTCGTACATGAATATACACAACTAAATATTTTGACACTCGATTGTGAACCTTTATTGATGCACCCAATTGATCCAAAATCGGCATTTTAGTAAAATAGTTAATGATAGTAGTACGACAGCATGGTCGGGTCTAATGCTAACACATAATAATAATTTTTAGAAACGACAGCTCGGGGCACCTAGTGTAGCTTAAAAGAGAAGCTTGCTTATTAAATTTCACCAGTGGATTTAAAATTGCTCAATAAACATAAAAATTGTTGTTGCATCTCCTGCCCTTATCACGTTTATGTTCCACTTCTGTACATTGCTATGTTTCTGCCACCACCATGAAAGAGACGTATGTAATTTTAATAATGCAAAAGATACGCAAATACTACGAGGAAAGTATCGTGGTTTTTTACGGTCTTGTCCTGTAACCTTGCAAAATTTAGACAATAGAAAAACTGAGCACCACCAAACTAATTTGTAGAAGCTACGTGTTCACAGACGGACGACTACTATTTTTCCTCAATTTTCGCTAACGTAACAAAAACAGAACTTCATCCGTAAGTAACATTTCTTAGTTTTTATTTGCTGCGACATATTCTAACTCAAGCCGAGTTAACGCCAGTTGGTAGCGCAGTCATCTTGTTAAAACGGGCTTCCGAAAAATGGTGTATTTCGGTCTCTTCACACGGCTTTCCCTAATGTGAAGGGTGACTCTTCATGCTTATTTGTTAATCAGGTGAGATCGAATACGAGATCTCCGGAATATTATGCGAACATCAATCCACCATACCACGCATTACCATCGATAGATTCAGGGAACCATAGAGTTCCTTTATTTTTTAATTTTTTAAACCGCATTTCGTGTACTAGAAGTGTCAGATAATATACTTTACTTTCCTACCGGCCAGTTACAGCAAAACCTTCCTAATAACATTTCCGCAAAATTGGCGAAAGTTTAAAAAATTTTACTTGAAATAAATAAGTTGGGGTGTTAGGTCGTGACATTTTTGGTGACAGGTTGCAACGCAGGTTGCTACGAGTGTATTAATAAATTGTATTTTTTGTTTGCATTCCTAGCTTCGCTCTTGTGGTGACATGTTGAACGTTGCACGTTTGAAGATTATGAGGAGTGCTCTTTAAGCATTAGAAAACGGTTCGTCAGTTGCAAGATGTGAGATGTTTTGTTGGCTTTTTACATTGACAGGGCGGAAAGTAGTGACGGAGGGCGGATAGAATGCAGTTACTGCTAGTAACGTTGGTGTCACTTGAAGTAATTTCGTTTTGGCGTTAATTATATGTCTTAGTCTATGGGGAAGAACAAAAAATTCGTGGGGAAAAGAAAGATGAGATTAGTGATTACTGTGTCGTGGAAAAGAGGTGGAGGCAAGGAGACTTAGTGACGTCATGCATTCAATGCCAAGCTGACCTTTCAGGGTCAATTCTTCAGCCACAGCAGGCAACCTGGGAGACACTGTTAAAGGTCATGAATAACGTAATTCATTCAAAGTCAGTGACAGTGTTCCAACAAAACTTCGTTCATAGAATATTTTACTATCATGCTGACGATTTCTTTATTTTTAGCTCAACTTCCAGCATTGTTGGTATGATACTGGATGAACGAACATATCAAGCCGGTTTTGCATTCTAGTCTAAAAAAATAGTGCCTCTTTAAACGTTAGCGATTTGTTTTTAGTAAGCCTGATCTGAGAATGAGGGACATCATTTTATATTTCTAAGAACTGGAGAGATTTCTGAGTCTCATCTTGGATGAAAAATGTACTTTTCTTCCTTACCTAAAAGACCTGCCTGCTCGTTTTATTGAACGCTTGAACAGTCCCATTTCGACTTCATATATATTGTTTCTGATTAGCCACATAATCACATTTAAAAATATCAAATGCCATGTACCATGAGGGAATTAGGTTGGTCACCGGAGCGTATGGGATAAGTCACGTCCCTAGTCTCTCTGGTGAGGCTGATGACCTACCACTTCACATTAGGCGGAAATTCCTCATGTGTGCGGCAGATATACATAATGTATTCCTATCCCCTCTCATCAGCGTGCCACAGTATTGGATGCCCTCCTTTCGTCCGAGTATTTGACGTGCGTTGGCGGCCGACGAATCACTCTGACGTACGTGGAATGTATTCTCCTTTAGAGTTGGATGTGGCAGATACTGATGCTTTACGCCCAATACAGAACGCTTTTGTCTTCTTAACAAGTCTAAAATTATTTTATAATTGACTATGCTAAAGAAAGGAAGTACAATTGTAGTCTTCAAATTTGTTTTTTGGTAATATCATTGTGAATCAGCGCAGTTTTCCTGAAGTAGATACAAATTGTACATACCCAAATTTACTTGACCCTAACTTGTGCTCCGTTTATAATAACACAGTTAACGATGGAGCGTTAATCACTAATCTTCCTTTCTTTTTAGTATTTTCAGTGCTTATCTCACTGTGATAATGAAGTCACTGGAGCGTTTAAGCAACATGAATGCTAAATTTTCTCATCTGCTTAAATTCCTATAGTGCCCTAAAAGCGTTTCAGTAAACGTATCCAACAAAAATAAAAAAGGATCCAATTATTATAGGACAGTACGCAATTCTCATAAGTGACTTTTGGTCGCGGGATTGGCCCACATTAGCGTCGCAGATATGTACCGCCGAGTTCAGATGTGCTGAATTTTGTGGTCAAGACATGTACTTTTTTGAGGTAGCCCGGTATTTTAAATGCACTCGATTCACTACTTCAGTTACACAAGGAAATTGTGGAATGTTCTCGTCAGTTACAGTCATGCAGTACTATCAGCATTAGGACATAAGTATTTGATTTAAATGCCGCAAGAGCATAATATTCACATCACGACACTCTTCATGGATAGGTTTTGTAGTCCTTTGTATCTTTCTTCCGATATTAAGGCCCAACGATGTAGCCTCCCACGCCTGCACGAGACTCGTTTTACTTGCGGAGTGGGTTAGCTAACAGCGAGAAGTTGTGGTGTAAGCACAGTGCTGCTCCGCGAAGAGCTCGATCGCACTCAATGACACTGGAAATGTTGCCAAAGATCGGCAACTAACAGATCCGGAATAACACAGAGCTGCACTGTGTCAATATTCTCGCTGGATACGCATACCTTTTAATACAAATAATTATAGTTTTTAGTAAATAATTGGTACGGTAGCTTCCAAATCAGTCCCTCTCTGCTGGTTTCTAACTGTAGCCAAGCAGTAGTACATAGTCAAGTACTCCTTCTATGCCAGTTTAATAAGTTCCAAAGGCGCTGGCACAACGGTCTGTATTTCCTTGCAGAACGTCAACAATCGTTCCGGTGGTAGTAGAACTGGTGTAAGGTGGCCGTACATGGCGGGCAACAGCGATTCCTGCAACTTCGCTGTTGCAGTACGAGCCTCTGTCAAGCTGTCAGCAAGATTATGGACAACACATATATCATTAGAACATTATGCACCACATACAAGGGGTGGATGGAACCGAAGTAACTTACATGTGTTATTCTGCTGTCAGTTTTTTATAACCGGGGGGTTGTTACATTCTTTATGTTGTAAACGATTTTAATTTTTGGATATTTTCCCACTCTCACTCTTTTCTAAGATTAAAAGAAATGCTTTCTGCATGTGGGCTCTCTTATCACTTCAGACCAAAGGTTTCATTTATTAAAACTATATCGTCCAGCTTTATTTTTGTAGACGACAGAACTGCTCGGGTAAGCGTGCTTGATGGCTGCGCGCCAAGGTTAAGGGTCTGCCTACTTTTAAAGGTTGCGCTTTTCACCTTGTGGTAGGTATGATAGCGAAAATATTTAATAATAGTTTGTTAAGAGTATTTTAACAATTTTTATCGATTTAATTTGTTGTTTTGACCGTAAGACTACCTGAAGATGGTACTTGATACACACAACAACACTCATCAGCCAAAACAAAAAAGCGACAGTAAAATAAAGCAAGTAATTTTTTTCTGATTGCACTGTTCGATGTTCCAATTGCATTACGACGGAAATATGAATCATAAACGTGCGTTGACTGCTTCACTCCTCAAACCACTATGACATGGCTATGGCCACGTGACACTTAGTTACCTGCTGGAAAATGACAACGCTCTCTGGAAAAATGTCAAGCATGAAGGGATTCAGGTGTAACGCAGTCGCTTGGATAACGGAGTCCAAATACGACCACCTACCTGACGTAACAAGAGAAAACCCATCAAGTAAAATGTTTCCGTAGATCCACGGGTCAATCTTGATGATTCTGTCTCACTGCCATTGCTATCATAATTGACGATGTCGTTGGGTCTACATGGGAAGTAAGGGCCATGTGCTGCTAGGTTCCATGTTCAACAATGTGTGCTGAAAGCTCTGCCCGAGAGCACTTGTACCTGCAACAGCTGTCTACTGTGCCGCAAGAACTGACACGTATCGTCACATATCTTACAATGCAAACAGGCAAGCATGCGATGTCTACGTTCTATGATAAGGCGTGCCAACCCATACGACTTTTGATAACAGCTCAAGACGGTAACACGTTAACAGCAGACCAGATTTGCATTTACAGAGATGCCGATCCCAGACGCCGTACTACACTGTACTACTAAAACACCACCATGTAATTATCGGAATAGGACGGAAATCGGTACATATCGTCGTAACTGCCGTCTGCGTTACGTCTGCTGTGCAGCGAGCTACATTAATTTAAGTATTAACTGTATTTTTCTTACTTTTCACTTCCTCTTCCGCGTGTTTTTGCTTTTAGGAAGCTGTAATTGCCGAGTGCTAGTAATAGTGTTCCATAGATTTCGTGTCTCTTTTGAATACAGTCAGAGAGAGTCCCTTTAGTCAGCCACAGTGACAGTAGTGCTAGTGTTAGTATGAATACAGTCCAGAGACAGGTAGTACTATTTTCATCGATTTCTACAAGAAGTGTCTAGTAACCACAGTTTAGTCAACTACCTGCCGCGATTAGTGAATTAGCAGTCTGGTTAAAAGTTGATTAACTCTCTACAGTAAATTGATTTCTTAGGATGGATAGGATGTGTGACTGCTGTGTACGGACGCAGGAGGAGCTGGCCACTGTTCGCGAACAGCTGAACGTGTTGATGGCCGCGGTCAGCCGTCTTCAGGCTGCTGCATCGGAGTGTGGCGGCAGTGGGGAATCTGGTGCGTCGCATGGTACATCGTTCACCCACGGTTACTGCTGTCGAGACATCTTCGCGGGTACCGGGCGCGGTTGAGCCACCCTCTCCCCAAGGGAAGTGGCGGGTTCAGCGGCGTTCGCAGCGCACGAGGCGGAGGGTCAATGTGGATGCTGGCCGTGTGGCATCGCCCGCTCTACCTGTGAGTGGATATGTGGCCGCTCCTTCAGCAAGGTCCGAGCAGGCACACGGGGGGAGGGGTTTATTAGAGACTGGGAGCTCCGAAGTTAGGCGGGTGATGGAGCACCTTACGGAAATAGCGGAAAGGTTGGAGAAGAAGGCCAGTCTTCACTCTGTCTGCTTGCCGGTGGGTCTCATCCGAGATGTGCAGGAGGCCCTGTCGGCGGCGATAGAGAGCACTGGGTGCACCTGACTGGAAATTGTTGCTCATGTCGGCACCAATGACTCCTGGCGTTCAGAGGTCATCCTCAGTTCATACAGGCAGTTGGTGGAGTTGGTGAAGGTGAAAAGCCTCGCCCGCGAGGTGGAGACTGAGTTAACTATTTGTAGTATCGTTCCCAGAACCGATCGCGGTCCTCTGGTTTGAAGCCGAGTGGAAGGCAGAAACCAGAGGCTCAGATGATTCTGCGGAGATCTAGGATGCAAATTTCTCGACCTCCGCCATCGGGTGGAGAAATGTAGGGTCCCCCTGAATAGGTCAGGCGTGCACTACACGCAGGAAGCGGCTACAAAGGTAGCGGAGTACGTGTGGACTGCACATGTGGGTTTTTTGGGTTAGAGAATTCCCCCCTTGGCCCGATAAGACGCCTCCTGAGATGCGGCAAGGTAGGAGTAGGCAAAATGCAACAGGGAATAACAATATTAATGTGCTAAAGGTAAACTGCAGGAGCGTCTATAGAAAGGTCCCAGAACTGCTCTCATTAATAAACGGTCACAATGCCCATATAGTACTAGGGACAGAAATTTGGCTGAAACCAGATGTAAACAGTAATGAAATTCTAAGCTCAGATTGGAATGTATACCGCAGAGAGAGGTTGGACAGTGAAGGGGGAGGCGTGTATATAGCGATAAGAAGTGCGATACTATCAAAGGAAATTGACGGAGATCCTAAATGTGAAATAATTTGGGTGAAGGTCACGGTTAACGCAGGCTCAGACATGGTAATTGGTTGTCTCTATAGGCCCCCTGGCTCAGCAGCTGTTGTGGCTGAGCACCTGAAGGATACTTTGGAAAATATTTCGAGTAGATATCCCCACCATGTTATAGTTCAGGGTGGAGATTTTAATTTGCCGGATCTAGACAGAGACTCAATCGTTCATAACGGGTGGCAGGGACAAAGAATCCAGTGAAATTTTTGTAAGTGCTTTATCTGAAAACTACCTTGAGAAGTTAAACAGAGGACCGACTCGTGGCGATAACAAATTAGACCTTCTGGTGACAAACAGACCCGACCTATTTGAAACATTTAACGCAGAAAAGGGAATCAGCGATCATAAAGCGGTTATTGTATCAATGATTTCAGCCTTAAATAGAGATATTAAGAAAGGTAGGAAGATTTTTCTGTTTAGCAAAAGTGACAAAAATCAGATTTCAGAGTACCTGATGGCTCAACACAAAATTTTTGTCCCAAGTACAGATAGTGTTGAGGATCAGTGGACAAAGTTCAAAACCATCGTACAATATGCGTTAGATGCGTATGTGCCAAGCAAGTTCGTAAGAGATGGAAAAGAGCCACCGTGGTACAACAACCGAATTAGAAAACTGCTGCGGAAGCAAAGGGAACTTCACAGCAAACATAAACATAGCCAAAGCCTTGCAGACAAACAAAAATTCCGCGAAGCGAAATGTAGTGTGAGGAGGGCTATGCGAGAGGCGTTCAATGAATTCGAAAGTAAAGTTCTATGTACTGACTTCGCAGAAAATCCTAAGAAATTTTGGTCTTATGTAAAAGCGGTAGGTGGATCAAAACAATATGTCCAGACACTCTGTGACCAAAATGGTACTGAAACGGAGGATGACAGACTAAAGGCCGAAATACTAAATGTCTTTTTCCAAAGCTGTTTCACAGAAGAAGACTGGAGTGTAGTTCCTTCTCTAGCTTGTCGCACAGATGACAAATTGGTAGATATCGAAATAGACGACAGAGAGATAGAGAAACAATTAAAATCACTCAAAAGAGGAAAGGCCGCTGTACCTGATGGGATACTAGTTCGATTTTACACAGAGTACGCGAAGGAACTTGCCCCCCTTCTTGCAGCGGCGTACCGTAGGTCTCTAGAAGAGCGTAGCGTTCCAAAGGAATGGAAAAGGGCACAGATCATCCCCGTTTTCAAGAAGGGATGTCGAACACATGGGCAGAAATATAGACCCATATCTCTAACGTCTATCAGTTGTAGAATTTTGGAACACGTATTATGTTCGAGTATAATCACTTTGCTGGAGACTAGAGATCTATTCTGTAGGAATCTGCATTGGTTTCAAAAAAGACGATCCTGTGAAACCCAGCTCGCGCTATTCGTCTACGAGACTTAGAGGGCCATAGACACGGGTTCGCCGGCCGGTGTAGCCGTGCGGTCTGGGCGCTTCAGTCTGGAACCGCGTGACCGCTCCGGTCGCAGGTTCGAATCCTGCCTCGGGCATGGATGTGTGTGATGTCCATAGGTTAGTTAGGTTTAAGTAGTTCTAAGTTCTAGGGGACTGATGACCACAGAAGTTAAGTCCCATAGTGCTCAGAGCCATTTGAACCATTTTTTGACACGGGTTCACCGGTAGATGCCGTGTTTCTTGACTTCCGCAATGAGTTCGATATAGTTCTCCACAGTCGTTTAATGAACAATGTAAGAGCATATGGACTATCAGACCAACTGTGTTATTGGATTGAAGAGTTCCTAGGTAACAGAACGCAGCATGTCATTCTAAATGGAGAGAAGTCTTCCGAAGTAAGAGTGATTTCATATGAGCCGCAGGGTAGTGTCGTAGGACCGTTGATATTCAAAGTATATATAAATGACCTTGTCGATGACATCGGAAGTTCACTGAGGCTTTTTGCGGATGATGTTGTGGTATATCGAGAGGTTGTAACAACGGAAAATTGTAATGAAATGCAAGAGGATCTGTAGCGAATTGACGCATGGTGCAGGAAATTGCAATTGAATCTCAATGTTGACAAGTGTAATGTGCTGCGAATACACAGAAAGAAAGACCCCTTATCATTTAGCTACAATATAGCAGGTCAGCAACTGGAAGCAGTTAATTCCATAAATTATCTGTGAGTACTCATTAAGAGTGATTTAAAATGGAATAATCATATAAAGTTGACCATCGGTAATGCAGATGCCAGACTGAGATTCATTGTAAGAATTCTAAGGAAATGCAATCCAAAGCCAAAGGAAGTAGGTTACAGTACGCTTGTTCGCCCACTGCTTGAATACTGCTCAGCAGTGTGGGATCCGTCCCATGTGGGGTTGGTAGAAGAGATAGAGAGGATCCAACGGAGGGCGGCGCGCTTCGTTATGGGATCATTTGGTAATTGCGAGAGCGTTACGGAGATGATAGATAAACTCCAGTGGAAGACTCTGCAGGTGAGACGCTCAGTAGACGGACTTTTGTTGAAGGTTCGAGAACATACCTTCACCGAGGAGTCAAGCAGTATATTGCTCCTTCCTACATATATCTCGCGAAGAGACCATGAGGACAAAATCAGAGAGATTAGAGCCCACACAGAAGCATACCGACAGTCCTTCTTTCCAGGAACAATACGAGACTGGAATAGAAGGGAGAACCGACAGAGGTACTCAAGGTACCCTCCACCACACACCGTCAGGTGGCTTGCGGAGTAGGGATGTAGATGTAAATGTGATGTACATGTGCAGGCAAACAAATGATTACAACTTCAATGATTTAATAGAGAGAAACAATTTCACAAATTGTGCACGTCAGCAACACTTTGGTCCACCTCTGGCCCATATACAAGCAGTCAAATGGCTGTGGTTTGATTTTCAGAATTGCTGGATGTCCTTCTGACGGGCATAGTGGGAAATTCTGTCCAACCGGCGCATTAGATCGTCAAAATCCCGAGCTGGTTGGAGGATCCTGTCCATAATGCTCCAAACTTTCTCAATTGCGGAGATATTTGGTGACCTTACTGGGCAAACCTTACTGGCCTAGGTAAGCGTAGGCTAGCACGAGGTCAAGCAGTGGAAACACGGGCATTATCTTGCGGAAATGTAAGCCCAGGATGGCTTCGTGAAGGCTAACAAAACGGGACGAAGAATTTCGTCGTGGTAACAGTGTGCTGTAAGGATAAGGCGAATGTCAAGCGAAGGGCACCTGCTATGAAACGACACGGCACCCCAGACACCAGCCTCGGTTGTCGGGCCGTATGGCGGCCCGCAGGCACGTCTTCGTCGGTCGTCGGGCTCATATGGAAGCGTGACTCGTCACTAAAGGCAATTATACTCTAGTCAATTAGATTCCTAGCCTAATGTCTTGGCACCATTGCAGGTGGCTTGTTGGTGTATAGAGGTCAATGGTGCCCAATGCTGGGGGCGCCTTGAGATCAGACCTCTTTCTGTGAACCGCCTATTAATAGACCTTGTCGTCGTTGAAGCACCAGTCGCTCGTCGGTGCTATGATAATAATGAATCCGGGGCTCTGACTTCCTCTCTGACGATTGCTCGGGTCCTCATGTTCTGTCGTTTCTCTAGGTCGACCGCTTCCTTTTTGACGCTGCACTGGTCCGTGGTTCAGCCATTCTACCAACACTGTTGAATAGATACATCGCTTCTTTTCGAAAGTCGAGCGATACGCTGACAACTTCAGCTGGCTTCTATGACCCCAATTAGAGGGCCTATCTGAAAAGCTGACATCGGTCTGCGAGATATTGTACACGGAATGAAATTAGCAAGGCTTTATGCCCGGGTATAGACACGCCCTCTGGTTAGTATCCTTACTAGAATCGAGTTGGAAATGTTCCTCCCGTGTCACAGAGTGATCCATCGGCCGCCAAAATTTACGGTTTTGGATTTTCCGTGGATACATATATAAATATCAATTTGGGACCAATTTATATAACTACATAGCGATGCGTCTCTTTTTGTTTTAGAGTGTACATTACCTGTTCGAAGACCGCAAAGCCTAGCGGTAGCAATATTCCGGATATAGTTAACTTGCTCTCAATCTCTACTACGCTCGCAGTTGAGAAATATACGTTGAATAAACGATTCCTGTTGCGTAGATTTGTCAATCAGTCTGCAATAACAGATCTCGGTACTTTAATGAGCGATAGTTAACAATGGTAAGCAAAAGAGTTTACAATTTTACTGACGCATTCAAGTCAATTTAAGGAAAACGTTACTGATAGTCAATTGTTTAATTAGATTTGTTAATATGTCTCACCTGTTGATAGATTTGTGGGGTCTGTACTACGTTTTCTTACGGCTATTGCTGACTGTTCAGTGTAACGTGATATATTCCCGCTGACAATGAACTGTGTCCCCAGTGTGTCACTTTCTGCTACTGCATCCCCATACCGTTGATTATTACTGATTTTACTAGCTTTACAGACAGTTTCTCATATCAGATGCACCTCTTAAGCACCGCTTTAGCCTCTTTTAATAGCACACTGACGGGGTTCAGGTGACTCCCATATAATTAGCCCTCGGACGCCAGTAAAGACTTGAACGTAATCCAGTTAGTAACCGGAGTCGAAGGGATCGAGGAGGCTTTACACAGCAGTTAAAATTGTTAAACCGAAACCAGATGGTCGCTAAGTGCGCTGGTGAAAGTGCTAGGGCGGCCTCTGGAGCACTGGAGCCACGTAGCTATGCAGCTACCCGGGCAGCCAAGGACGTCAGCAAAGAAGCCCGTCCTGGAATCGGCTGGTCGTCCCTTGATTGCTGGTGAGGTGTGCCGAGATTCAGGTCTGTTTCGCTTCCACGGTTTCTTGTGGCTAATGCCCGAAAGCCTATCTCTATACTTAGAAAGTATAGGGTTGAGGCATTTTCTTACTCTGATAATAAGACAGAGCTGGATGACCTTGCGCCTGTTTCTCGAGCAGCAGCCTCTTCTCAGTCGATGTCTGGACAAACACGGAGCAGATATAAGGGGTTGTTACTTGCAGGCCGTTTCAGCGCTACACGCTTGCTGCCCCGTCTTGCGGACGCTAAACTGACACACAGTCAGTGAGTATCCCGCCGACAATTATCCACTACGTGGAAGAGGTGATCCCAGTAGCAAGTTTATCAGGGCTGGCATTCGGCAGCAGATCGCCGCTCAAATCAACGATATCGGTTTTCCGCTTGTTTTCTGAGACCATTATAAACTCTTTCCTGATGCAGACAGGCAGGAGGTATGCTTACAGCTGTCGACTTGACGCGTGCTTCCCATGAGCGACGGGGCACCTCCTGTATGCAGGCGAGCAGAGGATCAGCTCCAGAAGCCTAGCCTTCACTAGACGTGCTCGGCCCTAGATCCTCGACTTACATTGCTCAGGGAGACCTGCAAAGTAGCCCAGGACGCGTCAGGCTTTCACTGTACTTCACAAACGGGGCAGAGCGTGTGTAAAATACGCGTGCAGGATTTTAAATTCGGCGAAACCATGGAAAGTAATCATTAGAGTATACTGGATAGGAAATGCGAAGAGTAAGAAATAATATTACACATTATCTGCTTTGGTGTTCGCAGCAGACAACCAGAGCACACATCATCATACCAGAGCCTGCGTGTTGTTTGCAGCGCAAATTACACAGAAAGGAAATTTTTGCAACCCATATAACGTATACGGGGAAGCTACACTAGATTATCCAAAAAGTGTGTTTGTAGTAATAAACAGAAACACTAGATTGAGCGATGTTGAGATATGAATCAAACTGATAAATAATACGCACGAGAGTAGCTGGTGTCAGAAGACTTGGATGCTTTTTTGAACCACGAGATTGAGTCACATCACACTAAGGGTCATTCAGTGATACAGTAGTAGTGGGCGGTATACATCGACAAAGCTACGCATACTTTATCAGAGATAAGAATAAAATGTCTTCCCGAGTAAGACTGAATAGAGTGACTGCGATCTGCCCTGATCAACCAGTCCGACAAGCCACCGGCGAAATGGGCAGTTTTGACATTATGGCTACAAACGGTCCAGATAGGGTCAAGAGTGTCACCAAACGGAGAGGGTTCACCGACCATGATACAGGTACAAGCAGGATGGTCACCGAAAGGAGGAAGTACATCATAAATGCTAGAAGAGCCTGTTTGTTCGGTGGAACTAACAAGACAGCCACTAATACCACTCTAAAGATGAACTACAGATCTGGGAAAGGAAGTGATTGCATTTAGTTCAGACCTGGCAAACACAGCACAACTGCCGTCAAAGCTCAAAGGCATTATCTACTACCTGAAAAAAAAATTAGTACAGCCTTTTAGAGGTTTCCAATTCACTCATGATTTATTGTTGCGTTCATGAAAAATATTAACTCTACGCATCAGTAGCATAAGCGGTTCTGTGGTAACAGTTATAGAGTCATGCTGAACCCCCATAATAGGACGTGTTGTAGTCTCCATAGGTGGCAATGTATGCGGTGACTCTTGCATTTAGTCGAACTTACAGATACTGCCCTGAGGTACGTTATGCCGCGTCTGCTCGACCGGTACAAGTATCTCTGTAAGAGCTGTTGGTTAACGAGTCACATGAATCACTTCTTGTACCATTATATCCCAGACGTGCTCGATTGAAGACAAGTCTGGAGATCGTGCTGGCCATGGAAGTGGCTGCACGTCTTGCAGAGCACACTGAGTGGGCGAACATTATCCTATTGGAACAGTACATCACCTTCCTTCTGCAAGAACGGCAAGAGAACGGGTCTAACAACATTCTGCATCTACCGAGACCTGATTAGTGTTCCCTCCAGAGAAACCAAAGGTGAACCTGAATTATAGCTTATCGAACCCAAAACTGTAAGGCCTGTGGTGGAGCCAGTGTGCCTTGGACGAATGCACTCTACGAGACAGCTCCCACCAGGCCTGCATCGTCCACGCAAACGATCATCCCTTCCGTGCTTTCATCGTTTAAGACCACGGCGCGCCATTCCATCTTCAAAAGTGATCCTCTGACCGCGCTGTTCGAAACGTGAGTTTGTAACCTTCCCCTCACTTATCGACCTTAATGACAGTGAAAAATTAAACCGTGTGTACCTAATGGAAATTTGGGAAAAAGCAATCGACACCGAAGTTAATCTGTCGGTAAAGAGGGAGGAAAGGGTTACATCTAAATGAAAGGAAAAATGCAAATGAAATTAGTGGAAATTAATTTTGAAGAAAGGGTAAAATTAATAAAGAAAGTAAGTGTGCGGTCGTCACGTTAGCAATTAATTGGCGTTAATTAGATATTTGAGATTTGGGGAAAATTACGGTCGCCAGTCCTATGGACAACTACTATAATAACTGAAAATGAAAGATTAATGCGCATATTTTTAGCACTAAAAGCGTGGCAACTGAAGGGTGACACGTGTTGTGTGAAAACTGAATATTTGTCAGAAGTAATAAATTTCGCTACACTATGACTTAATTTAGCAAAAGAATTAATAAAACCGGAAAATTGAAAGTTAGTTTAGTGACTGAAATTAATAGTGAGATTTGTTTCTGAAGCACTACGAAATTCAGTAAAATAAGGTTAGTCTTAGGCTACCTCAACAATAATCTCAAAAGCTACTTGAATCTACGCAATTTAGAAATAAGAGATTTAACTTTGAACGCGAATTAAATGATTCTGGACAATTAACAATAGTAACATTTAGTACGTACCAAGCTGAGATGCAGTCACAGGTAAGGTAAAATATGCTCACAAAACTCGCACTCTTAATTTGCGTTTGTGTAATCTGAATATAGTACCCAGCTATGAATACCTTAACTGAACTTTGAAATTAAAGCAGTAAAATGGAATGATATTACTTTAATGCTGGCGTCTGAATTTCAACGACACTCGGGTTCATTTCGGAAAAGGAAGGGACCCTGCTTGGTAATGCAGTTGGGACAATGAGCAACATAGGTTCATGCTAAGTTGCTGTAATTTTGTGATGCAACAATTTTAAAAGCTGAGGTCTGCCATACAGTTCTAAAACTTTACGTGCTTCTAGTCTCCCTTGTTGGTTGATTGAAGGTTTGAAATCGTCGATCGAGGAGGTGGCGACAGTCACTCATTGTCGGTTGTCGCTGTTGCAGAAGCTGGATGTTGGCGCGCCTTCTTCTTGACACGGTCTCCAGCCGAAGCGGGCTCTTGATGTGTGCCAGTTAACGCTTCCCGTTCGCAACACCATGTCAGAAACTAACATAGCAAGTCGAGCGCAATTACATGCTGCAAAACCCCAAAAGCGCGGCCACTCGCGGGAGCATCACACAACACACCTGATCCACTGCCCTACTCCCGCCAGACTCTCTCTGCCCGCGCTCCATGCGGCAGAGTTAACACTACCAAAGATCCTAAACACTGTGGTTCTCGACACGACCTATCGATGTAATCGTTCGATAACATAGTTTTCCCTAGGCAAGACCCAGCGTAAAAATACAAATAATATTTACAAAACAAACCAATTATACATCGGCATAAATGCAAAAATAATAGTAAAATCATTACAATACATAAAGACACAGAAATGTCATATCTTCAGGTAACAAAATAAGGAAAAATCTATAGTACAATAGAAGGAAATAGAAGGATATGCATTTCCGGCGTTACAAGTTGAAGCCGGGCAAGAGGTGTGGGTACCTGTAGGCCCACTGCTAATCACCGGTTCGCAACAGTTTGTATAGGCACGTTTGAGCTCACCAGCCCTCTTATCTGTGCTGTGGTAGCTGTACGATCTGCCACAGCTGCCCTAACAACACGACGATCTCGGCAGTTGTCTGCACTTTGTGGACGTCCAGAAACTCGCCTAACTAATCTTCCAGTGTCAGCTGTTATTAACTTCGGTCGTCCGTTTGTCGTGCAGACCAACTAATCAAGTTCAGGCATGGTTGTAGTACTCTTGCAGGAAGATCAGCGAGAACGAAGACCAAATGCGTACGTTTGGTGGTCCCTTTTGCCAACAGAACTGAAGTACTATGTCTACGATGGTGAGGCCGGGCGATAATGTTCACGCACAAAAAGTTTATGTTCCACCTCGAGCAACGATAATTTTGTCTTGAAACTGACAACTATGCCATCTGTGGGATCTTGGACAGCCCCAGGTAGATGGAGCAAGAGGATTTTTATAATCTCCAAGAGAGCTGCTTCCGAAGGATAAGCTCTTTGTAGACTATGTCGGGTCCCTGCCACATACTAATAACGACAACCGGTGCATCCTGGTTGTGGCTGATATATTCTCCAGATTTGTTTTATAGGTACCCAGTAGTGGGGTTTCCGATGAGCTTACTATTCGTCATTTGTCAGGGATATTTTCCATATTAGGCCCTCCAGTTACCATTGTCAGTGACAACGCCATTGCCTCTCTCCCAACAGTTCAAAAGATTCTGCTTTAACAATGCGACAACTCACTTTACGACTGTACCACGCTATCCTAAGCTTCATTTGTGGAGAGAGTGAACCGGAATCTGAAGGAAGTATTAAATATTTTCCATTCTTATTTACGTCACAAGTGGGTTTCTTCTGTACCATGGCTTAATTTGGCGTTTAATTTCGGATACCATGAAGCTCTTACAACCCCTACTCCGTCGATGTTTGGTCATCGTCTCAGCTCCACCTTTTCCAAATTGTAGCCAGATAATGACCTATTCCATGAGAAAGTGACACCTGACGTGATTGAGGGGATGCAGGCGCCACATTACAATCGTGATTGAAGCAAATTTAAGGTGCGGGTTGATGATAAGGTCTTCGTCCGAAACCCTGCTGTCGGGGGTCAAGGTAAAACCTCGGTCTCTGACAATTTCGCATCCCGTTTGTAGAGTCTTGTGAGGTTATCTTGATTCTTAACCCAGTCAGCCGACTGATACATGAAGAATGGTACTGGAGACGTTTAAAGAGTACATGTATCCGACGTCAAGAGATGGAGCTAAATTTTCCGATCCATGTTTGACAAAACTAGCAGACGGACCTTGTTGAGTCTTTGGTCGGGCAGAATGACCCATTGCGCTCGATTCGGTATATCGTTAGCAGGAGGTTTCGCGAAACTTGCTCATAGAATTGGCTGCTGGTGGTATGAGTAAAGTCCGAGAGTGGGCGAGGGTTTTCCATCGTCAGCGAGTGAGGCTGTGGGATGTAGAGGGGACGCCACGCTGTTAAAAGGGCAGGTTGTTAGGAACTTGGTGTGGATGCGGCGAGTGGCGTATGCGGAGCCAAGGAGAAGGACCGTGTCCTGGTCTGTGGAGTTGCTGCCCTTGCGTTGGAGTGTGTGGTGTTTGGACGCCGATATCAGGTGCTGATTTCCACCCAGAAATTATTGGCATCCCATGTGAACAATTCCAGTTTCTTAATTTGGTGAGGCATTTCGCGTCATAAGTGCATGTTTACATATAAAGGACAAGGCCCCATGCTGTTTTGAAGTTCTAGTGGAGTTTATGAACATGAATTCAGCCACTTGTTGAAGGTTAATAAGTCGCCAGTTAAGGCAGCTATTGATCCGAAGCAGCATAATACGTGACAGTCAAAATGTTATGTAGACCCGACTAAGACGGATCGCTTTGCCATTATAAGTCTAATAACCTACCTTGCGTTTAGAGGCCATTATTGATGTTCTGGGAACAATATGAATTGCATGACTTGTGGTTGAGTTCCCCCGAAGCTTAATTTCAAAGCCATCGCTAATGTGTATAGACACTGTTTGTGCGGACCGTGTAGAAATGTCACTCTCACTTCTCTTACGTGAATAGGCTTGTTCCCCATTTTTAATTGTTCGTCCTTGTGTTTAACAATTTGCTGACATAGAATTTCAGTCTCTTGTAGTTCAGTCCAACTATGGGCCTATGTCATCTTCCCAGTTAACGGACGAGAGCTTAGGGCAGGATTCCGCTGCCCTCGTCGGCCACGGGCTTGGCGCCGCTCTCAAAATGTTGTGCCGGTGTTAGAAATGTTCGAGCACTCTCATGTCAGTCCGCTGACGGTTCGAGGCCGGAACTGTAAGACAATAATAATCTCACTGTATGTATCTTACTTTCTACATTTGTCTTTCTTCTGATGAATGCTAAAATTTAAGTTCGGAGCTTACTTCACATTGCCATGTTGATATTTAATTAATCAATAGTTGAGCGCAGTGACACGTTTTGATCTTAAATAACTTATTACCTCAGTCGCTACCATTTAAGGACACAGTGAACGCGGTGGCCCATGTTTCGTAATTACAATTCTTAACTGAAAAGTTATTGCGGGGTTTGTGAGTGCCTGACTCGTTTTTTTCTTCTAAAATCGAAAATATTGTTCAAATTGTTTCAGAAATGATTGACAAATGGTTTAGAAAGCGCCAGGTACGCAATTTTCTGAGATTTAAAATGTGGTTGAAACTGTTTTGGAAATATAAGTTGTAATTGACGGATTGTTTACTAAGCACTGATGCGTATTTTCCAAGAGTTTAAATTTATCGAACTTCTTAATAACATGTGCTTTACTTAGCGCTGTGACGTAATTTTGCTAATTATAAATGGTTACTGTGTAATCAGGATTTCATTGGAGTATTTCATACAGGAAGAAATTAGCGTAATGGCTTCGATTTACTCATAGGTTAAAATTGTACAATTAAATGTTCATCGTGCTAGCTGTGAATGATGTTATCGCTACTGGGCTAACCCTCTCACTCCATAGCCGTGTGTGATGAGCCTTGTAACCTGTCCCTATGACCATCATATCACAACCATTCATGGACAGCATTCCAAGGGTTTCTCGAGCAGTATAACCTCGGCCCACTTACCACTGTTGTAACACAGCATACTCTACCGTTTGTCGACATGTTGCGTAGGCCTACTCTATCTCCAGAGTTGTCTGCAAGCGAGAACATTTGGAACATATTCGGACGACAGCTCCCGCCTCATCCACAAAAAGCGGTAACCGTCCCTGTATTGATCGACCAAGAGCAGCACGTATGGAAATCCATCCCATAATGTGACATCCAACACCTACGTGACACAATGTACGCAAGTTTGCATGTTTGCATTCAACATTCTGGTGGTTAGACCAGTTATTAATGTAACAACATTTCAAATTAGCAGTGACTGATGTCATGCTTCATTAACCTGTGATCTTGAACTGTTAATCACTTAAATATATTATCTATGCAAATGTATTCCCGAAATTTCTGGCTCTACATTAATTATTTTTTCTTTTTGCGATTTTCTCCTTCCGTGTCTTTTGTACATTTAGTATTGGCAAATAAATACTTAGATGATCATAAGTTCATCGTTTTTTATGTATGTACTGCAACACACAATATGGTCAGCTGTGCTACAGAGCGTTTCAGAAACACGAAAAAAGTATCAAGGGTGAATAATTAACTAAATAAAAATCAAATAATATTTTACTGCGATGTAACATGTTTCAACAACTATCCGCAGTAAAATGAAGAAATTACCTACAATACCGGCTTCAGATATAAGCCGAACATCATGTTATCTTCAGGCATGAAAAGTTTTTAATTTAAAAATCTTTCATCTAAGCCAAACTACATATTGCGTGATTAATACACAATCTAAGCCTCAGCTTCATTTAAATTTTAATATTATCCTCGTTTTGCAAATTTGGTTTTATCTCTCCATTGACTGGAGGGTAATTCTTCTGTTAGTTTCGCATATCATCTCGAATAATTCCCATCATGTTCTGTTGCCACGATCACACTGTGCGCGTGCATATACCCTTCTTTTAGCCCTATACGCTGCAACTCACATAATTCATAGTACTCACAAACAATAGGAACAGCAGCGATGAGATTGCAGTACCTTGCTGAATTATGCACGTACTAATTTGGCGGAGAGCGTACCTAATCCCGAAGAGACCGAGGTATTCCGGAGAGAACTAAAGAAGAGACAACTTTCCACTCTGCTGTGGGTTTATGAGACAATATGCGTTGTCTACTCCTGTTTCCTACAAACAGGTCGAAAAAATTAACAAGTACATTTTTTCACTCAGGAGTTTCTTTACTAAAGGCTTGTGATATGCAGTTACCTTACATGGAAGAGTAATATGAAAATGGAAATAGGGTAACTAAGCAAGGATTCAGCCAATGGTATTTTCAACTTGGTTACATCAGATATCATTCCTCAGCAAAAGTAAATTGTAGATGAAATACACTCTGTTTTCGAGATAATTACTGCAAAAACATTTTTCAAACAGGAATACCCTCCTGGCCTGGGAAAGTGATACAAAAGAAGATGTTAGATGTAATAAATTACTGCTATAGTAAAGTGAAAGGCGAGCTTTAGACTGTTAGTAGTAACTGCTGGAGAACTGGAGACAGCTCATAAATAAAGCCATGGTAAGATGACCAAAATTCACTACAGGAGATGAGACCCAACAAAATGTAGAAATAAAGCAAACTGGAGTATCTCCCATCGTAGCTCAAAATTTAAATGTAGTTCTGTGGTACTAACGACATAGTTAAAAAGGAAATAATTAATGATATTGAATAAGTTCATCACATTCACAAAACCAGGAGACCAATGAATAAGTGAATAAATCCTTCAGCGTATTTCTCATTCAAATACAGAAAAACACACGCAGAATGTTAAAGAAAGTCAGATTACTAGATGCACTGAAAATGAAATAAATATTAATGTTTAAGAGATTAAAGTGGACCAACTTCAACCGATAAATAGTTGAAACTTCCCAAGGACTTCTGTCTAATTTTTCACTCAAGATATTGTAATTGAGGTTACTTAAAATCTCCCCAGCTATCACGCCACAGAGGAAAAATATTTGGATACGTGAACCGCGGTATTATGTTTTCGTTTAATTCGGTCACTGCATCAAGCCACGAGTTTAGTCAGCCGTTCGTAGACAGTTGGCTCCTTGAACCCATCTTTCTTTAATGAGAAAAATCAAATCTGTAGAAAAAGATACTCTCACGAAATTGAATTCTGTGGCTATCTCATACACTTCCCCTTCTGAAGTTAGGAAAATGATAAATTCTCTAAAATATAAAAAAATCATGCAAATTTTATTTTGTTTGTAACAGTGTGCAGAAGAGTAGATCCCACATAACAAGATGTTTTTTTTTTCTAAATATTTAATGCATCAGTGTCTTAGGGCATTCTTGCAACTATACTGAAATAGGACATTGTTAAAGATCTCTATCATGAGGGTGGCAGAAAGCTGCCAACAATTATTGACAACATTTTTGACAAGGTAACAGAATCCTATCTGACGAACTATAATATCATTATTGTCTCATACTTTAGATTTAGAAGGTTTACTCAGCTGGTTAATGCCGCCTAGACGTTTACCTACCGAATTTTACAAGCATTAAACAAGAAACTAGCGTTGGTTGGTACTGTCTGTGCCAATCCAAGATACTGAAATGTTTTTTTTCTAAATATTTAATGCATCAGTGACTTAGCGCATTCTTCCAACTATACTGAAATAGGACATTGTTAAAGCTGCCTATCATGAGGGTGGCAGAAAGCTGTCAACAATTATTGACAACATTTTTGACAAGGTAACAGAATCCTATCTGACGAACTATAATATCATTATTGTCTCATACTTTAGTTTTAGAAGGTTTACTCAGCTGGTTAATGCTGCTTAGACGTTCACCTACCGAATTTTACAAGCATTAAACAAGAAACTAGCGTTGGTTGGTACTGTCTGTGCCCATCCAAGATATTTGAGTGTGTGAATCACGATATACTCTTAGTTAAGCAGAGGGTTTTTGAAACTGAAAACCAATGACTGGTGTCATATTTAACAAAAGGAATGGTGAAATTTGTATTTAATAATGCAACCAATGACATCAGGGAGGTGGGGCAGTAGGTTGTTTCCGCTGATGATCCGGGTGGCAGATGGATCAGATCAGGTATTGGCGACCTAGCCACCAGCTCCTCTGCATCCTGAGGGGAACATGCCCTAAAACCCATAACTGTCCAGCTCTCTGCTAATTCCTACAGACCTCTTCACCTCTTCTCAACCCATACGGATCAGTGTGAGATGATATGGTCCAAACTTTGCAACAATGAAAATGTCGAACTTTAAAACAATCTTACCGTAAGTAAGTAGAGCTGGAATGTCAGTCTGCCCCATGGCCGGAAAGGTAGGTGGCAAAAATTCCGCTAATCAAATTAAACAGGGATGTAAACTTAAAAGGAAGTAGGAACTATGTGAACAATTAATTAGTATTTAGCTTTCGATGCGCCGCTACAGCTGCAACTGGTCAGCGCGGAATGTAAACACAGGTAAGAAGTTAAGTTGCTCGATACGAAACACTCCCAAATATCAGGTCAAAACACAAGAAAGACGGAGGTGAATGAAGAAACCACTAATAAGTCACTTTTACAGTAAATATTATCACAAAAACAATTAAAATATGTATCTGAAACCTAAGAATATATGAAAACTTGGAGAGCGATCTGACACGCAGTCACGCGCTTATGACGTCACACCAGCATTGTGAAGCTTAATGCATGATTGGCTAAGGCGACTGTTAACATAGGGGGGTTATGTAGGGATTTTACTAAAGAGGATCAGGTAGTGATTGTGGGTGGGGCTGGTAATAGTATTGATAGGGATGGGGTTGGTATGACATAGATGGTGACCTGGAAAAGATAGCCACTCAGACTGGCAACACGAATGTGCATTTCGTGGAACTGTTTCAGCGTCACGATCGGCCTCATCTTAATATAGCCGTCAAGCATAATATCATGAGACTTGGGAGTGCGCTGATGACAGAAGGCATGAGTCACATTTTAGTGGTGTTGGTGGAGTCTACAGCAGGACGGGTTTCACTAGACATGGCCTGCACCTCAACAGGTATGGAAAGGGGAGGTTGGCAAAGCTTATAGGTGACAGCATAGGTGGGGGTGGGGGATGTTAGCCCAGTACTTACCTGACCGATTAAAGTAATCGGTAGTGAAGCCACTTGATAAAAAGGGAGACAGGGATAATGTTGACAATTATAGACGTATTTCTATGCCATCGGTGTTTGGTAAAGTTATCAACAAGGTTGTATATACAAGGTTACTGGAGCATTTAAGTTCACATAATTTGCTGTCAAATGTACAGTTTCGTTTTAGAAATGGTTTAACAATTGAAACTGCTGTATTCTCTTTTCTCTGTGAGGTTTTGGACGGATTAAATAAAAGTTTGTGAACGCTAGGTGTTTTCTTTGATTTAGCGAAGGCTTTTGACTGTGTGGACCACAAAATATTACTGCAGAAGTAGGACCATTATGGATTAAGGGGAGTAGCTTACAATTGGTTCGCCTTTTACTTTAAGAACAGAAAGCAGAAGGTAATTCTACGCAATATTGAGAGTGGTAGTGATGTTCAGTCCAAATGGGGCACAGGTAAGTGGGGCGTTCCCCAAGGATCAGTGCTGGCACCACTTCTGTTTCTTATTTATATAATTGATATGCCTTCTAGTATAACAGGTGATCCAAAAATATTTCTGTTTGCTGATGACACCAGCTTGGTAGTGAAGGATCTTGTGTGTAATATTGAAACATTATCAAATAATGTAGTTCATGAAATAAGTTCGTGGCCTGTGGAAAATAATTTGATGCTAAATCACCGTGTGACTAAGTTTTTACAGTTTCTAACTCACAATTCAACAAGAACTGATATTTTGATCAGATCGAATGGGTATATTATAAGCGAGATGGAACAGTTCAAGTTCCTAGGCGTTCGGATAGATAGTAAGTTGTTGTGGAAAGCCCATGTTCAGGATCTTGTTCAGAAACTAAATGCTGCTTTATTTACCATTAGAACAGTATCTGAAATAAGTGACATTTCAACACGAAAATTAGTCTACTTCGCATATTTTCACACGATTATGTCATATGGTATTATTTATTGGGGTAATTCTTCTGATTCAAAAAGGGTATTTTTGGCTCAAAAACGGGCTGTTCGAGCTATATATGGTGTAAGTTCGAGAACCTCTTGTCGATCCCTATTGAATAGTCTGGGAATTCTGACATTGCCCTCACAGTATATATTTTCTTTAATATCCTTTGTTGTTGGCAATATTAGCTTATTCCCAAGCGTTAGCAGCTTTCACTCAGTTAATACTCGGCAGAAATGAAATCTGCAAATGGAATGCCCTTCCTTGACTCTTGTGTAGAAAGGAGTGCACTATTCTGCTGCATCCATTTTCAATAAGCTGCCACAAAAACTCAAAAATCTTAGCAGTAGCCCAAACGTTTTTAAGTCCAAACTGAATAGTTTCCTCATGGCTCACTCCTATTCTGTCGAGGAGCTCCTGGAAGAGCTGAAAAATTAAGCAAATTCCAGTGTTACATTGTTGATTTTCTTTATTTAAACTTACGAACTGTAGCCTGAATACGTTTCTTGTATTTGATTTTTTCTGTTTCTACTATCGTGTTATAATTTCATGTATTGACTCGTTCCATGACCATGGAGACTTCTCCTTAATTTGGGCCCATGGAACAATAAATAAATAAATAATAACTCTATGCTCCACTTTGTATAATATTCGGACCACGAGACTTGAAGGACAAAACTCTATGATCCACTTTGTATAATATTCGGACCACGAGACTTGAAGGACATATTGCCTGTTTGGGACACCAATTGCAGAACATCAAATGGGATGTACTCAGAATCAGTGGGACAAGCATACAAGGCGGAGCGAGTACTATTCTCAAATCCGGGCACTACCTATTTTGGACAAAAATTTGCATAAGGTTGGCGTATCTCTGCTAATTCGTAGCAGGAGCAACCACCTTATCACCAAGACCAGATTACGCTCCAGATCACTTGTGCCTATGCACATGAAGTGGATCTGGAGAAGACCTTGCGCCACAGTTAAGACTGAAATAACCTACACACTCACATCGAATTTCCGAATGCGCTCAGACGTGTCGGTCACAAATCGCTTCGATACAGGTAGTGGTCATGGGCCAGTTAGACCGAGCACTCGAGAGAAAGCGTGTGATGGGAAGGGAGATCCGACTTGTTCGATCTCGACTGGTCACAAGAATAACTTCTAGACTAGAAAGTAGAAGAGAAACCAGGGTAGCTGGGCACACTACAGCATATCAATAGACAATGGATTATTTGAAAGAGAAAAGAAAGAGGTTCAGCCACTGCGTAGGTAACAAACCACCAACAGGAAAATTAAGGCAAGTGGAACTGAACTAACTATTGACAGAAGTTATCGGCAGTATTGAAACAACAGTTAAGAAAGTCACAGTACTCCGAAAACATAAATATGCGAGATTCAGCTTTGAAACAGGACAGCTGTAGAAACAAAGAGAAGCACTGACACAGACATAACAAAGACCTCAAAAAAAGGAAATGAAAAGAAAAGTAAAGACGGCGATTAAAAAGATCGGAGAACGTAAAACACAAGACTGATTGAGGATACCACAGAAACAATGTGAGCACGAGAGTCCTTGTTGTCAGTGAAAAGCCAAGCTGTGATCAACAAAAGTCAGAAACGCCGAGGAGAAGATGTTACCGAAGGAGAGGAAATTGGAAAATCTACCCAGAGCTTTTATTGGAAGCTCTACTGTCACTCAATGACAAGCCAAAAATTCATGAAGAATCACCACAGTCAGTTATGAGTGTGACATTGAAACAACTGAAACTTATCGATAAAAATGAAATCGAAACAGCAGAGAAACAACTCTGATAACAACGTGCTTCACACGGCCTTCTTAGACTACCAGAAAGCGTTCGACACGAGCGAAACTTGGGCAGTATTGAGGTCGCTGAAAAGAGTCCATATTGACTACAGATATTCCCATATAACATGCTACATTCACGAGAATTTCACTCTACATGTGAAAATAAGGGACAGTAGCACTGTAAAGGTTCTCGTGAGAAGAGGTGTCAGACATGGAGGCACACAATCTGGCTCAGGAGGATGTGTTCAAACATCTGTCTTGGTGACAGAAGGGTATCAACATAAATAGTAAAGTCTCAAAGATCTGTGCATTGCAGAAGATATCGTCATCTTTAACAGCGACACAAATAGTCAACAACGATCTGAGGACTCAAAGATGCTTCCCAAGCTGCAAGTATCAAAATTAAACTTCAAAAGACGAAAGTCATGAGTCCTGTCAATACTAAGATTTCCACAGAAAACTATGCTCTGGTAGTCGTAAATGAGTACATTTATGGGAAATAAAATCCTATATAGAAAATAAAACCAGGCAGCAGGCGAATTGGGATCACCTAAATGATTCTCGATATACCGTCCATCTCTTGTCAATTTAAAAATGAAAATTTATTACACATATATCCTGCCAGTAACAATATGGAAACAATGACTTTTACAACAAGTACCACATATCGAGTTCCTATGTGACAAAATCTAACAGAGAGCGCCTGGAGTGAGTCTGAGAGACAGGATCAAGAACGAATACAAAAGGAGAAGAACGGGGGTTTACGATACTGTCGAGCATATAGCAAGTCCTAAGTGGCGTTGAGGAGACTCCTGGCCAGGAACACTCTCAGACGTATCAACCTACCGATGAAATGGTGCCTGAGGGAGTCAAAGAGAAGTGTCGCACCTCTTCTGCCAATATGAAGAGTCGACATCCAACGACATGAAGGAAATTACTGTATCCAGGCTGCGAGTAAATACGGGTATGGAAAATTTTGAAAGAGGCTTACCTTCATGAATGAATATTAGAGATCAAAGACCAATCAGAGGGGATTCTTATCAATGGAGAAGCTATGTTCGTGTGTGTGTGTGTGTTCAAAAACCATTAACTATAGTTCAAATTTTGTTTTTCTTGCACACTAACTGTTCAAAAGTATTCGGGCAGCTATTAGTGATCATTAGTATTGCGTGTGTCCACCTTTCTCCTTTATGTCAGGTTGGATGATGTTGGGGACACGTTCACTGAGACGTTTGTACATCTGTGAAAGAGTGGGAGCTCATTAGCCCTCAAGAGGTAGTGACACTGTATGCTGCAGCCTGGAGAAAGTCTAACTTATACCACTGGTGCTCCATCCGTTTCATTTCGGGGCTCTGGGCACGGTGGTCCATTTAGGAATGTCGTTATCCTCAAAAAATTGTCTTGCAAGTGATGCTTTGTAACACTGTTAATTGTCATGCTGATACAGTCATCGTCTCTGAAATCTTCCTCTTCTGTACGCAGTATACAATGCTGAAAAATGTGCTCATATCCTTCCGTATTTGGCGTTTCCCAAGAGCAATAATGGGAATACAGAAGAAGGATGGAAAACACCTCCACCAAGTGTTCCTCACTGCCCCTTTTGTGCTATATATGGTGGCTGGTAACATTCTCTATGCATCTGCCAAACTCATGCACTTCCATAAAGTTGCCACAGGATAAATCGTGAATCATCATTGATGATTCGTCAGTCATGCACATCGTCGTTCCTTACATCACCTCAAGCGTCGCTAAGCGTTCGCTGCAGATGTGTGTGGCTTATGAAGAGCTGCTCGACCATTGTATCCCAACCCTTTTAACCCCATGCAGATAGTCACTGTGGTGGCTGGACTGCAGGTAGCACTTTGGAACTCACGGGTGATTCCTTACTCCGATTTCATGGGATTTTGTACAGCCACCCTATGCAGTGCTCGATATTCCCTCTGTCAGTACGTAATGTCTGCTGGCTCTTGTTTAGCTATTGATATTCCTTCGCATCTTCACTTGAGAATGACATCACCAACGGTCGACCGCGCAGCTTTAGGAGGCTTTGAATGTCCCTGATGGGACTGTTACTAGTCTGAGATTTATACACTTTCGAAGACAGTGAGCTCTCTTGACCCACCAATTCTGGTGTTAATGCTTCTCTACTGACAAAACAGTGATCCTCATTTCCCTTTATGCTGGCTGGTCTGTACTTCTCGAGACATCTTGTGGTAATTTCCACATCATGTGAAGGTCTCTGTATGCTTCTTATGAGACAATGTATGCAAACGAGATACCATCTAATATGGACCAGGCTGAGTTAGTTCTCGTTAGGAACGACATTAGAGGTGCAATCAATTCAAATGTACACACAGCTACAGAATAAACTATACATAACGATCTGAAATGTTTTGTTATGTCGTTTTCTGTAAAGATCTCATCCTAGTTTCAAAACGATATCAGATATTTATCTCTATGGCAATGGTAAATGTAACATAAGGTGAAGAACAGTTACCTACGAAGAGTGCAGTTCCACTCGGGGGGGGGGGGGGGGGGGGGAGGGGGTCGGATGAATGGTGGTCGTCGTGACGGACCGGGTGGCTGTGTATCAATACTGCTGACAGTAACAGTTGCTTCATTCAACTTCGGTACATGCTTTGTCGTGGCTCAGCGAGGCAGAACACTCCTCTGTAGACCCTGACCTGTGGCTTCTGCCCAGGTGACAGACAGGATGTTTCCTAGCCGCTGTCAGCTGGCACTATGGCCCACGGTGGTGACGTCTCTATCGCCGACTGCATCTGGAATAGACCCCTAGGCCCCAAATGCAGTGACCATGGCATCGTGTGGAGACTGCTGTCCACGTCATTCAACGTATTGCCATCTGGTAGGATCCAGATGGCGCCTGGCGCTGAGGCACTAAATATCATAGGGAACTCAATGCTAGTGGCAGCTGGCACGGATGCAGGCAGACACTGCTGTGGCAATAAGACCCGTGAGGCACTTAGCACTGGCGGGCCCATTCTCCAACCCATGGTTACTTTTAGTGTTGTCCAGATGTCTCGCTGTCTGGTGTAGTCCTGGTGTCACAGTGTGATAGCTGACTCCAGTGAAAGGAAATGCCTCTACTTCAAAATTCACTCATATTTAAATCGCTCTGAGGCCCATTTCTTTTACTAAAACCTGGCACCTGATCGCGTCCCCCATGGCGTGGCAACATCAGACGACGATTGCTGCAGTTGTTATCACTGAGCGGTGTAGTTTGCCACTGAGTGTGTCTAGCTTTCCAAAATCCAGTTACATGTGTATGATTCTGATCCCCATGTCGCCAGACTGCTACCACTAGCCTGCAGCTGCTCATGCAGTACTTCCAGACGCTTTGTCACTACTAGTTATTACATTTGCTAAGATGAATGGGTAGTGACACTACACTGCCCAGTCCTTGGAGAAGACCCAGCCTCTCGGTTTTTCTCCACCCCATTCTTTACTGAAATTGCATTCACCCTTAATCTGTAAAAAAATACGCACTACTAAATTAGCTAGTCTTAGCTACCATACATTTACTATATTACTTCAAGTTCGCAAATCTGTACTTAATGTCTCGCTTGAGGAATCCAGTCTACGGAACTCGATTTACTTCTTGATCAGATTCTTGCACGGCTCACCGTTTCATATACATAAAAGCAATGTGCAGAAAGTTCAGTCAGTATAGCACTAGAAACTGCGACACTCAAGGTTGTGGTTACCTGATGTCTCAGTAAACACGGTGCATCAGCTGCTTTGCAATGCATAGCTATCATCTGAGTTAGTAATTTGATCAGTGTTGGTTCCCTGTCATTGTTTAGGAAGGTAAGATTTTGTCTCAACAACTTCTGTAGAGGCTCGTCTGGCCAATACAGCTGTAGCTGCATTACATAAAACAGAATAATTTCCGTTCCTCGAAGAGATTTCGGGATTCGGCCGGTCATCGTAAATGCAATACGGGCTACAACACCGAATTCTCTTCGAACATTTCATGCATCAGGAAAATTTTCAATTTCACATTAATTCCTCTCACTATAGCTGATAAATGACGTGTAGTACTGTGATATCACACATAGTCCTCTTGGTCAGTAATCCACTACCTTGTAATTCCAAATATTTTGCTCCTGTGAGCTTTCCTTGCTCATAGTAACTGGCAACCATTACCACTCCGCCATGTACTGACAACACCCAATGAAAATATACCACCTGAAAATATGGCTTTGGTGCCATCACAACTTTTTGGCACGGACGACCTCTGCTTTCCCCTGAACTACTGCATTATAGTGTGTTTCCACCCATCATGACCTGACAAGTAGGGCACACGATGGTAATCCCAATCTGCCATTGCTTAACCTCAGCCTCAGTCATTACCTCGTGTCGAGTCCCGTTTCCTCTGACTACTAATACCTCCTTCTCTCTTACCTGCACGAAAATCCCAACTGCCATGAGTTTTACTGGATATAGACACATGGTGTAACATGTAGACAACGCATGCCTGTTCAACCAGAGTCCTCAATGATATGTACAACCATTGCCCGCCGTCACGTCCTTCATGGTAGTAGAATGGCGTATTCTAGCTGCTAGGCTCCGCTACTTTAATTCTTGTGGTAACTCTCCTTGCACTTTCCTCAACCCCCTCAGGTACTGTTCAGGTGACAGCAAGACTGGACTCAACTTTCACCTTGTACTTGATGATCCCTTTTAATAAGTTTGCAACCTGCACGCAATGGCCAGCCGGAGTGGCCGAGCGGTTCTAGGCACTACAGTCTGGAACCGCGCGACCGCTACGGTCGTAGGTTCGAATCCTGCCTCGGGCATGGATGTGTGTAATGTCCTTAGTTTAGTTAGGTTTAAGTAGTTCTAAGTTCTAGGGGACTGATGACCTCAGAATTTAAGTCCCATAGTGCTCAGAGCCATTTGTACCATATTTTGCATGCAATGCCACTCTACCATTCGTCTCTGCTAACCCCCGTGCGGATTCTGCTGTAATGTACAATTATGAAATGTCACTTTTGTCTACTGTCTTGAATATGATTTTCGGTATTGTACTTCCAGCATCTATCCAGTCCCTTCTAACAGTCCCTGATTCGTGCAGCACCGCTTCTGTTACTTTTTACGTCAGCTCCTTCAATCATATAGATATTGCAGTGCCGGTGTTATTCTGAATTACGATGCAAAGTTTCTTTGGACATATATGCATGTCCAAACGAACAGGCACTGCGGCGCCTACATCAGTTATGAACATACTAACCTTCCTTGCAATTGAGAACATGGACCAGCGTTAGCTGAAGAATGTAATAACCACAATGCAAATTCATGCCAGATCGGGACTCGAACCCGAATTTCCCGCTTATTGCGAGCGGCCGCGTTACCATTTGGGCATCCATGCACGTTTCCCAGCCAGACCCAAATTTCCGCATGTCGTCAAACATGCGTCTACAGCATGTAGTCGTAAATCAATTGCGTCTATTTCAGCACAGGTGAGACGTTTTACTGAATATTATAACTGTTAGGGTTAACATGACATTATCGCTGTTTAAGATGTCCTTTGAATTAGCGACGGCAGAAATTCATCGAGGGCCAAGACCTTTCCCCCATTTAAATACTACAACCATTAGGGAATTATGACGTTATTGCTTTTTAAGACGATCTTTCATTAGCGACGGCAAAAATTCATCGAGTGCCAAGACGCAGGTTCAACTTCACTTGTGCTTAACAACATCTACATCTACACTCCTGGATATGGAAAAAAGAACACATTGACACCGGTGTGTCAGACCCACCATATTTGCTCCGGACACTGCGAGAGGGCTGTACAAGCAATGATCACACGCACGGCACAGCGGACACACCAGGAACCGCGGTGTTGGCCGTCGAATGGCGCTAGCTGCGCAGCATTTGTGCACCGCCGCCGTCAGTGTCAGCCAGTTTGCCGTGGCATACGGAGCTCCATCGCAGTCTTTAACACTGGTAGCATGCCGCGACGGCGTGGACGTGAACCGTATGTGCAGTTGACGGACTTTGAGAGAGGGCGTATAGTGGGCATGCGGGAGGCCGGGTGGACGTACCGCCGAATTGCTCAACACGTGGGGCGTGAGGTCTCCACAGTACATCGATATTGTCGCCAGTGGTCGGCGGAAGGTGCACGTCCCCGTCGACCTGGGACCGGACCGCAGCGACGCACGGGTGCACGCCAAGACCGTAGGATCCTACGCAGTGCCATAGGGGACCGCACCGCCACTTCCCAGCAAATTAGGGACACTGTTGCTCCTGGGGTATCGGCGAGGACCATTCGCAACCGTCTCCATGAAGCTGGGCTACGGTCCCGCACACCGTTAGGCCGTCTTCCGCTCACGCCCCAACATCGTGCAGCCCGCCTCCAGTGGTGTCGCGACAGGCGTGAATGGAGGGACGAATGGAGACGTGTCGTCTTCAGCGATGAGAGTCGCTTCTGTCTTGGTGCCAATGATGGTCGTATGCGTGTTTGGCACCGTGCAGGTGAGCGCCACAATCAGGACTGCATACGACCGAGGCACACAGGGCCAACACCCGGCATCATGTTGTGGGGAGCGATCTCCTATACTGGCCGTACACCACTGGTGATCGTCGAGGGGACACTGAATAGTGCACGGTACATCCAAACCGTCATCGAACCCATCGTTCTACCATTCCTAGACCGGCAAGAGAACTTGCTGTTCGAACAGGACAATGCACGTCCGCATGTATCCCGTGCCACCCAACGTGCTCTAGAAGGTGTAAGTCAACTACCCTGGCCAGCAAGATCTCCGGATCTGTCCCCCATTGAGCATGTTTGGGACTGGATGAAGCGTCGTCTCACGCGGTCTGCACGTCCAGCAGGAACGCTGGTCCAACTGAGGCGCCAGGTGGAAATGGCATGGCAAGCCGTTACACAGGACTACATCCAGCATCTCTACGATCGTCTCCATGGGAGAATAGCAGCCTGCATTGCTGCGAAAGATGGATATACACTGTACTAGTGCCGACATTGTGCATGCTCTGTTGCCTGTGTCTATGTGCCTGTGGTTCTGTCAGTGTGATCATGTGATGTATCTGACCCCAGGAATGTGTCAATAAAGTTTCCCCTTCCTGGGACAATGAATTCACGGTGTTCTTATTTCAATTTCCAGGAGTGTATTTCGTGAAAAATTTAAAAGTTTCCTTTATTGCTCTGAGCACTATGGGCCTTAAAATCTGTGGTCATCAGTCCCCTAGAACTTAGAACTACTTAAAAATAACTAACCAAAGACATCACACAACACCCAGTCATCACGAGGCAGAGAAAATCCCTGACCCCGCCGGGAGTTTCCTTTATAATAGAATAAAGCGGACAATCAGTTAAAAACAATCAGTAACCACAGAGCGTCAGAAGGGCTTAAGAATTTCATTGAAATCTATCTCATTTTTTAAAAAAATTACAATAACATTAACATCAATAATCGCAGAGCGCCATAAGGCTTAAAATTTAATTTAAAATATTCTCCAAAAGCTTTACAGTAAAATCAAAATCAATAATCACGAAGCGCGAGAAGGCTTAGAAACTGCCTTGAAATTTTTAAGTATTACGACAAGTCGCTATCAGTACAGAGCTCCAGAAGGTTTAGAAATATTCCCTTGAAAAAAAAAATCCCCACTGCAGAACAACTAGACCACTGTGGTGGCTACCAGCAGACAACAAATATAAAAACAGTGACAGCAAGAAAGCCTGTAAGGGCTTAAACGTTGGTAAATTGGTTACAATTCCAGTTATGTACGTATATGTCTGTGGTGAAATATACTTGCAATACAGTTTAAGTTGGTGAAATTTAGTAACTGTTTGATGACTTGAAACCTTCCTATTTGCACAATTGTGAAGCTTGATTCCGGAAGGGGAACACAGGCAAGGGCAAATCTAAGACGGAATGGAAAATTTGGATGTTCCGCAGGACAGAGCGGCGCAATAAGCATAAGGCCATAACTAAAGTGAGCAACGACCCGCAACCGCAACTCGGCAGACAATACCGCTCCTAATAACATGCCAGTACCGGCCTCTGCCCAGCGCCGCGTCCCCTTCGTCTCCGGTCGTCAAGTCGGTCGGCTGGTGAGGCACACCGGACCAATTTCTTGGTCGGACAACCAGGACCTGGTCAACGTACAATATGGTTAAGCAGCCCAGCCTGTAAAACGGACCACCTGATATTAGTACACAGTAACTAGGTAACATACAAAAATAATTCAACACTCGAATCTTCTGAAAATGTTTTCCTGTTTTCTTTTTAAATATAACTGAAATAAAACTATTATTTGTCCCCAGTTCTGGTGCTTCCACCAATACAGCACAAAGACAGCGTTTCGATTGACTGCTCTTTCACTAAGTACAAGTACTGTATCTTACCAAAACAGGTCATTCATCAACCGTCCAGACTGAGCGCTACATGACAGCTGTCTCCTGTGTGGCTACGGCTAACGAACACCCCATTGGTTGGCCAATGTAATTCCAAACCAGATTTGAAAAAAAAGGGTTTAACAACTCAGCACAGTAATTGCCCGGTATATCCTAGTAGGACTCCTATTACATCCACCAAAAAGCGGTGCCACAAGCAACTCAAATGATACTAAAAAGGATCACTGTGCAGCAACAGGGACGAACTGCAAGTAATCATGGGCACACAGAGTCCATATGTGGACAAGAGACCCGATACACGTCGTCCGCTGAGACGACTGAGCGGCCAACCAACCGTCGTTCCCAATGAAATCAGAAGTAGGGGAAAAGTCCGCAAGTGAATCACCAATAGACAGTTTGTTACCATGCGGTCACTTCAGTCAGTCAGTCAGTCAGTGGGCGGCGACAGCGACGTAATTTCGATGGAAAAGCAATAGCCATTAGTGTCTCGCAGAACAGAGCCGTTGATCACTTCTTGCACAATAGGCCAACCGTAGACCTGAACACTTCAGCTCGGAGCTCCAACATCCTCCCAGTGCGGTCCACACGAGGCTGTCGCGCTGCGAATATTCGGTCCATTGGCCACGGCGTGGTGGCAGAGTCGCCAAACGACCAGAGAGTAAACGAAGCGGTGGAAGTCCTCTGTAAGAGAAATCGATACGAGCCGATATGGCTCAGCCTTCTCACTGAAACAATAACCAACCCCCTCCCCGGCTTATTCCTGACAGGGGACTGGGAGGAATTGGAGGGGCTCTACCTGAGTTGTTTTAATCTGACTGATGTGTACTCACGAGGTCCTACCGCTAGGTACATTGTGGACTACTAGTTTAACGGGACATAGCGCCTGCAGGACCTCATAACGTCCTAGAAAATGTGGTGCAAGCTTCTTAGAAACACCAGCATGGCTACCGTCCCCAGAACCGAAATTACAAACAAATTTTCTATCCCCGACTTTAACATGAGGTGGCTCCCTCCCCGCATTAAAACACTTGGCTCATCGGCAATAAGCCACTTGTATATTTCGCGCAGCCCTTTCCCAGTTCAGCTGAATACCCTCCAGGTTGATCTTTTGTGGCAAACCGTACTTAATGTGGCTTAAACTGGGCAAGGTAGAATTTAGTAATTAAGTAATCATTAGCGATGCGGGAGTGTATTCGAAGCCTCATACTGGACAGAGTTAAAGACAAGTTTGATCCGCGGGAGCGAGGCATTCCACTTGTCAAGGGTCTTAGTATGATACATGATGAGTTCATGTGTACTCTCTCAGCAACCGAGGTCTGGTGATAGTACTGTGTTGTGGTAATATGTCTAATGACATTCTGAAAACAAAAGCGCTAAAACTATTTTGAAACAAAGGCTGGTGCAGTATCACTGACAAAGGCCCTGGGCAGACCAATTATAGAAAACGCTTTAGAAAGATGATAGATAGTAATTGCGACTGTAACCCCCTCCCCCCCTACTATGAAAAAGCCAGTTCAACAGGGAAAAGCAATCCATGACAACCAAGATGTAACGATTCCTGGCCTTCCTGGGGAAGGAGGGGGGGGGGGGCGGAGCATGTAATCGATGAATAACTTGTCCATCACGTTTTGTTCTCTCTCCGACTGGAGGAGGCTCTTGGATGAGCTGTGATTAGGCTTTCCCATTTTACATAGGCTTCCATTCTCCCTCTAATCATCGGACATTCTTACTCAACGATGTCAAAGTTACGTGTTGTTTCATCTTAGTGATGGTCTTGTGAATTCCCAAATGGCCCCCGAGCAAGGAGTCACGAAAATAGTGAAAAATGGATGGGACAAGTTCCATGGACAAAAAACTCTCAGAACAGGTTGTCTCCCAACCTCACGACACAAAATTCCCTTAATGAATAGATACCCTTGCACCTGTTCCACAGTAAGTAGATGGTTCCTAACAATGCGCAGATTGGGGTCCCAGTTCTGCTTAATGCAGCAATCACAAAAGAACTCCTGAACCTTGGATAAGATGGCACCACCCGGTTCCTCAGATGCATTTTTACATTCAGTTACCTCCTCACTGTCTTCCTGAAACATCCAACTAAGTATGTTGGCCACCTGCTTGCCAGCCCCTCTTATAAAGGGTCTTACAGAAAGGCACGGCCAAACTTTTAGGAAACATTCCTCACACTCAAATAAAGAAAAGATGTTATGTGGACATGTGTCCGGAAACGCTTAATTTCCTTGTTAGAGCTCATTTTAGTTTCGTCCGCCTTCGCTCAATGGAGCGCGTTATCATGATTTCATATGGGATACTCTACCTGTGCTGCTAGAACATGTGCCTTTACAAGTACGACACAACATGTGGTACATGCGCGGTGGATCTCCTGCACATTTCAGTCGAAGTGTTCGTACGCTTCTCAACAACACATTCTGTGACCGATGGATTGGTAGAGGCGGACCAATTCCATGGCCTCCACGCTCTCCTGACCTCAACCATCATGACTTTCATTTGTGGGGGCATTTGAAAGCTCTTGTCTGCACAACCCCGGTACCAAATGTAGAGACTCTTCGTGCTCGTATTGTGGACGGCTGTGATACAATACGCCATTCTCCAGGGCTGCATCAGCGAATCAGGGATTCCACGCGACGGAGGGTGGATAAATGTATCCTCGCTAACGGACGACATTTTGAACATTTCCTGTAACAAAGTGTTTGAAGTCACGCTGGTACGTTCTGTTGCTGTGTGTTTCCATTCCATGATTATTGTCATTTGAAGAGAAGTAATAAAATGAGCTCTAACATGGAAAATAAGCGTTTCCGGACACATGTCCACATAACATATTTTCTTTCTTTGTGTGTGGGGAATGTTTCCTGAAAGTTTGGCCGTACCTTTTTGTAACACCCTGTATGCTGCACCCAAAAGCGGAATGCGGATATTTGCAGCGCCCACCTAGCAATTCTGCCAATTTTACTGGGGTGGACCAGGAGCCATCTTAATGCCTGATTGTCACTTTAGAGATAAGCTCCTACGCTCCAGGTAGAATTTAAATTTTTCAAGTGCAAAGAGTACGGCCATAGCCTCACACAAACCTTATAATTCAGCTGGTGGCAAACTCCTAGAAGTATATGCGACACTATTGTTCTCCACTGAACATTCCTGCAGTAGAAAAGCGGGAATACCAGCGCTAGAGACATCGGTCTGGCCCATAAAAGCCTTTTGAAAGGCTGGGTGGCCAAGAGTGGAGGCCGATTTAGTGGCCTCATAGGCAGACTCCTGACTGTCTCCCAAAACGAATGTCTCTCCCTTTTATCTAAACTATGAAGAGGGGCGGCAAGCAGGGTAAAATGTGGAGAAAATTTACGGAAATAATTGGCCTTGCCAATAAACCGAGCAATTGCCGTTTTATTTTTGGGGGTTGGGAATTGTCGCAAGGTGGAAGTGCGCTCTTGGTCAATTCTCACCCCGTCCTCTGAAATAAGATGGCCCAGGAAGGAGATCTGACTTCTAGCTAGTTTGGACTATTAACCCAGCTGCCCGATGCTGTTGTTAAAACCCCCTCAATATGACACCGATGCTGGTCAGAACAACAACTACATATGAGAACGTTTTCGAGATAATTATACACGCAGCTAAACTTGGGATGGCCCAACAGATGGCCAAAAGATGACACAAGACCGTTAACTCAGCAGATGAGCCGAAAGGAACTCGACTGAACTCATAGAAGTTCCAATCGGTTCAAAATGCGGTCACCTGCCTGGAGTCCTTGGTAAGCGGTATCTGATAATAGACTTCGTTGAGATCAAGCATTGTAAAATGGCTGGTCCCCGAGAAACCGAGAAAATCGGGAAACCGCGCGGATTCAAGGAAGACCAATTGGTTAAGCGCCATATAATTGACAACCGGTCTAAAATCCTTGCCTTGTCGATTGGGAACAAGAGAAAAATGGGTGATTCATGAGGCGACGTGGATGGCTTGATAACCCCATCCTTCAACATTTGTTTCATTTTCATCGCATTATCCTCATTTTTATTTTTTTTTTTGGGGGGGGGGGGGAAGAAATGGAGCTTGTGACACAGGGCATCATCCGATAAACAAATTTTGCGGTAAATTTTGTCCGTTGCTCCTAATCGTTTAGTGAGGACATTGAGATAGACTCCAAAGATCTTCAACAACTGGCTAGCCTAACGTTGCTCAATATGGTTAACAATGAACTCAAATTGACATGAGTTAAGTATCTTGACCTTGCCACTGCTACGACAAGAACAAAGGACTATTTTTTCCAAAGGACAAAACTGACTGGAAGAATTCGTACTGGCTAAATCAGGCACCAACCCAGTTTGCAAACAAGGAGCAAAGGAACGGACAAATTCTTAATGACAACCAAATTAATTAGCCATGAAAAATCACAAATGGATAATTTTCCTGACACCTCACCTATCAGAGGCAACACTTAGCCATTAACTGCCCGACATCTCTGGAGAGTGGTATGCAAAAGGGGAATTCTACATAACCCACCACATGCCAAATGAAAATGGTATTCTAACAAAGAAATTAAACTGCCAGGCCACAGACTCGTTCCTAGTTAAGTTGAACACAAATATATAGCAAGGAACAACCATTAATGCCGCGGACACGAGCGAGTCAGCTAGGAGGTTTGCTCAGACCGGTCTCAGTATGGCTCATATGGCGCCATCTATTAGGTCTCGAGCCTCGCTTGGCTGGACAGTCACGCACCAGATGATTCGCACTCCCCCATCGGAAACATGCTTTACGACCAGAAGGTTGAAATGGTACCCGATGCAGTTTGCTACCTTTCCCTTGGAATTCGGACTCTAAGTTCTTTTTCTGGTTGGGCTGCTTGTCTGTGAACCTCAAAACTTCCACCGAAGACAACAATTTGTTTAATTCAGAGAACGTAGTAAGATTGTGGGTGAATGCAGTCTGTCACCGATCTTCTGGTCTCATGCCTTGGAAAATGTTGAGGACACTGTCATATTCTGTGACCATCATCTGCAAACCGGCAACTACAGTGCATTTACAGTCTATGTATTCGAGCAAATTATCATTAGGGCCTTCTACCTGCCAATTATGATCACGGTCCGATTCATTACAGATTCAGATCGATAACTTTAACTGCATCACGTGACACCTCAAATGTCCAGGAGTGCTCCGTTGCTGAAGTATTTTCGAAAGCACACCTCTCAGTGATTTTGCAGTGAACACACGGTGTGTCGTGGGGCGATCACTCTGTTTTTGAATTATTGAAAAGCCACGCTCGCTTCAATCGTTTATTAGATGACCGGTTTCAGCACTCTGAAGGTACCATCATCAGATCTGTGAAGGTATAACATAATAGGTTTGAGGGAGGGCTTACATGAGTTAACTACATATTACAATTATTACAGAACCACACACCTGAATGGTGGAGATTAACATTTATAAAACCATATGGACATCATGGCATATGAGGCAGACCATCTGATAAAATCATTGTCACAACCAATAAAAATTAATAAAAAACTGCTCTCATGGTCGTTCTTACCATAAGATATAAAACAGAAGTCACCAGATGAAATTACCACTGCTCGCCTAACACCGGTCAGCACCATCACTGCCCTATTTCGCGCGGGCTTACTTGATGTGAGTTTAGCGGTTCACAACCGGCCACCAGATAGCACTGTCCAAGCAGCGCATACACAGTCCCACGGTATAACCACTCTTTACTACTAAAACCCAACTTTACTATAACTGCTTGTCACACGCCCATGCAAAGCCCACATTTGCGCATACATTTCCTGTACACACTGTGAAACGTCCCCCTATGAAAAATTATACAATACTGTGCTTAAACTGACACACAATATTTTTAGCGCAACGCAATCTGACTTCCAATAGTCGCTACAAAAGAATAGCCCTGACTAACATTAACCTATACCTTTCACAAATCACCTACCTCAAAAAAATCTTCGTTACTCGAACTACTGCAATACAGCTAGCGCCAATACTGCCAGCTAAATGAAAGATTCAACTACGGAAGGCACTAACTACTGATAGGCATACTTAGCAATTGAAAGATTTTAATAGAGAACAAACAATGTATTTACCTTAATAGAGTTGAAAAATCATAATATACATAGCAGTTCATGACATCCAGTCTTACAAATTTCAAAACCCGCCATCTCTCTCCCCACATCCACAACTGCTGGCGGCTCACCTCCAACTGCGCAACGCTACGCGCTGTTAACATCTAGTTGCCCAACGCTACAATGGCGAGTATTACAACAATGCAAAGCAGCCACAGACTGCACACAGCACAGCCAGTGATTTTCATACAGAGCGCTACGTGGCGTTACCAATAAGAAAACCTAAACCGCCTACTTATTACATAGCCCCCATGCTCCCAACAAAAAATTTTACGAATTGTTTTTGGCAGTGGCCAATAATGATTTGATAAAATTTTTCATAATTACAATAACAAAAAAATCAAATGCACACACTTATTGATACAATGTTGGCCAAAAGCTAAAATTTTCTCACAGTCCATAAAGACAGTCCTGATCATACATCACAGGAAAACTGCCGTTTCTTTTCTCAAAGTCTGAGCAGTAAAAGACAATGCTCACGGAAGTAGTGGATTTCAATGCAGTCTTGAAGAAGTAGTGTTGTCCTTCCAACGGAAAGACAGTGCTGACTCTTGACATGCTGACAGGTAAAGGGCCACAGCAGAGCAAACCCACAGCAGAGGCATTCGACATTTTGAAGAATATTGGTAGGTAGGTCATCACAGAGTAGGCCCACTGTAGTCCTGGTAGAGATTACGGTATTGGTGGGCCACCAGAGGTGCAGACCCACTGTAGTCCTGGTAGAGATTGTGGTATTGGTGGGCCACCAGAGGTGAAGACCTACTGCAGTCCTTGTAGAAATAATGGTATGGGGGTGGGGGCATGGAAGTTTCACACCCACTTCAGTCCTTGCAGAGAGTATGGTATTTGTGGGCCACCAGAGGTGCAGACCCAATGTAGTCCTTGTAGAGACGGCCAGCAGCCATCTGTTGCGACTGTGCAGGTGCACAATCACCATCGAAGAGTCTTGTGGAGAATATAGCAAGTCCATCAACCACCACTTGTGCACTCACAGGGTTTTTGGAATTGTCCTCAGAACCAGCAATGCTGTTATTCAGTCCCTTGCTGAATTATTAATACACGTGCAAACACTAACAGTCCCTACTTCTCACATATTGTCCATATACTATGACCAACAGAAACGTGTGCAGTGAAATGGAACTTACAGGTTACTTAATTTGATGAACTGGTGTCAATTACAATTTTATGACATGAGAATACAATTACAAACGTACAAAATACATCATTAAAGAACATAACAATACAGCTAACATTTGTAGTAATACAGGCTTTACAAAAGAATCGAAATAACATATATATAAGTGTTACAGGAATTATGACATAAGTACATACATAAAAGATCAGAATAACTTTTGAAACATCAACTTCACACATGAGCATTAAAACAAAACAGAATAAATAATGTCTAAACGTCTTTACGAAGAAAATAACATATTATCAGAAAAATTCTACAACATAACTCTTATTAGCTAAACACATTAAGACAGGAGAAACACAAATTCACATAGTGTAATAACACAAAAATACAGGACAGGGTTTGTTTTCAGTGTGACATTTGGTACTGCAGTCCACCTTAAAAACTTCATTCCATATATCTTTCTCTAATTTCAACATTTGTTTCCACCAGAAAAATTCTATCCAAGCATGCTTTCTGTATTTATATGTTCACATATTTCTTACCTCATTATTTATTTTCAATTATCTTACCTATTATTTATTTCCAAGAAAATCCTACCTAAAGCTGTTGTCCCTTAACCCTACTTTTTTGGTTCGTATTCTCTTTCAAAATACCTTTTTTTTTTGGCCAAACCATTTTCTTATAGCTTCTCAATGCATTTCTTCCAATTCATCACAACTCGTTCTCTCATATAGCCTACCCCATCTTAAGCTAACTTAAATCTACTGAGCTCAGATGCTAAACTAAGGAACGAGGCAATGCAGCAGCACAAAACAATTAACACAAACAGCAATGATAAAAAATACAAAAGGCAAAGCAAGCAGCATAAATTAGCAAAGCAAATGCAATATTACAACAAATATAAGGCAATGTGCAGCAAACAATAAAAATAAATTCGTAGTAAAACTGGCTTTTTAGAGTAATGTAAAGTGAAATTTAGTAGCACTATGCCTGGCAAACAGCAGCAGAAAATGCAATAACTTATATCTAAACATGACATAGCTCAAGCAGAGAAAACTATTACACTAAAGGCAACAATGCAGACAAGGGAAATATATATTTACATCGTAATGTCTATGTGAATAAAGTGGTGCACCACAAAAACTAATTCTACAAAAAAATTACCAAGTACTTGAAAAGAAAATTATATATTGCAGTTACTGTTATTAGTCCCTTCTTATTGTTCTTTCCATTCCAAGAGCTCCTTTTTCGAAGAATGTGGATCATAAAATAATTATTTAATAGATCTGTTGACAGAAAGTGTTCACATTAGCAAATGCATTTAATTTAATTTTTTGAAACCAATGCTGCAAGACAGCTGGAAACCAGATATCAAATGAAATAAGCAATTACGCAAACCAAAGCATAAAAACATCATTCAACAGCTATGTGGCATTTCATAAGGCAGTAGAAATTCTCTCAATTCTCATAGAAAGACACTTGTCATAATCAGGTGTGCAGATGTACTGTTGAGTGTTACTTAAGTAAATAAATTAGTGAAATCAAAGTGAACTAGAAATTAGAATATAAATGGAAAACTTGGTTTAGTTTAGAGAGTTACATACTGGCATTCAGCGGGCAGAACAGAAGAAACAATGACCGTGGAGTCAGCGAGTTCCACATAAGCGGGCGCTGTCGATTCAGCCGTCAGGGCATCGCCCGACCGGCTCACGTGTTTCTCAGTTGTCGCATGTGAGCAAAGGCCCTCGCCTACATTCCAAGAGCCAATGACCGACGTTAAGAAGATTCTTCGAGAAGCTTTTCAACGTGACGGAAGAGGCAATGACCGGCTCACATGTTTCTCAGTCGTCACATGCGATCAGAGGCCCTCGCCTACATTCCAAGAGCCAATGACCGAGGTCAAGAAGATTCTTCGAGAAGCTTTTCAACGTGACAGAAGAGGCAATGGCCGTGAAGTCGTTCACCCCCAGTGAACTGAAGTGAATAAATACGCGAGACGCGGTGGGCCCGACAGATGAAGACAGATGAAGACAGACGGAGACGAAGACGAGAGACGAAGGAAGAAAAGAAGAGTAGCAGTAGTTTTCAGTCAGTTTCGGTGCTGAAGACCGTCATGCAAGAAGAGACTGCATCATGCACAGACGCACCAAGTCCGCCGCTGTAATGGAATAGCAAGCAGCAGCCGTGGCGCCAGAAGACAGAAGTTAAAAGGTATTGGAAGTCTTTTTTTTACATACCCGGGTGACTCGTGAGGACGGGAAGGAGACGGCCTCACATCAGTAGTTACCTGTGAGCTGGGACGAAGACCTGACAGCCGAAGACTGGCAAGCGGGAGTCCGTGGTTCGAGTTCGGGACACTGGCCTTCCCCCGCCGCGCCGCTCCGCTGGTCGACGCACAACACACGCGGCCGCTTAGAGAAGAGAAACACTGGGACGTCACATTCAAGGTATCACCATCCGATGCACGACGTCGCTCGCAATAATGAAACGGGCCACCTCGCGCTGCGCGTCTCCGGTCAGCTGGGCGAGACGGCGACACGAGATACACACCGCTACGCGTAATCAGACGCCGCCGCCGCCGCCGCCGCCGCCGCTGTCGCAGCACAAGGCTACGCAAACGACACGGCTGCCGCTCTCCGAACCAGAACATCCAGTAAGATACAGTTGTACGAAACTTTCAATAAAAGTTATCTCATGTAAAAATGATGTTTCATTCGACCTCATACCCGAGCCAAGGGAGAACCCACCCTGCCCACATGCTGTAAGAGAGAAAAGTTAATTTATTTAATATTTTCACCCTGACAGAATGCTTTAGAATGCTCATCCTGACAATTGACAGCATCCAAAGAGAAAATCCAGTTACATTGAGTGACAGAAGTGTCACATTTAGTAACACAACTATTACATTTGATGTCAGAAGCCGTTATAGTTGTTACATTTGGTGTCAGAGAAAAAACCCTTGGCTCAATATGAGGTGTGAATGACAGTCACTAAAGGTCCACAGTTAGTATTTTTTAATGTGTGAAGGGATAGAGGTTTGCATAGCAGTCGTAATATTTTCTTTATTTAGAAGTGTATTGTCTCTCATGATTTTAAGAGTGTGTCGGAAATATTTAAACATCTTTTAAATTCAGTGTAGTAAGATTGTGTAACTAATAGTTTGTAAAATGATGACACGAAATCGTACATAGTCAGAGTCAGCACCACAAGCGGTTTCTACTGATGAAGCTATTCAGAGCTTAGTTAATCAAATAGCACAGCTTAAAAGTGATAATAATGCATTATTTAAACAGTTGAGTGAGGTTAGGCAAACCAGTTCAATCCCTCCCACCCTAGATTCCTCAGCAGCGGCCTTAGTAACTCCTTTTTCAGGTAAACCTGGCGAGGACATAACAGCCTTTTTTGATGATTTAGTAGCAGCTGCAAAGTTAGGATCATGGTCAGATGAACAGCTCTTACAAATGACAAAGTTAAGATTGACAGGAGAGGCTAAAGCACACGTCTTATACCATGAAGAATTACGGAATGCTCCAACATTTGAGGAATTGAAGAAAGGATTGCTTAAACGTTTTCAAAAACAGAACAGCTGTAGATTTTATAGGGAAAAATTACACACTATCACTCAGAGGCAAAACGAGTCGTTAGAAAGCTTTGTAGATAGGATTAGAAAAGTTAATATTAACACCTATCAGTTGACAACTAGTGATGAAGCAAATAAAGTTATTTTACAAGAGGCAGAAGATAGAGCTCTGGATACATTTTTACGTGGGTTACCTCCTGAAACGTCCCGTCGTGTCAGGGCAGAGTTTCCTAAAAATTTAGCAGAAGCTGTATCTGTGGCGACAGCTTTTGAAGAAATTGACATTGCCACCAGATACAAGGAGAAGCGAAATATATTTTCAGCAGGAGTACGATGTTTTGGGTGCGATCGACAAGGACATATAGCAAAAAACTGCAGACAACCTCAATGCACTAATTGTCAAAGAATAGGTCACACATTCAAGGAATGCAGGTCTAAGAAAGTTTTTGGAAATAGAAATCAGTTAAACTCAAACGGGAATGTCGGAACCGCCGCCAGGCGTTCCCAATAAAATTTCATGCCATTAAGGCGAATGTGAAGGCGGAATTCTGGTTATCTGCTACCATACAGGATAAAGAGGCAAGGATACTGGTGGATACAGGCGCAAACGTATTAATAGTAAGTAATGAATGTATTGGAGAAAAGAAATATGACCCTCCAAGGTATAGATTGAGTGGAGTTGGAGGAGGTACAGTTAAGTCATTAGGATGTACATCATTGATTTTCTATATTCACGGTGTACAATTTCAAGAAGACGTAGAAGTGGTAACAAAGGTAACTGACGGGTACGACGCGATCCTAGGGTTGGATTTCCTGAATAAACATCACGCTAAAATCGACCTCAGACAGCAAACTGTAGAACTTAGCGGAATAGTGTTTCAGCTAGGTGACACCGCTGCAAAGGGCCCTCTGCCGCAAGATTTCTCTAACCGGAAGGCGAAATCAACTATACTGCGTGCAACGTCCTTGAAGGTTGATTCGCGGGATCAGATACCATCTGGCTCAGGAAAACTTCTCTGGATGACCGTTGACCACGAAGTACCTACAGATACAGTGTGTCTAATAGAGCCTTTAGAGGAAAATGAGGAATTAGATGTATCACATTGTTTTGTACGTAGGAGTGTTGTACGGGTTCAAGATGTTGAGGGAGAAAGAAAAGTACCGGTACATATTGACAATTTCGGAGTGGAGGACAAAGAGTTGCATAAGGGAATATTAGTGGCTACAGTCAGTACTTTTGAAGAAGAAGATTTCATTTGGTCAGATATTAATGATGGTCAGAAGCCAGACGCCTATAAAACCGCATTGCGCCAGAAGATTGAGCATTTGAAAGGAAAGGATAGAGACACGATAGAAGCAGTTTTAGTTGAGTTCCAAGATTTATTTAATGCAGAAGGTCCATTGCCAGCAACAGACATCACACAGCATAGGATCCCAACAGGAAATAGCCCCCCAGTTTATAGGAAGCCTTATAGAGTTGCGCATCACTTACAGCCAGTACTGGATGAATTTATAGAACAGCATCTAAAAGATGGAATTATAGAATATGCTGATTCGCCTTATAATTCAAATATTGTAATTATTCCAAAGAAGTCTCCCGACGGTACGAAACGATATAGATTTTGTTGTGACTACAGACACCTTAACAAACAAACTATCTCAGATGTTTATCCTCTCACCAACATTACAGATATCATTGACAGTTTAGGTAACAGTAAATACTTTTCAACAATTGATCTACGTAGCGGATATCTTCAATTGGAAGTTGCACCTGAAGATGGGCATAAAACAGCATTTTCTACCCCTGGAGGCCATTGGCAATTTAAAAGAATGCCTTTCGGTTTGAAAAATGCACCAGCAACTTTTCAAAGACTACTCGATGGAGTATTGCGAGGACTCAAAACTCAGCAATGTTGTGTATATCTAGACGATATTATTGTATTCTCCAGAGACATTAATGAACATGCTGTGCGTCTGCGTAATGTTTTTCAGAGACTTAGAAAAGCTAAATTAACATTAAATATGGAAAAATGTAGTTTTGCATTGACAGAGGTTACATACCTAGGGCATGTCATTAGTGAAAAAGGAATTAAAACAGATCCTCGATTAATTTCGGCAGTTAAGGACTTCCCAACACCACAACGCGTTAAGGAAGTACAAAGTTTCATTGGTCTCGCATCGTATTACCGAAAATATGTTCAAAATTTTGCTGAAATTGCCCGACCCTTAACCCAATTATTGAAAAAGGGTGCAAAATTTCATTGGTCTGAAGATTGTGAATCTGCATTTCAAATCCTTAAAGATAAGTTAACACACAGTCCTGTATTAGCCTACCCAGATTATAACAAAGAATTTATTTTATCCTGTGACGCAAGTGGTCATTCAGTAGGAGTTGTTTTGAGTCAGAATATTAATGGCGCGGAACACCCCATAGCCTATGCTTCGAGACAACTAACAACGGCAGAAAGAAATTATTCCACAACGGAGAAAGAATTGTTAAGTGTTATTTATGGTATCAAATACTTTAAATGCTACTTGTATGGTAGGAAATTCAAGGTTATTACAGACCACGCAGCTTTAAAATGGTTGCTTGGATTAAAGGATCCATCTAGTCGTCTCACGCGTTGGGCCCTATGTCTTTCCGAAATGGATTTCGAAGTTATCCATAAACCAGGCAAAAAACACACGAATGCAGATTGCCTAAGTCGGAAAATAGCACTTTTGGAAGCAACAGGCCGAGATACTGAGGACTGGAGAAAGGCACAAGATGAGGATACAGAATGTAAAAAATACGCAACTCAAAAACAATTTTGCTTTGAAGATGGTGTATTATGCCGTAAAACAAAACTTGGACCGCGAATTGTTGTCCCCCAACACCTTAGACAAGAAATAATGGCAGAGGCCCACGATCATATCCTTGCAGGACACGGTGGGCAGCGGACAACCGAAAGACGTGTAGCAAAGCGATTTTGGTGGCAAACCAGAAAGCAGGATGTTGCGCAGTACGTTCGTAATTGCATTGCGTGCGCACAACGAGCTGAACTTTCTCGTTCAAAAATACCCTTACAGAGACTCCCCGAGGCTTCATGTCCATTTCAAATCTGCGGAATAGATCTCTAAGGGCCATTTCATAAAACACCTGCTGGTAATAAGTATGTTCTTACAATTATCGATCACTTTTCACGCTATCTAGGTATTGTGAGTCTCCCAGATCAGCAAGCAAATACAGTTGCCCAAGCTTTAGTTAACAACTGGATACTTAAATTTGGAGTACCTGAAGCTATTATCACAGATCAGGGATCTAATTTTATGTCTGAATTAATGAAACAGCTATGCCACTTATTAAAAATACGCAAATTACGCACAACTCCGTTACACCCTCAGTGCAACGGGCGCACAGAAAGAGTTCATCGGACAATTGGCAAGATGCTTAGTTATTATATTAACGAACAACATTCTAATTGGGATACGTATTTACCAATAATCGTGTCGGTATACAACGCCAAAACGCATGAAGCAACTGGCATGTCACCTTATGAAGTGGTCTATGGGAAAAAAATGCCGTCCCCTTTTGATGTAATCAGGCAGAAAAACGGAAAAGTCGGAGAAACAGTAAGAGATTTCAGTCGAATGATGAAGGATGTATGGAAAAAGGTTCAAAAATCTAATACAAAGGCTTTGGAACGACAGGAAAGATTAGGTAATACCCAAGCTAAATATCCAAATTACAAAGTCGGTCAGTGGGTTATGGTTTCAACTCCTTACATAGCGAAAGGAAAAACGAAGAAATTTGTAACAAACTACAGAGGTCCTTATCAAATTATTGAGATCACGTCACCAGTCAACGTTAAATTGCAACTGCCCACCCGAACTACCATTGTCCATGCAAGTCGTTTAAAACCTTTTAATGGCGCTCCAGATGTAATTCCTTCAACAATAGTGTCTGCTTTTCCGAAGGGTGGAGGAAGTACCCGACAAGGAAAAAGAGTGGCCACGCCAGCACAACATATAGACATGGCACCATACAATCTTCGTTCAAGGGTGCGAATGTCCTAGTTGAATCTTAGTAGACTGTGGACAGTATACAAATGTAAATAATAAATTATAATGGTTTATTTTTTAAGAAAGAAAAGTTGAACGTAGAAACATGTAGATCTTGTAGTTAACAATGTATTCCTTCTGTTCTTTGTTTTTGTTTTTACTAGGTTCGTAGGTCTATAACCATGTTTGCTTTTTTCAGAAAACGCCATGCAAGCATTTCCTACACAAAACCTATCCTACCTCAATGACTCCCTTGACAGTTCCCTTCTGAAGTCATTAGATATGTTCATAAACTCACAGCAAGGCAAATTTGATGCCAATGTAATGATGCAACATGTCTTAAAATTAAAAGGTGAACACAAAATTAAAATTATAATGCTAGGAACGGGTATATCTGGAACCTTTGTGTTGGTGTTTCTGCTTTGTACCGTTTTCTTTTATTTAAGACGAAAAAATAAGCCAAATAATAATATACCACTTCATCAAATCCCTGTTAACTGGATACCACATTCTTAACTGATGTACTTCAGTAGTTACTTTTGAGCATTAGTGTATTAATTTTGTTTATTGTACTTCATTCTTTATTAAACGGTCTCTTGTTAACATAAACAATACTGTAGAATATATATTCTTGCATTAGTATAGGGTACATTAAACAGCTGTTGCCCTGTAATTTTCTAAGTGCAAAACCTATTTTTTGTTTATTCATTGTCATCAAGATTCGTTACACTTATTACAACCATTTATGTAAGAACTATGTGATTCATGACCGTACAGTGTTTTTGTAAAGTGATAAAGTATTTTCCACATACTTAATGTGAAGCGTGTGTAATCTTCTAACTCGAGAGTTTTCAGTGTTTGTGCTTTTGCCGTGTGAAGAGTGGAGGAATGTTGAGTGGTAAATTCGAGGGCGAATTTCTCCAAAGGGTGGAGGAATGTTGAGTGTTACTTAAGTAAATAAATTAGTGAAATCAAAGTGAACTAGAAATTAGAATATAAATGGAAAACTTGGTTTAGTTTAGAGATTTACATACTGGCATTCAGCGGGCAGAACAGAAGAAACAATGACCGTGGAGTCAGCGAGTTCCACATAAGCGGGCGCTGTCGATTCAGCCGTCAGGGCATCGCCCGACCGGCTCACGTGTTTCTCAGTTGTCGCATGTGAGCAAAGGCCCTCGCCTACATTCCAAGAGCCAATGACCGACGTTAAGAAGATTCTTCGAGAAGCTTTTCAACGTGACGGAAGAGGCAATGACCGGCTCACATGTTTCTCAGTCGTCACATGCGATCAGAGGCCCTCGCCTACATTCCAAGAGCCAATGACCGAGGTCAAGAAGATTCTTCGAGAAGCTTTTCAACGTGACAGAAGAGGCAATGGCCGTGAAGTCGTTCACCCCCAGTGAACTGAAGTGAATAAATACGCGAGACGCGGTGGGCCCGACAGATGAAGACAGATGAAGACAGACGGAGACGAAGACGAGAGACGAAGGAAGAAAAGAAGAGTAGCAGTAGTTTTCAGTCAGTTTCGGTGCTGAAGACCGTCATGCAAGAAGAGACTGCATCATGCACAGACGCACCAAGTCCGCCGCTGTAATGGAATAGCAAGCAGCAGCCGCGGCGCCAGAAGACAGAAGTTAAAAGGTATTGGAAGTCTGGTTTTTACATACCCGGGTGACTCGTGAGGACGGGAAGGAGACGGCCTCACATCAGTAGTTACCTGTGAGCTGGGATGAAAACCTGACAGCCGAAGACTGGCAAGCGGGAGTCCGTGGTTCGAGTTCGGGACACTGGCCTTCCCCCGCCGCGCCGCTCCGCTGGTCGACGCACAACACACGCGGCCGCTTAGAGAAGAGAAACACTGGGACGTCACATTCAAGGTATCACCATCCGATGCACGACGTCGCTCGCAATAATGAAACGGGCCACATCGCGCTGCGCGTCTCCGGTCAGCTGGGCGAGACGGCGACATGAGATACACACCGCTACGCGTAATCAGACGCCGCCGCCGCCGCCGCCGCCGCCGCTGTCGCAGCACAAGGCTACGCAAACGACACGGCTGCCGCTCTCCGAACCAGAACATCCAGTAAGATACAGTTGTACGAAACTTTCAATAAAAGTTATCTTATGTAAAAATGATGTTTCATTCGACCTCATACCCGAGCCAAGGGAGAACCCACCCTGCCCACATGCTGTAAGAGAGAAAAGTTAATTTATTTAATATTTTCACCCTGACAGAATGCTTTAGAATGCTCATCCTGACAATTGACAGCATCCAAAGAGAAAATCCAGTTACATTGAGAGACAGAAGTGTCACATTTAGTAACACAACTATTACATTTGATGTCAGAAGCCGTTTCAGTTGTTACAGTACGAATATTTCCCATCAATTCATAAGCATTTTAGTAACTAGCACAAAGTACGAGTAATCATGTTTCCAAGTAATGAGCGTATCGTATTTGCGATGCTTTCTGCAAAGAAATGTCAATAGCGAGGATAATGGCCTCTTTTTTTTCTCCATCTGTGCCTTTGCAAGGCACAAACTAATGGCTTTTTTCCTGGCGACTGTCGCGCAGTTGGGTGCCCATGACGCACTGTGTGCAGGTGGTCACTTAACTTTCTTACCAAAATATTTACGACAGCAGTTTCTGCTACAGTGGCAGTCTCATTATAAAAAAATTTCACAGGCTGAGAATTTGCGTTACAAATGTGTAGAAACAAAATCCTATGAATATAACAGTGTTCAAAACGTTTTCATCGGCATTGTGATACATTCACGCATTTACACACATTTCATAACTCTTAAAGTACGATTCTTCGTTTCCAACATCCTTTTCCTCAAATCAGAGTCCCTAACCACTACTCATTATTCATATACATATTCGTTAACACTTCTTCAATATTTCATCAAAATAAATACGTAGCATAATCAAATTCCTCATTTACGGCAGCATCATCTTATTGATCACAAACATACCTCAACAGCATAATATACATCGTCGTCGTAAATATAACATCATTTGACTATCTCAAAAATATCGTAGCTTTCAGCTATAATGTCAAATCCTAAAAAAAAAATTCTCTGCTCATTTCAAAAGTGTCATCTACCTCAAACGTACTTTAAAATCATGCTCCCTTACCAAATATATCATTCAAAGCTCTCATAATATCACAATGGTTCCGAGAAAATATGAACAGTTCACAAAGTACAGACAAAATACAATTTCGTAAGTGTGAAGTTACCCAACTGTGTAATTGTGTAAACATCTGTCACTGATGTAGTAAAAGAAATGTTTATCTCTCAGTTTAATGATCAGATAGCTGTGTAATTTGTGTGTTAGAGGAATATGGTACCGATGTGTAAAGTTGTATAAGCAAGTACCATATTAGCTAGGGCTCCTTGTGCTTGCCAAACACATGGCACACAAAGTAAGTGTGTACCCCCCTGAGGATTCATGTAATTACACCCTCAGGTGTTACAGATTACAGCAATGGAATGAAATGTATCACGGAAAACCTTTGTAATTCAAAAATCTTGAAAAATAAATGGTTCAAGTACAAAATTAATCACTCAAATGCGTGTCCTGTAGCGCTAAATGTGCGTCTTGTTGTAAGATAATTCTGTGGAAGTGTCGTAGTTATCGTCCTCTGTAAGAAAAGTTCTGCTGAAGTCAATGTACTTACCTCGTAATAAACGAAGTGAATTGCTTTGCGTATAGATATCTTAGTTATTACGCTTATTGCCGTGAAGAAGGAAGTACTGTGCTGTAACGTATTGTTGTGCTATGGAAAAGGCAGTCTCATTGTAACTATACCACAAAAGTTACTACTAAAACATGTTTTACTTTCCAGAATAATACAGAAAAACTGTGCAGATATAAAACAGATACACCGCAAAAACATCATTGTGAATTGTCACTCATTAGTAGCGTCGTGATAAAACCGTGTCGTTGTCACATAAACTAACCACTGTGTCATCTGGTATCTCACAGAAAGTACTTTAAATCCAGAATGTATTTTCAAGTAAACCAAAATGTTGCATTAAAATCTCAATAGCAGCACCGGTACATGTTCTAAGTATGTCAGCCTTATAGTCGTTACATAATCGTGCAACTAACAAGCAAGACAATAACTCTGTGTCGTCTGTTCACAATAACAATGCATTCGTAATTTCTATTTAAAAATGTTCCCTAGGTTCTACGGTGGATAGTTAACTTCAAAACATTGTTGCATGTTAACAGTTTCTCAGTGTGACAAATTGTACTAGTAGCGTGAAGTGAAAAGTTTTATGGCAAAGACTAAGTTAAAAAGCAGATTATCTTTCAATAAACGGTTTTACATGTGAAATGTGGTGTAAACCTTTACTCTTCCTAGTACGCAGAGTTTCAACTGCAACGCAATTATCATGTGGTATATGTCGGATTCTGTAAGGTCCATTGTAAACTAGAAAGAATATGTGACTCAAGTGTTTCTTCTTATGTGACAATGAATGAGCTTTAATGAGAACTTTCTGACCAATATATAATTTCTTTGCATTTGCTTTACCGTGTAGTTTTCTCCTTTTGTCTGCTGCAGAGTTTATATTTTTAACAGCCAAATCAATTATGTCTTAGAGTCGAAGATTACGTGTACTCGGGAAAGGTACAAGCTCTCTGATTCTGTTCGGTGGTTCTTCATTCTTCAGTACAAGAGTAGGTGGTAAAGCAGTGGAGTCATGAGGCATTTCATTCAGCACGTTTTGAAATAAGTGTAAATATCTGTCCCAAAGCTGATGTTTTCTGTGACAATAAAGTCTACAAAGCTTATTGATTTCTTTCATAATCCGTTCGGAAGGGTTACAATGTGGTGAGTACAATGAAATAAAAACAGGTTTCATTTTATGGTTCCGAAGCTTGTGTGACCAAACACCAGATCTGAATTGAGGTCCGTTATCTGAAAAGACTTTACTAACGTGTTCAACTTCACATAAAATTTTTTTAGCAAAGGCGTTGGATACAGACCGTCCACTGGCTTTACGTAACGGTGTGAAAGAAACAAATTTTGAAGTAAGTTCAACAGCGACTAGAACGTACGAAAAACCATTAGATGTTCTGACAAGGGATCCCAAGAGATCAACAGCAGCAAATTCTTATAATTTAGAAGGAATGATATGAAACAACAGAGCACAATGTGAGATATTAGATGGTTTCGCCTTTTGACATAGTTTACAAATAGACAAGACTCTTCGAATTCTCTTTTCCATATCGTCCAAAGAATATGAAAACATTTTCGTGGACCAAAATGTGCATAGCTGATATGAATGTACCTAATGAGCTTATTAACAAAATCGTCAGGAATGCAAAGTACCCATAGCTTGTCATCAACAATGCAGCGTTTGAAGAGCATGTTGTTTCTAACAAGATAATAATGCCGAATCTGAGTGTGTCTCTTTTCATGCCATTTACTTTTGATGTCTTCCCAAATCGGATCTTTATTTTGTTCATGAGCAATGTCCTTTAAAGATGTGGTGATGAAGTTTTCAAAGGCGACTTTCTGAATGTAAGTAATACTGAAATTTTTCTCGAGGTTGCCTTCTGTGTTACTTTTCTCAAGCCCAGCCGGTGCGCGTCACAGTGCGTCCGCAACAATGTTCTCCTTGCCTGGAATGTAGACTATTGTGAAGTGGAATTCTTGCAGAAACAATGCCCAACGTTTTAACCTGTCATGATTTAATTTTGAAGACATAAGAAATTGTAATGCACGATCATCACTGTATACTTTTACGTGCTTACCAGAAAGAAAGAAACGGAATTTGTTTAATGCCTAAACGATAGCTGAAGCTTCTAATTCAGTAACGGAATAATTTTTTTCAGATTTTGTTAGCACTCAGCTAGCAGAAGTAATGGTTTTCTGAACAGTAGTGTCCTTTTCTATGGCTTCTTGAAATAAATGGGCACCAAGACCAACTTTAGATCAATCCGTGCTAAGGCAGAAATCTTGTGACAGATCTGGATGAGCTAGTATTGGCGCGTTAAGTAGCGATTCTTTCAAAGAATTGAATTCCAACTGTGCTTGTTCGTTTTGGTGTAACTAGAATTTGCATATTCGGAAAACGACGGTAAAAATTTACGAGATCTAGAAAACTGCGGACTTGTCTTTTTTTGGGTGGAACTGGAATGGCTCTGATTGCTTCTAACTTTTCAGGATCTGGCTGAATGCCTTCAAAAAAAATAATATGTCCCAAAAACCTCACCTTTGACCTACCGAATTCAGACTTTTCCAAGTTAACTGTAACTCCAAATTCTGCAAAAATACGTACCAAATTGTTGAGGATGCGGTTATGTTGTTCCCATGAAGCTTCTGCTATTAGAATATCATCCACATATAAGGTGATGTGACATTTTAACAACGCAGGTAATATGGAATTTAGCATGGGAATGAACGCTGCTGAAGAAATGTTCAAACCAAAAGGCAGTTTCCGAAATTGATAACAAACGCCGAAAGAAAGAAAAGCTGTGTATTTTCTACATTCTGGATGAAGTTCGATCTTATAAAAGCTGGATCTGAGATCAATGGAAGACAACACTTTTGAAGAAGTTCTTCCAACGATTGCGGCCTGTCTGTTTCAGGAATAATGATAGTATTGATTTGTCTCCAATCTAAGACAAGCCAGATCGATCCATTTTTCTTCTCAGCAACATGTAATGGATTGCTGTATGAGCTTACTGCAGGCTCAATAATGCCCTCGTCAAGCATAGATTGTATTTCTGTTCGAACACGGTCCCTATAATGTGCTGGAATTACGTATGGTCTAACACAAAATTTATTATGCTCACAAACACGAAATTTGGTATTGAAATCCCTTGATTGTTCCTGTTTTGTGAGTAAAAACTTTGGAATGTGCTTGTAAACTCTCAAAAAGGTCCTGCCTATCAGTGTCATTACAATTCTTAATTGTTTGAATTTTATTCTGAATTAACTCATTAGTATCAAACGGGCCGTCGATATCATCCCTGTCAGTACTTGCAGAGTGATTGTTAGTGTCTAGTTCCGTAGAAAATTCCGAACTGTTGTCTAACGGGAGGTAAAGCCGATTAATTTCCTCGTCATGGTTTGAGAGCCAATTTTCAAATTTCAAAGCTATTGACTTACCTTCTTTCTCTAAATTTATTTTAGCATCGTGAAAGTTTAAGATTGCTTTGTATTCATTCAAAAAGTCTACTCCCAATATAATTTCCGTCGACAATAATGGAACAATAAGAAAGCTCATAGAGAAGCTGTGGCTTTGACAAAAGAATTCTAAGTTGATTTGTTGGCGTACATCTACACTTTTTCCAAAGATTGCACCTTATAATTTAATCTTATGTAACGGAAGTCTGGGACAATCGTTCGATTTGTTGCATTTGCTAAAGGCTGTTTCACTAATTACTGAAATGGGACTGCCAGAGTCAAGTACTGAGGTAAATTTTACGTCATTTTCTCTAATGTGAATCACAGGATATGCAATGTTGTTATGTTTTACGTCGTGTTCCTCGAGTAAGGTGTTCCTAATGTCTTCCATTTTTACGTAATTACTAGCTACGGCAGCTGCGTCGTCAGTTTTATACATACGTTTTGTGGCTGCCACCGGTATGAGTCATTGCCTATTGTCCCTTTGTTGGCGCGCGCCATTATTGGGGTTTGGAGACCTAACTTCTACAAATTCACCTTGTCGAGAGGGCCCTGCTCTGTTTGAATCCCTCCAGTTCTGATGCAATTCAGGTCTGTCGTTACGATCATATCGTCTGTCGTCATGTCTGTAGATAATATAGTTACTTTATTGTCAGTCACGTGGTGGAGAACTCCCTGAATCGTAACTGCGCGGTGGTCCATTGCATCTAAAGTTATTCTGTCTCCCTTGATAATAATTGTTTTTGTTCCCATATTGTGTGTTTCTATGGTTATCTGTGTCATATTCATAATTACAGAAGTGCGATCTTCCTCTGTAACTATTACTCTGCCAGTGGTTGTCATATGGGTGGTGTCTGTTTTGTTCACGATTTGCGCTGTAAGAATAGCCTTGTCGTGTCCAGTTATTATTTCTTTCATCGCGGAATTGTGACGGATGTGACCTGTAATTGTTGTGTTCCTGTTTCCGCGTTCGGCGATTGTCAGTGTCAATTTCTATTTCTTGTAACAGTCCCTGAAAAGCTTCAATGTCATCTTTTCAACGTCCTGCCGAAATAATATGTCGTAAATGTTCAGATAGTTTGATTAAGCAAATGCGGATGAGTTTAGAGTTGCTGTATGGGTTTGCCAGGTACTGATTCTTGTGCAACATGTCTTCAAAACATTTCACATGACTGGAAAATTCAGATTGTTCGAAATGTATCATCATTATGATGCTATGTTTTACTCAGTCTTGTGTAGCTTGAGACCAATATGCTGGGAGGAAGGTGTGATAAAATTCTCCTTCATTGTGACAATCGTGAATGACCGATCGCATTCTTACAGCTGGTTCATTCTCTAAGTAGCCACACATAAATTCTAATCTGTGTTCTAACGACCAGTTGGGAGAAAAACAATGAGATAATTGATGGAGTCACGCTTGTGCATGAATGTCGTTGTCAGAATTCTTAAATGTTTTGAATTTACGTGTAGTAATGAACAGCTTATAGTCAAAATCATCGTGTCGGCGAGTCGCACATCGCTCATTGTTACTTCGTTTCGGCGGTTCCATCTCAAAAATCAATGCGCCTTGCACATTTCTTTCATAATTTCCGAAGTTACCCGTGTTATTATTTTGTGGTTGCTCCGTATTTCCTTGTCCCTCTTCCCGTACTGAAGCGCAAGTGTCCTCTGAAATATGTAATTCTTGTATTACTTGTGCCAACTGATCTTGTACTTCCAGATTTCTCTTTTGTATTGAAACGTCCCCTTAGAACAATTATACAGGACTGTCCTTAAACTGACACACAATGTTTTTAGCGCAACGCAATATGACTTTCAATAATCCCTACAAAAGAATGGCCCTGACTAACATTAACCTATACCTTTCACAAATCACTTACCTCACAAAAATTTTCGTAACTCGAACTACTGCAATACAGCGAGCGCCAATACTGCCAGCTAAATAAGAGATTCAACTACGGAAGGCACCAACTACTGATAGGCATAGTTAGTGAATGAAAGATTTTAATAGAGAACAAACAATGTATTTACCTTAATAGTGTTGAAAAATCATAATATACATAGCAGTTCATGACATCCAGTCTTATAGATTTCAAAACTCCGCCATCTCTCTCCCCACATCCACCACTGCTGGCGGCTCACCTCCAACTGCGCAACGCTACGCGCTGTTAACATCTAGCTGCCCAACGCTACAATGGCGAGTATTACAACAATGCAAAGCAGCCACAGACTGCACACAGCACAGCCAGTGAATTTCATACAGAGCGCTACGTGGCGTTACCAATAAGAAAACCTGAACAGCCTACTTACAAGTGTAATCACTATAAAGTACGTCAATTACAAAGTAAAAGTATCTGAGGCACAGACATTATCAATTATAAAACTACATATTATAATTTACCTTTATTCTTATATGGACGTCAGGAAAGCTGTTCATAACACGACTTAGGTACAATGTGACGAGCGATTAAAACCTGTATGCTAATAAACGACTGAAACTTTTCCATTATTTAAAAATTTCTCAGTGAACTTCTGGTCAAGGATATAGTAAACGCAATATTACAGAATGGGGAACCTTCAAAGGCCTCAGCGTGAATCTCAAAACGGGACAATCGGTCATAACAGCTCTTCAACCTGGGGCAGTTGGTCAATAGCTAGAATGCAAACTCCTTGAAAAAAAATAGGTAATTGGGTTAAGCAACTTAGCAAATGATTCCACAGCCGAGCTATCGGGAAGGTAAGTATCATTACCCTGGTCCACCTCGATTGACAAGTCCTTCCAACTCATATGATCCCCCACAAGAAACAGAATGTTGCGACTAAGCTCACTGAGAGCAGTAGAACATACAGAAAGCACCTACTTCGCCAATCAGTTCGGAAGAGATACGAATCAGTCTGTCTAAGAATGCGGACAACCTCACTGCTAACTCAGCAACTCTGCAATCTATTGGTTGCCACCGTAACTGAAGTTCATATTCAAGCTGGTCCCTTTTTAAATATGCCTGGACTAGTCAACTCCAGTAATACACCCCTATAAATCCACAACAAATATTAGACAAGAATATTAACCGCCCATGCAATTCAATAATGAAACTATGAGTGACAAGGGGAAGAGAGACTTTCTCCCCCACCCCTTTCACACAATGAAACAACCACACTCTGCTACCATTAAAATTTTCATTGGTGGCGGCTGGAGCTCATGGAATGGCCATGTCTAATGTTCAACATCACTAGTGATTGACAATATGCAGATTTATTTTGCGAAAATATTAAAAAATTTTCCTTTACAGTGTAACGAAGCGAAAAGATAATTAACGGCAACCAATGATCACAGAGTGCCAAAAATAGCTTAAAATTTGATGTGACATTTATCCTTTTTTTCCAAAAAAGGGGATGCAATAAGATTAACACGAACAATCACAGAGAATCAGAAAGCTCAGAATTTACTTTAAAATTTTCTCTTAAAAAATTACAAGATCAAAATCGGTAACCACCAATCGCCAGAAGGCTTGGAAACTCCCATGAATTTTCCAAGTGTTAGAACAAGGTGAAGATCAATACAGAGCCCTAGAAGGTTTACATATATTCCCTTTTAAAAAAAATTTAAAAAAATCGATTTAACAGAAACAGGTCAAGATATTTTATAATTTTTCCAAAATAATTTAGGATAGTAAATGCCCCACTTAGAAACAACTACAAGGAATTCAACAAATGTAAAACAATGACAGCAAGCAGACCTCCAAGGGCTTAAACGACTACTAAATTGGTCGCAATCCCAAATATACAGTGTGTACATAGGCGCAGCGTATCCCCAGACAGGAGCTGCGTACGTCATCAGGGGTCGGATAAGTGTCATGTACATGGACCTCGACACCCTTCATTTCAGTGTGCTACGCCTGTTGAGCATAGGGTAGAGCTGTTTGAGCCTCGCTCTAGCTCGGTTGGTCATGTGTTGTACGTGGCACCCCAAAGTAATTTCCGGTCCAGCCAGACACCGAGGTATTTGACTTTCTCACGGAAACGTATTGGGCGTGCATGTAGAGTTATTGGTCTGCAGTATCGGTGTTTGCGCAGTTGCTTCGGTCTTCTAGTGAACATAACGGCTTCGCACTTGTCGACGTTTACTCTAACACGCCATTTCTCCAACCAAGGCTCAGCCACTTTGAGTGCAGTCTGTAGGCGTGACGTAATGTTTGATGGTTTCCAATCTCGCGCGAGGAAGGCTGTGTCATCCACGTAGATTGCCATCGTTGTGTTGTGTGTGGTTGGGAGATCTTTTATGTAGAGGTTGAACAGTAGGGGCCCTAGGATGCTTCCCTGGGGTACTCCCGCGTGTATACCGTCTCGTGTTGATTGTTTACCCTGCACGTCAGTGTTGAAACTCCTGTCTGTGATGTGTGAGTCTATTAGACACACCATCCCGTCGGGAAATCCCGCGTCGCGGAGTTTGCGAATGAGGCCGTTGTGCCAAAGACGGTCGAAAGCCTTTTCGATGTCCAGGAACACCGCCCCTGTAGCTTTGATTATGTTGAAGCCATATGTTATATGTTCAACGACCCGTAAGAGTTGTTGTGCTGTGGAGTGGTGATTCCTGAAGTCGAATTGCTCCGGTCTCAGGATGTCATTTGTTATGCAGTGTCTATTGAGGCGTTTGAGAATTACCTTCTCAACAATCTTACTGAGCGAACTCAGAAGGCTGATGGATTGGTAATTTTGTGGGAGGCTGTGGTTTTTCCCCGGCTTCCTGAACATCAGGACATGGCCGTCTTCCAAAAGGCGGGGTTGGTGTTTTAGTATGGCATTCGTTATGTGTGTGTTTGGTACTCAGTTGCTTTATCTGTAAACTCCTGGAGGACACGGTTTTGAATGCCATCATGACCAGGGGCTTTCCTAGCAGCGGAATATTCCTACTAGGACACGTTGCAGGAATGGCTGATGCCTCAAATGCAATTGGACTCTCCGTTCATCTTTCAGCAGGAAGGGGATCCACCCCATTTTCGTCGTGAAGTATGTGGATACCTGAACACGGAGCTGCCGCATCGATGGATCGGCCGTGCTACAAAAAGGGACTTCTGTTTCATGAAATTGCCTCCCCAATCACCAGATCTCACTGCATGTTACTATTTTCTGTGGGGAAACATTAAAGATCTGGTGTATGTATCAATTCTACCACGTGATGTAGCAGAGCTCCGGGAGAGAACACGGGAAGCGACTGCCACAGTCGACGATGCCATGCTGGGACGGGTATGGAAAGAATTCGATTACCGTATTGACGGCTGCCGGGTCACTCATGGTTCGCATATCGAACGTTTGTAAAAAACACCTTCAGAGTTGCTCTTCAAAATGCAATATGTATGACATCTGTACAATGTTTAGTTCTTGTCCCAAGACTTTATGTACACCCCGTATATAGAGACTGATTCAGATGTGAGGGTCAATATTCAAGGATATGACTTGGAATGATCGTTCGAAAAGAAATTCAAGTAAACATTGGCTCTAAAAGGCGTACCTTAAGAGGTATGGGCTATTCTTTATCTTCGATACTGTGGAACTTTTGGGACACAACTCTCCTAATGAACGAATGCTCATAACTTTTATGGTATGCATTTTAAGCACATGCGTACTGGACATATTGTTCTTGTTTAGCATCACACTATCGCTTTCCAAAATATGGAAAGCAAAGGGCTTACAGTAGAAGAGATTTACTTCACAGTGTCGAAGATCAAGAATTGCTTGTAGCTCTTAAGGTATGCGTTTTAGAGCCAATGTTTAATTAACATTTTTGCTTCGAACGATAATTCCTGTCACCTCCCTGAACACTGACCAACACTTTAGAAATATCATACACTACTGGCCATTAAATTGCTACATCACGAAGATGACGTGCTACAAACGCGAAATTTAACCGACAGGAAGAAGATACTGTGACATGAAAATGATTAGCTTTTCAGAGCATTCACGCAAGGTTGGCGCCGGTGGCAAGTTTAGTTGACTAGTGGAATATATGTATATACATGTATATGCCGCTAGTCAACTAAACTTGTAGTAGAGTAACCTGTCGAAATTTAGTAACTGTCTGATGGCTTGAAATCTTCCTATTAGTAAAACTTTGAGGATTTATTCCGGAAAGGGAACTCAGTCAAGGCGAAATTTAACGAGCAATCGAAAATTTAGAAGATCCTCAGGACAGAGCGCCGCAATAAGCATAAGAACTTAAGTGACCAAAGACCCGCAACCACAGTTCGGCGCAGAATAGCGGTCCCAATGAGGTTCTAGTATCAACCTCATCCCAGACGCGTGCCCGCTACCCCTCCCGTCGTCAAGATGGCTGGCTAGTGACTCATGCCGGCCGGAGTGGCCGAGCGGTTAAAGACGCTACAGTCTGCAACCGCACGACCGCTACGGTCGCAGGTTCGAATCCTGCCTCGGACATGGATGTGTGTGATGACCTTAGGTTAGTTAGGTTTAAGTAGTACTAAGTTATAGGGGACTTATGACCACAGCAGTTGAGTCCCATAGTGCTCAGAGCCATTTGAACCATTTAGTGACTCATACCGGATCAATCCCCCCCCATGAACCATGGACCTTGCCGTTGGTGGGGAGGCTTGCGTGCCTCAGCGATACAGATAGCCGTACCGTAGGTGCAACCACAACGGAGGGGTATCTGTTGAGAGGCCAGACAAACGTGTGGTTCCTGAAGAGGGGCAGCAGCCTTTTCAGTAGTTGCAAGGGCAACAGTCTGGATGATTGACTGATCTGGTCTTGTAACAATAACCAAAACGGCCTTGCTGTGCTGGTACTGCGAACAGCTGAAAGCAAGGGGAAACTACAGCCGTAATTTTTCCCGAGGGCATGCAGCTTTACCGTATGATTACATGATGATGGCGTCCTCTTGGGTAAAATATTCCGGAGGTAAAATAGTCCCCCATTCGGATCTCCGGGCGGGGACTACTCAAGAGGATGTCGTTATCAGGAGAAAGAAAACTGGCGTTCTACGGATCGGAGCGTGGAATGTCAGATCCCTTAATCGGGCAGGTAGGTTAGAAAATTTAAAAAGGGAAATGGATAGGTTGAAGTTAGATATAGTGGGAATTAGTGAAGTTCGGTGGCAGGAGGAACAAGACTTCTGGTCAGGTGACTACAGGGTTATAAACACAAAATCAAATAGGGGTAATGCAGGAGTAGGTTTAATAATGAATAGGAAAATAGGAATGCGGGTAAGCTACTACAAACAGCTTAGTGAACGCATTATTGTGGCCAAGATGGATACGAAGCCCACACCTACTACAGTAGTTCAAGTTTATATGCCAACTAGTTCTGCAGATGACGAAGAAATTGAAGAAATGTATGATGAAATAAAAGAAATTATTCAGATTGTGAAGGGAGACGAAAATTTAATAGTCATGGGTGACTGGAATTCGAGTGTAGGAAAAGGGAGAGAAGGAAACATAGTAGGTGAATATGGATTGGGAGACAGAAATGAAAGAGGAAGCCGCCTGGTAGAATTTTGCACAGAGCACAACATAATCATAACTAACACTTGGTTTAAGAATCATGAAAGAAGGTTGTATACATGGAAGAACCCTGGAGATACTAAAAGGTATCAGATAGATTATATAATGGTAAGACAGAGATTTAGGAACCAGGTTTTAAATTGAAAGACATTTCCAGGGGCAGATGTGGACTCTGACCACAATCTATTGGTTATGACCTGTAGATTAAAACTGAAGAAACTGCAAAAAGGTCGAAATTTAAGGAGATGGGACCTAGATAAACTAAAAGAACCAGAGGTTGTACAGAGATTCAGGGAGAGCATAAGGGAGCAATTGACAGGAATGGGGGAAATAAATACAGTAGAAGAAGAATGGGTAGCTTTGAGGGATGAAGTAGTGAAGGCAGCAGAGGATCAAGTAGGTAAAAAGACGAGGGCTAATAGAAATCCTTGGGTAACAGAAGAAATATTGAATTTAATTGATGAAAGGAGAAAATATAAAAATTCAGTAAGTGAAACAGGCAAAAAGGAATACAAACGTCTTAAAAATGAGATCGACAGGAAGTGCAAAATGGCTAAGCAGGGATGGCTAGAGGACAAATGTAAGGATGTAGAGGCCTATCTCACTAGGGGTAAGATAGATACCGCCTACAGGAAAATTAAAGAGACCTTTGGAGATAAGAGAACGACTTGTATGAATATCAAGAGCTCAGATGGAAACCCAGTTCTAAGCAAAGAAGGGAAGGCAGAAAGGTGGAAGGAGTATATAGAGGGTCTATACAAGGGCGATGTACTTGAGGACAATATTATGGAAATGGAAGAGGATGTAGATGAAGATGAAATGGGAGATACGATACTGCGTGAAGAGTTTGACAGAGCACTGAAAGACCTGAGTCGAAACAAGGCCCCCGGAGTAGACAATATTCCATTGGAACTACTGACGGCCGTGGGAGAGCCAGTCCTGACAAAACTCTACCATCTGGTGAGCAAGATGTATGAAACAGGCGAAATACCCTCAGACTTCAAGAAGAATATAATAATTCCAGTCCCAAAGAAAGCAGGTGTTGACAGATGTGAAAATTACCGAACTATCAGCTTAATAAGTCACAGCTGCAAAATACTAACACGAATTCTTTACAGACGAATGGAAAAACTAGTAGAAGCCAACCTCGGGGAAGATCAGTTTGGATTCCGTAGAAACACTGGAACACGTGAGGCAATACTGACCTTACGACTTATCTTAGAAGAAAGATTAAGGAAAGGCAAACCTACGTTTCTAGCATTTGTAGACTTAGAGAAAGCTTTTGACAATGTTGACTGGAATACTCTCTTTCAAATTCTAAAGGTGGCAGGGGTAAAATACAGGGAGCGAAAGGCTATTTACAATTTGTACAGAAACCAGATGGCAGTTATAAGAGTCGAGTGACATGAAAGGGAAGCAGTGGTTGGGAAGGGAGTAAGACAGGGTTGTAGCCTGTCCCCGATGTTGTTCAATCTGTATATTGAGCAAGCAGTAAAGGAAACAAAAGAAAAATTCGGAGTAGGTATTAAAATTCATGGAGAAGAAATAAAAACTTTGAGGTTCGCCGATGACATTGTAATTCTGTCAGAGACAGCAAAGGACTTGGAAGAGCAGTTGAATGGAATGGACAGTGTCTTGAAAGGAGGATATAAGATGAACATCAACAAAAGCAAAACAAGGATAATGGAATGTAGTCTAATTAAGTCGGGTGATGCTGAGGGAATTAGATTAGGAAATGAGGCACTTAAAGTAGTAAAGGAGTTTTGCTATTTGGGGAGCAAAATAACTGATGATGGTAGAAGTAGAGAGGATATAAAATGTAGGCTGGCAAAGGCAAGGAAAGCGTTTCTGAAGAAGAGAAATTTGTTAACATCCAGTATTGATTTAAGTGTCAGGAAGTCATTTCTGAAAGTATTCGTATGGAGTGTAGCCATGTATGGAAGTGAAACATGGACGATAAATAGTTTGGACAAGAAGAGAATAGAAGCTTTCGAAATGTGGTGCTACAGAAGAATGCTGAAGATTAGATGGGTAGATCACATAACTAATGAGGAAGTATTGAATAGGATTGGGGAGAAGAGAAGTTTGTGGCACAACTTGACCAGAAGAAGGGATCGGTTGGTAGGACATGTTCTGAGGCATCAAGGGATCACCAATTTAGTATTGGAGGGCAGCGTGGAGGGTAAAAATCGTAGGGGGAGACCAAGAGATGAATACACTAAGCAGATTCAGAAGGATGTAGGTTGCAGTAGGTACTGGGAGATGAAAAAGCTTGCACAGGATAGAGTAGCATGGAGAGCTGCATCAAACCAGTCTCAGGACTGAAGACCACAACAACAACAACCGGATCAATTTGTTGACTGGTTGGACAACCAGGAGCTGGGACAGCATAAACTTTGGATAACTAGCACACTCAGCAAAACTGACAATCTGACAATAGTGTTAGATCAACTTAGACATCAAGTACATAAAACACAAGAATAAGTCACCACATGAACCTTCTGCAAATTTCTTCTCTTTTTAAAAAAAATGACAAACACTTTAATAAGCTAATAACACAGAAGCTCAGGGAATAATAAAAGAAACCGCAATAAAACTATTATTTGTACCCAGAACACTGATATGATAAACATTTGAACAAGAGGGTAATTTTTAAACACAAGATTAATCCAAGGTAATTACAACAAGTTGCCTCAACAACCGAGTACTCGTACCGCGTTAAGATTAACTGCCCATTCAAAAGTTTCACTAGATACAAGTACTGTACCTTAGCAACATATAGCATTCAATAACAGTCCACAATATCCACAACATGACACCGGTCTCCCTGTCCGGCTAGGGCTAACGTATACCCCACTGGAAAGGCAATGAAACTCTTCACCATAGTTTAAAAAAGCGCTTAACAACTCGCGACAATAATTAGCCTGTCTATACCTGTAGGCATACTATTAGATGGACCGCTTCACATATCCACCAGAATACATTACCATAAGCATCTCAAAGAATACTAAAACAGGTCACTGTGCAGCAACAGGGACGAATTGCCAGTAATCAGGGGCACACAAAACCCAGAAGTGGCCAAAAGACCCAATACACGTTGTCCGCTGAGACGACCGACTGATCATACGAAAGTCGTGCCCCATGAAATCACAGGCGAGGGAAAAGTTGGAAAGTGAATCGTCAACTGACAGGTTGCTACTAAGAGATCACTTCGACGGATCGACGGATGGCAACACAATGGGCGGCAGTGGAAACACACTTTCGGTGGGAACCCAGTAGCCATCAGCCTCTGGTCATGGCCGTGGCCATGGAGCCTCTGGTCACTTCCCGCGCAACCGGCCAACCGTAGCCCCGATTGCTTCAGCTCGAAGCCCCAACTTCCGAGAGGCCCTGTCCAAGGGAGAAACGCACGCAGCCCTAAAAATTCGGCACACTGGCAGTGGCACAGCGATATCCCCACCCGACGACCAGAGGAGAAACCAAACGGAGGAAGTCGGTTAAATGGAAGTTTGTATGAGCCGAGGCGGCTCACTGCTGTGCAAGTAGTTATAGAGATACCACACTAAATTTCAATGGGAGAATATTCTGCGTTTAGTCCACCCACGAAGGACGTAGGTTTCAAAACACTTGGTCGTCTATTACTTGAATATTGTTCGTCAGTATTGGAAACAACTGATAGAGAAGATCCAGAGAAGAGCTTCGCGTTTCGTCACATTCGATTCGTAAGCGGCAAAACGTCACGGAAATGCACACCCAACTTCAACGGCAGTCGCTACAATAGAGGTGTTGTCTATCACAGTGTCGTTGTTAATGTTACTCGAGGGTAATTCCCTAGAAAAGTCTACTAAAGTATTGTTTCCTTCTACGTATATCTCGCGAAAAGGTCAGCAAGGTAAATTAGAGAAATTAGAGATCACGGGAACGTTTACCATTAATAGTTCTTCCCGTGCACCATACGCGACTGGAAGAGGAAAACGAGAAAGTGACAGTGGTACACAAAATATCCTGCGGCCAACTGCATAAGGTGGCTTGCGGGATATTGAAGCTGATGTAGAAAAAATCAGATAGAAACAATCACAATCCAATCTTCGAATAATGATTTGTCTCGCTTAAATCATATGAAAGCAATACAATACAGAGGAACCTGATTGTTATTGTTCGGTTCTCTTCAAAAATTGTGTTAGAGTGTTGTCTTGTAACTTATGTTCTACCCTTGACATGCTCATAAGTTAGCTTTATTTAAGCATAACACTTCATTGTGTACTTTTTCCATGGAGGTAACGCCATTAAGCTTGTGTTATCAGTTCTTGACACAGGGCCCAACAGTTACAGAGAACATTACAGTGGCAGCAGCATTCTTCACTGATTAGTTTGTCATTCTCCCCAATCACAGCTCAAACTTCTCTTGACCGTCAGGTGCCTTTTGCGTTTCTAATGTAATGTTCACGAGGTCAGTCTTCCTACAGCTCGAATATTTTTTATTTTCTTTTTCCTTCCTGTTCTCTTTGTTTAAAACTACTGTCTCCTTAAGCATTATACAAGACCTTTCAGTTCTAAATCATATTACATCTTAAGTATATTTTTACACCTGATAAATTTGAGATGAATTACAAGATGGTGTTAAGAAACTGTAATTCATGAGAAACAATTTCCGATAACATTATTCTTCTGACAAAAGTCGTAGAAGTTTTTTCCATGGCTCTCGGGTGTCTAGCCGGATGCAATCGTTGAAGCCCCACGATATTTCGGCGAATAACCTTTCCGCCATCATCAGGTGGGTAGAAAAATAACTAACTGAGGTAAATTTAACGGAGTGCAGAATTTTTTCAGGGTGAATTAATTCCCTTAATATCAACATATTCCTTGGCTCCTGATTTCCATTAATTCCGTACTTGAAAAAAATTAAACTTAGTATTTAGCTACTTCTCTATAAGAATTCATCATACAACAGTAAATCTTTATTTTAGTGAGTAGTAAATATGGTGTCTTTTGTAGAGGATGTTTGAGACAGTAACATTTTATGTGGTCGAAGTGCGTCCGAAACACGGATACGGTAGAGTGTCACACAGAATGTTTGTCTTTGATTTACTGTTTGCGCTGATGAGCAGAGTTCGAAATATAACAAGGAGATCGGTACTCCTGCTACTGGCTAGTGGCGTAACGCAGTCCTCCGATTCCGGTACAAATTAATTGATACGGTAGTTTTGGTTTATTTTGCGAGATGGAAATATAGAAGCGCCTAATGAATTTAAAAAATTGTCTCGTTAATTAGTAGTATCACCTCCTTCTACATTAATTTTAATTGTGCTGTTCGCTATAGACTATTCATCTGCGTTAGCCGATATATCTGCGTAAACAGATTCAGCTTTGTCGTTTCGTGGAATTAATGTTATTTCCTTCTCATCACTGGCAGTCACAAATGGATATTTGCGGCCAGTTACGATACACCGAAGAAATGATACTGTTTCGGTCGTACCAGGGTGGCTGCATTTTCCTTGGCTTTCTAGTTAGTTTTATTTATGATATTTTTAAATCAGTTCTTCGCGAGGGGCTGATTACCACCGAATGAAACCATTTTTTTAGCGAAAGGACGATGTAGGCCTAATCATTTCGAAAACTTATACATGAAAGCAACCTCAAATATTCTTGAAACTGACTTTGTACAAGAATTAAGACAGTAAGTCCTGTTGAAACGTCCCCTTTGAACAATTCTACATGACTGTGCTTAACCTGACACACAATATTTTGTTAGCGCAACGCAATCTGACTTTCAAAATTCCCTACAAAAGAATGGCCCTGACTAACATTAAACTATACCTTTCACAAATCACTTACCTCACAAAAATCTTCGCTGCTCAAGCTACTGCAATACAGCGAGCGCCACTACTGCCAGCTAAATAAAAGATTCAAACTATGGAAGGCACTAACTACTGATAGGGATAGTTAGCAAATGAAAGATATTAATAGAGAACAAACAATGTATTTACCTTGATATCATCATATATAAATATAGCAGTTCATGAAAAATTACAAAACTCCGCCATCTCTCTCCCCACATCCACCAACTGCTGGCGGCTCACCTCCAACTGCGCAACGCTACGCGCTGTTCACATCCAGCTGCCGCTGCCCAACACTACAATGTCAGACAACAATGCAAACTAGCCACAGACTGCACACAGCACAGCCAGTGATTTTCATATTGAGCGCTACGTAACGTTGCCAATAAGAAAACATAAACAGCCTACTTACACTGTAAGTTATGTTCACACTATTAGTAACGGTACAGGTACATACGTACCTCTATCCCCCGTAAAATATTCATTTAAAATGTAAAAAATATATAACGTTTCATTAGTGGTTGCTGAATAAGATAAGAATGTCGAAAAGCAGGAGAAGAGTCTTTTATTAATAATTTTGTGATAATGTGCGTGAACCTCAGCCTCTTATGACTCTGGCAACTGAATTATTACATGGGAATTTAATTTCGACCTCTTACTGCTATTGTTGATCCGGGCAATATTATGAAATCGAACATAAGTTTAGGCGGAACTTTAGCGCTCGTGACAGGAGGCAAAGTTAAATAACACTGAAATAAGTTCAGTCATCATTTTAAGAAAGGGAGCTGCCACGTAACTGTGTTTTTGATAATACAATGATGATGCTGGATAGAGAGGATGGTTTTCTAAATTTGTTATAATGACGTGTGTAATCTATAATGGTTTCCTACTAAGCGTCAGTGCAAACCATAAGCTGGCCGTTGATGCGCATGGCAGTTTGCGTCACCAATGAACCAGTAAAAATAAAACAGTGGGATTCATATGCATTGGCATTCAGGTGCGACAGTAGTGCGAGAGAGCGGCTTCTAATTCTTTCTTGAAAAGTTTCGTAAAAAGATGATTGGAGCATATGTTTCTTGAGCAAGCACTTGCTTTACGCCGGCGGATCAGCTGTCGCTGAGACATTGCAGACGTATCATTTAAGTCCTTACGGTCGCACTGATATGGTTAGCTGCTGCGGTACTTACCCTTGTCGGTGTGGATTTCTTATGTGGTGTAATAACTGACCTTTATAGTCCTGATATCCTCCAACACTGGCTAGAATTTGTGGACAATAACAATAACAATCGCTGAAATAACCAAGATTGACACTGGTTATTTATTTAGGAGAGCTAGCCATTACGCTGTAGTTGTTACCTCGACATAATGAAGCAGAAACCGTGAAAGTTTTAGTGCTTCTGTACACTTTCACACTTACGTGCGGCACATTTTTCCCAATGTTAGGAGACGTTCTTTGTTGGAGTGTGCATTTTGGGTATTTAGGAAGTGTTCCATCTCATACATCACCTCGAAGCCTTGGTGGAGATGCCCGCCAAACAACTGCGTCTTAATCCGAAGAGATCGGTAGAATTCACTGGGTGCCATTTCAGGAAAATACGATGGAAGGCAGGGAGGAGCAAAATTGGATAGCCCAACCAGGCAGCAATTGTGACAGTGTCCTGGTAAGAATGAGCTGGAACATTGTGGTGGAGCATAAACACCTCATTGGACAATTTCGCGTTGATAGCGTCCCATAAGGTATTCAGGATATATCGGTAGTACGTTCTTGTGACAGTTTTCCCCTTACGAGTACACCTATTAGAACCACATCATATCTCGTTAGACCCTAGGAAACACTCGGCATAAGGTTGCCTTGTGATTCCTGCGACTTCGACTTTTCTGGCGGAGGTGAATCCACGCGTTTTCCTGTGCTTCTACGGTACCCTTGTCGCACTCGTACGAGGTGTAAAGGCGGCTAAAGGTGTCATCTAGAGTGCCATGACTTAGATGCAACGTTTTCCTTTCAGCCTCAGTTTGGCGAGCGTTTTGAATGGTTGGATCAATCAAGGAACCGTGCAAGCGGCAGCCAGCATCGTGTTGAAAATTTCGTGGAAGATGTTGAAATCAAATCCAGGAGTGATATTTTACTTCAACCACTATAGCCTCGTTGGTGGTACGCCGAACATGGAACACGAGTGACGCCACGTATTTTGCGATTCCCAATTCTTCACTGAGAGGCTGTTTGTCGCTTCGTCTTTCGTCATTCGGCATTCTTTAACCACAATGGAAGAGCCTGTCTCACTCAACCACTGTGATGTACAATGGTGCACTGTTGCTGTACACTTTCACGGACTCGGCATGGAATTTTGCAGCATTTTTCCCGTTCGAAACAGAAAACGAGTTACCATACCATCCAGCACACTAGTGCAGAAATTGGATGCACCATTTTCATTTGGATCCTCCAGTCATGTGCTACTGTACTGAAGAGTGGGGAATTAAACTGCAGATATGTACCGGCTAACAGAGGAATAGTTTACTAAACATTTAATTGTTGAGGTGACACTTAAAATTTTATGGCAACCCCTTACACTGTAACCTTAGTTGTACCTACAGAAGCACCAATTTCTGTGATTCAGACACAATTCTCTTCCTAGTCAGGTAGCACCCATATATGTTAGGTTATACCTAGAAAAAAAGGTAAGCTCCCAATTACACTTCACCATTACATACCTATTTTCCGTTTAAACTAAGTTGACACTCAGCTTAGTGACTCTTGGGAGCGACGGTAAATAGGAAATGCGTTTACAGTCGCTCTCATCGGTCACCGCAACCAGAGACCACTTAATTTTTACGGGCAGTAAATAATATTAAGTGAAGCATTAAGTTAATACCAATAGGAAGCACCAAATACGGACAGCCACTGCCGTCAGGTCAGAATCTGGCACAACGCTACATTTAAGGGCACTGTATGGTCGCACCAGATCAGCAAAACTCGGAAAACGAAAGATGATGTAATAAAAAGTCATAAGGCAAGAGTCACTGCTGGTGATGTTGCATAGATTCCCAGTACATACTAACTTCTCCATGAGCACCGAAGCCTCACTAATTGCAAAGAAAGTGTTCATTACCATCAGGCTGTTTGATAACATAAAGAACTAATTTAGCACTACTTGTTATTTTGGAGATTTGCCTTGTTTTCAACAGCACAAGTGGATGTTCACCCATCTTCCTAGTAAATACAGGTCGAGTCACTAATTATTGCCACCAAGAATAACTCCGAAACTATGATAGTAGCTAAAAAGTTTCTGGGAAAAAGTTGCATGGGACAACTGGGGCCATATTATGACGTCAGTTTTTTTGTTGCTAGGTGGGGTCGTGTCAGAGATATGAAGGCCAACTTTGTTTTTTTTTTTTTTTTTTTTAATGGGATTCTACAGTTTGGTACTTATTCTTTTATGGTGACTATCGAGACGAATACAATGACGTGTAACAGTAAGGTCTTTGAAGGTCAACGAAGGTCAAAAAGATTGCATAAATGTCCATTTGCAGAAGGTGTTCGATGTGACGACCATTGATATCAATGCAGTGCTGCAATCCGCTTATTATGGATTGAGTGGTATTCCTTACCACTTCGGCACTTATCGAAGCACATGCTCTGACAATTCTCTCTCCTATGTCGTGCAAATAGTAAATATTTGCCGAATACGGTGTATCCATCTAAAGTGCTATTGACATGTAAACACGATTCAACGGTTTCGCAATACAACACTAGTAGGAGCAATAAGACTATTATTATCGAATCAAGGGAATGTGAATGATGTATTCCGTCGAAGAACAAGTCAATATGCTTCTTATTTGCATAGACTGTCAACGGAATTAGTGAGAGCTAGAGGTTTCTACGCTGAAAGGTATCCTCAACGTACTCGTCCTACACGTCGTACTTTTAAATATGTGTATGATAAATTGAGAACAACTGGATCTTTAACACATCGTAAATATATCCGGCAAAGGAAAGTTACTAACGAGGAAACGGCTCCTTGTGTTAGATCGCGTCAGATCGCAAGGGAATGTGGCATGAGCCACAGTAGCGTTGTTCGTGTTCTGCATCGCCATAAATATCATCCTTACCATATCAGTCTCCACCAAGAATTAACTGGTGCGGATTGTATGCGTCGCAGTGAATTTTGCCGATGAACTCAACTTCAGATTCAGAGGGATGACACATTTATTAATTTGATTTTATTTACTGACGAGTCTACATTCTCGAACCATAGAAATGTTGAAACTGCCTGACAGATTAATACTGTGTGCCGGACCGAGACTCGAACTCGGGACATTTGCCTTTCGCGGGCAAGTGCTCTACCAACTGAGCTACCCGAGCACGACTCACGACCCGTCCTCAAAGCTCCTCTTCTGCCAGTACCTCGTCTCCTACCTTCCAAACTTTACAGAAGCTCTTCTGCGAACCTTGAAGAACTAGCACTCCTGAAAGAATGGATATGTTCCGCAAGGTTCGCAGAAGAGCTTCTGTAAAGTTTGGAAGGTAGGAGACCAGGTGCTGACGGAAGTGAAGCTGTGAGGACGGGTCGTCATTCGTGCTCGGGTAGCTCAGTTGGTAGAGCACTTGCCCGCGAAAGGCAAAAGTCCAGAGTTCGAGTCTCGGTCCGGCAGACAGTTTTAATCTGTCAGGAAGTTTCATATCAGCGCACACTCCACTGCAAAGTGAAAATCTCCTTCCCATAGAAATGTTTATTAGCATAACATGCATTATTGGCCTGTCCATGTTGACTGCGGCAAGTTGCAGACCAAAAACTGTGGTCGGTGAACGTATGGTGTGGGATTCTGGAGGACGGAATTATAGACCCCTATTTCATCGAAGGAAATCTTAACGTTAGGAAGTACAGCACATTCCTGCAAGAAACTTTAGGTCTGTTATTGGAAGAAATACCTTTAAGAACAAGGAAAATAATGTGGTATCAACACGATGGGTGTCCGGCACATTTTTCGCTGATGGCTAAAATGAGTTGCAGAGACAATTCCCAGATCGTTAGGTTGGACGCGAAGGAGATGTGTCTTGGCCGTTTCGTTCACCTGACTTGTCACCCCTGGCTTTTTTTCTTGCGAGGATTCGTTGTTTAAGGGCGTTCCGGCTGCACTTGCAGATATGCGATAGAGAATTGTTAGAGCGTGTGCTTCGATAAGTGCCGATGTGAAAAGGCTCAAAAATGGCTCTGAGCACTATGGGACTTAACATCTGAGGTCATCAGTCCCCTAGAACTTAGAACTACTTAAACCTAACTAACCTAAGGACATCACACACATCCACGCCCGAGGCAGGATTCGAACCTGCGGCTGTAGCAGTTGCGCCGTTCCGGACTGAAGCGCTCGACCACAGTGGCCGGCGATGTGTTAAGGAATACCACTCAATCCATGATAAGAAGATTGTTGCATTGTATTGATACGAATGATCATTACTTCGAACACATTCTGTAAATGGGCGTTGATTGCACCTTTGTGACATTCGTTGATCTTCAAAGATCTTACCGTTATAAATCATGGATTTGTCTCGATAGCAGCAATCAAAAAATGAGTACCAAACTGTAGCATCCCTTTCTAGAAAACAAAGTTGACGTTCATATGTCTGAAGCGACCCCACCTAGTAACAAGAATCCAACCTCATATTATATCCTCCGTTGTCCCATGCAACTTTTGTCCCAGAAATTTTCCAGCTGCTATCATACTTTTGGAGTTATTCTTGATGGAAATAGGTAGTGACTCACCCTGTATATAACAAAAATAACTTGGGTATTTTTGTTTTGCATGGTAGTCAACGGGCATAATTTCGGAATAAATAAACAGAAACCATTTAAACACAACTGCTTGCTATCGAGCCACATGTGCCTACATCCAGTTGGGCAGGTGAAACCTTACTGAAGATTGAAACTAGTCGGTAGTTAAATGAAGTGCGTAAAGTGTCCGTCCAAAAATATTCGAAACTGATTTTATTCTTGGCGTATTAACGACGGTAGCGCAGTAACTACAAAGACAGCTTGAACTGACAACTACAAACAACAGACGTGCATTCAACCAATCAGCTGTGGGCAGGCAGTGTGATGCAGTGGACGTGCGCGCACTGTGTGTCAACAATGTTGTGTCACAAGTCGCACTGGAGCAATATCTGTAAATCAAGTGATGAGGACACTCTCTAGAATGTTTTGAAGAAGATAAAAGAGTGTGAAACCTGTGTTCCGTACAACTTGACTCCTGAAGAAAAACAATGATGCGTGAACGCCGACCGCGACTTGATTCGAATGAAAAACGTGGTTCTATCATTACGAACCTATTGCAAAACAACAAAGGACAGAGAATCTCATGAATGGTCAACCGTTTTCTGACATAATAGACATTCGAACCAATGTGACGAACAATCTAGTTTCGAAACATTTCGGACGGAGGGGTTATTGTAGCCAAACAGTCTGGGATAATTGACGTCTTTCTCCGAATAAATTTGCCTTCTAGGAATATTACTGTCTAATGGTACCTCAATGAGGGCAAGATTGGTACTATCCACTTGTTAATCACTAATAGAATTTCCAGTGAGGTTCAACTATGGCATTAACGGGTTGGTACCTGGTAAGGAGGCTAGTACCCATCTCATAAGGTTCGACAAGGCTAAAGAATCTTCCTAAACATTGTACAGTGACACCGTGCCTCATCCATTCGAAGTGTGGTGAAGCTGTTGACTCGACTCAACTCTTAATATCTTCATTTACCAGAATTTCTGAGCTAATAGGAGGTATATGTCAACGCCCGATAATCAGTTCCCTAGATGACGCTGTGTTACTCTGCCATTATACAATCAGTACCTATCTGAGAGGGTAAGAGACTACCAGTTTACAAGTAACACGGTGGTAAGTATCTGCACATTCATTCTAATCATATTTACGTTGGCACTATGGCTTAGCGCCAAACTTTATTTGAACAGCGGTTACTTTAATTTCTTTGTTTTTAGCAGGGGTCAGAATATTCTACACAAGTAAACAGTCAATCTAAAAGTAAACTTCAATCAAAACTTTTAACATATTTCTTAAACTCAAAAATGAGAGTCATTATCACATCTACTGTAATACAAAACGTTGCATTTAGTGGAAAATTATACTAGTTTTAGGTCAAGGTGATTATTGAGTCTGGTGGATTTAAAACGCTGCTTCTGATAACATTTACCGTATTTATGACCAGTTTCATTATATTATTAAGGCATTCAGCTGCTAACATTTGTCCATGTATAACACAATGCGTTGTTAATGCCGAATGATTCTTTTCTTTTGTTAACGCCACTAGACCGGAGCGTGATCCTAACATAGCTGGACCGCCATCCATACAGAAACCGACGAATTTTTCCCACGAAATTTTATGTATCTGAAAATAATCCGATATTGTTTTCAAGGCATATATGCCTTTTGATGTCGTTTACATTTCCTTCGAAACCATTAATTCTTCTATAATTGTGTCGTCATCGTCTAAAATGCAGGAAAACACGGGAAACTGATAACAAGTAGAAACTTCAGTCGATGTATCACACTGCAAAGCAAATGATGACGGTTTTAACTCTTGAAACAAGTTGGTCCTCGACGTCTCTTAACACTAGTTCTATTCGAACGTTTACAGTCTTAACCAATTCTGGTCTTCTTCTATAGCTTTGGCCAAACAAGTTTTCTTGAATCTTTCTTCAATTACGTGAAACTATTTCGATTGCGCTATCAGTTCCGATATTTGAAGTGACGCCACTAGTGTTTTGTCTCGTGACACAAATCTTGTGCTATTAGGACAGAGTTGCGCGTCTTTCATATTCTCCAGTTTTCCTTCAAAGAATTCTGTTGATCAGACAGAGATATTAGCATGGACAGTTTCTAAGCGGAATTTTAATTACGATGGATTCAAGGAAATGTTCACTAGAACAGGTGCACGTATAACTCACTGTGATTTCGTTGGTCCATTACTTTTTATCGAAGTAAATCCGTCGTATTATCTCTTAGGCGCCATTTTCTGAAAATATACAGAAATGCATTGAATATTAGCGTAAAAAGCAAAAGGGAAAATAACACATTTTTCAGAATAAAATAAAGAAACAGTATAATAATAAGCAAATAAATATACTTTACTCTCTTGGTTTTTTGTTGTGTATTGCTATGTGATGTGATATTCTAATTAGGGAGTCAACAAAACGTTATCTACTTTTTGTAATTCACACATAGAGAGGCAAAAATAAATTAGTTTCCATACGGTCTGAAGGTGCTCCAAGAAGAGAAATCCACATCCAGTGCAATTTTTCATCACGGGAAATTATTTATCGGTTGAGTGAACCATTAAAAAGCGGCTGATGAAGGGTAAAAGACGAGGGAACAGCAGAAGGTTCAGACAAATCCATTACAGATGCCAACACTAAGCGGGACTTTTATTTTTAGCAACTGACGAATGACTGTTCATGAAGCGGCAAACCAAATGCACAATAGTGACTGTTTCGCTTATGGTATCGTTTAAAAAGGCTCAAGTTTCGTAAAGTCTTTGCAACATAGGTCTCGAGAAACCTCTAGCAAAGGGCATAGTGTGGGAAACTGTCAGAAGCTGCTGTGCCACCACACTAATGAAGTACTCATATCGAATGCCAAACATTGGCTCATGACGCTGAAACAGAGAGCCAAGCGTGGAATGGGAATAGTCCCGATCGCTAGTCAAACAGAAATTCAAGAGACAAGCCTCACCATGTTTTGGGGCATACAAGGACCTGTTCACGAAATTACCTACAAAAGGGCCAACGATAGTCAGTCGACGTTATAGTGATATCCTTTGCAAATAGCTTGAGACAGATCGAGGTGGCGCATCGGTTAGCACACTGGACTAGCATTCGGGAGGACGACAGTTCAATCCAGCGTCCGGCCATCCTGACTTAGGTTTTCCGTGATTTCCCTAAATCGCTTCAGGCAAAAGCCGGGATGGTTCCTTTCAAATGGCACGGCCAACTTCCTTCTCCATGTTTCCTGAATCCGATGACACCGATGAACTCGCAGTTTGGTCTCCTCCCCCAAATCAACCCAACCCAACTAGCTTAAGCCTATAGTTCGAAAGAAGCGCCATTCTATTTTTATATGACAATGTATGTTCACGTGTCGCCACCCACACCTTAAAAACTCTGCAGACTCTACGTTCTGAGTCGTTGGAGTATCCTTTGGATCTTGATCTCAACCTGGTGTATTTCCATTTACCTGATCTACTTACAGGTGGCCGACTGCCTTGCTGCACTGTTGGAATTGCTGTTAAACCGTGGGCCGCATTGATTGTTCGTCACCTATATAACAGGCTTGTGCTCTACCCTATTAGGGCGTTAACGCCGTTGTGTCCATCATTAATATTTCTATCGATTTGGTGCCTCGTCCGATCTCGTTGTTTGATGCTGACTGTACCGTGGCTGTCCTAGTGCTAAGAATATAGAAAGGAAAGTGAAGGTACCTAAATCGCGTATTTCTTTATGTGAAATGTCTGTTGAGAGTTGTAAAAAAAGATATTTCCTAGTTGTTACTGTGGGACTGTCTCAGGTATCGTGTTAAACGAATACTGTTGTAGCAGATTTCAAAACTATTGGTCGGATAATATTTCTCGTGGTTGTTTAAGCCATGAATTAGAGACTCTTTTATGAAAATACCGTACTTGAACGTTACAGGCGCCAAATTCGTACCTGGCGGAACATTTAAGGTGTGCCAAGTGCCCAAGCGCCTAAGCTTGTAAATTTCCTACTGGCTGATGTAGCAAGGTTTAGTTGTTGAGGCAACTTCTGTGCGTTAATAGTGTCTTCTTATGTTTCAGATCTAGCTGTTCGCAGTCTAAATGTTCTGCCAAGTTGGGTCCGGTTATGAGACCAAGGTGGCTAAACGGCTTACGTTGTTGTAACAGGCTATGCACAAGGTGCCTGTGATTTCTTGATTGCTTTTTGTATTTTTTTAAGGGAGTTCTTGTTTGTGCTCGTAGTATTAGTAATTGTGGTTTGTCCATAACATAAAAATTTGTAAAAGGAGAAAGGGAGTTATTATTTTCAATTAACGCTGGGAATCAGGATTAGTTGTTCAGATGTAACATGTTTTATGCCACTATGTTTAATGTACGATAACTAGAAAGAATTTTAGAAGTCAGTTTGTGCCTAGTTGTAAAATTATTACATCCTGTCTTCTTAATTTGCCCTTATTGAGAGTGAGATCAGAGCAACGCCATATTTATGTGAGGATTTTCCTTTATTACTTGTTGTCATGCAGAAATATTTCTCAAGGAATGATTCGTCAAAATGAATGATCAATAGTAATCTTTGTTACCTGTAAATTTGGTGCTAATAGTTGTCTTGAATTATTCTTATAAAAGTGGGCAAAAATTGTGTCTAGCTAAAGGTTAATGGCGCAAGTAAAAGGGAGAAACAATAACATTCTTGTATTTTAACTGTTAAAATAAAATATGATGGAAGAATTTTTTAAGAGTATAGCCTCTTGTTATAGCCGTGGCTCTTTATTTAATGCTGATTTAATTATAATAAGTACATCATTATGGATGTTAGTCTGTCAATGTTAATACTAATACCACATAGCTCGTCTTATGTCTTTTGGTATAAATTAAAATGAAAGCATGTGTTATCTACTGGACTCAGTATCTCTACTCAAGAAGCCCCTGTGCCCTGCTTTCTTACCTACCATGGGTTGGTTCAAATGGTTCCAATGGCTCTGAGCACTATAGGACTGAACTTCTGAGGTCATCAGTCCCCTATAACTTAGAACTACTTAAACCTAACTAACCTAAGGACATCACACACGTCCATGCCCGAGGCAGGATTCGAACCTACGACCGTAGCTGTCGTGCGGTTCAGACTCTAGCGCCTAGAACTGCTCAGCCACCCCAGCCGGCCACCTGCCATGGGCGATCTGAAAAAGAGGCCTGAGGACGCATCAAACATAGTGTGAGTGTACGTGTGAGAGCTGTTTGTTTGTGAGGGTGTACCGAAGCAGCGCCTTGAGATTCAACGCATCGCAGTTCTCACGATGGTGTGAGACACCCACGCTATTGTCACCATATCCATGGATCACTGATTTAGCATGCTGAGGTATCATCAGAGTGGATGAGGCGTAGGGGATGATACCAGAATGTTCATCTGACACAGTGGACTGCTGTGTTATATTTTTAATAAACTATGACGGCACCGGTTACTTGGAACGTACGGGTAGTGCAGAATGAGCATTATTTATAGCTCTTACTTTGTCATACGAACCACACCTTTATTAGCAAATTACGTGGGATACTATAGTTGAATTCTTTTATCTTGGCGGCTCGCGCGTGACCGCCCAGACGCGGGAGATTGCTGCGTTGCCAGTTGCACACGACGCACGCGCCTAGAGAAGCAGCGCCATAGTATTGTATAGTTCGCAAGCTTACGTTTAGGGGGGAGCGCGCAGTTTATGAAGTAAAGCCACCACGGCCGCATTAACTCTTTCGCTGCTACAGAGACATGCTCCCCGCATTCCGCGCTGTGCGCGATTTTGTCACTGCACTGCTCACCTGTGCTGACACATGGTGTTTCCGACTGCTTTGACACACATATCATTCGATTCCACAAAAACTATTTGGCCCAAAAATTAGATTTTTACACATCTTCTTGACTGATACCTTCCCCCCACTTCCATTGACTGATTGAAGTGCTTTAAAATAAAGCCAAACGCGCCCGGTGTAAATAAAACCTTTATTACAGTCGCGAAAGACGAAATATTTCTCAATATTACATGCGACACCAATGTGGTACTTAAAATAAATGAGATATTTTTATACAGTAAATTTTATATGAAATTTAGGTACCTTGTCCACATTTCATTCTCAACATTGTGGCAACTAAAGTCGACCATACAGAAAGTATACGCTATGGACTTTTACCTCTGCAAACTCTTCAAAATTTCGTGCAATGGTTTACTACATTTAATGCTGCACAACAACTGGGTTGAACATGGAAACCAAATTAAGTCAATTATGGGGGGAAGGTATCAGTCAAGAAGATGTGTAAAAATCTAATTTTAGGGCCAAATAGTTTTTGTGAAATCGAATGATAAGTGTGTCAAAGCAGTGGGAACACCATGTGTCTGCACAGGAGAGCAGTGCAGTGATGACAAAATTGCGCACAGCGCGGAATGCAGGGAGCACGTGACTGCAGCAGCGAAAGGGTTAATGAACAGACAAAGCACTAGAAATTTAAAAAAATTGCATTCAAACGAATAAAATTCGTGAAGTAAGACACTTCGATATTGTTTCTAAATAAATATAATATTTTGCATTGCACAAGGGTTGAACTCATTACTTTTCACTCACTAACCCAACGCCTTAACCGTTACGCTAGCGCAGCTCGTCCTGCAATGTCTCTCCATAAGGACTGTGACAGCTCACGCAAAATTCTGACAAACACTGTTGGTATGCCTATGAATTACTCACACTTCGTCGAAGTACAGTAGGAAATAAACAATTACCGCTGTTCTTTATTTCGAAAAAGCGGCTCGTGAAATTGATACAAACACCTTTCCTTGCTATCGCCTGAATTAAGAGTCTTATTGGCTGTTTGGTTTAATTAATTAATAGAAAATGAAGCAATTGGTATAAAGAATGGTTTTTTCCAAACTTTCGAAAAACAAAGTCTGCTATCAACACATTGCTATTGTTCTATTACTTTATTTATGACTGAACGTTTCTAAAACTGAAGACACTCGTCCGTGCTCTGCTCTGCAGTCGAGATCTGGCAACGTCGTTCTCTGTTCATTGGCTGACTGTATTTTTTGACGTCAGATGCGCAGAACGAACCTAAACTCGGCCGCCAACATAAATGACGTGCACTTTAGTGATAGTAGATGTATTTCTTACAAGGAAATAGGAGGTGTGGGCCGAGCGGACATTGTTCGTAAGACATCCATATAATCGGCGGACTGGTTTTGGGACTCTGTAGACTGTGCTCTTCACCTTTGCTACCTTTTCACAGAATCCTCCATTTTCATCAAGTTTGTTTTACTTTTGACGTTAAATAGAAAGCGTCGCCCTCGTGTGAACTTCCTGTCAAGTAGACGATAAGGAACTTAGCAGGTGCCCGAACAGGAAATGTGCACAGGCCAAGATGAAGATCGAATGAGATGTTATTGTGCACTTTCCTCGTGAATACCACAACAACTGATTTGTTAGGTGACAAAGAGGGCGAATTTATGGACTCCCACGCGGCCAACATTTAACATGCATCGGTAAGCCACAGGTGTTTCACCCAAATCCCGACGAGTGAGTGTTAACACAGACGTTGTCCGCAAACTGAAGAACTTTGACGGTGGGGCTGAACAAAAGCTCTAGGTGGGCAACATAGAGGGCATATAGTAAGGGACTCAGTATCTCGCCTTTCGGGAGGCCACGGGAGTACATGCAACACATTGTCCTGATCGAGGATATATACGGTACAGAAACCAAGCAAACTGTATATAATCCGTAAAATTATCACTGGGAGTACAGAAGTTTCAGTTTGTTTATAAGTTTAGGTAACAGGACATTGTTGTAAGCCCTCGAAAAGATGAGAAATAAGGCCGTTAGTGAAGAACGTTTATGCAATGTCCAACGCAAGCGTAGTGTTGTTATCAGTATTACTTCTGCATTTATGGAAGCCGTTTTGTGTCCATGGGATCAAGTTCTCACGTTCCAACCAGTATTCTAAAGCGAAACTTGAGAAGGCATTCCAATGCCGCATAGGAGCAGGACGACAGCACAATCGGCAATACGATGTCACCTGACCTGCGTCTTTCGTAATCTTCAGTATGGGCAGTAATATCTGAGTCTTCCAGTCATCGTGAACGTTCCCATCCTACAGATGTCATTAAAGATGTTCAAAAGAACACATTTGGTATCGTGAGACAAATTGAGAACCATGGAGTAGTGGATCTGGTCATGGCCGGGTAACATATCCAAGGACGACGTCAGGGTACTGTGGAGTTCGGTTAAGAGAATGGCGTGGATGAACCGTCCCGTAGAAAGGCTGTGTCATCTGTTGGATCCGATATATCAGTTGAAGATGCGACAATGCCGGAAAACTCGTCTATGCAGCTCTGCAACCGCTTGGGAGGTACCGGTATCCTATTGGGCGAGTTCACCATCGACTAGATACGTCCAACTGGAGTGTGCACAAATAATTGTTCGTAAACCTTCTTTCAGTGTTTTTCCTTGCGGACCTTCAGAAAGTGCTTAGTGGACGCATCCATCCGTTTGCAGGGAACATAGTTCTTCCAAGAAGTATGCCGTTTAAGACGACTGCAAACCAGTCTTCGTTGCGCCACTCAATGCGAACAATCTGGGTCCCACCAAGGAACCGGTATCGGTTTGTGCCAGTCATCATCCTCTTCTGTGGAGTTGGGCCAGTCATCATCCTCTTCTGTAGAGTAGAATGCGATGCCGCTACATTGATATAATTCGTAAGTATAATATACCTTGTTACTGGGACGCCATAGTGGGGAATGATGATAGCTGGGCATCCCTTAGGGGGCCATATCGTGATCAACATAACGTTCTATTTACGAGATGGCCTGTAGGCCACGATAGGAGTGGCAGTGAAAGTCAGTATAAGAAGAGCGTAGTGATTAGACATTATAGGTTACGGAAGAGCAGTCCATGTCAACTGAAAATGAAGAAAGTGACGCCGAACATGGAGTGAAATCGACGGCTGAGGACCTACGCCCAGTTCATGGAAGTAACGTAGGGGATTCATCGATGACGAGAATATGACTGGACTCGTCGAGAATCTCAAGGACCCAGTCACCCAACCTATCATTACAGATATAGCCCCAAAGCCTGTTGCCCGCGCTAAAATCCCCACGAAATAAGAATTGAGGTTCCATCTGTCGAGCCAGTGGGTACCACTCTTCAAAGGGAATATACGACCTTGGACCTGTAAAAGCCACGATGGTTACGCGACCGATGGAAGTAGTTAGCCTGGCCACTGTCGCTTGAGAGCTGTCGATAGCCTCGTGGGATATTTTTATTAGGGCGTGACACAGGCCATTATTAATGAAGAGGCTGACACGTCTTCGGCCATCTTCGCTGTCTTGGAGATAAACCTTGTGTCCTCGAAAGCAGACAACAGAACCCATTTGAAACCACGTCTCTGATATGGCAACCATTGCTGTCTTCCGCGTCCACAGTTCATTAGGGGGATACCTTTTTTGGCAATCGCAGATCGTGCATTCCATTGGTAGATCATAAAGCCCACCACAGCTGCTAGGTGTAAGTAGGGTTATTAATACTTTCCCTAGAGGCTGCATCTGTCAAGTTCCGTATGCTGTGTCTTCGTGTCTTCCCAGAGATGCGCGATAAACGAGTAATCTTTCCGACGACATATTTGTTGCTATTAGGAAGTGGCGGCGAGTGTTGACTGTACTAAGGAGGATATGGGTTCAGTGGCAGTGGGGTTTGGAGAAAATGGTGAGAGATACAAAGTTCGTAATGAATGTCTGAGAATCCCTGCCTTCAGACTGGCCCAGGAGCACGCCATTTTGATGGATCTTTCGTGTCAGAGATGGCACCCGGTCTGTTTGCCGACTGGAAGTCATGTTGACGATATGCGGCACCCTGTGGAAGAGAGCCTAAATGTGGCGACACGGAGGTGGCTTTGGTCGCCTGGAAGAATCTCATGAAGTGACTATTGGTTGCGGGGAACGCCTTAGAGGTGGAGGCGGGAAGTCCAGGGGATTTTAGGGATTGACGGAGAGCTGCGTAATATGAGCGCTGCGAGTTACCAATTACCCTCGCCGACGTGATACAGGCTTTTCCGCGTTGGAGCTCTTGTTGATGGATAAATGTCTCCGGGTGCGGACTAGAGCAATTTAAACACTCGCAAACTGCGCCGTACATGAATCCGCTGGGTGTGGACCATCTCACTTGCTGCAATGAGTATGACTTCTACATTGACTTGTCCGGTGATAAAAACGCCAGCAGTTTCCACATTGGATGACTGCAGCAACGTACGGTTCCACTGGTCAATGTGTCCTCGTAGTGAGGACAGAACCTGGAAGCGAAACACCACCAAAAAGACTTGAATCGCAGCGTTTGTTCAGGATGTGAATGAGGTGACTCAGAGTATCGTTCGATTTTTGCGATAGGATGTATGCTCCCCATTGCGTCAATGATCTCCTTATCTGTCAAGCTGATGTCAACATTCTGAATAATGCCATACGTATCGAACAGGAATCTGGCAACATAGACATCAAACTTATGATCGTAGAAAACAGGGACTTCTATCAAACTGTTGGTAGCTGCAGGAGTTTCCAGTTCTATTTGACTCTCTTTCTGCCTGACGAACCATTGTCAACGATGTTATGCTTGAGATGAGAGTTATAGGAAAATAATAGCTTGCCTACCGACATAGGGTGGTGTCTGGCAAATTTCTTATTTAAGGTCTCCCCAAAGACAATATAAGTCCCTGCATCAGATCGTGCATCAGATCGACGGTACCAATTCTTTGCACTTGGCCGTACGACCGCAGCTTTGGAACTTGACGGCTGACTATGAGAGCATTCTGATTTTGCCGTCGCTGTACCATTCTTAGAAGGCAGATCCAGGCGCGGTAACTCCCGTACAGCACACTCTGGGACAGGAGATGAGTCAGCACCCACTTTCCTGCTGCTGACGTGCAGTTGAATTGGCTTCAAATGTGAAACAGGAAGGGTCGCTAGGATGGCGAACTTGCTGACTAACCTGACGCAACTGTTGTGTTTGGTGGAGATATTGCTGGAATTGCTGTTGTTGTAGCTGCAATAGTTGAAACTGTTGTTGTTGAGCCAGTTGTTGCTGCTGAGACTGCAGTTGTTGATGGTGGTGGTGCACAGGCTGTTGTTCGGCTTTATGTTGTACATCCAGTTGTTGCTGTTGTTGTTGTTAGTGGTGGTGTTGAAGAAGTTGTGTATCCGGAATTGGTAATTTACCCTGCTGGATCTCACCATGGTTGTCGGAAGTCGGTAGCAACGGAACATTTGTTTGTGCGTGCTGATGGGAGGTTTCTAGTGCCGACTCTATGACTTGACCCGTGTTACTTGGATACGCAATTTTACGGTGAACTATTTAACACTGCAGCCTCGAAAGTATGACAACACACACAATCCACAGTACACTCTCTTCGAAAACCGATGACGCGAGTAGGGAAATACTAGGGAGAGCGCGGAAAGTACGAAGCAATACAATCGGCGAAACGTAAACAAGACGTGACCATGAGGAGCGCACTAGAGAGGATAAGGCAATTTTGTGCAGCGCCGCTTGGCTGCCACAGTTGTTCAGATTTGTCAATGACTCCATCTACGTGTGTCCCTTTCCATCTTTTCTGAAAGAATAGCAACGCTGTGCAGAAACAGAAGGGAATGTTGTAACACCAGAGATGTTTGCATTGAAAAAACATGGCTAACATCCAAGTAATATCTGTCTGTTCATTGGGTAGACGACGGTGTGGTGAGCATATCTGAAAGGTAAATATGATTGGAAAAAGTATCCATGTGGATGCATGTTAGAGATATCCTCTTCCAAATTCATATGGTCCGTTTCAACATAAAACCTTAGTAGTTCTGCCTCTTCATTCATGTAACAGGAGACATGTTCTTGAGAAAGTGGATATATCTTTTCGAAACATCATAACACCATCTTAATGATAACTTACTCAAAATAAGAAACAATTTTAATATTATCAAGTTGTCAAACGTATTACACACAACACAATTTAGACCACAACGTAAGCATAACTATGCCTCATGCGATAAGTTTTCACACGATTCTTTACAGCAAGAGAATTTCATTCTTTTGGAGATGACTTAATGCTAAAACGAGTAACGATTGAAGAAATATTTTCAAAACTCGAGCAGGCCGCTGTGGCCGAGCGGTTCTAGGTGCGTCAGTCCGGAACTGCGCTATTGCGACGGTCGCAGGTTCGAATCCTGCTTCGGGCGTGGACGTGTGTGATGTCCTTAGGTTAGTTAGGTTTAACTAGTTCTAAGTCTAGGGGACTGATGACCTCAGATGTTGAGTCCCGTAGTGCTGAGAGCCATTTGAACCATTTTTCAAACCTCGTGGTCAAGACGGAAGGTGTATTACATTTGTAGTAAGCTTCTGGAAGAGGTAAAGAAGGTCAGTTTGTGGTCTTTCCAGTTTGTAAAAGTCCATTCCGTGTAGGGGCACTTAATTATGTCTGACGGATATGATTCACAAAAAATTTGCGCATAGAACTTCATGGACGGAGCTATTTCGCATATAAAAGATATTATTCATCGAAAGAAGTACCTGCATTCTACATCAGAAGTACCGCGTCAACTAATCTGCAACGAACCGGTCATCAGACCATTATATAATATCAACGAAATTTGCTAACAAATTTATGGGCAGCCACGCTGGAGCAGCACTTTGCACCGGCGCCTAACGTTTACTGCTGAGTAGTTGTTCTAACTATAAGTTCATAGGAGCAAGTCAGTTGCAACTTTGCCTGATATTGCTTTTACCTTAGATTTCTGGGCTATACACGCTTCTGTTTAAAACGAATAATTTGATGTAGTCACATGGTCGAGCCCCGAACGGCTACTTTCATGCCTCACAGCTAATTCGCTGCAGATAACCCTTAGCTGTGATCATGCAGTCGGATAGTACACATGTATACAAAGTGAAAGTTAAGTGAATAATTTAATTACAAGGGTTCTATTCCAACGCCTGTAATTGATGTAGGCTACAGATAATTACGTTGAATAATGTTTATTCAAGAAAGAATATCTGAAACAGGAAGTGGTCCTAGAATACTCATTTAAAATATAGACAGAAAATAACTTTATCACATGCAATATAATTACGATGAGAACTTTATGAGAATGGCAGCAAAATCTCCTAACTATTCTCAAAGATACGCGAAATCTAAGTCCATTTTGCAATCACAATACATGAAATATTCATCTTCTCAAGGCAGTTCACAGTTCAACATGATGATTCACAAATTTACATAGTTCTGTACAAATGGAGAAAGTTAAGAGTCCTAAACAGGAGCCTTGACTGGATTACTCTCTTTAAAATTCTGAAGGTGGCAGAGGTAAAATATAGGGAGCGAAAGGCTATTTAGATTTGTATAGAAACCAAATAGCAGTTATAAGAGTTGAGGGGCATGAAAGGGAAGCAGTGGTTGGGAAGGGAGTGAGACAGGGTTATAGCCTCTCCCAGATGTTATTCAATCTGTATATTGAGTAAGCAGTGAAGAAAACAAAAGAAAAATTCGGAGTAGGTATTAAAATCAATGGAGAAGAAACACAAACTTTGAGGTTCGCCGATGACATTGTAATTCTGTCAGAGACAGTAAAAAACTTGGAAGAGCAGTTGAATGGAATGGATAGTGTCTTGACAGGAAGATATAAGATGAACATCAACAAAAGCAAACGAAGGTAATGGAATGTAGTCGAATTAAATCGGGTGATGCTGAGGGAATTAGATTAGGAAATGAGACACTTCAAGTAGTAAAGGAGTTTTGCTATTTGGGGAGCTAAATAATCGATGATGGTCGAAGTAGAGAGAATATAAAGTGTAGACTGGCAATGGCAAAAAAAGCGTTTCCGAAGAAGAGAAATTCGTTAACATCGAGTTTAGATTTAAGTGTCAGGAAATCATTTCTGAAAGTATTTGTATGGAGTGTGGCCATGTATGGAAGTGAAACATGGATGATAAATAGTTTAGATTCGAAGAGAATAGAAGCTTTCGAAATGTGGTGCTACAGAAGAATGTCGAAGATTAGATGGGTAGATCACATAACTAAGGAGGAGGTGTTGAATAGGCGAGAAGAGGAGTTTGTGGCACAACTTGACGAGAAGAAGGGATCGGTTGGTAGGACATGTTCTGAGACATCGAGGGATCACCAGTTTAGTATTGAAGGGCAGCGTGGAGGGTAAAAATCGTAGAGGGATGTAGGGAAGCAGCCTACTTACGATGTATAAAATTCGCATCAGTCTTTCCATTGTGTGCCAGCCAGTCCGCTGTAACTAGCTCTGACTTCATAAACGTTGCGCAATACTTTAAAAATCAAGTAAATAACCTGAAACGTTTCTCGCTTGTCAGGAGTAATCCTAAATCAATATGTGTTGAATATCAGTTCAATAACTTTAACCATTTTCGAAATTTCGATGTTTTTCTGTAAAAATCATTGGCGCAACAGAAAAGAGCTAGAAACTTGAAAATTTATAATTAGATTCCTTTTTCATAATAATTTAGTAGAAACAGTATTCTGGATCTCACAAATTAAAATTTTAGTTGAAATTCATGATTTTCTGGTTTTTGTCTTAAAAATTAAGGAAGCAAGATTCATTAAGTAGGCGAATAAATAAAGATAGGATGTTTAAATTTAAGTAGAAGGGAGATCCGCTATAGTCATAAAGATATGAGAAGTTTCAACTGAATAACTATAAAACTATAGCGATAGCGTATCTCCAAAGGGAGAGTTCAGAGCTCGTCTACTGTGTGTAGTGTAATTAAATTAATTCTCTCGCCCAAAATATCTGACGTAGCCATGTCAGACTTTTATTATGATTACTTACCTGTGTGCGGATTGCACATTTAAATTGAGAGCTTCATAGGCCATCAGCAAAGGAAGCAATGATTTATTCGATAGCTTAAAGTGGTGCATTACTAGCCCAGCAGCTAGTTGGGAGAGCGGATTTGGTCAGGCGTTCCCTTAGCTGTCCGCACCGTGGCTTTGTATATAACAACGCTGCGCAAGAGAGAGAGGCCCCAGTTCTCTCTGTGCTTGGAGTCGCGTCACATCGGTATCACTGCTATAAACGGCCTCGGATGCAGTAATAAGTTACTCGGGATACGCATAACCATGAAATCGTTTTCGAGTGAAGTGTTAATTCTGGGATGACTTTAATGATCTATCTTCAGTTTGTGTGTGTCGTATTTTCACGTGCCGCCGCAGGACAGACATTCTACCATTATTTAGCGTGGCGTTTGATGAACATTATCATCAAATTATGGCGAGCATTCACTTAAACCTTTAATATGAACAGTTGTAGTTGCATCAGTGCATTAGACTCTGAACTGCTCTGGTAATTGGATTGTGTGGATTCTTTTTTTTGGTCTGTGACTTTCAGAATATAGTGAACATTTTAGAGAGAATCCCTTTTGATTATGAATCCCAGACAATCTCCTAATTCCTCAGAGCTGTAAGCTGTAGCTATAAGCGTATTTCTCAGATGAAGTGGGCACTAGGAATTCTAATTATAGGCTTCACGTTTTGCTAATCGCTTTCTGGTAGCCAGTATTGTAGTTAGAGAGTCAGTGTTGAGAACGGCAAACAACAGCCTTAAATAAATAATAGGAAAATTTTATATAACAAATATTTCCACCTGCCGCCCCACATATGGTGCATCGGCCGGGAAATGCATCTGTTCCACAGACATTCTACATTATTAATAACAATTACTCCACCCGCCACCCCACATATGGTGCATCGGCTGGGGAATGCATCTTTTCTATATCGCATTCTACATTATTAGTAACAATTACTCCACCCGTCGCCCCCACTGCCGCAGCGGGACAGTCATTCTACATTATTAATAACAATTACTCTACCCGCCGCCCCACGTATGGTTCATTGGCCAGGGAAGAAACTGAGTAAAAGTGGAAGTGATTCTTAATATTCGGATTAGGGAGTGAAATGCGACACGCAACTGAGTAATAGAACAGTGTTAGTGTTACGTGTGCATGTGGACGACGCAAGTGGATTAAGAACGCATCTGGATTGACGGAGCTGGCACTGAGTTTAGCGGCGCTGCCGGCATCGCGAGAAGTCAGTCTCACCACACCGCAATCATCCGTCGGAGCTACCGGAGCCGCGCCCGCAGTAGCGGGCCACGCAAACACACAGCAGCCGTCGAAGCGCCGTCTGCAGTTCAACGCGCCGCGTCGCATCAGTAATCCTGGTATGCCACGCTGGCAACGCCATACGTCGTGCAGAAGGAACTAAGTTAAGTGAAAAGCTGTTAAAAATATTACTAACCTGCACTAAAAGACTGTCGGCGATCTAACTGCCAGAAAAAACCGAGGTTAAACTTAAATCAGAACCTATGTGTGTTGAGGGAACTGTAAATCCAGACAATGGTTCAAGTGTAAATATGCATGAAAATAGTAATGTTAAACTGAAATATGAAGTATTTTCTCCCGACAGTAGTGTGGAAAGGGGCAATGATTCAATAATAGAGACCCCTGTAGTAAAGCAGAAATCAGAAATTGTTAATTTATTGGATGATAGTTTATCTGATGAGTTAAAAACGAAACATTCATCATAGGTGGTAGAGTTTAAAAAGAAGTTAAATATGACTCATCAATCAGAAGTTTCATTTAGTTTTGATGATTCTGGTGTTGGAGCTAGTTTTTCGTCACCTGAGTGTGATAAAAAGCCAGCTAGTGAGCAACCCAAAGATACTGGGGCTATTGATTTAAATGTTATATTACAAGCAATAGCTACCAGTAATGCTAAAATGACAGCTGAATTAAAGTCTGAAATAACTGCGGTCAAAAGTAGTAATGCAAAAATGTCAGCCAGTAATGCTAAAATGACAGCTGAATTAAAATCTGATATAATTGAGGTAAAAAACAGAATTGGGGCCAGCCAAACTAATTTTAATAAACGATTGGAGGTTATGGACAATACCATCAAGGCTGGTTGGAATAAGTTGAAAGAGGATCTGGACAGTTTGAATTATAAAATTGATTACAATCATGAGGATATTAAGAAAAAGGTTGCTCAACAATTTTCTGAAATGTATAAAACAGTAAAATCCGAAGTTGCTGAGGTTCGCAGAGACTTCCAAATGGGAGATGCGAAGCTGGAGCACAAGTTAACAGAAAAGATCGAGGCGGAATCTGAACTGTGGTCAGATAGGTTTACGGATGTTAATATAAAAGTAAACATATGTCAAGCAGAAGTACACGCTATCAAAACTGATACTACTCATATTGTGCAAAGAGTAGATAATGTTGAAATGAGAGTAGAAAGTATTAGTACTAACATTGCTAACATTGAGAGTAAAGTAGCTTCAGTAACTTCTGGTAATGGTAGTATGCAACAAGTTGTAGCTGCAAACGCCGCTTTTATCGGGTGTCGGCAGGTCTTGCGGCTCGATCGAAATAAAAATATCCACCCGCTAGATTTCTGGAACGATTCTGAAGATGTGATTCCACCAACTTGGTCTGAACGAGAGAAAATCTCATTTGTTAGAAGCCATTTAGCAGGTGACTCCATGCGTTGGTCAGCTGAAGTTATGTTGAAATGTAAAACATTAACAGAATTTAAAACAGCTGCCGGCCGCGGTGGTCTCGTGGTTCTAGGCGCTCAGTCCGGAGCCGCGCAACTGCTACGGTCGCAGGTTCGAATCTTGCCTTGGGCATGGATGTGTGTGATGTCCTTAGGTTAGTTAGGTTTAAGTAGTTCTAAGTTCTAGGGGACTGATGACCTCAGTTGTTAAGTCCCATAGTGCTCAGAGCCATTTGAACCAACCAACCATTAAAACAGCTTTCATTAATGAGTATTGGTCTAGCAATAAGCAAAATGAAGTGTTGAGAGAATTTTGGAGTGGAAAACGCTTCAATGCAGGCAAGGAATCTATTAAAGATTTTGCTAGGTCATGGCTCTCACGTTTGTCACATTTGGCCGACAAGCTAAAACCTGAAATGCTAATACTAGGTCTTGAAGCCAAACTGCCATAGATTGGCAAACTAGAATTATATCTGCCCCTAGAGACAATCTGGATCGTTTCCTTGAATATTTGGAAAGTGTAGAGCGTGTTGCTGCCAATGGGGAGCAAGCACGTAATAACAGAAATGGTAATAACACTAGTAGTAATTTTAAGAACGAGCAGAATGGCAATGTAAACATCAGAACAGTAGGTGTTCGCCATCCTAAGAGAGGTAGGAATTGGAGAAATAATTATCAGAACCAACAAAGGCATTCAAATGATAATAATTTTGTTCCAAACAAAATTATGCAGGTAAACAACAGTGCGGAGAGCAATGCTATGCCAGTTAACTATAATGGAAATAAAGGATACAGTAGTAGGCCAAGGCAGGAAAACTAGTTCCCGTCTATGAGGACACTGGCGCTCACCAGGCGGTTATTTTTCCTAAGCCAGTAGTTACAGTAATTGGTAAGACAGATCAGGAAACTCAGACTGAACATGTGGATGAGGGGTCGGTAGCATCTAAGGATACAGCAGAAGTATTAGATCACTCACAGTATTTGATAGATACCGTGTTAGAGACGCTTTCTAAGTGGGAAGAGAAAGAGAAGGCGCAGCAGTGTAACAGTAAGGAGGAGCTACAAAATACTGAATTGTCAGGTGAAGAAGCAGAAGAAATTCATGCTTATATTTACGATGAGGATGATGTGCTCTTATCTAAAGTGCCTGTGCAGGATGTTGATACTGTACTAATAGATTTAGGACAGGAGGTAAGTGAGAATGTAGAGGATAACCTGTTGGGGGTCGATGAACCCAGTAGCTGTGACCAGTTGTCACTTGAGAAGGAACCCGACGATAATGGTGAAAGTGCTTTAGCTGTAACTAGTGTTATGCCCGGTCTGGAGGCGCAGAATCGCTCAGACTACAGTAATTTGCGTCATGTTCAGCAAACTAAATGTAATGAAGTCGTGCGGTGTTTCTATTTGAAATTAATAGACCGACTGGAAAAGGCAGCTGAAAATGTAATTCAGGAAACACCTACACACTTTGACCTAAATGTAATGAAGACAGATGTCGATCACTTTAGTTGGAGACAAATCCAAAAGGAACTATTAGATGAGTTTGAGGAACCACCTGTACAAACTAGAATAAGCCACCCTATAATAATAGTGAATATGTTGGGTATCAATGTACATTGTCTCTTAGACAGTGGAAGTGAGGCGAGTGCGATATCTCAGTCCTTCTTTGATGCATTACCTGGTAAAGAGAAGCTTACGGTAATGAGGGTATCAGGACTAAGAATAATTGGTGCTACTGGAAAGGTGTCAAAAACGGTAAAGCAAGAAGCTTTACTGCCCTTTGATATTAATGGTAATTTAATTGATCATCCATGCCATGTTTTAGAACCAGCCTTAATTAATAAAATAACAGTCTACGTAGATGATCTGTTAATAGCAACTCCTACCTTGGAAGAACACACTGTTTTATTAGAGGAAGTGTTAGAGGCTATTGAGGGAGGTGGCATGAAACTAAAGATTGAAAAGACAGAGTGCGTTAAAGAGGAAATAGGTTTCTTGGGATATATGATAAGTGGAAAACATATTCGGCCTGACCGAGGCAAGCTATCAGTCATTGAAAAATTTGAGGATCCCAGTAACAAGAAGCAGTTGAGATCGTTGTTCCGTCTTTTCGGCTTCTATAGGCGTTTTGTTAGTGATGAGGCTTTTAATGCGCCCTGTCTTCACCTTCTGCTCAAAGAGAATACCCCTTGGGTTTGGACAGCAGAATGTCAACAGGCGTTCGAGGTGCTTAAACAATCTTTAATTAATAGTCCTATTTTACATCATCCTCATTTTGAAAATCCATTCCGTATGTCTGTTGATGCTAGTGGCTATGGTATAGCTGTGGAGGTATTCCGAGTAGAAATAGAGAGCGAACAAGAAGTGCACAAGATTGTAGCTTTCGCAAGTCGATCTTTACAGGTAGCAGAGAGAAATTATGGCATCTCAGAACTGGAAGCATTGGCATTGTATTTGGGGTACAGAAGTTTGAGCAGCATCTATTAGGTCACAAGATAATTGTTTACAGTGACCATAAGGCGTTGACCTTTTTAAAGACCTGTAAGTTGAGGAATGCTCGTTTGGTAAGATGGTCATTGTATCTCAAGCAGTTTGACCTTGAGGTTATATATATTCAAGGGAAATACAATCTGGTAGCTGATGGGTTATCTAGAAGTGCGGAGCTCTGTGATGACGCGGGAATTACAGCAGCAGACCTAAGTGAAGTACGAATGTTTGCGTTGCACGAAGTAAAGGAAGGAAGTGCATTATAGAGAGTGATTAAGAACTTGAGACTTGAGCAGAATGCAGATGACCAGCTGAAATTAGTGAAGAGCTATTTAGGAAATGCGGACTATCCTAAGGTTTCGCAAAACTATTGTCTCCATAAAGGTATTCTGTTTAGGAAGAAAAAGATAGGTGTTTCTGAGTGGAAGCTGTGCTTTCCCTCACAACATGTAGACTTAATAATCGACTGTGTACACCTGAGGTATGGGCACTACGGTGCAAAGAAGTGCATTGCAAAATTAAAAGAGAAGGTTGTGTTTGACAACATGTACCGCCGTGTTGCCAAGCGTCTAGCATCTTGTGTAGTGTGCCAGAAAGTCCGTGCTGCTAACACCAGAATACAAGGGGATATGCATTCAGTAGAGCCAACTGAAACCCTAGAATTACTGGCTTGTGATTTGTTTGGTCCTCTTCCTGCTTCGAGAGGTGGGTGCACCCATGTTTTTGTTGTTGTGGCTGGATTTAGTAAATATGTTAAGCTATACCCAATTAAAAGATCAAATGCAAAAACGTTGGTAGAAAGGTTGGAAGAAGATTTCTTCTTGAACGTTGGCGTTCCGAAGAATTTCCTGTCAGACAATGGGCCTCAATTTACTTCTGATAGATTTAAAGAATGTCTGGATAAGGCCGGAGTGAAACATCTGAAAATATCTGCGTATTTCCCCCTAGGAAATATGAGTGAACGTATTATGAAAGAATTGAATAGGCTTTGCAGGACTTATTGTGCTCGGAAACACTCAAGTTGGGCAGAGCACATGAAGTATTTTGAGAATGTAATTAACAACTTAAGGCATGATGCAACTCGTTTTGCGCCTTGCGAATTGATGTTTGGCCAAGAACTGCACAATGTGATTGCAGATGTGGTAGAATTCCCTATTCTAACGCAAATATCCACAGACGAGAAGAGAAGAAGTTAAAGGCTAGGGCAAATATAAGAAAAAGAGCATTGGAAAGGAAGAAGCGTCATGACGCAAAAGCTGTACCCACCAGTTTTGAAATAGGTCAGTTAGTCCTTCTCAAAACCAAGGAATAATCAAAGAAAATAAATGCAGAAACAAAGAAATTCATGTTCGTATACCAAGGACCTTTCAGGATCATAGGAAAACCGCATGCCAATGCATATAGGCTAGAGTACCCTAAGAGTAAAAAGATATTAGGTCTCAGGAACGTGATCGACCTAAAGAAGTTCATAGGTAATGAATGAATTCTGTAGGGAGTAGGTTGTTCTGTAACCTCTACACAGTGTGGCAGCTGTGCAGTCCCAGCTGTGTGACATCTTCTTTCCTTTTGAGGTCTCACTCATTCTTCAACTTTCCTGTCCACCTAAAATTTCGACCTCTTCTTTCCAACACATTAAATTTTCCGTTAAGGTTATCAAGCCAGTAATAAACTAATGAATTCTGTAGGTAGGAGGTTGTTCTGTAACCTCTACACAATGTGGCATCTGTGTAGTCCCAGCTGTGTGAGATCTTCTTTCCTTTTAAGGTCTCACACATTCTTCTTCTTTCCTATCCACCAAAGTTTCGAGTCCTTTGCAATACAAAAATTCTCCGTCGTGGCTATCACGCCATGAGTTCTGTAACCATTCTATCCACCGATTGGTGAAAAAAAACCTAGTGTGACAAACCTAACAGTGACATAAACAACAGAGAAGTATGACGTAATTAAGATACAAATGTATTTGAGTGACAAGTATGTATAGAACCCTGGTAATATTGTAAGTACAAAGTGTTGTTTTATTTGAAATGGTCCACCAACAGTAATTTAAAAAGATATACAAATTCGTGTACAAGCAGGATCTGAAGTGGCAGTGAAACCTATTATATCCTGTAGAGGTAACTAGTTAATAGTAAAAGAGATTGCTTAGTGTTATGATAAATATACAGATAAGTCGTAAGAAGGAACTCACCTTGTGTAGCAAGGAATCGCAGTGTAATAGAATTGAACAGTGTTTGTGGTTGAGATGTGAAGGACACGTCCCTGAAGTATTTATAAGGTTGTAGCTGGCCATTATTTTGGTGTTGTGTGTGCGGTGACACACCTACAGGTATTGAGGTTATGAGTTGGAGGCGTGAATGCGACCATAGGTACCCTTATGTTAGAGAGACAGAGTAGCTCATGGTGTCCTATAGGTTTAAGGAATTTAGCATTACGCTCGTCCATAATCACTTAATGCACTTTAGTGGTAGGTCGAGAGAGACTACCTGTGGTTTCAGCGTCCGATCGAGTGGAAATGGATTGCCACGTGAGCAAACTGATCAGCTGCAATACACTATAGATATGAAATAAATGTGCTATCCTATGCGTTAAATGTTAATGGAGTGAATGTTAAATGAGCACATACACTAGCAACATAATTGAGTAACATAATGGCAGACGTGAAACATTATTTGTAGCTCAGCATAAATACATATCGATGAAGTAGGTACATACGAGGCCTGTTCAGAAAGTAAGCTCCGATTGATTGCCAAATTGAAACCACAGTGAACATCAGAAATGTTTTACTTGTAACAATTAGCTACACCTTTCAGCTACTTCTCTACGTAGTCGCCGTTCTGACTTAGACTTTTGTCATAGCGTTGTACCAACTTTTCAATAGCCTCATCATAGAAGGCAGCCGCCAGTGCTTTCCGCCAATTCTCCACGCTGGCCTACACCTCGTTGTCTGTGTCAAAATGTTGTCTTCAAAGACAGCGGTTCATGTGACCAGAGATGAAACTCAGGGGGAGACAATTGCGGACTGTATTGTGGGTAATCTAACATTTCCATTTGAAAACGATGCAGGAGCATCTTCATTGCCCCTGCAGAATGCGGCTCAGAATTGTCGTGAAGACGAAACAGCACGACAGTTATGTAATGTTAGCTGCATAGCTTCAGGCGAAATTTCTCACCAGGCCCTCGTACTTGGCGGCAGACACTAGTCTCTAGACATCTTTACGCACTCACTGCGATCTCAGAAATGAGAAGAGCGACGTGATGCTAACTGGGGTTATACTAGAGACACTACCCAACACATCTGTGCAAAGCTTTATCGGATTTTCATAGTGGTTTCCATTTCGCTACCGATCGGAGCTTACTTTCTGAACGCCCCTCGTAATTGCAGATGTGGAACTGACACAGCAGCAGAGGACCAATAAGTGGATTTAGTAGTCAACAAAACGTAGTGTGTTTTCAACACTCGAACTGTACCATTACCACAAGTTACTTACATGTACAAAGAAGCTGAGAAGACAACTACTAATCAAATATACTCATACTATCTCTAAGAATGAGGTAATCGAAGATGAGTCAGCTGAGTAAATAAAATACAATTGTATCAGGAATGTACCAAGCATTGGTTCAGTGTTCCGGCCCAGAAATAATAAATTGAAATTAAATAGGATTTATGATTGTATGCCTTGAGCATAAATTTTCTCAAGTACGTGACTAACGGCGTTTTGAGCCATTTGTCTACCGATTTTATGACAGTTAAGTAACGACGACAGTAAAATTGAAAAAGTTGTGTTAACTTTGTTCCAGTAACATATTGAAAGGTAAAATGTATATATCCCCATTTCATTGTGACCCACTCTTAGATATTAAGTGAACAGAGTCTGAGGCACTCTTTTTGTTTGTTCTACAGGACAAACCAGATAATGGCAGCCTGGTAGCTGCGTGAAAGCGTGTAGTGACTTGGACACAACTCACAGTGACCCCTTCCCTTTCCCCATGTAATTTAGAGTGAACGTGAAGGACGCACTCCATGGCAACTTCCCCTCCTCTACATTTGTGAATGGAAGTGTAGAACGCCAGCCAAAGCGGCTGCAACCACGTGTGTAAAAATGAAATTGCCATGATTTGTGAAATTTTCTTTCAGGTTTAGAAAAGACTGCTAAGATATAATTATCTGTTTATGTATCATGAACAACTGTGTTATTTTCCTTGAATTTGTGTATGTAAAAGTGTATTTAATGGATGTAAGATTTTCGTAATTTTACATATTTTATGTGTTTGTCTGTCTAAGGCAATATGTATGCCAAAGTGTTTCATTGATTTTGCTTAAATTTTGAGTGATGATGTTGCTTATGAGGCTGTCAACATGCCAGCAATTTAAATAATTCAAGTAGGCAATCAGTTTTCTTTTAATATTTCTGTATGTTTACATTTAAATTTTAATTTGCATAGGGAGTTAATCTGTACTCTTGCTTCCCTATTTGTAATTAATTCTTTTTTTCTTATTCCCATTTACATTCGAAAAAAAAATTAAGTAGAGGGTGATGTAGGGAAGCAGCCTACTCACACTGTATAAAATTCACATCAGTCTTTCCATTGTGTGCCAGCCAGTCTGCTGTAACTAGTTCTGACGTCATAAATGTTGCGCAATACTTTAAAAATCAAGTAAATAACCTGAAACATTTCTAGCTTGTCAGGAGTAATACTAAATCAATATGTGTTGAATATCAGTCCAATAACTTAAACCATTTTCCAAATTTGGATGTTTTTCTGTAAAAATCATTGGCGCAACAGAAAAGAGCTAGAAACTTGAAAATTTATAATTAGATTCCCTTTTCATAATAATTTAGTAGAAACAGTGTTCTGGATCTCACAAATTAAAATTTTAGTTGAAGTTCATAATTTTCTGGTTTTTGTCTTAAAAATTAAGGAAGCAAGATTCATTAAGTAGGCGAATAAATAAAGATAGGATGTTTAAATTTAAATAGAAGGGAGATCCACTATAATCATAATGATGTGAGAAATTTCAACTGAATAACTATAAAACTATAGTGATAGCGTATCTCCAAAGGGCAAGTTCAGAGCTCGTCTACTGCGTGTAGTGTAATTAAATTAATTCTCTCGCCCAAAATATCTGACTTAGCCATGTCAGACTTTTATTATGATTCCTTACCTGTGTGCTGATTGCACATTTAAATTGAGAGCTTCATCGGCCATCAGCAAAGGAAGCAGTGATTTATTCGATAGCTTAAAGTGGTGCATTACTAGCCCAGCGTCTAGTCGGGAGAGCGGATTTGGTCAGGCGTTCCCTTAGCCGTCCGCACCATGGCTTTATATATACGAACGCTGCGTGACAGAGAAAGGGCCCAGTTCTCTCCAGACGCTGATTAGCGCACCATCTGTGCCAGGAGTCGCGTCGCATCGGTATCATTGCTATAAACAGACTCGGATTGCAGTAATAAGTTACTCGGGATACGCGTAACCATGAAATCGTTTTCGAGTGAAGTGTTAACTCTGGGATAACTTTAATGATCTATCTTCAGTTGGCGTATATCGAATTTTCACGTGCCGCCGCAGGACAGACATTCTACCATTATTTAGCGTGGCGTTTGATGAACATTATCATCAAATTATGGCGAGCATTCACTTAAACCTTTAATTTGAACAGTTGTAGTTGAATCAGCGCATTAGACTCTGAGCTGCTCTGGTAGTTGGATTGTGTGAATTCTTTTTTGGTCTGTGACTTTCGTGATATAATGAACATTTTAGAGAGAATCGATTTTGATTATGAATCCCAGACAATCTCCTAATTCCTCAGAGCTATAAGCTGTAGCTATAAGTGTATCTCTCAGATGAAGCGGGCACTAGGAATTCTAATTACAGGCTTCACGTTTTGATATTCATTTTCTGATAGCCAATATTGTAGTTAGAGAGTCAGTGTTGAGAACGGCAAACAACAGCATTAAATAAATAATAGGAAAATTTTATATAACAAATATTTTCACCTGCCGCCCCAAATATGGTGCATCGGCCGGAAAATGCATCTTTCCTACAGACATTCTGCGTTATTATTAACAATTACTCCACCCGCCGCCCCTAGTGCCGCCGCGGGACAGACATGCTACTTTATTAATAACAATTACTCCACCCGGCACCCCACAGGAAGACCAAGAGATGAAAACAGCAGGCATATTCGGAAGGATGTAGGTTGCAGTAGGTACTGGGAGATGAAGAAACTTGCACAGGATAGAGTAGCATGGAGAGCTGCATCAAACCAGTCTCAGGACTGAAGACCACAACAACAACAACAACACAGGAGCCTAGTCAGACCTCTCGAAATATAAAATCCCTTGCGAAATTAAAGAATTTTAGCGGCTATCCATCGCCCAAAATCTATCAGCCACACGACCGAATAAAGCTCTATATATCAAAGACATGTCTGTCTTTTTCAAGAATGAACATAAAAGTGTCCTGAATAGTTACCTTGAGCTCTCCACTCCGAAATTCCCAGTCTCCTTTTGATTCATATAGTGTTCCACTACTGTCTGGTTCTCCATTGGCTGAAGATTGTCCCCACCAAAAATGTGTCCTTCTTACGTTCTGTATTAATCATTTGATTCAACATTGCCACTTCCTGGACTAAACTAACATATTATAATAATATTTACATAAAGAACTATTATAAACGTTCCGCAACACTCACATAACCCGCAGTAACTACAAAGAAAAGAGCGTTTAACAATAAATAAGCTAGAATTCTTGCGTATGTCGACTCGCGTTAAATGACAACAAATAGTTCGTGGTCTTATTTAACAATTATTTATGCTTTCTTTACAGACAGATCTTTTGGTCTCCGTTCCATTGTGGTGTATGCTTCCAAATACGATTTACCGCTTTAAATTAGCACAGCTTTTTAATACCACATGCACTAAACATTTAAATAAAGTTTGTGGGAAATTGTAAACTGTTCACTAAATAACTACTCGGGCGTAACAGTATGTGAGGTATTTATACTGTATTCATTGGTTGTCTAATTGTGGGGTATACAATGTCCTGACGAACATTTGCATAGTAAAAAATATATAAAGGACATTATAAACGAATAAATAAAACAGGTACCGGTGAATTGCTTTCTGGAACGAGGGGTATTCTGCAACGCTACCATCTGAGATATCATTTGTTAGAATCGCATGAAGCGTTTAAAAGTTGTTAAATCAGAGGTTAATTGTGAAAATGTTTATTCAGTGTGAAATATCAACAATTGTAGTTTCAAAGGTATTGAAAATAATGTTGTGTAATTGGACGTGCCTCATTTTTCTGGGACCACAAATGTATTCACATTTGCATCAGTATTTGACTGTGAGTTATTGCCGCAACTTAAAGAGCTGTAGGTTAACCTTGTTGAAGATTCTCTAACACTCCGCCCTTCTTTATGCATCTCCTGAACAAAGTCCATGCAAGCATCAACCATCCAAATACCCAGCGTTAGAATTTGGCTATTTCCGGCAATGCTGCTTGTCTCTTCACCTGAATTCGCCAGGAGTGGCCGCGTGAGTCTTTCTTCCACCGACTCACACCTAGCCAAGCAAGCAAATCAACTGACCTGAATACCAGTCCTAGATGGACGAATAATTAGCCTGCATCCTCGAAACACTACAAGTTGCCTCCTTAGATGCTTTTGAACAGAAATATGTTGTCACAAAGGAAAGGGGGATTTGGCTGTTCATTCCTTGTAAGGCCCGAATGTTTTTCTTTTCCTCTTTGGTATTGTGTATGTATTTATGATGGTTCCTCTCAGCATTTTCGTGCCAGATATAGTAGCTTCATTTATTTACTGTCTCAATGCAATCTACTTGCGGTGCAGCAGTGAATTATACGAGCAAATTGACTGAGTGGCCATGGCAGTCTTCTTAGTGCAGTTGTCGCTAATTTGTTTATCGATATTTTCGAAGAACCGGTGCTGCACACATCCGAAAAAGACCAACTAAGTGATATCGTTATGAAGTTGAGAGAATCTGTAGAGCCTGGATATGCGTCGATTGAAATTGGCTGTTTCGGCATTACTGAACGATAAGCCATCTTCCTTCTTGTAATGAATTAGTAGGTAGCCTTGTCGGTACATAGTATGGGAGCACAGTGTCTTCTTGGTATATCTCAATAGTATCAACCTAAAACTCAACTCATGATGCAGAAAGAAATCAATGGGCAACTTATTTTTCTGGGTATATCTGTGATCAAATGGGTGGACTGGTCTCTGAGAGATATGTGAAACAGGAAAATCTTCAGAAGCACGAAACATTCATCCTATCATTTGAAGCTTTTGTCCTAGCTAAAAAAGAAGGGAACTTTTCAAGCTGAACTTTTAAATTTCACTTTTAATGAGGCATTCACACTGAAGAACCCTACAGACATACTATTGTTTGGCCACCGCGGAAGGTCTCACCTGGAAGATGTAGAAACAAACATTCTCGGCGTAGAAAAACAACTGAAATTGTTGAAAACAAAGAAATCGACAAGGCTGGATGGAATAATATTTGAGTTTTGTAGAGGGTTACCATCGGTTTGCTGCAGAATTCGGAGCGTTTTCTAAATTCGAATACAATATATTTCCTTGAAAAGACGCCCAGAAATCAGGGCAGATGTACTTAACATCACTCACGCGGATCACCGACCTTTTCTTGTATAACATCCTGCGAATCATGAATGAATAGCAAGAGGCCTATTTAATTTTTCCGGAAATCGTTTTATACACTGCCATACTGAGAACTGTTACAAAGAATATGCTAAATAGGTTACCACAACACTGACGGAAAAATAATCGGAGCACCAAGAAGTAATTAATGTAGAGTAATGAAACTTCGGTGGTACACTTGTCTATGTAAGATACCTGTCTACGTAACATACCTGTAACATACCAATTTTTAATACTGTAAGATTAGACGTTAATGTAAGCGCAGGGAAAGCCATTGCAAATGTGAATTGCTGGTACATCAATAGCCACTATCATGTTGAATGCAAGCATGCAAACGTCCATACATCGTGTCGTACATGTGGATGATGATTGTTTGTGGAATGGAATTATGTGCCTTTTGCAGTTGGTTGGTTGACACAGGGACAATTAATGCTGTTCGTGGTTGAAACTGGTGTTGTCAGATGAAGTCCCTCACATGATCGATTAGAGACATGTCTGGTGATCGAGCAGGCCAAGGCAACATGTCGAGGCTCTGTATAGTATGTCAGATTACAACATCAGCTTGTGGGTGAGCAATAATATATTGTAAAACACCACCTGGAATGCTGTTCATGAATGGCAGCACATAAGGTCGAGTCACCAGACAAACAGAAAAAATTGATGTCAGGATGCATGGGATAACCAAGAGAGTGCTCCTGCTGTCATACGAAATGGCATCCCAGATCAGGTAAAGGTCCAGAGTGTATAGGCCGCAGAGAGATTGCTTGCAAGCTCTCACCTGACATCTTTCTGATCAACGCAAGGCCATCACTGACACCGAAGCAGAACCGCCTTTCGTTAGGAAACATAACAGACTTCCACTTCACCCTGCAATAAGCCCTCCCATGTAACCACTGAAATCGCAAACTGTGGTAGTTTGGGGTCTGTTGAATGCACGGTAGAACCCATCTACGTGGTGTCACTTTGGCGCCAAATGCTACTCGAGTTGCTGCTGGAGACGCAGTAGAAAGCGCCACACGCATCCACCGAACACGACGTTTCTACCTTCCGGTAGTGTCACTCGCCGCCCAGTCCGGTCTTGTTGCGACTGTAGCTTCCCGTGATCACCGCTGCCAGCAATCATGAATAGTGGCTACGGACTTTCTGGAACAACACGAAAGGAACATCAAAGTTCTGGTAGTCCTGTTATACGACCTCTTTCAAACTAAATTAAGTTCTTTGACTGGAAACTACGAAACAATTCTATCAACTAGTTTCCTGAGCAGTTGTGCGTAACTGATTCTGTTTTCTTTTTATTATTATTTTTGTCATTTTTACTAGCATCAAGATTATTATCACTATTTATTTCATTGTGTAATGTAATGTTCTGGAGTTTTATTATTCCGTTTTGTTATCCATTAATACGGCCTGGCTTTGGGATATTTTGTGACATAATGGGAGTGACTGAGACCTCCATCTGAATTCAAATATTAGACTAATAAGAAAAGTTTTGCGTTAGAAAAGGGGAAGAAACAAACGTATGGTTTCAATGACATACAATGAACAAATGCACTACTGGCCATTAAAATTGCTACACCAAGAATAAATGCAGATGATAAACGGGTATTCATTAGACAAATGTGATATACTAGAACTGACGTGATTACAATATCACGCAATTCGGGTGCATAGATCCTGAGAAATCAGTACTCAGAACAACCACCTCTGGCCGTAATAACAGCCTTGATACGCCTGGGCATTGAGTCAAACAAAGCTTGCATGGCATGTATCGGTACAGCTGCCCATGCGGCTTCAATACGATACAACACTTCATCAAGAGTAATGACTGGCGTATTGTGACGAGCCAGTTGCTCGGCCACCATTGACCAGACGTTTTCAATTGGTGACAGATCTGGAGAATGTGCAGACCAGGGCAGCAGTCGGACATTTTCTGTATCCAGAAAGGCCGGTACAGGACCTGCAACATGCGGTCGTGCAATATCCTGCAAAAATGTAGGGTTTCACAGAGATCGAACGAAGGGAAGAGCCACGGTTCGTATCACATCTGAAATGTAACGTCCATTGTTCAAAGTGCCGTCAATGCGAACAAGAGGTGACCGAAAAGTGTAACCAGTGGCACCCCACACCATCACGCCGGGTGTACGCCAGTATGGCGATGACGAATACACGCTTCCAGTGTGCGTTCACCGCGGTGACGCCAAACACGGATGCTGCCCTCATGATTCTGGAAACAGAACCTGGATTCATCCGAAAAAATGACGTTTTGCAACTCGTGCACCCAGGTTCGTCGTTGAGTACACCATCGCAGGCGCTCCTGTCTATGATGCAGCGTCAAGGGTAACCACAGCAATGGTCACCGAGCTGATAGTCCATGTTGCTGCAAACGTCGTCGAATTGTTTGTGCAGATGGTTTTTGTCATGCAAACGACCCCTATCTGTTGACTCAGGGATCGAGACGTGGCTGCACGATCCGTTACAACCATGCGGATAAGATGCCTGTCATCTCGACTACTAGTGATATGAGGCCGTTGGGATCCTGCACGCCGTTCCGTATTACCCTCCTGAACGCACCGGTTCCATATTCTACTAACAGTCATTGGATCTCAACCAGCGCGAGTAACAGTGTCGCGATACGATAAACCGCAATCGCTATAGGCTATAATCCGGCCTTTATCAAAGTCGGAAACGTGATGGTACGCATTTCTCCTCCTTACACGAGGCATCACAACAACGTTTCACCAGGCAACGCTGGTCAACTGCTGTTTGTGTATGAGAAATCGATTGGAAACTTCCCTTATGTTATCACGTTGTAGGTGTTGCCAACAGCGCCAGCCTTGTGTGAATGCTCTGAAAAGCTAATCATTTGAATATCACAGCATCCTCTTCCTGTCGGTTAAATTTCGCGTCTGTAGCACGTCATCTTCGTGGTATAGCAAATATAATGGCCAGTAGTGCACATGTAAGTGGTGCAAAGAATAAAAAAGAAAGAAAAAGCTGTGTTTGGTAGGCAGTGTCGACCAGAGGTGAGAGTCACCAGGAATGCCGTGGGATTATTTGTGTAGGTGGATTCAGCGCCGTGCGAGTGGCGGCAGCGCGGTGTGCGGTTTGAAGCAGGGAGAGCGCAGCGAGCTAGCGAGCAGGGAGGGCGTAATGCATTGCCGGCGGATGGCTCGGCCATCAGAGAGAGAGCTCGCTTAGCAGAGACCAGCTCCACGTAATTAGGCCAGAGCCGCGCCGCTGCGAGTGCCTAACTCACTTAGGCCCGTGGCGTAGAAAAGGGAATGAAGTTACTGCCGGCGGAACAGTGAGACTTGCCAGGTGAGCGGCGAACCAGCCGTTCGTTGGCGGATTATCGCTCTCAGCGGAGACTACTCAGATTACGCATTTGTGCTCGAAGGTGGCATAGATAAGGAAACAGAAAAGTAAATAACTCATAACACGATACACGAAACAATAGATCTTCTCACATTTCTCACTTGACAACCTGTCATAGATCAGTAAGGTGTATTAACTTAATCTTGAGTTCCGAAAGACACTTGGTTCATTACCACACCATGTCTGTTAACTAGAATACGATCATTTGGGTAACAAACGAAATGGTATTGAATTTATTCGCTGGAAGGATGCAGCGCGTTACTTTCAATTGACACACTGGCCGATACATGGCCAAGGATATGTATTGCGATTAGAGTTGTAAGACTACCGCAGGCTACCGTAGACTATCGTGAGTAAGCATAGAGTACGGTAGTTTTCCAAATAGCAGGGTCAGTTAAAATCGTAACCGCGTTACCTGTACGTTAAATGTGTTGTATACATATCGGGCGTTACCTCATTTCGATCGCTTTGTTTGCATATGAGACGGCTAGGACTAACCATGAATGCCTGTATGCGTTACACCTGCAACATTCGCCGATATGATCAGGTTAGTGCTTCATACTCCCAGATAGGGTGGCTGCGGCCGGACAAATTTCGTGACTACCACACTATGTCTACTTCACCGACTCCTCGTCACGCAGGCACCCCAGTACCTTGCTTCAGAGATTTAACACCTTTCATGCCATCATAATCGAAACACGAGGTCACTCCTATTTGGTATCCTAACTGTGCCCACTCACAAAACAAAATCTTTTGCAAACTCCTTTTCAGTTGCCGCTGTCTGCCTCTGCAACTAACTGTCCCTTGCCTTGCGCAAAATTAAATCCCCTGCTACTTTTAAGAAGAAGTTGAATTTTCTACTATTATCCTCATAACGTTTTCTACAAAATTAGTGTACAAGGCCAATCCTCTCCTCCGTCTAATAGCAAAGCTAGTGTCTCCTATCTTGCTTCTTTCTCTTTTTCCTCTTCATGTATCTCTATTACCCATGCAATCTTCTTTTCCTTTATATTTCCTTAATTATGTTTCATCATGTCTCTATTATTCTCCTCCCTTGACCATTAGTCGCCCTCATACTCCCTGCTGCTAGCACTACTTTCTAAAATCTGTCTCTTTCACATTGTCTAATTACAACAGTACTTATCATCTACGAATATAAACTCTATATGTATGTATATTTCCAAGCGTTCCTTTGTAATTGTTTATTTCACTTTTTGTACTAGATGTAGTTTAACATGCCTACTAAAACATATGAATGTAAAATAAGTAGAATGCCTGGTTAGATGGAGGAGAGGGCCTGATGGCCCTAATCTTGCCAGGTTAAATAAACCAATAAATAAATAAAATAAATAAATAAATATGAGGTTAGTGTCTTACTACTGTCTCCTAGAAGCCGAAGGCGGTGTCCATCCACAAACTAAGTGGGAATATATAATGAGCCGTGTAACCTACGGAATATTTCTATTCTCCATAGCTGTCCTCCGATGTGTTACTTAAAAATAAACAGTATTTATAGCAAAATTGAAACTGTCCATTTTTAATTCAGATTTTATTAAAAAAATGGGAACATTTCAAACCTCGTTTCAATACTCAATCGAGCTTGTGTACAAAACGTTTTCTGTTATTTATAAACAACTTCACATTTATCAATAATAACAAGAAACTCTTGTATTTGATAGCGATGAAGAACGCTCTATTGAGTATGAAATATCAACAATATTTATATAGATTTTTTTCATATTTGTGGATCCAAACTGTGCTTGTATCAAAAGTAATTGCTCTGGTTTCATTAAAGCGCAGAAGTCACGTAATCAACTACCTTTTATTATATTTTGTAAGGACATAAAATTGTAAAATGTAAACTTTCACCACCAGGTCTGACAGTTAGTAAAATATTTCTGGCTATTATGTCATGGTCTAAGAAATTTCACTTCAAATCCTCACGTTTAGTCTCCATCTGCGGTGGACATTTTCAAGGGGGATTGTAGCTTTGTTGAATGTGCGACTCACACCCTGACTCGCTACTGTGCCAGGGTGTGAATCGGACATTCAACAAAGCTACGGTCCTCCTTGAAACTGTAAAGACATAAAATACACAGTGGACTAGAAATGGACGATATGTGGTTCTAATTATGAGCAAAATAAACAAAAAACAAAGAGAAGTCGTCAGGTCACTGTTTCTCTTTCACACATTCATTTATGTTTCTTTATCCACCAATGCTACCAATTCTTCCAGTAATCCTAGCATTTACTACGACGTACACCCACTGTACCAAAACTACGGAACCGAAGTGTTGCTTGAGCGCCACTCCAATCGTTACACTTGCTTAATGTTCCGTATTAATGACCTGTAAAAAACATTTAAAGCAACGTCAGACATTATGCAGTTTAGTGATCTGACCCTCACACATCAACATTATGCGTCAGCCCTCTATCTCCCATGGGAGATCTTTCACAGCACTCCTGAGCGGATCAACACGTGGTGGAACATCTGCTTGCTCGGGTGCAGGCTTGAATCCCTAGTGGTATACCAGCGAAGAGATAATCAACGTACGTTAGGTCCAAATTGTCCCATTCACCAATGGTTACTATGAGTAACTTGCTTACAGTATGTTATCGACAACCAAAAACAGATCGTTTGAATCAATCTCCCATATGTTCGAATGCTTTAATCTTCACGGAACAGGCGGTCTCAATTCTGGTGATACCAGCATGCTGGAGGAACGTGTGCACGAGAATAGCACGATGTGCATGCAAGTTATCATTCATCAAGATTAAATTGTCACCTGAATGTGGGTGATATCGTCCCCAATACTGGTGGTAGAATCTCGTCAACAACCACGCTAGGTGTATGGTGGCCCAGCGTAACACCACCCCAGAGCATTCCAGAACGCTTTGTTGTACGTGTGGGCCATTGTGCTGCAGACGTTCGATATTCCCGGGTTGTCACAGATCACGTTGTCTGCGTTTACCAGGGTACAAACAGAACCGAGTTGAATCTGTAAACAACACCAGACGTCAATACTGGAGCGTCCATTCTTGCATGATTTCTTGCCTATCTGTAATGCAGTCTACGGTACTGTAGCGTATGATGTAACGCTCGCCATGGTCGTCGGCAATGGAGACTCACATTATGCATTCACTCTATATATGATGTCCTGCTGTTCCTTCGAAAGCCGAATTCATTTCTGGAGCACTCAGCCCACAGTTCCATTGACTCAGAAGTTGTAGATATACACCATCATTTGCGCCTCTCGAATGTAGACGGCATGTGCGGAGTAAGTCCTGAATTATATGTCCGCACCACATCGGTTTGACTCCATGTATACCTCAAGCAACTCTCCTGATTGAGAAGCCTTCGTCGAGTAACGTCATGATGCGGACCCGCGGGTATCCTTGGTGGCATGATGGGTGTTTGCTCTACCGCTCCACAGACGTCACTAATGCTTACACATTGGTTCTTTATTTTCAGCTGGGACGGTGCAGTCTATTCGAATGCATTCCAACAGTAGGTTGTGTTCATTGTAATTATGTGTACGTTTACAAACATCGTCAGGGATGACCCTCCGAACAGTACAGGGACATTCACAACAGCAATACATCCGCATGACATATCGGTGTGATACAAAGCATTGGTTGATATGTGAATTCGACTACATCTCATTACATGTCTTCTTTATTTCGATGGTCGTCGTTTTAACGCTTTTTCATCCTCCGTACTTTCTATTTAGCGAATCTTCGAAGTCCGATGTCGTGTCTAACCTAATTACAATGTTATCGACCAAACTTATAGATTTTATTTCTTCCCTCTGAGCTCTTATTTTTTCACAAATTTCTCATCGTTTTCCATTAATGCTTGCTATTATTAATTACTGATATTGTGACAGGCTACAATCCTGTCTAAGTTCCTGTCTAAGTCCTCTTTCACATACTGTCTCCTACTCTTGTCCTTCGACTCTTAGTCCTGCTGAACGGTTTCTGTTCAAGATGTACATTATCTTACGCACCACATATTTTATCACTTTTAGCTTCAGAATATGAAAGAGTATTTCCCAGTGACCACAGTCAAAAGATTTTTCCAAATGTATAAATGCTGTAAACGTCAGTTTTTCTTTATTTACTCAATTTTCGAGAACAACTTGTAGGGTCAGTATTGCTGATTCTCAGGCTCAAAGAGAAAGTGTTGCTTATATTAGTGCGTATCTCCAGTTTCGTGCGTATCGTCGCTGGAATGATTCCCCATTCACCTCTCCTTCATATGGAGAATTCGGTAATACAGAATGGTAAAAGAGATGCTAATGTCTCATGAACACGCGCAGCGAAATTTCAGTAACATGGCATGCTTCAGATAGTTCAAGTACATGCAATACGATTTTTTACCCAGATATGTAATTGTTTCCAAATACATTTAAAGTCACGACACATTTGTAAAACTGTGAATTCCATCTAGAACTTTATATTTAGAAATCCATCAATGTGTATTGAAAATTGCAACTAAACAAACTGAGTGCATTTAACACGGGTTCTCATTGATATGCGAATGTTCACTTGCAGGGCAAATTAACGAAGCTTTACGGCGAAAACTGTCAAAATTACGAACTTAAAAAGTCTCAGCTCTTTCAGCATTTGACACTAAGATGGGCTTTAACAGTTTTTCAGTCAGAAACTATAACAAGCTTAGAAAGTAATTTCTGATCCTCCACAATATAAAATTAATTTTAGCAAGCACCTCACTACAGCATATAAGAAATGTTAGGGATGACCTTCAACAGTTCTGCTACTGTTGTTGTTGTTGTGGTCTTCAGTCCTGAGACTGGTTTGATGCAGCTCTCCATGCTACTCTATCCTGTGCAAGCTTCTTCATCTCCCAGTACCTACTGCAACCTACATCCTTCTGAATCTGCTTAGTGTATTCGTCTCTTGGTCTCCCCCTATGATTTTTACCCTCCACGCTGCCCTCCAATACTAAATTGGTGATCCCTTGATGCCTCAGAACATGTCCTACCAACCGATCCCTTCTTCTGGTCAAGTTGTGCCACAAACTTCTCTTCTCCCCAATCCTATTCAATACCTCCTCATTAGTTATGTGATCTACCCATCTAATCTTCAGCATTCTTCTGTAGCACCACATTTCAAAAGCTTCTATTCTCTTCTTGTCCAAACTATTTACCGTCCATGTTTCACTTCCATACATGACTACACTCCATACAAATACTTTCAGAAATAACTTTCTGATGCTTAAATCTATACTCGATGTTAACAAATTTCTCTTCTTCAGAAACGCTTTCCTTGCCATTGCCAGTCTACATTTTATATCCTCTCTACTTCGTCCATCATCAGTTAGTTTGCTCCCCAAATAGCAAAACTCCTTTACTACTTTAAGTGTCTCATTTCCTAATCTAATACCCTCAGCATCACCCGACTTAACTCGACTACATTCCATTATCCTCGTTTTGCTTTTGTTGATGTTCATCTTATATCCTCCCTTCAAGACACCATCCATTCCGTTCAACTGCTCTTCCAAGTCCTTTGCTGTCTCTGACAGAATTACAATGTCATCGGCGAACCTCAAAGTTTTTATTTCTTCTCTATGGATTTTAATACCTACTCCGAATTTTTCTTTTGTTTCCTTTACTGCTTGCTCAATATAGAGATTGAATAACATCGGGGAGAGGCTACAACCCTGTCTTACTCCCTTCCCAACCACTGCTTCCCTTTCATGTCCCTCAACTCTTATAACTGCCATCTGGTTTCTGTACAAGTTGTAAATAGCCTTTCGCTCCCTATATTTTACCCCTGCCACCTTTAGAATTTGAAAGAGAGTATTCCAGTCACCATTGTCAAAAGCTTTCTCTAAGTCTACTAATGCTAGAAATGTAGGTTTGCCTTTCCTTAATCTTTCTTCTAAGTTAAGTCGTAAGGTCAGTATTGCCTCACGTGTTCCAGTATTTCTACGGAATCCAAACTGATCTTCCCCGAGGTCGGCTTCTACTACTGCTACTGCTACTACCTAGCCAAAAATGATAACGGACACTACTTTGTTTACATAACTAAATAAATTCCACATTTATCTGATTTGCAGCAAGTTTTGAAATGCATCTGCGTTGAGGAACGTATTGGTTCCCTTGTCGTAGTGTCCATATCGCCCTGAGATTCATTCAAGTCTTTCATGAAAAGTGTTTTCCTGGTGCAAGCCCTATAATACGATATTGTATTTAGATGTATTAATGCTGAGCCAGTTAGCTAATGGTTCAGCGACCATGTTAAGGCGAAGATTCGTAAAATGCAGCAATTAACACGTTTCGCCTTGGAAAGAAATGCGTTTACTCCGTCATATATATACTGGTCCACGATAACAAAAAAATCAAATAAAAAAATGTTATCAGCGGGGACCCTGTTACGAGGGTTTGGAGCTTAATTATCTGACGAGAACAGAAAGAGATAAATAATCCATTGGTGATTCAGCAATAATTTTCTGATCAATACACTGATACGTTAAAAGGTAATTCTTCCAGTCTTAATTACTTCCAGAATTTCAATTTGTGGAAAGCGAATTTATGCCAAGCTTCTATAAAGGAACTTCGGACATTTGGTTAGTGATGTTTGCTGGTGAATCGACAAGCACAGTCAAGAAAATTCGGGTATTACGTTCCTGCAATTAAGAAAAATCAGCTTTATGGCTACGCATCATATAACCAGATGTCAACTGAATGACACCGATTCAGTAGCCAAGGATTCAATGTAACTTCCTACGTATGAACAGGAGATTCACATGCGACCAAAGGTAAACGACGGGTGCTTCTGCACAATGAGATCGAAAAGTTTACCTAAACCCAGTTTTGCTATTATTGGCCGGTCACAATTTTATTTCAGTATACTGTATCAAGGAGTTTTGGTGCAGACATAAATATTAGTGCTTGTGTTCTGTGAGACTTTGGCGATATAATACAAAATCATATACGGTTTGCTAGTCTGGACTTTGGTAATTAGCGAGATTAATTTAACCTAGTCACGAGATAAGCTTCTATGAATGTAGGAGTAATAGCCACAATCCAAGGTTATAGCCAAAATCCAATGTTAACTTAGTTCTAATGTATCACATACACTATGGGACTTTGTACAGGCGCTGATGACCCTGCAGTTGAGCACCCCACAAACCAAACATCATCATCACACACATTACATATGAACGTACATCTGTACCAGCTAGGATGACACTTTAACTGGCTTAGTCGTGACTGAACTAGAAGCAATGGTTTTCGTTTTCCACATTTACAGATTACTTAAATTGTTAGATTATAGCACTATTTTTTGTAAATCATTGTGGTAGTTGTATCGTGATTGTGTTGTGGGTGTATTAATCACTATCCCTGTACAGTTTAAAGTGTAACTGTGGGAGGTACCTTAAATCTGCGTAAGCTGCATCCGAGATTTCTAGCCAACCAGCAACGTGGAAAATGATCCATCACATATGAATCATAGAATAGAACAAGTTTGTGATTCCTTCTATTAACATTTAGTTTTAGAATCTGGCACCAGGAGACTGATACTGGTCGTGTGTGTGTGTTTGTGTGTGTGTGTGTGTGTGTGTGTGTGTGTGTGTGTGTGTGTGTGTGTGTGTGTGTATGCGTGTGTGTGGAGGGGGGGGGGGGACCTGCGTTTACGTCAATGTGTGTGTTTATGTAGACAGTTACAGAAAGTGGCCATCTGGCTCAATGCTTATCCGTTTAGTAGACTTTTCCTTGTGCCTGTCTGCGACTCAAAATCTCCGCTATATGGTAAGGAACAACCTATATTTTCATTAGTTAGAGAGGTGATGTTTGTTGATATAGTTTGTAGATATAAGTGATTTGGAAAGTTAGGGTTTTTAGTAATCCTAGAGTACTAAGGTAAAGATAAAGAAATTTTGTCATCTTATGACGAAAACCACATTATACCATAAAATGTAGAGGAAATAAGAAGCCAACGGTCAGAAGATTGGTGTGGAACCCAGCTCAAAGCAAGCAGCAAATATAAGTCAGGGACAGGCCGATGATCCTCCGACGGAATTACTAAAATAGACGAAACACTTAATGTCACGAGTAACAAATTTGGCTACCGAGCACTCGAATATTTTGACTGCAGTAACAAATTTATCTACCTAGCAGTTGAATATTACGTTTACAGTAACATATGTTGCCAATCAACAAGCAAGTATGTTGGCCACAGTACACAATACCCACTACGTGATCAAAACTATCTGGCCGTCTGGTTGAAACTGACTTACAAGTTCGTGGGGCCCTTCATCCGTAATGCTGGAAATCAATATGGTGTAGGCCCACCCTTAGCCTTCATGACAACTTCCACTCTCGCAAGTATACATTCAATCAGGTTTTGGAAGATTCCTTGGGGAAAGGCTGTACCGAGGAGTGGTATTGATGTCGGTCGGCCTCGCAAGAAGTCAGCGTTCCAAAACATCCCAAAGGGGTTCCATAGGATTCAGGTCAGGACTCTGTACAGGACAATCCATTGCAAGGCTGTTATTTTCATGTAACCACTCCGCCACATGCTCTGGACTATGAACAGGTGCTCGATGGTGTTGAAAGACGCAGTCGCAATCCCCGAATTGCTCTTCAACAGTGGGAAGCAAAAAGGTACTTGAACATCAATGTAGGCCTGTGCTGTGATAGTGCCACCAAAAAAAAAACAGGGGGTGCAAGCCCCCTTCCATGAAAAACACGACCACACCATTACACCACAGCCTCCGAGTTTTACTGTTGGCACTATACACGCTGGCTTGTGACGTTCACCGGGCATTCGCCATACCCACACCCGGCCACCGGATCGCCACATTGTGTACCGTGATTCGTCACTCCACACGACATTTTTCCAGTGTTCAATCGTCCAATGTTTACGCTCCATACAACAAGCGAGGCGTCGTTTGTCATTTATCGGTGTGATGTGTGGTTTATGAGCAGTCGCTCGACCATAAAAGCCAAGTTTTCTCACCTCCCGCCTAAATGTCATAGTACTTGCAGTGGATCCTGATGGAGTTTGCAATTCCTGTGTGATGGTCTGGGTAGATGTATGACTAATACACTTACGACCCTCTTCAACTGTCGGCGGTCTCTGTCAGTCAACAGACGAGGTCGGCATGTACGCTTTTGTGCTGTACGTGTCCCTTCACGTTTCCACTTCACTATCACCTCGGAAACAGTGGACCTAAGGATATTTAGGAGTGTGGAAATCTCGCTTACAGACGTACGACACAAGTGACACTCAATCACCTTACCACGTTCGAAGTCCATGATGTCTGAGGAGCTCCCCATTCCGCTCTCTCACGATGTCTAATAACTACTGAGGTCGATGATATGGAGCACCTGGCAGTAGGTTGCAGCACAATGCACCTAATATGAAAACCGGATGTTTATGGTGTGTCCGGATGCTTTTGATCACATAGTGTAGCTACTGAGCAATCGAACTTTGTGACCACAATGGCGAATATATCAAGTGAAGTGAACAATTTTATCACTGAATAAATAGAGTTGTCCACCAAAGTGAAGCATTTGCCTGGACAGGTATATGAACTGCCCATTATGGAAGGCTTCGACGAGGTATTAAACGAAATTTGTACTTCATCTAGCGAACAAACAGAAATGAAGAAAGAGATAACAGTCTAAATAGAGCCAAGAATTAGAAGCCTTACAGGGAAGACAACAAACGACAGAAGCGCAAATCTTTCCGTAATGGTAAAGGAGATAGCTGAGGACGTGAAGCGCTTATGGAAGAAAATTACCAAGTACAAAAACAGAAATACCGCAGACTGTTAGACAACTGAACTCCAGATAAGGAGCAAAAAGTTTTGCTGTGTATTAATGTATTTACTAAAGAAGCCTTGAGGAACATAGTAAACGAAAGGTTACCAATACCTAATAAAATGAAGGAAGAACTTAAGAAGTTCGATATATAATAGGGATAGAATTTTGATAAATGGAAAAAGGAAGTCAGGCATAATGTAAAAATAAGAAAACACGGTTTAGAGGAAATGAGAAGGGCAATTAGAGACGGAATGAGAACAGCATAGACTGTAGACAACGAGTTCCGAGTCATGTATCTTCATGTGACTTTGCAGGTACGAAGCAATGCCCTTGTAGCAGCCCGAACGAACATACTTATAGAAATGTGTCATTGACTGTTGATTATGCATATCTATTGTGGGCCAATACACGTTAAAGCGTAGGTTGTTTTACACATTTATTTCAAGGAAAAGGACACTCACCCTAGTTGTACTTATAAGGAGATTTAAAGGTGTATTCCGAAAAGCATGGTCAAAAAGACAAGGGATTCCTTACGTAGCAGAATATATCCTAGGGGATGGTCGTTTATAGGTGACACACACGATAGATAAGTGCCAAACACAAAAGAATTTGAGAACTTGTTCTTAAATCGTTACTGTTCATCAGGCATTAAAGAGAGATTGAAAACGGAGGTTTTTAATGCTGAACCATTTTCGTACAGAAATGGAAACCTAAGAAGGTATTTTGAGGAATACGTGAACGAACCACGGTATTGGCGTGAACCGATTGATCACCAAAGTATTCTAAGGATACTGAAGGCCAGGCTACCGCTGGAGTTAAAGGTTAAGTTATTACATGTGTGTGAGGAAAATTTGGAACATTTTTGTTGGCTTTCGATTCACTCGATCTGATGCCAGACCAGAGAGGGAAGATGAACTATAATAAATTTTACGAACAGGAGAATATTCAGGTTAACTATAACACCAGTTTTAGCAGAAAAAAACCGAACAGAGATAAATAACAGTAACAGGGCAAACAATAATAATGGCTATATTATCGGACAGAGCAAAAACAAAGGATCTCAGACTGACGACAACAGTTTCTGACCAAACAGGAACAGACAGGGACGTCATACGGGAGATTTAATCCAGTGTATAACACTAACAGCAATTAGACACAGGGAAAACTACATATCCCAGGGCCAAGACTAGAAAATAACCAAATATGGACAGAATAAACACTCATAATGGCAGAGCTGGAAGACGACAACGACAGAAACAGACATAGAAGTATAGACAAAATTCGACTGAGTCACATATCAGAGGTACAGTTGACGAGAGGTTACAAAGGACAAACAATGACATATGAACAGTTTTAGTTATAACGACGGCATGAGTATAACTGAAGAAATAACAACGGAACCGAATCCATGCGAGAGAGTTTCCTCTACAGTACCAGACTCAGCTACATGGACAGAAACCATAGATACCCCTATTAAGGAAATATCGGATGCTGGAGCATTGGTAACCCTAATATGCAACAAATTGATTAAAGGCTTATCCATGGGGACAGAGCTACCGACATTTTAAAATCATTAGAGTCACAGATACCCAATCAAAAACAACTGGATACAATGCTAGAAGTGGGAGCAGGAAATGTAGCAGTTTTGTGCACATTCCTGGTGATCCACAAATTCATTGTAGATTGTGTCATCGGACTGGATACAGAGAGCGAGAAATAGTTAAATGTAGACTTCTAAAAGAGCAGAGCCAGTTTTTGCAATAATGGAAAATTAGCACAAGTTGATCTTATCAGAGAGGAATGAAGTCATGGATAGTACTGTAGTGGGTGTGGAATCAAACTTATCAAAAAGGAGAAATGTCGAAAGCGTCCAGAAGAAGGAAAAGAAAGAAGCTGATGGAATACAGGTGGAACAAAGGGACCAGGTTTCCAAGATGCTGTAGGAATATAGTCTGGTTTTTGACGAAAGACCTGGGATAATCGGTGAATCGACTGCCAATGACATACAACATACTGTAACAAATGATGTCCTATACTGTGGAGACTAAAGAATTCGGTTGTTGAAGAAATAGAGAGGATGATAAATTGGGACATAACTGAATCCTATATGAACTTATCTTGTAGTCCTTTATTAGTTGTTCCTAAAGCAGGAGAGAAATTAAGGTTGGTATTGGATACACAGATCATAAACACAACCATTCTGCCACCCAGAGAACATCAACAAACTAATACAAAAATTTCATGGGAAAAAGTACTTTATAAGTAAGAAATGGATACCTCATATTGTCAAATTAAATTAGATCAACAATCGTGAAACGTATTGGCTTTATATGTGCCAGAAAAAAACCATCAGTTTGAGGTAATACCCTTTAGCCATAATGTAAGTGCAGCGGTATTTATAATGAAATTACTCATATACGCAGTTTTGGAGTTGGACCGGAGAAGTAAACTAACACTGTATGTAGATGATATGTTAGTAACTACTGCATTGTGAGAACAGCATGTGAACTTGTTAACCAGGTTGTTAGAAATATCTCAGAGATACTAATCAAGGCCATTTAACAAAAATCTCCTTCAAAATGAAAAGGATAATATTTTTGGGTTATATCATAGACAAAGAGAAAATCTTATCAGGCAGCATGTATATGAGTGGCATTAAGAATTTCTCTACAGCCAGAACTAAGAAACAGTTCGAAGCATTTTTATGGTTACCTTCGATTTTTCATCGGTTTTTACAAGAACAAGTAATGAACAAAAAACCGCTAATCAGTCTACTGAGGAAGATTGCACCTTGGCAATAGACATCAGACTGTCAAAATGCCTTTGAGGCGTTTTAATATGCCTTGTTAAACGCAACAATGTGACGCCATCTGGATATTTAACTTGAATATCGTCCGATGGCCGATTCCTTGTCTGCTTCAAATCAAGACGACTGAGGGCCACCGAACTTCTGCCTGACAGTGTTTGCAAGTAGCATGTTATTGAGTTAAGGAAACGTTTATACAACCATATAACTGCAAGCATTAGCTGTTGTCCGGGCCTACTAGAACTTTCACTATTATTTGTATGGAGTACAGGCAATAATGTACAGCGATCACGAAGCCCTCAGTTTCTTGCAGCTGTGCAACTTACTTACACTGAGACTATTAAGATGGAAACTTGCGCTGCGGGAACACAGGTTTCACACAAATATATAAAGTGGAAGAAGAACCAAATCGCAGAAGCCCTATCTAGATTTTTCCAATGGTTAGAGCGAGAAGAATCGTCAGATGAGAAAAGGGGAGAATTCCCTATATTGTTGATGAGGTAACACACAATAAGGAGATACTATTTAGAGTTTTGTCAAGATACGTCACTGTAACTGGGCTTGCTGGGCTGGCTTGAAATGGAACACAAGTTGGAAAAGCCCGAGTGTCCAACGCTAAACCAGTATTTTCAGAGGGTGAAAGAGGTACTATTCCACCGACGAAGCACTGGAATCGGTAATTGGTGTGTTTATATTCTATTGTTGTTGTTGTGGTCTTCAGTCCTGAGACTGGTTTGATGCAGCTCTCCATGCTACCCTACCCTGTGCGAGCTTCTTCATCTCCCAGTGCTTACTGCATCCTACATCGTACTGAATCTACTTAGTTTATTCATCTCTTGGTCTCCCTCTACGGTTTTTACCCTCCACGCTGCCCTCCAGTGCTAAATTTGTGATCCCTTGATGCCTCAGAACATGTCCTAAAACCGGTCCCACCTTCTTGTCAAGTTGTGCCAAAAATTCCTCTTCTCCATAATTCTATTCAATAACTCCTCATTAGTTATGTAATCTTTCCATCTAATCTTCAGCATTCTTCTCTAGCACCACATTTCGAAAGCTCCTATTCTCTTCTTGTCCAAACTATTTATCGTCCATGTTTCACTTCCATACGAGGCTACGCTCCATACAAATACTTTCAGAAACGACTTCCTCACACTTAAATCTATACTCGATGTTAACAAATTTCTCTCCTTCAGAAACGATTTCCTTGCCATTGACGGTCTACATTTTTTATCTTCTCAACTTCGGCATCAACAACGATTTTGCTCCCCAAATAGCAAAGCTCCTTTACTACTCTAAGTGTCTCATTTCCTAATCAAATCCCCTCAGCAACGCCCGAATTAATTCGACTACATTCCATTGTCCTCGTTTTGCTTTTGTTGATGTTCATCTTATACCCTCTTTTCAAGACATTGTCCATTCCGTTCAACTGCTCTTCCAAGTCCTAGCTGTCTCAGACAGTATTACAATGTCATCGGCGAATCTCAAAGTTTTTATTTCTTCTCCATGAATTTTAATACCTACTCCGAATTTTTCTTTTGTTTCGTTTACTGCTTGCTCAATATACAGATTGAATAACATCGGGGACAGGCTACAACCCTGTCTCACTCCCTTCCCAACCACTGCTTCCCTTAAATGCCCCACGACTCTTATAACTGCCATCTGGTTACTGTACAAATTGTAAACAGCCTTTCGTTCCCTGTATTTTATCCCTACCACCTTTAGAATCTGAAAGAGAGTATTCCCGTTAAAATTGTCAAAAGCTTTCTCTAAGTCTACAAATACTAGAAACGTAGGTTTGCCTTTCCTTAATCTTTCTTCTAAGATAAGTCGTAAGGTCAGTATTGCCTCAAGTGTTCCAATATTTCCACGGAATCCTAACTGATCTTCCCCGAGGTCGGCTTCTATCAGTTTCTCCATTCGTCTGTAAAGAATTCGAGTTAGTATTTTGCAGCTGTGACTTATTAAACTGTTAGTTCGGTAATTTTCACATCTGTCAACACCTGCTTTCTTTGGGATTGGAAGTATTATATTCTTCCTGAAGTCTGAGGGTATTTCGCTTGTCTCATACGTCTTGCTTACCAGTTGGTAGAGTTTTGTCAGGACTGGCTCTCCCAAGGCCGTCAGTAGTTCTAATGGAATGTTGTCTACTCCGGAGGCCTTGTTTCGACTCAGGTCTTTCAGTGTTCTGTCAAACTCTTCAGGCAGTATCGTATCTCCCACTTCATCTTCATCTATATCCTCTTGCATTTCCGTAATATTGTCCTCAAGTACTTCGCCCTTGTATAGACCCTCTATATACTCCTTCCACCTTTCTGCTTTCCCTTCTTAGCTTAGAACTGGGTTTCCATCTGAGCTCTTGATATTCATACAAGTGGCTCTCTTCTCTCTAATGGTCTCTTTAACTTTCCTGTACCCCTAGTGAGATAAGCCTCCACATGCTTACATTTGTCCTGTAGCCATACCTGCTTAGCCATTTTGCACTTCCTGTCGATCCTTTTTTGAGACGTTTGTTTTCCTTTTTGCCTGCTTCATTTGTATTCTATAAGGATATAAAATACACAATGGACTAACAGAGAATGGTATGTGGTTCTTATTATGTGCAAAAGAAGCAACCAAACAAACGAACAGCAGTCATCGCCTCCCATTTCTCTCTTACAGATTCATTTACGTTTCTTCCCCTACCAATGCTGCCGATAGTACTGCCAATACCACGACTTACTACGTCATGTATGTAGTGTGCCAAATTCATGGACCCATACATTATGTGATAAAAGTATCCAGACATCTAGCTGAAAATGACTTACAACTTCGTAACGCCCTCCATCTATAATGCTGGAATTCAATATGGTGTTGGCCCACCCTTAGCCTTGATGACAGCTTCCACTCTCGCAGGCATATGTTCGATCACGTGGTGGTAGGTTTCTTGGGAAATGGAGCCCATTCTTCACAGAGTGCTGCACTGAGGAGAGGTATCGATGTCGGCCGGTGAGGCCTCGCAAGAAGTCGGCGTTCCAAAACATTCCGAAGGTGTTCCACAGGATTCAGGTCAGGACTCTGTGCAGGGCAGTCCATTACAAGGATGTTATTGTCGTGTAACTACTCCGCCAAAGGCCGTGCATTATGATTAGGTGCTCGATCGTGTGAAAGATGCAATCGCCATCCCCAAATTGCTCTTCAACAGTGGTAAGCAAGAAGGTGCTTAAAACATCAATGCAGACTAATGCTGTGATAGTGCCACGCAAAAAAAAAAAAAAAAAAAAAAAAAAAAAAAAAAAAAAAAAAAAAAAAAAAAACAAGGAGTGCAAGCCCCCTTCCATGAAAAACACGACCACACCATAAGACCACCGGCTACAAGTTTTACTGTTGGTACTACACACGTTGGCATATGACGTTCACCGGGCATTCACCATAGCCTCACCATGCCATTGGATCGCCACATTGTGTACCGTGATTCGTCAGTCAACACAACGTTATTCCACTGTTCAATCGTCCAGTGTTTATGCTCCTTACAACAAGCGAGGCATCGTTTGGAATTTACCGGCGTGATGTATGGCTTATGAGCTGCTGCTCGACCATGAAATCCAAGTTTTCTTACCCCCCCTCCCCCCGGCTAACTGTCACAGTACTTGCAGTGGATCCTGATGCAGTTTGCAACTCCTGTGTGATAGTCTGGATAGATGTCTGCCTAATACACATTACGACCCTCTTCAACTGCCTGCGGTGTCTCTGTCACTCAACAGAAGAGGTCGGCCTGTACGCTTTTCTGCTGTACGTGTCCCTTCGCGTTTGCAATTCACCATCACATAGGAAACAGTGAACCTAGGGAAGTTTAGGAGTGTGGAAATCTCGCGTACAGACGTATGACGCAGGTGACATCCAGTTACCTGACCACGTTCAAAGTCCCTGAGTTCCACGGAGTTCCCCATTCTGCTCTCTCACGATGTCTAATGACTACTGAGGAGTACCTGGCAGTAGGTGGCAGCACAATGCACCCAATATGAAAAAGTATGTTTCTGGGGTATCCGGATACTTTTGATCACATAGTGTAGCTTTGTAGAGCGCAATTCTAATAACACCCAATAGATGTATGTCCATGCCAGAATCTCTATGTTGTTATATTACATAGGATGTATAGAGATTTGTTCGGCAGTTCGAAGTTGAAAGAATTGTCAAATGGATCGTACTGCAGTAAGTGATAAAGTCTCAACGGTATGCTTCGTCAACTGGTGGGTTTGATTTTGAGTGCGAGGGGGTGGGGGAGGCAGACGCCAGATAGCAGATGTTCTCTTAATTAGCTGCTGTGAGAAGCGATATTTTTAGAAAACGTATCACCTAAAACCTACTACACGAATAAGCTAGAAACAGTGTTTCGAACTGCATTGCAGTTACGGATTTTTATACTACTGTTTAAATTTCGTATAATCACTTCGTTGTATGTTGTTTGACAGTACCGAATTATTTCTGTTGGTTTCAATGTGTATAACCCAGCTGCTACTTCTTCAAATTTTTGTGACAAAAATTATGCTTTTGGCAAGCAATTTAACGACCGAAGTAAGAAAATTACCAAACATTTGTTCAGAAATTTTGCTGTGACTGCGACGTATATATAAAAAGATGCTACGCTCTTCCCTTCCCCCTTCCGATAACGATCTAACGTCATTACGAAGTCCTCGAAGAAGCGTTTTCCTTCCATCTTCTAGAAATGAACTCATTAGTTTGAATATCGAATGAGACATTTCCAGGGGGAACGGAACTGTCTTGATTGCGCTTTCTTTCCTCCGTCGATCGTAGTGGCGGGAATATCTCTCCTGAGTATTGGCCTCAGAATTTTCTCAACTGCGTAGTTTGTACTGGGCTGCACACGGCATGTTTCTGAAAACAGCGGTTGTCATTCAGTAATCGTCTATTCAGCTATAAGCACGACGTCGAATGGTCATTTCGTTGCAGGTTTGATACAAACAGGCGGTTTACGATAACATGCGCAGTAATTTTCAGATCGTTCCCACAAATAAGTCTTTCTTTGTGTCGTTTAAAGCTCATACTCTTTCCTAAAAAGATATTTGTTTGGCCGGTCAGTTGAGTAAACCTGCCTCGGAAATCACAGAAACGGTGATTAGTTTTTGGATGGGATTCGCCTTGAATAAAGAGGGGCTTTTGTTTTCTGCTACTGCAGCTATGTATGATTTTTCATATTGACAAATTTTCTCGCTCTGTAATTTATCATTGTTCAACTTCTAGGGCAGATAAGACGAAACCCGATGGTTTTCAAATACTTCGGTGCAAAGGATATCTGACGGGAGGTAACACTGATGATAAGTACACATTATCCAACGTTTATTAGTTGGATATGGCAGACGTGGTGTAGCTCATTGATCTGTTTAGCCAGAATTCGTCCATTACAGATTGTTCTTTGATAGCGCGTAGCCAAATTATTAAAAGCGGCAAGCACTTCAGTGCGCTGAAGACATTTGTAAAAAAGAATTGTATACTGAATTTTTGATACATGATGGGAGAACATTATATCGCCTATCTAATTAACAGTTTCCACAACCAAAGACTTTGGTGGCTGTCATTCTCAGTCTGTTCTCTCAAAGAAATGGAAATCTTTAAACAATTGCACGTTTACAAGAGCTTCCTTATTTTTATGTCGTTCGTTTTACATGTGCGTCCAGAATAACTACTAATCTGATGAGGCACTTGATAAAATGGACAGGTATCCAGATACTTTGTTTGGAGATCAGTAGAACGATGCCTGAATTAACTCTGCGATCTCGAAATGCTATATAAAAAAATTACTGATTTAGAGGCTATAAAAGACATCTTAGACGACTGGAAAAGATGGTCGTGGCCCAAGTGCTATATTTTCTGTATCATCCTCGGTTAACGACCACGTACCATTTACAGTGTCGTGGTAGGTGAATATTTCGTAACCGATAATCGTGCTATAGGCCTGAATAATCAGAACGTCACTACCGTTAAAGTCTTCTGGGGATTTCAAGGCCGCGTCATATTTCTTTCTAAAATAATCGACGTTTCGACCCCTCTGCTGGGAACTTCTTCAGGGTGTTTCGGTGTCCACTGTTGTAAGAATATTCTAGCAATAGTGGACACCGCAACATCCTGAAAAAGATCCCAGTATAGGGGTCGAAACGTCGCTTATTTTAGAAGAAATTTTGGACGCAGCCTGAGAACCCAGAAGATTTTTACTTTAGTGGCAACGGCCACGAAAGCCTGCAGACTTGCATAAACAGAACGTCGTTCACATACGCTGCCCAAGGCACAGTCCTTCTAGAACACCTCACCTGTTATCCGACAGTGTCTAATACTCTTACGTAGTATTGAACGTAGGAAGTAGGCAGTCACAGGTCAGTCAGTAATAAAATACGTACAAAAATCATTGATTAATTACTCTTTATTCATTGCATCAAATCGGACTTTTGTCTAGAACCAAACTCTACTGTGCAGAATGCCTGCCTACATGGTGCATCTAAAAGAAGCAATATCAAAGAATTTGTATAAGATTTCTAGTAATTACGAGGGACGGTCAATAAGGAATGCTACACATTTCTTTCTCGGCGATTTCGGGTTAAAAAAATTCCGAAATTGTTGTGGTCATTATGCATTATTTCGGCTTGAGCCCCCTATTGTTTAATGAAGATCAGATGGATGGCGGGGCTATACGCTACCATCAAAATAGCGTCTGTAACGGAGGAACATTCCAAGAAGAGAACTCTCGTTCAGGCTCTTTTGACGGAGAACCAGAGCATAGCAGGTATTCATAGGCGCTTGCCGAATGTATACGGAGCCCGGTGAGTCGTTGGGCAAGGCGTCTGTCATCATCGCAAAGGTCACGATCTACCGATCACCCTCGTGCTTAGTCGGCCGCACACATCTGTGACTCCTGCAGTGTATGAACGTGCGGGCTCTCTCAACCGAGGTGCTTGATGGATGACAAACACCTCGCTGCTCAACAGGACGTCTCTGTTGGCAGTGATGACATATTCGCCCAACGGTTGGATTTCTCAAAGGTGTCCTCCCTCTGGGTTCCTCGCCGCCTGAGCTAAGACCATAAAGAGCAACGAAGGATCATCTGTGGAGAAATGCTGCGCTGGAATCAGTACGTGAATAATACGGAGGTTATTGATGCAGATAGGCGTTGACTCTGATGTCGACAGTACAGTGGTACTTTGCGGGCCCACAGGCGCTATCAGTAAGGTGTTGAAAGATCGTCGTGTTGAATGGAGATTTTGTATTTGGTTCTGTGTGTCTTGAAAGGAGGATATAAGATGAACATCAACGAAAGCAAAACGAGGATAATGTAATGTAGTCGAATTAAGTCGGATGAGGCTGAGGGAATTAGATTAGGAAATGAGACCTTAAAGTAGTAAAGGAGTTTTGCTATTTGGGGAGCAAAACAACTGATTCTGAACGACGTAGGGAGGATATAAAATGTAGACTTGCAATGGCAAGGAAAGAGTTTCTGAAGAAGAGAAAATTGTTAGCATCGAGTATAGATTGAAGTGTCAGGAAGTCGTTTCTGAAAGTATTTGTATGGAGTGTATCCATGTATGGAAGTGAAACACAGACGATAAATAGTTTAGACAAGAAGAAAATAGAAGCTTTCGAAATGTGGTGCTACAGAAGAATGCTGAAGATTAGATGGGTAGATCACGTAACTAATGAGGACGTATTGAATAGAATTGGGGAGAAGAGAAGTTTGTAGCACAACTTGACAATAAGAAGGGACCGGTTGGTAGGACGTGTTCTGAGGCATCAAGGGATCACAAATTTAGCATTGGAGGGCAGCGTGGACTGTAAAAATCGTAGAGGGAGACCAAGAGATGAATACTCTTAGCAGATTCAGAAGGATGTAGGTTGCAGTAAGTAGTGGGAGATGAAGAAGCTTGCACAGGATAGAGTAGCATGGAGAGCTGAATCAAACCAGTCTCAGGACTGAAGCCCACAACAACAACATCAGCCAAAGGAATCCGGAATAAAACGTAACTGTTTCCAGAAAAAAAATTATATAGAGTTTCTTATAGAACGCCCTTCGTAAGTCCTATACCCGTATACGCCCTTTCGTAATGTTTGCTAAATCAGAGAATATATAAATCGCGACCCCATATTATACCAAGCTCTAGATATCACAAAAATGCCTTTGCATCGATCTCACAAGAAGTTATCGGCTATCAGAGTTTGTTTTGGTTATGGTATTTTGTCGTATTCAGTAATATTATATCTGCATGATCAGAAGCAGAGGTTATTGACGACCGAAATAAGTGGTACATAGTCTATCAACATTCTTTGCTTCATGGTTGTAAACTCCCTGCAGTCTCGCATGTTCTTCCCAACAATTGGTAGTGGTGGATGAGACTGGCTCGCCGCAACTAAAACTCGCTATATTCATATCACTACTCCACAATGACCAGAGATCTGAACATAATGCTTTTCACAATACCGCTGAAAGGCAATTTTCAACCTCACTCCATAAGACGATCCCTAACATTTAAATGAATAAAATAATAAATAAAAGTTTCTTACTAACTTTGCTACTGAGATATTAATGAAAATAATTAGTAATTAACTATGCGTTACAGCAGGAAGTTAAAAGAGACAGAAGTAATCAAGAGGAAGCAAACTGAAACAATTAAGTGAAGGAATGTTTGTCTAATTTTTACGTAGTCGAAGATTCGCTTATTTGCAATATACTCACAGCACTGAGTTGGTGAGATGAGTACTGGTAACACTTATATCCTTTTCCACCAAATTTCTCGTAAAGGAGTTTGCAATGAGCCTGAGCCGGGAACTTACAACGAACTGGGAAGTAATAAATCACTAATTCATCTTATGAATGATAAATTCTCAGCAAACATGGTGTCGTACATGAGCGTATATGAACCGTCGCTACAGCATTATCTGTTAATAAAATGTTCATTGCGCTTCCTTGATGTTACAGTTTCTTGTATGGTATAGGAAACATCAACCACCTTTGCTTTCGAGACTAGCAACCATATAAATCATATAAATATTGCAGCGTAAGAGCAACGAGCTGAATTAGCCAGTAACAGACAGAGACAGAGACAGAGTCTTCGAAATGGTAGAAGACCTATCGCCAATGACTGCAGCTTCAGGGTGGTTTGAGTGCTCCAGTGCTTCGTCGAATAGCGCCTAAGACCACCTGCTGGCTGTCAATGACGTCTCGTGTCTTGAGCACGAACCGTGGCTAACCTCTGCCTCTGGAGACCTCCTGCCTGCTTTCATCGCAAAGGACACAATCTAATGTCACTTCCACCCTTATACTGCCCCCATGAAGAAAGTCTGTCCTTCACCCTTCCTCGTTATATTAGTAATTTAGATCCTTGCAGTGTTCAAAAGAGTACAAAATTTTGAAAAGTTTGTAGTTACTTTCTTTGTCTAAGGTAAAGCATAGAAGGAGGTAGCTACGACAGACCACTCTAAACATATCCACAACGAATATGTATGTCGATCTGATTTTATCCCAAAATTGTAGTGGACAATACGGCGAATTTCCTCTTGTACATAAATAATTTTTAACGTTCGTAGTTGCCGATAACTAACTGCGGTTTTCGGCAAGTCACAGTGGACAGAATGGAGAATTTCGTGACGTTCGCAACTTTATATAGTCACCAATCACACGGCCTTTTTTTTCTAATGGAACTATGTACTTCTTCTATGGCATTTGAAAGAAGCTTGTAAGAGAACTTCAACGACATAACAAAAATTGGACTTGATCAAACAGTAGCCAGGTAATAGCGTTGCAAACCACTGCCCCACCGTTAGGAGACGAGGTTCCACGAACGTCTGCCCTGTTACACAAAATGAACTCAAATAGTTAACTCAGGTGCAGCTCTTATGTTTTTTATCACGGCTCTCAAACCAAGTGCTCAGTATGTTGACCTTGGGCATTGCTATATGCTATACAGTGTTTCTTGAGAAACAACATTGCACGTTGAATGTCATCTTGAGTTAACGGCAGCACGGGCCCGATTTATAAGACATTTCAAGCGTTGGGATTCGTCGCTATTTCATAATAGCGTAGACCTCTCTTGTTATAGCTGTCGTCACAGATAAAAGTACATCAGGGTTAAGTTTGCTGAGTGTGCAGACGATTTTGTGCTTCCTGATAGACGGTCCCAATGTTTTCACATGTTCTCTTTAGACGGTGCGGCCCTTCATGTGCGGAATGGGAGGGACACCCGTCGTGTTGGTACACAATGATCGCCTTATGTCCCGTGGGATATCTTCCAATAACTGCGGCAGCAGCACATCTTAGGAAGTAGAAATACTTGAGTGAATTTAGATTCCCTTCAGTAATATCGAGCCCAATAATGCGCGCCTCGAGGAACACCAACCGAGCGAGGATCAAGAGCTTAGTTTTTGTTCTCTTCTTTGAGTCAGCGTAGGTTTTTAACTTACAGTTAGTGACTACTGCGAAGGTAGATTTGCCCATTGTTTGTAAACGATGATTCTTTCTCAAACAAAATTTTGTATAGACATGACAAATTACTTTGCTCTTTTGGTGGATAACATTTAGAAAACTGTAACCAATTCTGGAAGTCATTGCCATTAAGTTGTAGAAGATGAAATGGTATGGAATGCAATGCTCGGAGATCACTCGTTCCGTTGATCCCTCTTATAATTCCGAGATGTCTCTTAGGAAATTCTCATTGTGTGTTACTGTTGCTAAAATGTTAGATTCATTTCTTTCATTAATTGCTCTTCTTTTTACGTGGTGTATTTTGTTGTACACACTTGGGGTTTGTAGAGCTTCTGTAGACTTTCTGTAAAGACAGTTTCTGTCAGCATCTGGACACTCCTCGGCCAGCAACAGCATTCCTGTTCTAGTTGGTTGGTGATATTGGGCATAAACGATACCCACTTTTAAGACCGTCATATACATCGTGAATGTCTTAAGAACTTTAAGAGCATGTTATCTGATAACAGTAACAGCATAACACAGAATGATGGGCTTCAAAAATGCATAGTTAAAGACAAGAACCATACCAGAGATAGGTGTTCGGTCACATTTAGTACTCGTATAAGGGCAGAAGTATGTGGAGGCTTTTCTCTTGACAGCGGGATAGTGTTTGCTGCGCTGTTGTCTTGATGTTATTCGATCTCGTCCCATACGCTGTATATCGTTAAAATTCTCTTAGAAGCATCTTTCCATTACAAAAATGAAAAGCGAGTGTCGTAATTCGGAGACTATAAACGACAAAAAGTACTTGTGAACGTCAGAAAATACGCCATGCCCATATATTAATCCATAATGGATACTTTAGGGGTAACCTCATATTATTTAGGGTAAGACGTAACATTAATTTTTATTTCATGAAGTGGTCCAGATTTGGAAACGAGGTTCTCAGAATATCAGAATATGCTAAGGGGCTAAGGGGTAAGTACTTTGGTTTGTGGTAGAGCGACTTAACTCTTGCATCAATCGAGATATGGAAGCAGGTACAATTGTTTTTAATAGAATTATATACTTCATGGACATACTTTAACGGTATCCGTAAGCTGCTGAGCAGACGAGTACAGTGGTATGATGATTGTTCATTTTGTGATTGAAACTCTTCGGAAAACAGTCTGAGAAAAAATGTAAAATGGAAAGGCAAGTTGGCTGGAATCGGCTATTGCCTTGGAAGCGCGCTCTTGCCTAGCTACGTCGTCATGTAAAACCTTCCGACTGTTTACTTACCTGGACTGCAGAACTACCAGGAACTGTGTTGTTTATTGGCAGGTTATTTCTGCTTCGCCATTCTTCGCATGTAGACATGTACACCAAAGAGAAGAGGCTAGACTTGCTGCTGTTATATGATGAATATGAAACGCTGTCGAAATAGTATGGTGGTATAGCTATGTCTATCCTGAACCTCGCACTCCGTCGTACAAGGCACTTGCATGAATTATTACAACTCTAGTGCGGCAGGTAGCTTCAACGTCAAACAGAGGAGGAGGACAAAGACTGTAACCAACAGAGCACATAAGGAAACTGTTCTGGCTACGGCGGTTATCAAGCCCTGTGATGACACGAGAGGTATTGCCAAGGACTGTGGTATCATCCAGAAGAGCGTCATTCACATCTTGCATCGACATAAATTCCACTCTCACCATCTCTCACTACATCAGGCACGAGGACGACATTATCTCGAATATCATATAGAATTTGGTGGGTTCGCTCTCCAGCGCCTGGGAAATGATGGTACGTTTTTCCAATGTGTGCTCCACAGCGACGAAGCGAAGGATGCGAACCACGGTAATGATAATTTACTTGACTTGCGCTACTGGGCAACTGAAAATCCACAGTGGCTTCGTCAGGCACGACACCAATGACTGTGGAATGTAAACATGTGATGTTCGGTCATAGGGACATTAAATTGAAAAACAAATATACACACTTTCTTACGACATTCTACGTGCTCTTCTAGAAGAGGTCCCAGTGGACAATCGACGATGTATGTGATTCCAACATGACGACTACCAAGTTAATTCTTCCCATGATGCAACGCAAATTCTGAATGAAACGTTTCCTGACTGTCGGGTAGGACAGAATACTGCAGTATGGTGTCAGGCCATGTACCCTCATTTTACTAGTCTTGATTCCTTTCCATGGAGAGCATCGAAAACGCACTGTATCATGAAGGCCCAAGTAAACCAGACGATATGAGTCATCGAATCGCCAAAGCACGCAATGGCACGCCATCCAATGTACTTTCATCAGTTCATGTATCTTCCGGACGGCGAATGCAAGTGTGCATTTCAGCGGATGGTAAAGATTTTGAGCCCATGCTTAAGTAAGATGTAAGTATTTACTTTGTGAGTGAGACGCCGTCCCTCATTCTGAATAAAATGTTAATTTCTTTTAAGTGTATTCCATCTGATTACAAACTCGCACAATATCTGTAGACACATTTGTCCAAGAGCATATGTTTTACAGTAAAGAAGCATTGGGGCGTCTCCTTTAAATATGTACCTGGTATAATTATTAGCGTTATCACTGAAATCAAACAAAACTAATCCTATGTACTTTTTATGTGACGTGGGCTGTTTATCATTAAGAAGTATCAACGACTGAAGTTTCTTTTTCGGCTACGACAAGTAAGAAGCAACGCAAAGGGTTTAAACGGAAACTTGTCAGACGAAACTGTAGTTGTTTCCACAAATCCAGGAGACATACACAAATTTAAAATACTGTTCCTTAGCCCCGTCTGACGCGCCAGAAGCAAGCGCAGTTCCGTATACAAAAATCATGACTGAAGGGTGAGTATACACTTCGTTTAGGAAATGGTATCTCAGTAGCGTAGGCCTGTCTTGCTGCATATAACAATGTAGCCTGCCATGAGAGCTCTACTTGGCGTTCTTCACACCGCAACAGCCGACTCTGGCAGCATTGCTTTGCAATTTTAGCACATTTCGTGAACTGTTTTGCGAAATTTTTCAACGTCAGAATCTACAAGCTCTGTATCACTGTATTTGTGCTTCAAGGAGCTGTTGAATGCAGTTATTAAAGGCATTCTCTGCTATTAAAAGTAAATACACTTGTTTCACTAACTCGGTTGATAACACAGTTTCGTGTATTATCCACACAAAACGTTGCGTGCTCCTCTGCAGACTATATATTGCAAAGAACCGCGTTTCGATATCTTCAACAGTTCATGCAACAAAAAGAGTGTTAGTCTCACGTAACTGACTTCGTTTATGCCGCTTCTCAACTTTCACATCTCAACTTCCATGGTTTTATATTTGTCAAACGTCCAGTCTTCTACCTGAAGTCTCCTTTTATTGATTCCATCATTAACATCTTTCATCCATCTTATGGGTGACCTTCCACGTTTTCTTTGCTCCGTTTGCATCCATAAATACATTCTTCTTGGCCTTCGGTTATCACCTATTCCTTGGAGGTGGCCATGCAGAGTTACTGTTTTGTTAGCAATGGCATCGTGAATACTGTCTTTTCTCCTATAATTTCATGTATTCTTTCATTCCTGACGTGTGAGACGCTACGTGTCAGGTGCCAACAGTATATCTTACCGCGCGGGGTAGCCGCGCCTTTTAAGACGTCTAGCCATGGTTCGCCCGGTCTCCACACGTCGGAGGTTCGAGTGCTTTCTCGGGCATGGTGTGCGGCTTATCCTTAGCTTAAGTTAGATTAAGTAGTGCGTAAGGCTATGGACCAATGACCTCAGCAGTTTTGTCCCATAGGCACTTAAAAAAAATCCATCTCAAGGACCATCAACGTATTATCCCCTTTTTGGTTAGTTCCCACGTTACAGCGCCATATATGGCGATAAACTCTACGATCGACTAACACCGCAAAACCTTCATTTCATTTGCAGTTTTAGCACTCCATAGCCAAGAAGTAATTTGGCCAGTTATTCTTTTTTCCTTGTCCAATCTTATTTGTGGTGTCTCGTGTGCTTTTTCCATTTAAAAAGTTGCGTCTGCTTCCTTTTTTAAATGTGGATAAAATAATCCAGTTTTCCACACTACTGACGTTTCCTCACCATCCAAATATCAGTTAAAGATTTCTGCCTGAGAACCTAAATTTGCTGCGGGGCACAATTTACAGAGGTATATTTCTCAATCTTGTAACTTGACACTTTTCATTTGCGGGATACATTTACTTTCATTTTCTGAGTCTAATAGTGTTTCATGTTCGGTCTGTGTTGAGTTAGCAATACGGTTATCATTATCGGTTGTGAACTCTGCCATGTTTTTCCGTTAGATTTGCGAAACAGATTTTCCACCCTCCAAAGACATAGAAGTTATTCCAGATACGTCTTTAAGATGCGCTCGCATTTCCTCAGTTAGCTTCCATGCTTTATTTACTTTCGTGTTTCCAGGTTCATGGCTTGACAAGTTTTTGCTAGTGCTCATTGTCACCCTTGTTACTTCTTCCTGTGTCCTTCTCCTTTTGTCATTACAGATTACGTGTCCTTCTCCTTTTGTCATTACAGATTACTCTACCTTCAGTCTTTTGTGTAGTTAACCGTTACTCGTAAGCAGCTTTCCTCTCAACCAAAATCTTTTTTATCTCTTCTCTTCACCATTGTGTACCTTCCCTGGACAATTAAGGGGCTATGTTTCTGCAAGGGCTTCATCTGCAGCTTCATGTATACATTTTTTCAGGTTTTTGTACATAACATTTGTCGATCGTTCACCTATTCTTCCCAGTTACTAGGAGCTAGCATCAGCTAGCCAAGAACATAGTTTGAGTAGCTGCACAAACACTTGATAATATATTTGATATTATTTTAACTGAGTTCAATTTCAGTTAGCTATTCTGTTAGCATATAAGTCTTTTATCTTGGGAAAATGAAATTTTGCTACGATTGAGAAACAATCTGAGCCACACTCTGTGGCACGATGACTCTGACGTCTGAGATTTACATCAGTTTCGTGTCTAACAGTAATATAATCAATTATCGATAGTATATTATGAGTGGGTTGCGTCAGTGTATGTCTGTGTAAATCTCTAACCGGAAACAAAATATTAGTATCTTTTAGTTCCAGTTGTTCACATAAATCAATCAGTCTTTCAACATTATTATTCACATTGGATTCTCCTTAACATCCCTCATTAGGGCCACATAATTTGGAACCAGTTATACCATTTAGGTGAGCAACTGAAAACATCTCTTTTCGATTTCCAAGATTTTCCAAATTTTTCGTCAGATAAAACAAGAAATTGTCCTTCCCAGTACTTACGGCATCGTGAATTTGACGCATATGCTACTACGCATACCAAAGAATGATTTGCCATGTCGATATACACAAGAAAAAATCTCTGATAATCTGGACCAAAGCTTTTGACAGTAACAGCTATGCATACTCCTTCTCACACTTGTTCTACTTTTCCTGTTCCTCTCCCTTCTTTCTTGGCGTCTTTGAGAGCTATTACATGCATATCATACAGCTATAATTATTTATATTCTTATCTTGTAATTGATATCACTTGAGGATTCCACGTTCCTAATCGTAACGTCGGTTTTCCTGCCAGTTTACCTTTATTTTCGTGACTGCCCAATGTCGAGAATTTCTTAAGAAATTTTCAATTTTTTGGTTTCTTTTACGAGTAATGAGCTGCAAAACCATCGCCTCAACTTCCGACATGGAGGACCAAGCGATTTACTGTTTGGATGCTCTTCCCTTGGGTTGGTAGTCTTTCTGGACTTACGAGAAAATTTTACCGTTTTGAAGGTTGCCACCTGTGTCAGCTCTATCATACTGAATGTTTCCTCCACCTTCACTGCCACTGTGGTCTGCATGCATATCGCTGAACAGGGAGGCTGCATTCCATACCGAAATATTGGGACCGCAGCAGATCTTAGACACCTGCCAATGAATCGGACCCACTCGTGTGACAATGGTTCAAATGGCTCTGAGCACTATGGGACTTAACATCTGAGGTCATCAGTGTCCTAGAACTTAGAACTACTTAAATCTAACCAACCGAAGGACATCACACACATCCATGCCCGAGGCAGGATTCGAACCTGCGACCATAACAGTCGCGCGGTTCCGGACTAAGCGCCTAGAACCGCTCGGCCACCGCGTCCGGCTCTGTGGCATTGACGCGCTCGCTAGGATAACTTATGTGGATTCAGAAAAGGAATCTCTGGTTCTACTTAAGCAGGGTTAATGTTCATATGTGAAACCACAAAAGCCCATTATATTTATCATTGGCGTACAAGTCGCCTTGCAAAGGAGTTAGATGAAGCCACCCGTTATTACAACAACACAACACGCTTGTCATTCAGGGCAGCCGGTATGTCTTAGTGCGGACAACCGTTCCTTGCCTGTGACTTGTAGGGTGCCCCTCAAAGCAGGTTGTCATGGCGGGCCGGTACTGTTCCCGCACAGTATGTCTGTCGTGCAGGGCAGCTTATATGCAGGTTTGTTGGCTCTCATTGGTACGTCGGCTGTAAACACCACTGGGCTGGTACCTATATGGCCTCCTGTTTCTGTGGAAAATTTCACTGAAATCTATCCAACGGTTCTGAAGGAGATTCTGGACATCCACACGTCCACCCTACTTTACATCCATAACAGATTAAAGATATAACTGTGCAAGACTTTGTACAGTGTACAAGAGGTCTCTCTTTGAACTTTCATTTCAGGATTTCCGCCAATGTCTGGCTTCTTCCCTGATCTTGGCGACACTCACCATATTGTATTTCTCACACATATGACTGACTAGAAGACGTCTCTTCAAGAGTACTGCACCGAATCAAAATACTTTACAAAAAGTAAATAATATTTTAAAATCTGTCAGAACCATTACAGTACAGTAAGGGTAACTGCTGTGCGAATCACTGCACCAACCTGCAAACCTGCAAGATTCTCACCTGCCATAGGTCATCACACATCAGGTAACGTCCACAGCAACAGGCACATGCCTCCACAAGCCGGACAAAGGAATGTGCTCTTGCCACATGTTGGATAATGTTCTGGGCAACAAGGTCAGCAGTAAAACCAGCTAGCCGATTTGTTGTCCCCGGAGTTTCTGGCAGGCGCTGTGGTCGCGGGCACTTTTTTCCTACAACATATCACGCCAGCATCTGACGCTGTATCCGTGCTCTACGACAGTATTCAGCTCAGTGTTCAAACACGGATTGGCAGTTTGATCGAGCGGCGAAGTGGAGGATAGGCGTCAATGCGGCTAAGGGCCTAGGTGTACTGTGAGGCATAATACACTGTCCAGGGATACCGCAAATGCAGCTCTTCAGCAAGGTTGTAAAATAGACCGATAACGTAAAGTACATTCCCATTATCCTCGCTCTTACGCTCATGTAACAAAAAGCATGTGCGTGATGTTAAATGGAAGTTGCAGCAGAGACCTGGCTCAATCTTACCATGCTTGTATGAAGGATCCACCTTTTCGGTCGACTGTGTCCTTAAATTTTTCCGGGCTTATGTCCACCCTATCATGGACTACGCATGCATCGCATGGGGGCACTGCGGCTAACCACTACCTATGCCCTCTCCAGTAATCGCTGGCCGTCGCTCTATGGAGGATATTTCATGTACCCCGAAGGTTTCCGGCACATCCGCTCCAAAATGCAGCACAAGAAATGGACGACCGTGTCCGCTTCCAACATTACTCTGACAGGCTCTACGAGAAGACAGCAAAACCCCTTCTTCATTCTTCTGCCAACTCGGACGACGAAATGACGAGAGAGACCGCTTTCGGCTGCCCGTGACTTTACTTGAAAGACTGTAAGGTGACCTTAGTACGATTCTGCAGTCCATGTCATTATCACTCACGTCACGACATACCAGTACACTGAAGAAATAAACGAAAAGTGATACACACTGATGTTGCAGCTAAGGCCCGAGGGGAAACACTGTGTTACATCCTTCACCACTTGAAAGAGATTATAGCGGATCGGTATCTGCAGTTCTGTCTCAGCTATCAAACCAGTTATTCCTTCGAGCTCTCTGCGCTGATTGCATCTTTAGACCATCAATGAGAAGCTTGCTAAAGACTCATCATGGGACAGTCATCTTATGTGTTTATAGCCGAATTCCTAATTAGCTTAGTTCGGCGATTCTACTTCTTCTTCAGACTTTGGTCTTACACCAACTAAGTACTAAATATATATATATATATATATATATATATATATATATATATATATATCATAAAATACCTTAATCGTTGTTTTACATTTTTTGAATACACTGAACATTTTATTTGTATCTAGTTCCTTAAAGAGATATATTTACATTGTATCATTTAACTCATAATGATTATTTCTACCTGGAAAGGTGGAAATACGCTGATTAACGGTATTAACTGTTTTACACTTAATTTCAAAGTCCTGTCGCTGTGTTCCTGAACAGTAGCAGCGTTCCCAGTAAATATTGAATCCCAGATTTTGGTATGCCATGCATAAACATAAATTCCATATCAGATACTACTACTTCTCGATCACGTCTCTGTCCTCGAACTTTGTACACGTAGTTTGCATTGTGAAATAACGCTTCTCACTCATGTTACCTAGGCTTTCTGCGTTGTATTGGAAGCCCGGAAATGAGACAACATAGATAAACATTCTACAAATCTACAGATTACATTACATTGAATTCATTTAAGATGCCTTATCTTGTATCTTCAGACATGTTATGAAAACCTTGTAACCTACAATAGCAGTTTCCTCCAATCTAATAAGACTGTAAATTCATTTATTTGGTTACCTAAGACAAACTATCATGCTTTTTACCTTTCTTTGTTAGATGGTGGGCCCCTTACATACCTTCACCACAGGCATCACCCTCAACAGCTTACTTCCCTTATATGTATTTTCCCAAAATTGCAAATATCGTAGTGCGTTACAAGAAGTCTTGTACACAACAGCTTAATATGCCAACAATGCATAGAATTAAAACAATGTTAGACAACTGTTAGCCAGGACAGCAGCCTATATCAATGTCTCCTTTAGATACCAGTACTTACAGGACGAAGCCATTTTTCCCTGCATCAGATGGACTGAGCTCGTGCAGATTCTTTTGAAAGATCCTCTGCATTAACAATGAGATTTCTTTCCATTGACCGTAGTAGGAAATACTGTGTTAGTTCCATTTCTTTTCATTTACTGATGCAAACTCGAAAAGGGAAAAATTGATTTAGGTCCGTCTTCGCCTGGAGCTTCAGTGTTCACAGTTTCTTTTCCTATACCCCTACCTCCCTGTATTTGTGAATGGGAGAGGGATACAGAAAGTGAAAACCTTCTTTCTACCGCCTGCTTACTTCCTGCACGTCGAAATTTCTTCGTGAAATAGCGTTAACTACATTTACATATACAAACAGTTCACTGCATTAAGATTAAAATCGTCGAGGAATGAGTGACTTAGAAGCTCAATAATTTTAGTAGTCAATGTCAGACAGAACACACATTCGATACTGAACCTTGACGCCCGACCCACTCTTTTAGCGACACGTTATCCAAAAGGAGTGTACAGCTACGTCAGAAAAGACTTGACTTTACTATTCCTGAAAGACAACGCGTAACTGCATCTGCGGTGGTATGGGCGGCGTTTGGCTGAAATGTTCAATCGTATAACTATTCTACTCATATTAGTAAACGAAAAAACGTGTAACCGTAGAGCAACACATTGCGCCATTCGTTCTATCTTCAGTAGTCTGCGTGCTGCAGTAGTTGTTCGCACCGTACGAACCATAGCTCAGAGTGATAAATGTTATCCAGTAGGGTGATTTTTCGATTGAGCTACCATAAAGTCAGAAATACAATCGAACATATACTAACAACGCTTCAATCAGAATAGCTCACTGCGCATAATGTAAGTATTACTGCTTCATTAACCTGTTAATCCCACCTGTGTGGTCAGGAAGCGTTATGATCAGTATTCAAGACATAAATTTTGAGTATTTTCTCCCAAAAACACCGGAGATGTAGTACCAGTCTACACGTTTCTACATCAGAGGCACAGCTCAGTTGGTCAATTTTATTGATGTTTACGGATAAGGCAGTTTCATAACTTGCTAATGATTAATTATCACAACCACAGAATCACTGCAAGTGAAAGTACTTCCTAATTATCGCCAGACCCAAATTATTTCAACGAAGAGAACTTTCACACCATACTTCATTGTATTTAATAGGCATGGAGAACTATAACATTAACAGAAGTGTTACGACGTTACACACAATGTGTTCTACTTTTTTATCTGATGCTACAATGGTGTGCAAAAACTAAATTTTGCGTGACCTTTCACTACCAAGTCTCATAGCTCGATGAAACCTGAACCATTCATAGAAATAAGTGGTACAGTGAGAAGTGGTACTTACTGCCATTAAGAAAAACGTGTAAGAGAGGACCCACGAATATAACTTTCTCGTCACACAACCTGTTTATTTAACAATTTATAACCATAACATTTTTGTTGTATTTACAAAATAAACAAATTTTCAATTTTTCTTGATATTAAACCTTAAAATGAATAAGCTTTTGCAAAAGAAATCAAAACAGCAAGTAACCTGACAAAGATTACAAGACGGTCGGGCTGCAGGTCCGCTTGAAAGAGCTGTGCTTACTACCACACTGGACACAGTCTGTCTTATTAAATGCCCTACTACAACACATGAAAACTATAAAGCACCATTGATGACAAAAGTGATTCAGTTACTCATTTAATTTGAAAGCTGTACGTCGAAAGTTTCGGGGTTGGGATGCGCACCTGTACTTAAAGGTTAAACAGATGAGGAAACAATATAACACTGATAAAACTTACTTCAAAGCAACCAACCTCTTAATTTCAATCGGCAACCAAGGTGCGACTGCATCCCAACCCGTCCCTTTTGACTACCTTAATTTGTCCTGGTGACAGTCGGCTATTAATATTTTCAAAGCTAAACTGATTGTCAGTTAATAAGACCGCTGTGAAGGATCGTCTTAAAGCGTTACGTGTTACAAGAGAACTCACTCGGTGGAACCGCAAGATGAAGTTACAATACACCAATAATGACCCGGTCCTTCAAACACAGCAAAGCACTGCTTAGTACAACAAGTTGTTCCGATTGTAACTAATGACTGAGAAATGCAATTACAACCTAATAATTGGACTGGTTAACATCTAAATCTAACCACAGGGCTCCTGTTTGTTTAACGGCAACCTGTGCCTTAGTACAATTGTTCCTGCTGTATTTAAGACCCGGAGCTGATTCATTAGAACATTAATGATCGGGTATAAACCAGAAAGGAAAGGCAGTGTAAGAGCGGAACAAATTTTCAAACTACTAGTATCTTAGTACGGCCTTGCCGCAGTGGATACACCGGTTCCCGTGAGATCACCGAAGTTAAGCGCTGTCGGGTGTGGTCGGCACGTGGATGGGTGACCATCTAGGCGCCATGCGCTGTTGCCATTTTTCGGGGTGCACTCAGCCTCGTGACGCCAATTGAGGAGCTACTCGACCGAATAGCAGCGGCTTCGGTGAAGAATACCACCTTACGACCGGGAGAGCGGTGTGCTGACACCACGCCCCTCCTATCCGCATCTTCCACGGAGGATGACAAGGCGGTCGGATGGTCCCGGTAGGCCTCTCGTGGCCTGAAGACGGAGTGCTATGTATTATACTAGTGTCTTTGTACAATAATACGGCCTATATTTACGACCAAAGAGCTGACCGAGTAAAACTCTGAGGGTGGGGTACAAACCAGAAAATGATGAGGGCAGGTAGAGCATGACACAAATCACCTAGAGGATTACTGAATGCTACTCCCCTGTATCAGCAATCAGTTCCACGGATCCACGGTGTGTCGCAGCGGTTAGTGAGTGGTGCCAATGAAAGCCAGGTAGAAGAGGGCATTTAGGCCACGATAGGTCGTCCGACACGAATGTTGCCAACCAACCGACGGGATGTCGGCCGGCTACTTGTAGCTGACGCTGACCCCCTGTAGTACTCCGGTATCTTCTCTCTGCTCATGCCCTCCTTGCACAGCTCGTGGCTTCGACCGCTCGGACCTCGTGACCACCTCTTGTCGCAAAGCTATCGTCCATTCACAAACTTCGTGTCTTACTCTCGGGCCAGCGAACCCCGTATATATATCGGTAAGCAAAAACCTTCTAAGGACACAACCCACAGATACCAGCTTCTCCTCATAGATACTGACAAAGGGGCAGCAATTGGGTTAGTCGATATCACACCTGAGCCAGTGGCGCCAGACAGAACAGTCTAATTCACATCCGCCACGGCTCATACCACAGAAGACAACTGAAAGAAATGCGCCATGAAACGAAGACAATCGTCGCTCTTATTCAAAGACAATAATTGGAGTCACAGAGATTTATGGTCGATGGTGTCCTGGCTTACAGAATGGCGGGACATGGTTCTCAGTATGCCATGTTATCAGCTCGGACGGAATGTGCGCTCATGCTGACCACAATGTTGGGAGGATGTTCTGGTGGTAGGGCGTTCCATACATCCGTCAGCGTGCATGACAATTGCTAGGTGGTCGTTGCCGCATGTGAACGTGCTACAATACGCCTCCTCAACGCATCCCACACGTACCCGATGGACAGTATAATCCATTCCCTGAACTCATACCCGTTCCAAGAGCTCCCTCACATACGCTGTCAGATACTGTCGTGCATTCCTATTCTTAAAAATGTACACAAGGTCGAAAGCACCCCTTAAAATACGAAGAAAGGGTACAGCGTAGGTGTACCATGTTCAAGGATTTGGGTGGCAGTAGGCCATGAAACATTATTTCTCCCGATACCATAACAAGTGGACCGCCAAACGATAGCGTTCGAAAGCGTTCCTGTGTGTTTCACACGTTTCCACCTGTCGGCATATAATGTTACTTCCAGACTCGATATTAACACTGAATCTTCTCTCATTCGAGAAGAACGCACGACTCCTCGCTGGTCCAGTGACTACAATCTTTGCAGTATCACAAACGGTGTCACCGATGACCGGACTTCTGCAGAACAAAACATACTGGTCGTCGGGCAGAGAAACGCAGCCGCTGTGCCACTGTCTTGCGTGCCTTGGAGTCCTCTTACATGTTGTTGCAAAGTTCACCCGCTGTAGTTTACCTCGGTCGACTGTTTCCTCACCTTCGGGTAGCAACTGTCTGTGGTTCGGAACGCTCCCCAAGTTGTCAGCAGCACCAAACTCCTGGGCCACACTTAGTTGGCCTTACAGTTACCCGATGATCCTTCCCCGTGTGAAGTCATCCGAATGTTGTCTCCTGGCCATGTTGTAAGGAAGAACGCCTTTTCGCGTTCCTTCAACAATCTTATGTTGTGGGACGAGCCTCGTTTGGCGCTTAAGTAACGCTGACCTGACGGAAGGTGACGGTCAGCTTCCTGTGCACGACTGGGAGACCTCTGGCAACAAGCTTCCGCAATTTCATTCATTTCCATGGATTATTTAATATGTTACGTTACTTCATCAACTTCTCTTAAGGGGACGTGGACATTGTTAGGGACCGAAAAATGGAATTTGGTATTAATGAAATTCTGTAACTTTTAATTATAAAAATATATACTTTACGTATAGTACCACATCATCTTTGTGTTTAAATTTCTTAGTAACGCAGATGTGGCGCGTGAAAGCCTAGCTATCACTCTACTGTCAAACACAAAACCTTGCCAAAGTTGTCACGTTATTTAATTTTGACGCCGCTATTTCCATAGCAACTCGTTTGTGTAGCATTCTTCAAGAACATATCTACTGTACTCTGAGCAGGTATTTATTTCAGTCGATATTTCTGTCAATACAAGTCGATTATTTGAGTTTGCTTGTGCTCTTAGAGTGCGTTCGCGTTGATGTTACTGCATATTTCAACCATTATACATCGTCAAGTGCCAAAAACGAAGAAGTTTATTTTCAAACGCAAAATTTGCAGCCATTAACACAAGCGTATTGTAGGAAATCGTAAAAATGAAGAAATTGTTATGCGACGTCACGTTAGGCATCAATGTTCGCCAGGTAGGGCTTCAAGACGCAAGTTGGAACACCTTGCCGAAAATAAACAAGTTGTTTATGTTGTAAATAGGAAGAAAAAGCTTACAGTTCAATTAGCAAGAAAAAGTTTTCGTAATTCCTTTGTCATTTACTAAACGTGAGTACTGAAATAGAGAAATATACCTTACATTTAGTCCGCAGCTCGTGGTCGTGAGGTAGCGTTCTCACTTCCCACGCCCGGGTTCCCGGGTTCGATTCCCGGCGGGGTCAGGGATTTTCTCTGCCTCGTGATGACTGGGTGTTGTGTGCTGTCCTTAGGTTAGTTAGGTTTAAGTAGTTCTAAGTTCTAGGGGACTGATGACCATAGATGTTAAGTCCCATAGTGCTCAGAGCTACTTGAACCTTACATTTAGTGAGAACATAAGGGAGCAGACCTATGCAGGCGAAACTGTAATTGACTGACAACTGCCTAAAGCAGCGAAACGTACAGTGACATCTCTTGTGACATGCACAAAACATAGTAAAGAGAACGCTTTCCTTGCTTATCCGATGAAATTTGGTGGGAAGGGAAGAAAAGCAACCCTTATATTATGTGCTATGATCGAACTCCCACAACCATTTATAAAATTTGAGACGTACTGTAAATGGTCGCAAAATACACCAGCAAAAGTCAGTAAAGCATCTAAGTAGAGGGCAGTCAAACAAACAGTAGATATTTCTCAATCTATTGCCATTGCTGCTACATTAGACGGTTCCCTGCAGTAGAGAGGCCGTATATCACTGAACGGAACTATCACTGTTACCTCTGTAGGTACAGGCACGATGCTATACTGTGAATGACGAAACACTGTCGAGGCTGTGCGAAGAAGGTCGACGACCACAAATATGACAAAACTTTAAAGATTTCAGTGGTAGTATGGAAACCAAGGGGACAGTCTCCGTTTTTAGTAGGTCAGTTGCTAGTTTTCGTGTGTGATACCTTCACAGCCTTGGTGACTTTAAAGGATTCACTAGTGTTGCGGCTGCTAAACCATGTCGTGAAACTGAAACTGAAAAAAAATGGAATGCATAGGACACATACTGAAGAGAATGGAGACAAGACAGGAAACTCTCCAGGGTCTTGACAGGAAAAAAAATACTATATTTTGGCAGAGCAACTGTTGGACAAGGCCGTCTCACTACATCAGAAATAGAAAACCTCACAGAATATTATGGCTCAGGAATCTAGAGATACAGCGAAAATGTCAGTGAGAAGCGAAAAGCGATTTAGGCAACTCTCTTTCAGAGAATATCCACTGACGTGCATCCACAGCATGGTCTCTGCCCATATTTAAAGACTTCATTTTGCAAGTATTACACGTGTGTAGCAAACTGACAATGCACACCCTGTGCCAGAACTTGTTATGCTGGTACATAGAGATCTTTCAGATTCTAAACTTCTGGAAAAATGTTTACATTCCAAAACACAGAATCCGAATGAAAGTTTCAGGAGTTGTATTTGTAACGCTTCCTGAATACAGTTTTTTTTGGAATGCCAGTGTTTTAGATTGGTGTGATAGACGCCAAAATATGTTTTAATGATAGAGTATCAAGCAGATTAAAAATCATGAAAAAAAATTGGGGACAATATCAAAATAAGGCTGCTACGAGTGGGCTGACGACGTGTCGCTGATAGTGAAAAAGGTGTGCAAAGCATGACAAAGGAGGTCACAATAAGAAAGAAAAGAATTAAAACTAAAGAAGACGGAAAGGATACCCAGAATCAACAATTTTGGAGCTGGAATGTTTTGACTTGTTATCACTTAGAAGAAAATGACACGCAAATCTTTAGTTGCAAATTCCTGCAATCAGCATTTTTGTATACATTATTACCTTGACTAATGCTAAAACTACAAGAATAAAATTTTTCATGAATAATAATATAGCCGCGCGGGATTAGCCGAGCGGTCCAAGGCGCTGCACTCATGGGCTCTGCGACTGGTCCCGGTGGAGCTTCGAGTCCTTTGTCGGGCATGGGTGTGTGTGTTTGTCCTTAGGATAATTTAGGTTAAGTAGTGTGTAAGCTTAGGGACTGAGGACTTTAGCAGTTAAATCCCGTAAAATTTCACACACATTTTTTTAAATAATAATATAGGGCTCTATCCTATACAGCGAAAATCATTATTCAACTATGTATTAAATATTTTACGCTAGAGCATGTGTTATGTTCTTAAATTATTAGGAGAAAATAATTGATTTCTTAAAATCATTTCTGAAACACAGAAAACAACAGATTCGTAAATATTCCTTGTTTAATGTTTTAACATGTTAATAATTAGAATAATCGAATTTATTTTGACTTTTTATTTTGAGTAAAGTGAAAGTTCAGTTCACTTTAAATAAAAGCTACACAAAGTTCAGTAAGTAGGATTAAATCAAAGTTCACTGCACTACGCATTACACAGATTTCTAACTTCTTCCACATCGTGGTCACAATATACTAATGATCTGATTAAAGTTTGATTCCCATATCTATTAAAGTTTATAAGTTATTAAATTTCAGAGTACTAGTGAAAACTACAGGCCAAGAAGTCCAGGTCCCCTTAAGTTTTGCAGAGCAGTGTATTTCGCTGCAGACTTGACTAAATACCTCCTGTTTGTTGTGGCAACAAATATAGTCCATATTCAATGTTTCAGTGTAATAATATTAGCGCCGCTGCAGTACATTAAATACCTACATATTCAGTAGGGTAGAAAGGCATTATGCTCACAATGTTGCGGTCTTGCGAGCAATTAGATTTCTGTTTCCAAATAGTCGAGGAGAGATCCTGGTCCATTCGGTCAGCGAGGAAATAAAAAAAGAGAATTCATAACACTAACTCACTCTTCACTGTTGGTATTTCATGAGAATCATTGATAGAAGAGTAGTACCGGCCTACGTTTGTATGTTGTCCGGTCTGCTTGTGAAGCCATTTCGACCAAACACCACCAACGCTATCACATGTTACCAAATTTTGAGCAGTTTGAGTAGTTTTGTTACCATATTTTGAGTAGTACTAGCAGCAGTAATAGTAGTATTAGTAGTATTAATGGTAGTAGTAGTAACAGTAGTAGAATTGATGAAACATTTTGTGAGGGTCAGCAGCAGTAGCCTGCAAAAGATATCGGCAAACACAGCTTTAAAAAGAATGTGCAGCGATGGAACGTGTGACCGGTCACAGAAAAGTTACATGATGATCAAAGCATAGGCAATAAAACTCCAATCGGCCCACGGTTCGCATTTCTAGGCGACGGCTGTCAAGAGAGTGTTGATGGAGAAAAATGACTGAAATACCAACAAAAGGATAGAAATTCTATGAGTTGACGTGTATGAGGTATGGAAGCTAGAACACCAGAATGGAAAGAAATGAACGCAGTAAGGATCAGTGAACTGAAATGGAACGTACATAAATAGACGAATATAGGGTAACGTCAACAGGAGCGGAATATGGATCAACGATAGCACGATTCTTTATGAAATGGTAGGTGTGGCGAAGTGTAAGTTCTGTGAACTGTTCAGTGAGAGGGTTTATTTTCTTCGACTTAAACCAACCAATCGGTTGCTGAATGTAATGTGAAGACTATAATACAATGGGGCACACTACTGGAACTCAGAATTGTTGTACCTCAAAGAAACCGTCGAAAATATTAAATTACACAAGATTTTGAAATCCTCAGGAAGGCATGCATATGCCATGGGGAATGACGGGCAATTCACTGCATATACCAGAATCAGAAAGAAACAGTTACAACGAAAGGCAAACAGATTAACTGTATTAGAAAGAGCATGATACAAGGAACCAAAGTTTCTCTTCTACTGGTCAACCTGTATACCGAAGAAATGATGAAGCACACAAAGAGAAGGGTCAGTTTAATCCAGGTTGAAAGAATATAAGTGAAAAATTCAAGAATGTCATTATTATCCACTATGATAGCGAGAAAAATGTTATGGGATCTGTCGAGTTTATTGACCAGTCCACAGAATGTGGATTGAGATGGAACCACTGAAAGATGGAAATCTAGTATTATGTTCCAGGAGACGTCAATGACAACGCGCTCCAAATGATGCTGTTGGTAGAATTTTAGTCTTGAATCTGAAGATTCATTAAAGGAGGAAGCATTGCGTGGCATCAGGAATGAGATTTATAATATGTTTAAAATCAAAGTCAGTAGAAGGAACTCTACTGACTTTGAAGTAAAGTAATGCATGACGAAGGAAATATTGATGTAGGAAGCGGACAAGCAGGACAGAGGTGTAATTCTTTCCAAAAACGTCTACTGATATCAAAATTATACAGCAATTTGACAAGGAAATTTCCGATAATGTACATGTCATATGCAACATGTTCGTATGTAGGCTGTTGGAATACCGGAAAAGAAGAGAATGAAAACGATTGCGATTTGATCTTACAGAAGGATACAGAAAATTTGGAGGACTGATAAGACAGACAATACCAACCTGAAAGAGGGAGAGGATGGCTGGACGTCTGTGTGAATTCCTAAGGGACCAAACTGCTGAAGTCATTGGTCCCGCTGAACGTGTGTTAATGCATAAGAGAATGTTTCCAAGTTACTAGAAGGAGTCAGAGAGAACAAAAGTATTGCACCAAGAATATAGACAAAACAATTAGAGTAAATAATTACAGACTCAGGTTGTAGATACTGATATGAAATCAGGAGAGGGAAATCGAACCAGCGCACACACCCATTCCCGAAAGATGTCCTTCAATATTCTACGTATTATACTTCAATCGAATATGATATGCTGAAAATGTATGTGGAAATCAAACGATCTAACCATCCGAATTACACATCCTGAAGATAATTAAGTGTCTGTCGCCTGTGTAAGGAGTCATTGACTGTCGTGACATATAACCAGCGCTCAGAGATACGAAATAATTTTTTTCACTTTTATTGACAGATATAAACAAATCCTTCCTTTAATGACAGACTGTCTGAAATATGTGCCCAGAACCAAGTGAGCCGTAATTATGGTATAACTCGAAACGCGTATGACAGACAGAATTCGTCTGAAATCATTATGTATTTCCAACTAATGTAGTTTCGGATATATCGTCTACGAAATAGTCCTGGGAAGTAATTAGTCCGACCAATAAGCTGTGTTTCAAATCTGGTATTACTCATGGGTGTTATGTCTCAGTTATGTATGTTTGTAGTGTTTCGCTTCAAAGCTACGGCTACAAATGTTTCACATATTTTCATTCAAGACATCCAAAGCGACTGCGCACTCTCTATAAAGCCATGTACTCTTAACGTTCCAGAAAACATGTCTAGCAAACAGTGAGCGATACTAAAATATTTTCGAGTTAACTCTAATTTGGTTGGTCTGCAGAACCTCGGAAGGTCGCTTTAGTTCGTCAGAGTGGAAATGGCAACAAAAACAGAGAAAAACACATTACTGCACTGATCCTGGAACCCATCGCCAAAGAATGAACATTTTCGTTCCTATCGGAGTCAGTTTTAAATATGTACCTCTAATGTTTCAACTTTGTACAAACCAGATACCGTGGACAAACATTCCTTTAACATGCAAGACCTCAGGAACAAAAATGTCGCTGTTCCACTCATAGTAATTCGTATCTGAAGATATCCTATGAAAGAGACGAAGAGATGAACTGAGACTGAATTATATCCAAGGGCGTCCACCTAAGCATAATTCATGTTTTCCATTTCTCGAACAACGAAGTACGAGTATATGTAGTCCCACCGTTGTGCATTTTTGTCAAGAAAAGTTGTTCCCTCAAATTAAGTTCTTAGCATTCGATACTGGATTACTGGAAGATAAATTAAGACCATCTGTTATAATCTAAATCGGTATTTTAGACTATTCCCTATTTTCCATCGTAATGACAGATAAGGAATTGACGTAATTACTATTTAGAGTAAAACCTGAAACTATATCATGGTTTTCATAGCAGTAATCCAAAAGAGGTAGTGACTTTAAGGTTACTCTAATGGAAGATAGTACTTGTAAATTATTTGAATAATGAATAACTGATGACGTACCAGTACATACTGTGTTGTCAAAAATACATCCCCATGTGATCGAAGTTTCTCATAACGAGAAATGAGAAGCAGCGATCTGTATGCCCTTTAAAGGAATCAAGACGCAAATGGATTAAAGACATTAGCTACCTTTGGGCACTGATTTCTGTCAATGACAAAAGTTGAAAATTTGTGATGCACCGGTATTTGAAGCCAAGCGTCCTGCTTACTAGCCACATGCGCTGACCACTACCCTATCCGGATACCATGGTCAGCACAACTGTACAGACAGACTGCATTACGTATTTCGAGGGAGAAGTTTCCAATATGTGCTTCACTCGTCGTGTAAATGTAAACATTGGGATAAATATGCCCTTTTACTATATACTGTGAATTTTAACAACTGACAACCATCAAAGGAGTGCTACATATATAGGCATGCAAAGTTCCACAAGGTACATTTCGGCTATGTATATTTTTACTTGTAACAAACCTGTTTCTAATTTGATTTTTGACAAACCTGGGTGGAATGTGTAATATACTGTGAACCAAAATGTTAATGTGGCATGAATAATGAACGCACAATGGGAAATGACCTAGACCCAAAAAAACATTTTTAAGTATCTGAAGATAACAATTTTACCCGTCGAAGCCGATCAATGAAAAACCGCTTCGAAGGCGATTTCGGATGTAAAAAACAAGCAGATCCTATTTGACTGCTCTCCGTAATTGTGGTGCTATATATCTGAAGGAAACGAACGAGGTAAGGCAATGGGGTCACATCTGGAGCAATCAGACTTGAGATTTCTGTCAGGGTGTAATGCATATGTGCATTCCATTCACATGCTTAAGCCAAGTATTATTCAAATTTATGCAATCGGGAATGCTCAGTAGCAGCCAGGCTACATGTACATTTAACAATTAAGCGTCAGCAAGGAGCATTAGTGATGAAATCATAGGAGGCAATGCTTGTTGTGCAACCTTAGTAGGGACAATATCCGACTATTCAGGAGTAGGATCTTACAATCTGAGACAGTGTTCTGGGACAAACTTCCATCACAATGTCCGCAAACGTGACGTCAAATCTGCTTAACAACAGCGATCTGAATATATATATATATATATATATATATATATATATATATATATATATATATATATAGGAAATGAGAGAAGTGTCCTTATTGGCTGAGGGACAAAGCCTTCGGGAAGTCAGGGCGAGTTATTCGCGGGGAGCTACTCAAAACCCACGGTCGAGTAACCGGGGCGGCTCTAAAAGAACGGTCGCGAGTACATATTTCAGCTATTAAACAAGATAGAGATTGAAGTTATTAGTTATCTGAACGCCACGTGTCATGGGCAGTTTCTATCATATGTAAAGTCAGAAAACTGTGTTAATGTGTTGTAAAGGGTCGAATATATTGGCGTAGCCCAGAGCTGCCATACTGCAAATTGTGATTTAATGACGTGTGTGACAAAGCAATGTCTGTATTAAAACAAGTATAGTATAAACGTTGTTGACAATTAACAACTGGCATCCCAAAGACTCCACTTCAGCAGGATCACCACCTACATGGAACCTGGCGACTGAGTTCTACTACTGTGCGACGAGTGACTTACCGAAGCAGCAAGACACCAGGTAATTGATACCGCCCAGAAAAGTTCTTCCTTCTCGCCACAATGTCAATGAGGGTATTGCAAGGCTAAGCAGATTTAATCTCTCTCCGAGATTTCATCAAGTCAAATACCAGAATAGTTTCCTTGAAAACCTGTCGCCGATTTCCTTCCTTATCCCTCGAAAATTTGATCTTGTGTTTCATATCTCACAAACGGGCTTTGAAGACTTAGGTTCCCTTCAGTTCACTAAATCACTGCTGCATGGGACAAATTCCGAGACTCATTCTGAAGTCGCATTCAAAAAGATGACCCTATAGGTCACAAAACGCAATGACGACCTTTCAGTGAGGGATACGTATAACCTGAGTAATACCCCGTTTGTTTGATATTTCAGTTACGTATTATCTTCTCACAAATATGTACATACAATGCCATGTAAATCGAGATATCCGCTGGAGCTTTCTCTTTCCAGACAAACAATGTTTATTTGATTAAGAGGAAGCGTTCTGCAGCCAGATATTATATTGTAGCTTTCAGTTTCGATTCACAGAACAAAGCAGTTTCTGGGAGGCGAAGTCAGACATTCTGGGAGTCAGAACTCGTAAATATTAAAATATTTGGCTGTAATCTCGATTTTATTTGTGTTTAGATTCCAGAATACATCCTTATGTAATTGTTACACTGATAAAAATTTAAACGTAGTACCGTATGAGAGCCTTGTTCCCGGAGATATGGAAGGTAATTTATGCTAAATTATGATCTGATGCTCCTGATTAGCCTCTACGGTGTGTCACGCTTTCGTTAAAACAACAAGAAGTACAAATTTAGACAATAATTATCAAATGAAAATCACAATATCGCATATGCCCTTCATGAATCCTGTGGAACATAAGCGAATAGCGGTTTTCATTTATTATGGTGGTCTACCAAGGACCGACAGAAGAGTCTGTTAGCATGATAAACTATAATTACAAATTCGTATTGCTTTGGATTATGCATATCTTCGCAACGCAGCATACTACGTCAAAAAACGCTCATCTGTCTTTATTCGTGAAGTGCATAATTTTCAGAGGATTGACAACACAAATTGAGGTATAACATCAGTGCAAGGACGGAGAACGGCGAATGACCCTCGCCATGTCCAATGACATATTGCGCATATTATCCTGACCGGAATCCACCCAGCCTGTCTTTTGATTTTTACGGTATGTGCATGTCCAGCGAAGTTACCGTTAAAGGTAAGAAATAAATTAAAATAGGAACCACTTTTGTAGGTATACTTTATTTGATTTTCAAAGACATAAACCTACGCAGACGTATTATATCCCCGAGTACAGATTTCTGTTATAGTGGAAGCATTTTCTTATACAAATGCCTTAATTAGCAATATAAAAAAATTCATTATTAGTTAAAGTGATAATACGGAGAATTATAAAGCTTTTGTGAATTTGTTTCCCAGGAAAAAATTATATTATTGTTCTGAAGCTTTTGAGCCCAAAGCCTTGTTTGAAGCAGTTCTCCGTGCTAGTCTAAATCTGAATAGCTGTTGCAGCCAAAATTCACTATTACTCAAGTCTCTGCCTCCCTCTGAAATTTTTACCCAGCGCCTCCCTTTACTACTAAATTAAGTTTTCCCTTGTGCATCATGATGTGTTCTATTAACAAGTCCCATGAGTTAGGTACACAGTATCAAATTTCATTTCCCTAGATTCGATTGAAAATATTATTTATTCGATATATCCATCTAAAGAGTGTTATTCTGTAACAATAGATTTCAGAAATATCTATTCTCTTCTGGTCTGTACTTTTATTGGCCACGATACAGTTTAACATGTGGCTACGTCGTAAAAAGGCTTACAGAAAATATTCCCCAACTTTTTCTACTGAAAATCATTTCTAGCAACTGCAGCTCTGAATTTAAACGCTCAATACTTCAGCCATCGCCAAATATTTGGTCTAAAGTAATAAAATCTTCAATATCTCATTCCATAGTCAGATCCTCTTGGAATAAGATCATTTGGATTCTCTACACATTGTTTGTGTATTTGTAGCTTATAGGCGCTACAAAGGTGAAGGTTATCAGCACCCTACATTCTGTTACCTTGTTCCATTCTCTTTTATGTTTACCATCATCATCATCATCATCATAATCATCATTTAAGACAGATTATGCCTTTCAGCGTTCAGTCCGGAGCATAGTCCTCCTTATAAAATCCCTCCACGATCCCCTATTCAGTGCTAACAGTGATGCCTCTTCTGATGTTAAGCCTATTACTTCAAAATCATTCTTAACCGTATCCAGGTACCTTCTCCTTGGTCTGCCCCGACTCCTCCTACCCTGTACTGCTGAACCCATGTGTCCCTTGGGTAACCTTGCTTCTCCCATGCGTGTAACATGACCCCACCATCTAAGCCTGTTTGCCCTGGTTGCTACATCTATAGGGTTCATTCCCACTTTTTCTACGATTTCCTCATTGTGAACACCCTCCTGCCATTGTTCCCATCAACTAGTACCTGCAATCATCCTAGCTACTTTCATATCTGTTACCTCAACCTTACTGATAAGGTAACCTGAATCCACCCAGCTTTCACTCCCATACAACAAAGTTGGTCGAAAGATTGAACGGTGCACAGATAACTTAGTCTTGGTACTGACTTCCTTCTTGCAGAAGAGAGTAGATAGTAGCTGACCACTCACTGCATTAGCTTTGCTACACCTCGCTTCCAGTTCTTTCACTATGTTGCCATCCTGTGAGAATATGCATCCTAAGTACTTGAAACTGTCCACCAGTTCTAACTTTGTTCCTCCTATTTGGCACTCAATCCGTTTATACCTCTTTCTCACTGACATTACTTTCGTTTTGGATATGGTAATCTTCATACCGTAGTACTTACATTTCTGATCTAGCTCTGAAATATTACTTTGCAAACTTTCAATCTGCCAACACAACTAAGTCATCCGCATATGCAAGACTGCTTATTTTGTGTTCACATATCTTAATTTCACCCAGCCATTCTATTGTTTTCAACATATGATCCATAAATAATAAGAACAACAGTGGAGACAGGTTGCTGCCTTGTCTCACCCCTGAAACTACTCTAAACCATGAACTCAATTTACTGTCAACTCTAACTGCTGCCTGACTATCCATGTGAAGACCGTTAATTGCTTGCAAAAGTTTGCCTCCTATTCCATAATCTCGTAGAACAGGCAATAACTTCCTCCTAGGAACCCGGTCATATGCCTTTTCTAGAACTATAAAGCATAGATACAGTTCCCTGTTCCACTCATAACACTTCTCTGACAACCTCTAAGAGGTCTAAACCACACTGATTTTTATCCAATTGGTCCTCAACTAAGAGTCGCACTTTCCTTTCAACAATGACTGAGAAGATTTTACCCACAACGCTGATTAAAGAGATACCTCTGTAGTTGTTACAATCTTTTCTGTTTCGATGTTTAAATATTGGTGTGATTGCTGCTTTTGTCCAGTCTGATGGAATCTGTCCCGACACCCAGGCCATTTAAATTATCCTGTGTAACCCTTTAAGACTTGACATTCCACTGTATTTGATGAGATCCGACATACTTTCATCCCCCCCAGATGCTTTATTGCACTGCAATCCATTGACCATTTTCTCCACTTCCTCAAATGTGATCCTATTTCCATCATCATTCCTATCCCATCGGAAACATTAGTGATCGTATTTTCACCTACATTGAGCAACTCTTCAAAATATTACCTCAATCTGCCCAAGGAATCCACAGGATTCACCAGCAGTTTTCCTGACATGTCCAAAATACTTGTCATTTCCTTCTTACCTCCCTTTCGAAGACTGCTAATTACACTCCAGAATGGTTTTCCAGCAGCTTGAACCAAAGTTTCCAACTTGTTTCCAAAGTCTTCCCAAGATTTCTTCTTGGATGCTGCAATTATCTGTTTGGCTTTGTTTCGTTCTTCAACATAACTTTCTCTGTCTACCAGAGTTCTAGTATGTAGCCATTTTTGATACGCCTTCTTTTTCCTTTTACAGGCTGCCTTGACTGTGTCATTCCACCAAGCTGTTTGCTTCATCATACCTTTACACACTACTGTTCCAAGACATTCTTTAGCCACTTCTTGTACTGTGTCCCTGTACCTTGTCCATTCCTTTTACGATGACTGTAATTGACTACATTCAACTAACTGCTACCTTTCTGAGCTCACTCTTATGTACTTGTGCCTGATTTCCTTATCCTGAAATTTCTCCACTCTTATCCTCCTACATATGGACCTGACCTCCGGCACTTTCGGCCTCACAATCCCAATTTCACTGCAGATTGAATAATGATCAGTGTCATCAAAGAATCCCCTGAATACACGTATGTCCCTCACAGCCTTCCTGAATTCCTGATCTGTTGTTATATAGTCAATGACAGATCTGATTCCCCTGCTTTCCCAAGTATACCGGTGAATGTTCTTATCTTTAAAAAAGGAGTTTGTGATTACTAAGCCCGTACTGGCACAGAAATCCAAGAGTTGTTTCCAGTTCCTGTTGGCCTCCACACCCTCTCCAAATTTACCTAACCTTTTCGTACCATTCTGTTCGATTTCCAATCCTGGTTTTAAAATCACCCATGAGCAGAACACTGTCCTTGTCCTTTAACAACTACATCACTGAGTGCATCATAAAAACTATCCATCTTATATTGATCTGTCCCTTCACAATGCGAATATACTGACACAATCCTAATTTTCTTGCTAGACACTGTCGAATCTATCCACATCAATCCTTCGTTTACATACCTTATTGCAACTACGCTGGGTTCCATTTCTTTCCTGATGTAAAGCCCTACACCCCATTGTGCTATTCCTGCTTTGACTCCTGACCGGTAGACCTTGTATTCTCCAACTCCCTCTTCTTTCTCACCCCTCACCCGAATGTCACTAACAGCTAAAACGTCCAGCCCCATCTTACTTGCAGCCTCTGCCAGCTCTACCTTCTTCCCAGAGTAGCCCCCATTGATATTAATAGCTCTCCGAGCAGAACACTGTCCTTGTCCTTTACGCGAACAACTACATCACTGAGTGCATCATAAAAACTATCCATCTGTCCCTTCATAATGCGAATATACTGACACAATCCTAATTTTCTTGCTGGACACTGTCGAATCTATCCACATCAATCCTTCGTTTACATACCTTATTGCAACTACGCTGGGTTCCATTTCTTTCCTGATGTAAAGCCCTACACCCCATTGTGCTATTCCGGCTTTGACTCCTGACCAGTAGACCTTGTATTCTCCAACTTCCTCTTCTTTCACCCCTCACCCGAATGTCACTAACAGCTAAAACGTCCAGCCCCCATCTTACTTGCAGCCTCTGCCAGCTCTACCATCTTACCAGAGTAGCCGACATTGATATTAATAGCTCCCCATCTCATTACCATTTGTTTGCCAAGTCGTATCTTAGGAGATCCTGGTTTGTCAGTTAGAAGTGGGACTGCGTCACCTCCAAAGTTCCGCGGCATTTGGCTCTGATTGTTGCCAGCATCATATTTAAAGTACCAGGGAAGCAGGTTGCTAGCCTTACTTGCCCCGAGTCCCATTGTGTTTTACCCGTAACGGTTGAGGGACTAACCGGTTGATTTGGTAGTCTTTGCCGTATGAGCACAAAGGTGACCACGACTCAGAATATGTCCGAGATGCCCAGCCTTATTCCAAAGTAAGTGGTATCCCGACTGTCGGGACCACTTACTTGGCCACTCATACGTTGCCCGAGGTTCATGAACTAGGACATGACAACAGAAACCCACACCATGAACCCACACCATGATGTTTACCTTGTAACATTATTTCAGGACAGTATCTATGTTGTTCAGCTGATCTTCCAAGTCTTTTCCAGTCCGTCAGGATAAGAATGTCAGCGGCAAATTCTAACGTTTCTTTCTTTCTACGACTTTAGATTCTCTATGCAAATCTCTCGTTGAGTTTCCTTACCCATTGCGCAAAGTACGGACTGGATGACAAGAGTCTATAATTCTGTCCTGTCTCCCTTCTTAACTAGTCCTGCCCTTTATGCATATCGACTCTTATAACTTCAGTGTGGTTTCCGCACCAGGTATCTACAAAATTTCGCTGCCTTTGTTTTCTCCCAGATACCTTCACGATTTTCAAAAGTGTGTTCCTATAAACATTGTAAGCATATTTCTCTAAATCTACAAATTTAATATGTATGTGAGTTTCTTTACTCATTCTACTGTATATGTTAAATTATATTGTCAATATTGCTTTTCTTGCTGCTTTTATTTTTCCAGAAACTAACTGATCGTCCCCAAAGTTAGCTTCCACCAGTTATTCCATTCTGTAATTAGTTTATATTACTGTTTAGATACCGTCGCCTATTAAAATGACCATTAGATCATATTCCCACGTGTTGACACTTTTCATATTATTTCAGTCCGTCTTGAAGTTTGTGGATCTCATATGTCCTGCACAAAACTGGAGTGTAATTGGGATGTCTAGTGCTTGTAAAAATCGTAACATTTATCAGGTAATTATATCTACTACGCTGTTCAGATCATATATTTTTCTGGTTAATTGTTATCGGATTACCGCATCCCCTACCTAATTTTCTTCTACTTTTTCACCCATAACACAATGATGTGCTTCACTTAAAAACGAACTCAATTTCACATGACGTGTCACTCTCAAGTCACATATTAAATAAGATCTGGACGATATACAGAACGAACTGCTACGGTATAGTACAATACTGAAGGTAATTGAAAGAAGTATTAAATGAGATGGCATCAGAAATGGCATTTATTCAATGATGTTAATTATAATGAAGTCCCCTCGTGGTTACAAAAGGTAAGGTGTGGTTCTTAATAGAGTGTGTGTTCGCCATGGATAGCAATGCATGCTCCGCAATGTGGCCCAGGAGATCTCATTGTAGGGCTTTCCATTCCTTCACTATTGCTGTTGGCTTTTGCTGGATGGTCTTTGTTGACTGCAATGTGGTTATCATCTCAGCAAAGCTTGGTAACCTGCACAGGCCCAATTAAGACACTCAGCAAACAAAATGTTTTGACACGGATGGTGGTTAAAGTAACTACACCCACACCATTGAAAACTAGGCTCTCTGCCAAGGATCACTGCCACAGACACTAATGCCATCACATCCTCAACTGCTGATCTGCATATACAGAATGGCTCATGATGGGGCTGGGGTGACAGGGGGGGGGGGGGGGAGGGGAGATATATGTCAGCCATATGGCTCCAGGAGGCCAGTTCATCAGCTCATCTGACAGCGGTGACATGTCTGATCGCCAGTATATTGTGTCATTTAATTTAGACAGTAGGAAACAGCTGTACACCTGTGGACTTTTTGATCAATACCAGTAAAGTTACAAAACCCACGAATATTATCACCCACATTGTATCAACTTCTACACTTCTCACATATCTTGTAAATACTAAAAAGCCAGGATTGACCACATAAAGCATACGTTGTCATCGTGACATTGCAAATAGTAATGGGCCGTTTTCCAGCTCTGTCCTCTGGAGGAGGAACGCAGGATCACAATTCATTTAAAGGCTCTAAAACCTGTGCCTCACTGACAAGATGAATGACTCGACAGAGCTACTTACCAGGCCCTCTTTTCTGCATTTCAGAAAATTGGAACTGTGTGACACTCGAGGTAAGGTCATTGAACCACAGAGCAGTTGAGGTGCCCTGTGTTGCCATATCGTGGCCCCTGCCCCATAGATCTCTCTTCACTAAGAAGGCGTCATATATTGGGGCTGTACAATTTCGCAGAATAATACTTCAGTGCAGTTCATGGCGATATACTGCAGACAGTTAACAACTTAACGATGCTCCATTTCCAAACTGGGTGGACGTGCATTTAGAAAATTGAATGTATCTTGGTGGCTGACTGTACTACTATCAATATGGGAATACAAGAATGTATCCTCAAATGCACCTAAGGGTTACAGTGTAAGGTGACTAATCTTTTGCCTATCTGCTCTAAAAGGACAGGCTAGGAAACTAGTGGAGATTGCTTGCTGGGGCAGGCATGACAGTAACGAGAAGGCAATCATTATGGTCCAAGGCATGGTGCTAGAGCTGTCTACAGACCAGGATGAGATGACTGTGACAGTTGAGGTGTAATTAACCTAAGACCACCTCCACATGATTTAGATATTCCTCTGGGAAATGGTAATAGATAATAAATGCTGTTTGGCACTTCCGAAAATGGTAGATAATAATCATATGCAAATGTAAAAATTTCTTATACTTATGTAGGAATTCATCTGCATCAGAATTACTTAATTCCAATTTCGCCTCCCACCAAGAGGTTGGAATTTTTATATGTTATTAAAATTGGATTCAGTTTAGCAAGTACATCCACGTCGCACACAGTGAAATGTCGTTATTCATGCTGCCAATAAACAAAACATCTGATAAGCGAATTAAGCAAGGTAGAATGATTATTACGGGAAACACTTGTATATGAATTACCATTTACATAACCCGTCCTCCAGTACTGGAGTCCATCCCCGAGAACTTAGGGTTGAGAACGGCGTCATGTTTAATTTTGCTAAATTATCAGCCATCTCATCAAGTTCTGTATAAGTGACTGGGGCATCAATCAATCAACACTTTGCGTTATGGTCATCGAGTGGTCAGCAAACAAGGATAACATCTGATAAGAATTGTGTGCAAGTGTAAGTCACTATTGTAGGAGCACTTTTATATGAATTGTCACTGAGATATACGGTCCTTAGCAATCATTCTGCAACCTTACGGCTGAAAATGACGTCATAGAGTGTACTACCATCAGTTGTACCAGGCAAATATCGATGCCTTGCTTGGTCCTAAGTACTTATGAAACGAATGATGACGGGAGGATGTAACTATTAAGTGAAATTACAGTCAGTCACACAGACGTATATAGAGAGAACCATATTTTTTACTTATAACATTGCCTGCAGGTGGCTGACAGGACTCTGTTGTAATCGATGATTTACGTACAGCGGATGGTCTGGACTCGATCAAATGCATTTCCAAAAGAAGTACAATGAAAAGTCCAAAGTTATAAGTTTCGCTTTTGTCATTCACTCGATGGATCGTTTCAGGCAGGGACCCAACTTCAAATCATCGTAATATAGTCAAAATGGTATTTCAGAAAATTAAAAACCATGTCAAAAACGTGCAAACAAACAGTTACAGTGCATACAAGTAACTGCATAATTATATAGTTAACATTCAGATAACTGTATATGGTCATCTACATGAGCTTTAACGGTTCGTTTGCATATTTTTCGCGCCGTTTTTGCATTTTCGGAAATACCGTTTCTGACTATGTTACAGTGATTTAAAAATGGGTCCTGGTCCTAAACTAGTCATCTAGTGAACAAAAGAGGTGAAACAAATCTGCAGCTTTGGACTGGTTTTTCAATTTATTGATCAACAGATGTTGGTAACCAGCAGCTATTCCAGCGAGCTGGTAGTTCGAATTTCCATAAGACGAAGTTGGTTAAAAAATCCTCTTAAAAACAAAAAATGTCTCAAAACTTATGTATTAAGTATAAATATATACATAGAAGCATACTCAGTGCTATTTATGTATTTAATAATAGGCAGCTGGCAGGCTGGCCTCGTCAGCCTTTGTGGACGAGCGGTTCTAGGCGCTTCAGTCCGGAACCCCGCTGCTGCTACGATCGCAAGTTCGAATCCTGCCTCTTGCATGGATGTGTGAGATGTCCTTAGGTTAGTTAGGTTTAAGTAGTTCTAAGTCTAGGGGACTGATGACCTCAGATGTTAAGTCCCATACTGCTCGGACCTATTTGAACCAGTTGAAGGTTGGCTTCATTTGGGCTATATGTATACAAGGTGGTCCATTCATAGTGACCGTGCCAAATATCTCAAGTAATAAGCATCAAACGAAAAACTACCAAGAACGAAACTCGTCTAGCTTGAAGGGGGAAACCAGATGGCGCGATGGTTGGCCCGCTAGATGGCGCTGCCATAGGTCAAACGTATCTCACCTGCGTTTTTTTTTAAATAGGGCCCCCAATTTTTAATACATATTCGTGTAGAACGTAAAGAAATATGAATGTTTTTGTTGGGCCACTTTTTTCGCTTTGTGATAAATGGCGCTGTAATAGTCACAAACGTATAAGTACGTGGTGTCACGTAACATTCCGCCAGCGCGGACGGTTTTTGCTTAGTGGTACATTGTTGTTGCGGTTGTTGTTGTGGTCTTCAGTCCTGAGACTGGTTTGATGCAGCTCTCCATGCTACTCTATCCTGCGCAAGCTTCTTCATCTCCCAGTACCTACTGCAACCTACATCCTTCTGAATCTGCTTAGTGTGTTGATCTCTTGGTCTCCCTCTACGATTTTTACCCTCCACGCTGCCCTCCAATGCTAAATTTGTGATCCCTTGATGCCTCAAAACATCTCCTACCAACCGATCCCTTCTTCTAGTCAAGTTGTGCCACAAACTTCTCTTCTCCCCAATCCTATTCGATACCTCCTCATTAGTTACGTGATCTACCCACCTTATCTTCAGCATTCTTCTGTAGCACCACATTTCGAAAGCTTCTATTCTCTTCTTGTCCAAACTGGTTATCGTCCATGCTTCACTTCCATACATGGCTACACTCCATACAAATACTTTCAGAAACGACTTCCTGACACTTAAATCTATACTCGATGTTAACAAATTTCCCTTCTTCAGAAACGATTTCCTTGCCATTGGCAGTCTACATTTAATATCCTCTCTACTTCGACCATCATCAGTTATTTTACTCCCTAAATAGCAAAACTCCTTTACTACTTTATGTGTCTCATTTCCTAATCTAATCCCCTCAGCATCACCCGATTTAATTTTACTACATTCCATTATCCTCATTTTGCTTTTGTTGATGTTCATCTTATATCCTCCTTTCAAGACACTGTCCATTCCGTTCAACTGCTCTTCCAAGTCATTTGCTGTCCCTGACAGAATTACAATATCATCGGCGAACCTCGAAGTTTTTACTTCTTCTCCATGAATTTTAATACCTACTCCGAATTTTTCTTTTGTTTCCTTTACTGCTTGCTCAATATGCAGATTGAATAACATCGGGGAGAGGCTACAACCCTGTCTCACTCCTTTCCCAACCACTGCTTCCCTTTCATGGCCCTCCACTCTTATAACTGCCATCTGGTTCCTGTACAAATTGTAAATAGCCTTTCGCTCCTTGTATTTTACCCATGCCACCTTCAGAATTTGAAAGAGAGTATTCCAGTTAACGTTGTCAAAAGCTTTCTCTAAGTCTACAAATGCTTGAAACGTAGGTTTGCCTTTTCTTAATCTTTCTTCTAAGATAAGTGATACATTACCCGCGTTAAAATGGACCATTTACCAATTGCGGAAGAGGTCGATATCGTGTTGATGTATGGATGTTGTGATCAAAATGCCCAATGGGCGTGTGCTATGTATGCTGCTAGGTATCCTGGACGACATCATCCAAGTGTCCGGACCGTTCGCCGGATAGTTACGTTATTTAAGGAAACAGGAAGTGTTCAGCCACATGTGAAACGTCATCCACAACCTGCAACAAATGTTGGTGCCCAAGAGGGTGTTTAGCTGCTGTCGCGTCTGTTCTGCACATCAGTAGCAGACAAATTACGAGAGAATCGGGAATCTCAAAAACGTCGGTGTTGAGAATGCTACATCAACAACGATTGCGCTCGTACCGTAATTCTATGCACCAGGAATTGCATGGCGACCACTTTGAACGTGATTTACAGTTCTGGCAATGGTCACATGAGAAATTACGGTAGGATGACGGATTTTTGGCACGTGTTCTATTTAGCGATGAACGTAAATCGGCATTATATGCGCCATTGGGCAACGGAAAAACCACGATGGCTGCGACAGGTGGTACCTCAGCGACCTTGGTGGGTTAATGTATGGTGCGGCATTATGAGAGGAAGGGTAATTGGCCCCCGTTTCATCGATGACAATCTAAATGATGCAATGTTTTCTGATTTCCTACGTAATGTTCTACCGATGTTACTACAATATGTTTCACTGCATGTCAGAATGGCGATGAACTTCCAACATGCTGGATGTCCGGCACATAGCTCGCGTGTGGTTGAAGCGGTATTGAATAGCATATTTCATGGCAGGTGGATTGGTCGTCGAAGCACCATACCTTGGCCCGCACGTTCACCGGATGTGACGTCTCCGGATTTCTTTCTGTGGGGAAAGTTGAAGGATATTGGCCATCGAGATTCACCGACAACGCCTGACAACATGTGTCAGCGCATTGTCAATGCATGTGCGAACATTACGGAAGGCGAACTACTCGCTGTTGAGAGGAATGTTGTTACACGTATTGCCCAATGCATCGAGGTTGACGGACATCTTTTTGAGCATTAATTGTATTAATGTGGTATTTACAGGTACTCTCGCTGTAACAGCATGCGTTCTCAGAAACGATAAGTTCACGAAGGTACATGTATAACATTGGAACAACCGAAATAAAATGTTCAAACGTACCTACGTTCTGTATTTTAATTTAAAAAACCAACCTGTTACCAAATGTTCGTCTAAAATATTGAGCCATATGCTTGTGACTATTACAGCGCCATCTATCACAAAGCGAAAAATGTGGTCCAACTAAAACATTCACATTTCTTTACGTACTACACGAATAACTTACAAAAATGGGGGTTCCTATTTAAAAACGGAAAAACGCAGTTGATATCCGTTTGAACTATGGCCCCGTCTAGCGGGCCAAGTATAGCACCATCTGGTTTCCCATTCAAGCCAGTCAATTTTCGTTCTTTGTAGTTTTTTCGTTTGACGCTTATTTCGTGAGATATTTGGCCCGGTCACGATCAATGGATCACCCTGTATACAGCTAGCAGATGAGAAATGGTAATAATGCCTTCATCAATCTCCATCAGTCTCACATCATTCAAAAACCCTTGGGGGGTTGGGGATAGCATAACATCAGGTGACCACTGTAAAATTATTGACATTTACATTTACAAAGGAAAACCTCACCACTTATTGGGGCTGGCCCAACCATCCCAAACCAGACACATCCGTCCAGAGAGCCAATAACTTCCAGCTGCAGGTCTAAAATAACGTTGCCAGCAGTGATGATGGGTTGCTGTGAGATATAAAACCAATAAATTTGTCAGGTCTTGCCTTTCCATGAACAAACAAGCATGTCAAAAAGTTCTTTAGATGCCCACCCAGATTGTATTTGCACCTTCAGCAGATCAACATTTGGAAGAATGCTTCATATTTGATGCTGTTGATAGTCACTCTAAAACTGGAGTTCATTTAATTAGCACAGTTTTTCCTTATATGCGCCAGCCTGGACTTGAGTGAAGGGGGGGAATGCAGGATGTGTTCACAACCACCAGGGTAACATGCCACCATTTTTCTAGCCAATAGGGTGAGGGGCTGCCAAAATTACATTTGGCAATCATAAGGCTGAAATTTATGACAAGAATCTTGGAAACACATTTGGCAACTACCAGAGTGAAGAATTGTAGCATGTTCGTGGAGACATATATGGCAACTAGATTGGGCTCTATTTGGACTAGCAATATACACAGCTAGCAGAAAGACCGTGGTAATAATGCCTTTATGTGTCTACATCTGTCTGGTTCAGCCTAATTGTGTAACAAATTACGTTGACAAAGTACAAAGTTTTGGTAACGAAAAATTATAACAACCATCTATCAACCTTCTGTGTTAAGAACGACAACGATACTCTTGGAAACTCATGTTGCCACAAGTATAGCTCTTAGTCCTACTTGGATAATGATAAGGGACAACCATCTGCTTAATAAATTGTAACGATAAGGAAAAGTGTCGCTCTCCGCTAATTCATGGCTGTGTCTGTGTATGTGAGGGGATGGATCTTGACTTCATCGTTACATAACACTGGACCAAATTGGATGCGCAGGAGCGTGACTGTGGGGGTGGAGACTATAAAATGCCAGAATATTGTGTGTGTGTGTGTGTGTGTGTGTGTGTGTGTGTGTGTGTGTGTGTGTGCATGTGCGAGGGAGGGAGTGTGGGACTCCTGTGTCTCATGTCTCCCTCCCATCTCTGAAGTCGTCACTGTGTGAAGGTTTGAAACATGCACAGAAGCTAAATAAATATTTGGTAATGATATTGCTGGAGTTGGGCCTATTGTGCAGCACGTACTGGCTTTGAGAGCAGGCAGCATGTGACGTATCTCTTTCCAAAGGTGTGATGAAGACCTTGAAACGTCCCCTTAGAAAATTTATAAATGACTGTGCTTAAACTGACACACAATATTTTTAGCGCAACGCAATCTGACTTTCAATAATCCCTACAAAAGAATGGCCCTGAATAAGAATAACCTATACCTTTCATGAATTACGTACCTCACAAAAATCTTTGTTACTCAAAGTACTGCAATACAGCGTGCGCCGATATTGCCAGCTGAATAAAAGTTTCTAACTACTGAAGGCACTAACTATTTTTAGGCATAGTCAGCAAATGAAAGATTCTGACAGAGAACAAACAATGTATTTAATATATATATATATATATATATATATATGCATATATATATATATATATATATATATATATATATATCAGTTCATGATATCCAGTATTACAAATTTACTCTTTCTGATGGACACACGTTCAGATCGTCCGCTCTCAAAATTCTGCCATTTCTCTCCCCACTGTGCCGTGAAATGAATGCTTACAAGTTAGTTAATTTGATGAACTGGTGTCAATTACAATTTTATGACGTGAGAATGTCATACAATGTACAAAATACATCATTAAAGAACATAACAATACAGATAACATTTGTAGTAGTATAGGCTTTACAAAGAATAGAAATATGTAAGTAGGCTGTTTAGGTTTTTATATTGGTAACGCCACGTAGCGCTCTGTATGAAAATCACTGGCTGTCCTGTGTGCAGTCCGTGGCTGGTTTGCATTGTTGTTTGCTATTGTTGTGTCGGGCAGTTGGCTGTGAACAGTGCGTTGCGCTGTGCAGTTGGAAGTGAGCCGCCAGCAGTGGTGGATGTGGCGAGAGAAATGGCAGAATTTTGAGAGCGGACGATCTGGACGTGTTTCCATCAGAAAGAGTAAAGTTGTAATACAGGATATCATCAATATATTATGACTTTTGAACACTATTAAGGTAAATACATTGTTTCTTCTCTATCAAAATATTTATTTGCTAACCATGTCTATCTGTGCCTTCAGTAGTGGAACTAGTATCTTGGAGTAACTTTGCAAAGTGACATGAAATGTCCACTCATAAATTTGCAAAACCGATTGAAAATAAATCTTTACAACATTTACGAAAACTATGCCATTACCCCCAATGAACTATGAACAAAGAACAAAATAACTAAACAGTGTTGATAGTAGAGAGACAGATACCAACTGATCTATAATCCTACACTAGAAAATCTGAGGGAAAAACTAATAGTTTCAATATAGGCCAGCGAAATATGAGAAGTACTACAAACGAAAGACATCCGCATAAACATCAATACATATAGTCAACAAAGTCATGGACCGTCTCTAAGCTGTAAATATTAACCTACAAAACATTTTATACATATTATTTGACATAAATAAGTGAACCGACTGACAACAGTGAAACATCACGGCAACATAAATGGGTGGTAAAGAAGAAAAACTTATGTTAGCTCAAGGCAGAACCATGCTTCCATAACTATAAGTCTTTCGTCCTAGTTTAATATTTAGCACATCCGCAAGTCAGTCCGCTCACATCATTACCCCAGTGCTCCTTTCGTCTATATGTTTGCTGCTGTCATCAACTAGCACAAGTTCCATTTCATTAAAGTATTCAATTCCTGCTCGTTTTCAATGACAACTACTATGTTATCAACGAACCGAATCACGTTGAAATTCTGCCCATATCAGACCGCTCGAACATTGCCTCATCAACATAGAAATTAAAAATCAGTGTTGACAACGAGAAACCGTAACTTCCCCGTTTCCAGAAGTTGGTTTCTGGGCCATTGAGTTAACTACTCCACTGTACATTCAATAGAGAACATGAATTACCCATCGCTGTAGTTATCCATAACCTCATAAGTAAACACATGTTATTTCGTTCCACGTTATTAAAATCGTTTTATCCACGTGGAAGCTTGCAATGTACGTTTTCTTGTATTTGCTAAATCTACACCCTTTTAATAGATATAGTTCTAAAACAGTTTTTAGTGTGTCTTTATCTCTCATAAAGCGAAAGAAGTTCGCTCCTACTCTTAATCTGACACCATTCTTTTCCATTATTCGAAATAGTACTGCTCTGAACACTTTTGACAGCTATGACACTAGATTGATTATGAAGTATTTGACATGTATATCCACTCTATTTTCTTCGTAATCGTAAAACACAACTGTTTTCAACATGTCATGGAGCTTATCCCGCATACAAATTTCTATCGCTACCTTACTCCAGTCTTCAACCTGCTGTCCGTAAAACGTAGTCAGTAATGAGGTGTTTCCTGATCTCTAGTAAGCCTTGGGTACCTGTTATACTGATGCTGCCTAAATGAAAGGATGCTGGAGAGGATGCAATATTACTTGTACTGCCCCTCGACGCCGCTTTCATCGTGGTTCTTAAATTACGAGGCACCGACGGAAGAACATAAAGTAGCCGTGTCTCCTGCCATTTAAATTTAGGTTCCGGCAGTTGAGGCCGACCCTCTCTAGGCGCTTTAGTCCGCAACCGCGCGACCGCTATGGTCCCACATTCGAATCCTCCCTCGGGCATGGATGTGTGTGATGTCCTTAGGTTAGTTAGGTTTAATAATTTCTTATTCTAGGGGACTGATGACCTCAGACGTTAAATCCCATAGGGCCCTGAGCCATTTCAACCATTTGAACTTATATTTAGTGGAAGGCGATAGTTCTAAGAAAAGTCAAACGTTGTAGAAGTCGACATAGTTTCCAGTCACAGACTTTTTCACAAGCTGCAACACGGTCGAGGATTAGGTCAGAGATCCACGAAGTAAAGCATAAATTTCCTTTTTTCCATAAATAATCACAAAACTTTTTCTCTTACACTAGTTTCCAAACACAGATTTTTTTCACAAGCTGCGGCATAGTCGAGAATTAGTAGAAATCAACGAAGTTTTATTTCCATAAATGATCACAACCCTTTTCGTCCTTAGACTTCGGGGTTTGGTCTGCAATAACGAGCTCCGTATCAGTTTACAACATGTCCTAATGTAATGAAGCGACAGTGGCGTTGTCACTAAATACGGAAAAACAGCTTAGCGTTGTTGCACGTACCTAAAATATAGTGTAAATTTGACCACAGTGTCGGTGGAGTCATACTGTTAATAGTTTTAGCCCCCCAGCACCGTAACGTAGTGTACAATATGTTTTGAATACGCGCAACGACGCAAATTTTGGATGGAAAATCTTACCTATTACAAAGTTTCATAACTCCTCGTTATTGATCCCAACTGAGCTGTGGGCTCACGCTCGTCGATGAAAAGACCGGCCACGCCATTTTGACTCTGAAAGACAGGGTTCTTATACTTTTCTTATTGTGTTCTCTCAGTGAGTTATGTCCACACTCATTTAGATGAATGTTCAGTTAGGTGAAACGTGTGATACGTTAGCTTTAGGTGGAATACACCCACGTACACGTGCAGTTCATGGTTCTTGGTCTTAGTTCTCGGCTGTCAAGAAATTACGGAAAAAAATACCATTTTAGTAATACTAGCGCAAAAGCAGTTTCAGAAACGTCAGCGTCTATGGAATGCTGCAGCTGCGTTCGACTCTCACCGCAGCTGAAGGCGGAGACCTGAATCAGTGACAACAAAAGAGGGTAACAAATCAACTGAATTCGCAACTGCGAATGACTATCATCAGCTGTAAATGGGATGACGAGTATGAAAATTTTTGCCGGACCGGGATTAGAGCCCGGATTTTTCGCTTATCGCGAGCGATCGCCTTGCCATTTGGCTACCAGTGCACGACTCCCAGCCAGAATTAGACTTCCATATGTCGTCAACCAAGCATCGATGACCGGAACTCGTACGTGCATTACGAAGATTCCCGTACAGGACAGAGGCTGTACTTGAAAGTTGCTTACCCGGTATTGGCACATACATGTGATATTTCAGCACCCGTGGTATCCTGATTACTATTCAAAGTCCTTTGGACGTGCATGCATGTCCATCAGAATAACTCGGGCCGTGAAATATCGCACAAAACAGGCTGTCTTCCTTGCTCGTCCGACAGCTTTGTTCGCAGCTGCTGCGTGGTTTGGAGATGTTATAGCCTTGTCGGGCCTCTATAGAATTTCCTAGCTCTTCTACATCCATGCGATACAATGTTCTGCGGTATGTTCCCAATCAAGGCAAACTTTTACGTGCAATGTTATGCAACGTATGGGTAGACAATCATAAGCCAGTAAACAGTAAGAGAATAGTACTGTTTACGGACTGAGTGTGCTCACTATGACACTACATCGTCATCAGATACTAGCCGTAGACTGCTGCTCACCCTCTCAGATCTCATTTGTACTTAGAGAAAAAGAGATGCACTATTACACTTCCGTTACGATAGAGAGCACTGGGTGCACCCGACTGAAAATTGTTGCTCATGTCGGCACCCACGACTCCTGCCGTCAGGGTTCAGAGAACATCCTCAGTTCGTACAGGCGGTTGGCGGAATTGGTGAAGGCGGAAAGCCTCGCTCGCGGGGTCGAATCGGAGCTAACTATTTGTAGTATCCTTCCCAGAACCGATCGCGGTCCTCAGGTTTGGAGCAGAGTAGAAGGCTTAAACCAGAAGCGGAGATCTGGGGTGCAAATTTCTCGACCTCCGCTATCGGATGAAGAAATGTAGGGTCCCCTGAATATGTCAGGCGTGCACTACACGCCAGAAGCGGCTACAAGGGTAGCGGAGTACGTGTGGAGTGCACATGGGGGTTTTTTAGGTTAAAGAATTCCCTCCCTAGGCTCGACAAGACGCCTCCTAAGACGCGGCACGGTAGGAGTAGGCAAAATGCAACAGGGAATAACAATATTAATGTGCTAATGGTAAACTGCAGGAACGTCTATAGAAAGGTCCCAGAACTGCTCTCATTAATAAACGGTCACAGTGCCCATACAGTACTAGGGACAGAAAGTTGGCTGAAACCAGACGTAAACAGTAATGAAATGAATGGGGAGGCGTGTTTATAGAGATAAGAAGTGCAATAGTATCGAAGGAAATTGACGGCGATCCGAAATGTGAAATAATTTCGGTGAAGGTCACGGTTAAAGCAGGCTCAGACATGGTAATTGGATGTCTCTATAGGCCCCCTGGCTCAGCAGCTTTTGTGGCTGAGCACTTGAAGGATACTTTGGAAAATATTTCGAGTAGATTTCCTCACCATGTTATAGTTCTGGGTGGAGATTTTAATTTGCCGGATATTGACTGGGAGATTCAAACGTTCATAACAGGTGGCAGGGACAAAGAATCCAGTGAAATTTTTTTAAGTGCTTTATCAGAAAACTATCTTGAGCAGTTAAACAGAGAACCGACTCGTGCAGATAGCATATTAGACCTCCTAGTGACAAACAGACCCGAACTATTTGAAGCAGTTAACGCAGAACAGGGAATCAGCGATCATAAAGCGGTTATTGCATCGATGATTTCAGCCATAAGTAGAGATATTAAGAAAGGCAGGAAAATTTTTCTGTTTAGCAAAAGTGACAAAAATCAGATTACAGAGTTCCTGATCGCTCAACACAAAAATTTTGTCTGAAGTACAGATAGTGTTGTGGATCAGTGGACAAAGTTGAAAACCATCGTACAATATGCGTTTGATGAGTATGTGCCAAGCAAGATAATAAGAGATGGAATAGAGCCACCGTGGTACAACAACCGAATTAGAAAACTGCTGCGGAAGCAAAGGGAACTTCACAGCACACATAAACATAGCCAAAGCCTTGCAGACAAACAAAAATTCCGCGAAGCGAAATGTAGTGTGAGGAGCGCTATGCGAGAGGCGTTCAATGAATTCGAAGGCAAAGTTCTATGTACTGACTTGGCAGAAAATCCTAAGAAATTTTGGTCTTATGTCAAAGCGGTAGGTGGACAAAACAATATGTCCAGACACTCTGTGACCAAAATGGTACTGAAACAGAAGATGACAGACTAAAGGGCGAAATACTAAATGTCTTTTTCCAAAGCTGTTTCACTGAGGAAGACTGAACTGTAGTTCCTTCTCTAGATTGTCGCACAGATGACAAAATGGTATATATTGAAATAGACGACAGAGGGATAGAGAAACAATTAAAATCGCTCAAAAGAGGAAAGGCCGCTGGACCTGATGGTATACCAGTTCGATTTTACACAGAGTATGCGAAGGAACTTACCCCCCTTCTTGCACCGGTGTACCGTAGGTCTATAGAAGAACGTACCGTTCCAAAGGATTGGAAAACGGCACGGGTCATCCCCGTTTTCAAGGAGGGACGTCGAACAGATGTGCAGAACTATAGACCTATATCTCTAACGTCGATCAGTTGTAGAATTTTGGAACACGTATTATGTTCGAGCATAATGACTTTTCTGGAGACCAGAAATCTACTCTGTAGGAATCAGCACGGGTTTCGAAAAAGACGGTCGTGTGAAACCCAGCTCGCGCTATTAGTCCACGAGACTCAGAGGGCCATAGACACGGGTTCACAGGTAGATGCCGTGTTTCTTGACATCCGCAAGGCGTTCGATACACTTCCCCACAGTCGTTTAATGAACAAAGTAAGAGCATATGAACTATCAGACCAATTGTGGATTGTATTGAAGAGTTCCTAGGTAACAGAACGCAGCATGTCATTCTCAATGGAGAGAAGTCTTCCGAAGTAAGAGTGATTTCAGGTGTCGTAGGACCGTTGCTATTCACAATATACATAAATGAACTTGTGGATGACATCGAAAGTACACTGAGGATTTTTTGCTGATGATACTGTGGTATATCGAGAGGTTGTAACAATGGAAAATTGTACTGAAATGCAGGAGGATCTGCAGCGAATTGACGTATGGTGCAGGGAATGCCAACTGAATCTCAATGTAGACAAGCGTAATGTGCTGCGAATACATAGAAAGAAAGATCCCTTATCATTTAGCTACAATACAGCAGGTCAGCAATTGGAAGCAGTTAATTCCTTCAATTATCAGAAAGTACGCATTAGGAGTGATTTAAAATGGAATGATCATATAAAGTTGTTCGTCGGTAAAGCAGATGCCAGACTGAGATTCATTGGAAGAATCCTAAGAAAATGCAATCCGAAAACAAAGGAAGTAGGTTACAGTACGCTTGTTCCCCCACCGCTTGAATACTGCTCAGCAGTACCAGATAGGGTTGATAGAAGAGATAGAGAAGATCCAACGGAGAGCAGCGCGCTTCGTTACAGGATCATTTAGTAATCACGAAAGAGTCACGGAGACGACAGATAAACTCCAGTGGAAGACTCTGCAGTAGAGACGCTCAGTAGCTCGGTACTGGCTTTTGTTGAAGTTTCGAGAACATACCTTCACCGAAGTGTCAACCAGTATATTGCTCCCTCCTACGTATATATTGCGAAGAGACCATGAGGATAAAATCAGAGAGATTAGAGCTCACACAGAAGCTTTCCGACAATCCTTCTTTCCACGAACAATAGGAGACTGGAATAGAAGGGAGAACCGATAGAGGTACTCAAGGTACCCTCCGCCCCACATCGTCAGGTGGCTTGCGGAGTATGGATGTAGATGTCGATGTAGATACCATTGTCTCCAATGAACACTCACCTTCCAGGACAAGGTATTGGGTTGTATTATTAAAATGTTTACGATACACTCAAGTATCTTTGAAATATTTCCGAGAAATGGTTGCAGTGTGACATTGTGACAATCGTTTTCCGGAGATCTAGGAACGTTTCGTTTTCAGTTGAAATGTATTTTCTGAAGAAGAAACGGACTCTGTTGTAGCATACGGGAGTACACGCATGCTACCTACAGAGCCTGTGACCTCGTCAGTAATCGCATGGCCAGAGGGCGACTGTGTTAAACACAGCGACGCGTGGTGCAGAGTACGGCAAAGCCACACGAGCCTGCGCAGACGCCGAGATGCACTCTAAGCAGTGAGTGGTGCCAAGGTCAGCGTGCTTAGCGCCGTCAATGGAGAGGGGCGGTCTCGCGAGGCTTGGGGAAGGGGAGGGCCGCAGCGTCAGCACCTGCGTCGGTGGGAGGGGTCGGGGGATGAGAGTGTGGGCGGCAAGGGTGGGGGGGGGGGGGGGGGAGGGCGAGGGAACGCTCTTATCAGCGTCGAGCGCAGGGCAGCCAGTCGGGCTAACCCGCATCTGCACATACAATTATGTGCCGACTATTTATCGCTCCGCCTTGTTGTAGGACCGCAGTGCGAAAAAAGACTATTTCTATCCAACGAGGCCAGAACTGCAGACCGTTTGTCGGCTGTATGCAGTGTCGTCTACACGTATGCGCCGCAATCTCTCGTAATCTCTCACGTTGTAATGTTTCAAGCGAAAGGTCTTATAAAGGGGATATCCGAAAGAGAGTGCAAAAATATAACAGCACATAGGGGACGCTCCATTGAACAGTTTGCGATAGGGAACCTGGTGTCGGAGAAGCCAGCTGAAGGAGACAACAGGAATAAAATTACTTTACTGTTTAGTTTTTTTTTATTTACATTAGTTATACTTAACGGCAAATACCACCTTTCATAGAATGAACGTAGTGAACGTACATTTGTACTGAACTTACAAAAAATGGTTGAAATGGCTCTGAGCACTATGGGACTTAACATCTGAGGTCATGAGTCCCCTAGAACTTAAAACTACATAAACGAAACTAACCTAAGGACATCACTCACATCCATGCAAGATGCAGGATTCGAACCTGCGACCGTAGCGTTCGCGCGGTTCCAGACTGAAGCGCGTAGAACCGCTCGGCCACACTGGCCGGCACTGTAATTTACAAAATGCGCTGAAACTGACGGCCGTCAACCTCAATGCAAGTATGACACCGGCGAACAAGATTCTGACGTACCCTGACGAATATCTCTGGTGTGTTTCGAATCACATCACAGGCAGCTGCAATTCCGACAACAAATTCCATCTCTTTATTGATTGGGTCTCGTACACAAGTGACTTTAGATATCCCCATAGGAAATAATCAAGAGGATTCAGATCAGGTTACCTCGCAGGCTATGGAAGAGGACCTACCCTTCCAATCCAACGAACAGGAAATACAGCGTTTAGAGATGGTTGCGGACATTCACACTTAAATGAGGCGGTGCACCGTCACGTATGCACGTCCTCTCATGAGCAGCCAAGGGCAGGTTCTCCAACAACTCAGGTACAGCTCTTTGCACGGACCTCAAGTCCTGGTGGCAATTCAGACTGCCAGGTAGAAGATGTGGTCCAATGACATTTTCGCTTACTATGGCTGCCATGATACTCACAGCAAAACGTACCTAACGCGTGAGCGTTTACCTCATTCCACACTTGGCTATTCCCTCTTTTCGAAATACCATCACGATTCAATAAGACATCGTTAGGAAACGATTTACAATTTGAAGTAAATCTGGTCGATGAATCCTTTCATGGAGGAACCACTTACACAATGCCACTCTTCGTGCAAAGTAAGTCACGAGCATCGCATGATCTCGTTGTGGGTGATATGGCGGTAATTTTGGTTCATGGAGTACTCGCTACACGTTAGAATGTGCAGCGCCCATTTCACATGCAATACAACGAGTTCTTTTGGGATTCGCAGCAACACGTTCCTGCACCTCCCCTTCAAAACCGGTGGGCGAGTGATCCTCATGTCGCCAGATTCCTCCTTTCTTCTTTCCAATGAACCAGACTGTTGCATTCGTCAACCGAGAGAAAATGATGTTAGGAAATCATTCCCTGTACAGCAAAGAGAGCATTGCAACGTACTCAGCCATACACAACGTTCACGTCAGTGAGTCCTGCGAAACGTGCCGATACTTTCCCATCGTATTGTTCTGTATGTGTGTGAATAACACTGACGTGAGTAATGAATGGGTCTGTCGTTGATTCATAGCACTTTCTATCATGAGCAATGTAGATATAACAGAACCACCTTAGCCGGCCGCGGTGGCCGAGTGGTTCTTGGCTCTTCAGTCCGGAATCGCGCGACTGCTATGGTCGCAGGTTCGAATCCTGCCCGGGGCATGGATGTGTGTGATGTTCTTTGGTTGGTTAGGTTTAAGTAGTTCTAAGTTCTAAGGAACTGATAACCTCAGATGTCAAGTCCCATAGCGCTCAGAGCCATTTTTTTGAGAGCCACCATATATGAATGTAAAATAAACAAAGCCCTTATCATGACTTTCAAGTAACCAGGTTCGTCCGCTTTGTTTCGTTGAGGAAATAAAGAATGTACATGTAAATAAACAGCACGGTGCGTGTAAACGTGTACGAATGTTAGTTGTAAATAAGCTAGAAAACAGTAATGCTACACAAAGTGGTGGACAAGTTACCTTTCTATCTTCCAGAAGTCCGCAGCTCGTGATATAGCGGTAGCGTTCTCGCTTCCCGCGAAGGGGTCCCGGGTTCCATTCCCGGCGGGGTATGGGATTTTCCTTGCCTCGAGATGACTGGGTGTTGTGTTGTCATCATCAGCATCATTCATTCCCGTTACGGTCGGGGGAAGGCAATGGCAAACCACCTCCGTTAGGATCTTGCCTAGTCAGCGGTGCGGATCTCCCGCATCGTCCCATACGCTCCTCGGAGTATGGGACCTCATCATCATCATCATCATCATCTCCTTAAGTTAGCTTCTCCGACCCCAGGTTCCTACCTCAAATTGTTAAGTTGAGAATTCTCTATCACCTGCTACATTTTTGCACGCTCTCACGGAAACAGCCTGTATTTATCAGTTGATCGGGGAGAGCAGAGACTGGATAGAACGTCATATAGCTGCTTACGGAGGTGGCACTTTAAAGTGGGTGAGTTGTATGAGAGTCATTCAATAAGCAATGCCACACTTTTTTTTCTGATTGTTATGTCGTCTTTTTTTCAGGATTTCAAAAAAATGGCTCTGAGCACTATGGGACTCAACTGCTGTGGTCATCAGTCCCCTAGAACTTAGAACTACTTAAACCTAACTAACCTAAGGACATCACACACATCCATGCCCGAGGCAGGATTCGAACCTGCGACCGTAGCAGTCGCACGGTTCCGGACTGCGCGCCTAGAACCGCGAGACCAACGCGGCCGGCTTCAGGATTTCAGTACGTCATATTATTCCTCACTCCTTTGGCTAAAAGGCAGTGTTTTTGAACGCAATCTCCGTTCGGTGCGATGGCCTTACGCTACCTTAATAGGCAGACCTGTATGGCCGTATGCTAGCAATCTACTGTTCGACGTCGGATATAACGTGTTCCTTCACCAGTAACTTTCCTCTCATCCACGAAATGCTACCCGTGGAGTGAATCCTTTTTGGGCCAAACAGATGGAAGTCGGTGCGTGATTCGGGATATAGGTTGGATGAGGAAGAACAGTCCAAGGGAGCTTAGTGGGCTCCTCTCGGGTGCGCTGACTGGTGTGACACCTCGCGTTGTCATGGAGAAATACAAGTTCGTTTGCATTTTCGTGGCGACGAAAATTCTTTCTTGCTGGTAGTACGATACACTACAGAGTTGACTGTTGCACAGTGAAGGGGAACATCAAACAGATGTGTGTGGCGCCACTGTCTTGTTTCCAGTTCGAAGTTCATCGCCTGTGACAATGTTCCACAAAAAATTGACAATACAACCCTCGTTTCGCGCAAGCAGTTCCGCACAGATGCTTTTTTGTTCCTCTTGAAGGTCTTCTGTTAGAAAGCGAAGAACCGAGCGGGCACCCACCTTCTCGAACCCCAGCTCATGGAACCATGTGTAGCATTACGTGAAGTTGAGCAGCGAAGTGTTAGATTGCGGTCCGTCGATCAACTCGAATGAGAGTGTCCGTACGTTCATAAATAGCAGGAGCCACAGCTGCGTGCGGCCGGTTGGCACGCGGGAGAGGCTTGTGCTACCTCGTAGTGATGAAGACAGATCCCTCGCCCAATTACTTACCGTACTTTCGTTGGTTGGCAGGTATCCGTAGTCAGTCTTCAGGTACCTAAGAATATCTGCGATGCCCTGGTTTTTCACCAGAAGAAACTCAGTGACAGCTTTCTGCTTGTTAGGTACCTCCGTTACAGACGTCATTTTGAAGGCTACGTATAGCGCCACCACCTATCGTAACTTTATGAATGTATACGGACTGAAGCGCTGTCCCACAACTATTTCAGCATTTCTTCAACCGAAAATTGCCGAGAAAACATATGTGTTGCATTACTCATTGAGAATACCTCTTACTGTCACAGGAACACACGATCCATGGACGGCTGCGCAGCTGCTTTTGGGAAATCCCGCGTCATTAAATACGCTGCATGGCCAAGCGATAGGAGGCAATATGCTCACATGGCGAGATCTTGAGTGCATCTAACAATACATTATACAGGGTGTCACTAACCACTGCCACCCAGAATAGCTCCAAAAGTATGATAGGAGCTGAAAAGTCTGTGGGACAAAAGTTGCCTGGGACAAGAGGCCCGCAATGTGACTTTGGCTTTTCTGTTGCTGTGTGGGGTCGCTTCAGAGATATGAATGTCAACTTCGTTTTTTGAATGGGATGCTATAGTTTGGTACTTATTTTTTGATAGTGGCTAACGTGACGGATCCAATTATGTGTAATAGTAACGTCTTTGAAGGTCAACGAAGGTCACAAAGGTGGCATGGACGTCCATTTACAGAAAGTGTTCGAAGTGATGTCTGTTGGTATCAATGCAGTACTACAATCTTCTTGTCATGGATTGAGTGGTATTCCTTATCACATCGAAGCATATGCTCTGACAATTCTCTCTCGCATATCTTCAGGTGTAGTTGGAACATCTTTATAAACAATGTTATTTACGAATCCCCACAAGAAAAACTCCAAGTCTGGCGAACGGGCCGGCCACGACACATCTCCTCCGCGTCCGATCCAACGATCTGGGAATTGTCTCTGCAACTCATTTCTAGCCGTCAGCAAAAAATGTGCCGGACACCGATCGTGCTGATGCCACATTCTGTTCCTTTTTCCTAAAGGTATTTCTTCCAACAACTGACCTAACGTCTTTTGCAGGAATGTGGTGTACTTCCTACCATTAAGGCTCCCTTCAATGAAATAGGGACCTTTAATTCTGTCCTCCAGAATCCCACACCATACATTCACCGACCATGGTTTTCCGTGTCCAGCTTGCCGCACCCAACACGGATTTTCATTTGCCCAATAATGCACGTTATACAAGTTAATATTTCCATGGTTCGTGAATGTATCCTCGTCAGTAAATAAAACCAAATTAATAAATGTGTCACCCCTCTGAATCTGAAGTTGAGTCCATGGGCAGAATTCAATACGACGCATGCAATTCGTACCAGTTAATTCTTCGTGGAAACTGATATGGTAAGGATGATATTGATGGCGATGCAGAACAGGAACAACAGTACTCTGGATCGTGCCAGATTCGCTTACGATAAGACGCAAACTAACACAACGATCTCGAACCATAGGGGCAAGTGTACCAATTTTCGTTTCCTCGTTAGTAACTTTCCTTTCCCGCATACGTTTCCGATGCGTTAAAGATCCAGTTATTCTCAGTTTACCATAGATATATTTAAATGTACAACGCGTGGGGTGAGTGTGTTGAGAATATCTTTCAGCGTATAAGTCTCTAGCTCTCACTGAATCTCGTTGGCATTCTCCGTATATGAGAAGCATATCGGCGTGTTCTTCGAAGGAATACATCATTCATATTCGCTTGATTCGACGATATTAGTCTTATCGTTCCCGTTACTGTTAGATTGTGAAACCGTCGAATGGTGATTACATTTCAGTGGTACGTTTGATGGATACGCCGAATTCGGCGGATATTTACTATTTGCACGATATACGAGGGAGAATTGTCGAACCATGTGCTTCAATAAGTGCTGACGTGTTAAGGAATACCACTCAATCCGTTCTAAGAAGATTGCAACACTGCCTTGATACCAATGGTCAGCATTTCGAACACCTTCCGTAAATGGGCGTTCATGCCACCTTTTTGACCATCGTTGACCTTCAACATCATTGGATCGATCTCGATAGCCGCTATCAAAAAATAAGTACCTAACTATAGCATCCCATTCAAAAAAAAAAAAAAAGAAAACAAAGTTGACCTTCATATTGTAACAGCTATATCGATTAGAATTAGGTTTATACTATATAGTGACTTTGAAGTGTTTGTTCTTTGTTACCTACGGTCATTGATTCGTGACAGGAACTTTAAAGTTCGTAATGTATCTATGAAAATGACTAAGTAATGTTTAAAATAATGAAATTTTATAGTGCATGTATGTTTATAAGGAAAACATGGTATATTGGAAGCTGGTTCATGCTTAGGACACTTGTATTGCATAACATGAAAGATGTAGGGAAGTCCCACCGCATCGGATGTGATTTGGCGCAATTTCAAAGGTGGTTTTGACGGTCGCACTGAGTGGCTTCTAGATGGGAACGGTTCGCATTCAGTGGCTAGCCGTTGCGCGGTATACATCGATGGTACCAATGGAGGCAACTGGAAGCAGTTTTGAAAAGAATCTGGCCTCGGATGTGGATTTGGCTCTTGCATGGTCCTCTCAGCAGCAAGTAATGACAGTAACTCGCTAAAACCCGGCGCCAAGAAGAAATTGTGTAAAGCATTCAAACATCAAGAGCCATGAGTGCAGTTAACCGCCACGTCGCTTACCACCACTACTTCGCCACTGCTCCACCAACTTCCGATATGTAGTAGAGCGTGGACCAGTCAATTTGTGTGAGTGTTTTCAATAATAATCTGTGTGCTATAAACCTGTGTTTAGAGCCATAACTTTCATCCTAATCATGAACCCATGCAGGATCCCCTCCTACGTGTTCAGAAAACCGAGTATCCTGTTTCTAACGATCTAATGAATTATTTCTGTATATTAAAAGTACTAAAATTCAGTGCCAGACTGTATAAATGTTCAGTCTAAAATATCTGCTTACAGGTGATGAAGAAGACAAACAAGTTAAACTTATTTGAAAAATGATTTAGACTTGATTGCTATCATGAACAAGTTTTTGAGGTTAATCGAGTTCAGTGCTGAGCAATTTGCTTTGAAGGCTGAAAACATAAACTACACCAAGTAGGGCTAATAATTAAATTTAGTTGAACTGAATCTTACTATTGAAATAATCATAGAGTTTGACTGGTTATACAGTATCAGTTTATGGGTCACCATCATATTCTTTTCATATTAGAAAGATAATTCCAATTATATTGCTACTAAAGAAATCTGATACATTTCAGTAAATGGGAGTATAAACTGTGTAATTGTGGTATAATTTACTTTAATTTGTAGTATTTATATGTCAGTTAGGCAAGAAATCCTTCCATGTCCAACTTTAGTTTAGTGCTTCCTGCAGAAACATCTCAGTACTTAGTTACGTAATGATCGTGATTGTAGCTGTTATTATTATTATTATGCGTGAGGTACAATTTTGCTTTCTACGATTACTTGTTTGGGCATTAATGGCAATTACTTCTACCCACACCTTAGAGTAACCTGTATTCGTGTATATCCAGTGTGCTATTCAAAGAGAGTCTTAATGACAGTCACTACATCAACTAATATTCAATTTTCTTGAAATTAATATTTCAAAATAATGTGCCTAATGGGGCTGGCGACCGTTCCATTTTTCATTAATGTATGAACTTTACTACTTTCATTGTCCCTATAGTAAGAGATTGTTTAGTTCTTCAATTAATTAAAATATATTGAAAATTTCTGTGCAATACCTTCATCCATTAGACACATAAAGCACTCCGTCGTCAGGTCGCGAGTGGCCTACCGAGACCATCCGACCGCCGTGTCACACTGAGAGCAGGATGTGGATAGGAGGGGCGTGGGGTCGGCACACTGCTCTCCCAGTCGTTATGATGGTATTCTTGACCGAAGTCACCACTGTTCGGTCGAGTAGCTCCTCAATTGGCATCACGAGGTTTAGTGCACCCCGAAAAATGGCAACAGCGCATGGCGACCTGGATGGTCATCCATCCAAGTGCCGACCACGCCCGACAGCGCTTAACTTCGGTGATCTCACGGGAACCGGTGTATCCACTATGGCAAGACCGTTGCCCCATTAGACACATGCATGGTAAAAACTCAAAAACCTCCCAGAGGGTACCATTAGCTTTTGTCTGGGCAGGCAAGTGTTATGCGTGGCTTTTCCCGTGACAGGACCAAATGTTGGGTGGTTAGAGACGAACGACGTATAACGGAGCTAGTGTTATTGAAGTTTATACGTAGGTTTGTCGTTTATGATACGAAATATTCATGACTACACACTTTTCGCTAACAAAAACATCACACGGCAATGACTGTGTGCCGAAACTGGAAGTCTGTTAGAATTACACAACAAATTTGCCTTTGAACAAATAGTTTATATCATTGTCGTTTACCATGTATTAGTAAGAAATCCCAGGACTGTAGTGTATCTTTTGACTACAGAAGTAGGTTAGGCGATTTAGGAGTAAATTTTAAACATGTTTAGTTCCCTGTACTTCCGACACCTAATAATCAAGAAGTCGGGGCTTCAGCTGTATCGAAAATTAATCTGTGTAAAATTGAAACAAACAAATATAATATAAAATTGTGTCTTACTTGCTTGATACCAATAATATTCTAAAGAGCTAAAAGTATTCTCGAATAGTGGTACAAAATATAAGAGCTACCGTGACTTGTGCTCACACGACCAAGTTGAGAGGGAAGAGAGCTACAAGAGTTAAAGGTCTTTCGTTGGTGTCCTCGGCTGGGGTAGGAACTGTGTAGGTAAGAGCCGCTGCTTTCTATGATTACTGGTTTGGGCATTAATGGCAACTACTTCCACCCACACCTTAGATTACCCTGTATTCGTGTATATCCAGTGTGCTATTCAAAGAGAGTCTTAATGAAAGTCACTACATCAACTAATATTCAATTTTCTTGAAATTAATATTTCAAAATAATGTGCCTAATGGGGCTGGCGACCGTTCCATTCTGGTAACACTATAGACAGTTTGTACTTACCCACTTTTAGTGAAGGAAAATTGCAGTTGTAGACAACAGTGTTATTCGTTGTGAGTTAACGTGAGTAATTCTGTAGGTCTTTATGTGTGACTTAATAGACCGCGTTAACTAGATAAATCTGGGAAATTAACCGATATTAGCGAATTTAGAGTACTGGACCATGTCGCTGCTCGTGTAAAACATTACATGTATTGGGACTTACTGTTTGCTTGCACTGTCATGATAAAATAATGTTAATTTATTGGAATTTTAGTTTCAGTACAACCGCCAATAGAGGGAACGTGTCTGTTGACTCTAATAAAACTGGAGTCGAGTCCCAACCTTTGTTAGGATACATCATTATCCACGCAGCCATTCCCATTTTTTTATTTGATGTTCCTTAATTATGCTTCGAAATTGTTCGTAGACTATTCAGTAGACTGGATTATTATTACTGGGTTTATATAGGGCAAAATGCAACAGCTTACAGCCATTCCCTACCCAAACGTCGGGCCACTAAATGTATTATGTTGTAGTGTGACTGCCCAGTGTTTGTTGTCCCAGACATCTCTAAAGGCTGGTCACATGTGGGAGTAACCGACGGTCGCATGTAGCTTTGTAGTGGCACTTCAGATTGTTGTGTACTGGCTGTTTCAGGAGTGGTAGTAAATATTTTTGGAGGAAGCTGTATAATGTAGTTCGAATAAATCATCCCATGTAATATGTTTCCAACTCTTATTGGTTACAGGGATGGAGCTGGCTACAAAGACAGTTTTCCATTTCACAAATTGTTACTACAGTTTCGATGTATTTTACTTATCGACTGTCATATTAACACTTTTTTGCGTTCGGCCAATGAAATTTAAGCTAACTTCTTGATAAGCTAGAGACTGGAAATTTTAAACATAGCCCAGAGCTGGATGACATTGTAGTAGTGTGGCCTTAGGTCCGACCACCTGTGATAGGGGACGGGTGACTCTGGTGGAAGAGGGAAGTTTAACGTCTCATCGTCAGCGAGGTTATTAGAGATCGAGCACAAGCTCAAATTATTTCAGGGATGGGAAAGGAAATGATTCATGTCTTTTCAAAGAAATAGCCACCGTATTTGTCTGGAGCGATTTGGGGAAATCACAGAAAACCTAAACCAGGATGATCCGATGCAGATGTGAACTTTCGCCTTCCAAAATTGCAGGTCTGCGTGCTAGCCACATCGATACCTGGCTAGGTGGTGTGAGGCTATGAAAGGGGTAACTAGGCAGCCTAATACTGAACACTTCCTGTCCCATTAGAGTTCATGCACGAGGACTGTGCTTAGCAGATTGTGATACAGCCACTAGAGGCGCAATGTGCGTAAATTATTTTTCGTAGATAGAATCTCCGACAACTCGTTTAATTTATAGGTGTAGTAATGGAATGCCAAACTGGGCCAATCATTGTAACATTGTAACAAATGATTGCGGCAGTAATACTTCCCTAGCAACCATACAGCTAAGGACTAAGGTGAAAAGGGGTAGTATCAAAGAAAAACTCAGGAAAACCTGGACCAATTTCAACCAAATTTAATATACAGTCTGCTTCATAAATGTCACGGCAAACTTCATGGGGTTGTAGAGGGAGTATTGAGAGAGAAATCCAGGTTAGAAACTCGTGTCCGGAAACATTATCCAACAATGCTACAGAGAGTCGAAGTTATAGGCGTTGGTGCCTGCCACTAGGCCACCCCATCGGCAGTAAATGTGACATTGAAACGTGACGGACCATAGGCGGAAAGCTTCTCTATGTTGTTTGTTATTCAGTAGTAGCGACTGATTGCTAAGATCGCCAGATAAGAGAAGAAGGAGCTAGCTGCAATGCGGACAGGTCTTGCCTCACGTGAATGCGGTGCTGTGTTGCATCAGTGGATGACGGTTTCGGACATGCATTTTCAACTGCAGCTTACTTTTGCTATGTATGTCGAAGAACGCTGGAGATTTTTAAGTCTTCAAGGAGAAAAATATACTGCAGATGGGAACCCGTGACCGAAACAGCCATCCACCAGGGCAAGAGAGTGTCGCATAGGTGGGACACAAGGCAGCTTGCTCCATCTTCTCCAATGGCGGTCGTGGCTATCAGTCCCGAAAGCTGCAAAACGGACAACATGGCGAGACGTTCCGCCTATGGTCAGACACTATACAAATTGCTGCAGTGGGCGTCGCCTTATTGCAGGCGTCTATTACGTCCATTCTCTGTATCGACGGTGGATGATGTTTCCGAACACGAGTTCCAAATCTCGATTTGTTGCTCAACACATTCCATGAAACCCCTTTAGGTTTGTCGCAGCAATTCTGGAACACTGTGTAGATACTCATTTAAGAATCACTTTACTACGTTTTCATTTAATCCCTTACTAAACTGCCTGTTTTCTATTTTATATAAATTTTGCTATTTATTGTAATCTAACTTATATATATATTTATCTTGATATATATATATATATATATATATATATATATTTATTTATCTTGAGATATATATATTTATTTATTTATCTTGATATATATATATATATATATATATATATATATATATATATATATATATATATACACTCCTGGAAATTGAAATAAGAGCACCGTGAATTCATTGTCCCAGGAAGGGGAAACTTTATTGACACATTTCTGGGGTCAGATACATCACATGATCACACTGACAGAACCACAGGCACATAGACACAGGCAACAGAGCATGCACAATGTCTGCACTAGTACAGTGTATATCCACCTTTCGCAGCAATGCAGGCTGCTATTCTCCTATGTAGACGATCGTAGAGATGCTGGATGTAGTCCTGTGGAACGGCTTGCCATGCCATTTCCACCTGGCGCCTCAGTTGGACCAGCGTTCGTGCTGGACGTGCAGACCGCGTGAGACGACGCTTCATCCAGTCCCAAACATGCTCAATGGGGGACAGATCCGGAGATCTTGCTGGCCGGGGTAGTTGACTTACACCTTCTAGAGCACGTTGGGTGGCACGGGATACATGCGGACGTGCATTGTCCTGTTGGAACAGCAAGTTCCCTTGCCGGTCTAGGAATGGTAGAACGATGGGTTCGATGACGGTTTGGATGTACCATGCACTATTCAGTGTCCCCTCGACGATCACCAGTGGTGTACGGCCAGTGTAGGAGATCGCTCCCCACACCATGATGCCGGGTGTTGGCCCTGTGTGCCTCGGTCGTATGCAGTCCTGATTGTGGCGCTCACCTGCACGGCGCCAAACTCGCATACGACCATCATTGGCACCAAGGCAGAAGCGACTCTCATCGCTGAAGACGACACGTCTCCATTCGTCCCTCCACTCACGCCTGTCGCGACACCACTGGAGGCGGGCTGCACTATGTTGGGGCGTGAGCGGAAGACGGCCTAACGGTGTGCGGGACCGTAGCCCAGCTTCATGGAGACGGTTGCGAATGGTCCTCGCCGATACCCCAGGAGCAACAGTGTCCCTAATTTGCTGGGAAGTGGCGGTGCGGTCCCCTACGGCACTGCGTAGGATCCTACAGTCTTGGCGTGCATCCGTGCGTCGCTGCGGTCCGGTCCCAGGTCGACGGGCACGTGCGTGCTCCTTCCACCGACCACTGGCGACAACATCGATGTACTGTGGAGACCTCACGCCCCACGCTATTCGGCGGTACGTCCACCCGGCCTCCCGCATGCCCACTATACGCCCTCGCTCAAAGTCCGTCAACTGCACATACGGTTCACGTCCACGATGTCGCGGCATGCTACCAGTGTTAAAGACTGCGATGGAGCTCCGTATGCCACGGCAAACTGGCTGACACTGACGGCGGCGGTGCACAAATGCTGCGCAGCTAGCGCCATTCGACGGCCAACACCGCGGTTCCTGGTGTGTCCGCTGTGCCGTGCGTGTGATCATTGCTTGTACAGCCTTCTCGCAGTGTCCGGAGCAAGTATGGTGGGTCTGACACACCGGTGTCAATGTGTTCTTTTTCCATTTCCAGGAGTGTATATATATATAAAGGAATGTTTTGCATAACCTCGGTTCCGAGGGTTCCAGAACCTTTACAGAAAATTTGAATAGAGATCAACATAAACATCATTTCCGCTCTTTCTATTGTTCATGGAAGCAAGACTTTGCATATTGTACCACGATATAGGGGGACCTTCAGAGGTGGTGATCCAGATTTTTGTACACACCGGTACCTCTAATACCCAGTAGCACTTCCTCTTGCAATGATGCATGCCTGTATTCGTCGTGGTAATCTATCCACTAGTTCATCAAGGCACTGTTGATCCAGATTCTCCCATTCTTCAACGGCGATTCGGCGTAAATCCCTTAGAGTTGTTGGTGGGTCACGTCGACCGTAAACATCCCTTTTAAATCTATCCCAGGCATGTTCGACAGGCTTCATGTCTGGAGAACATGCTGACCACTCTAGTCGAGCGATGTTGTTATCCTGAAGGAAGTCAATCACAAAATGCGCACCATGGGGGCGCCAACTGTCGTCCATGAAGACGAATTCCTCGCCAGTATGCTGCCGATATGGTTGCACTATCGGTCGGACGATGTCATTCACGTATCGTACAGCTGTTACGACGCCTTCCATGACCACCAGCGGCGTACGTCTGCCCTACATAGTGCCACCCCAAAACAGCAGGGAATCTCCACCTTGCTGCACTCGCTGGACAGAGTGTCTAAGACGTTCAGCCTCACCGGGTTGCCTCCAAACACGACTCCGACGATTATCTGATTGAGTGCATATGCGATACTCATCGGTGAAGAGAACGTGATACCAATCCCGAGCCAGCCGAAGTGGCCGTGCGGTTAAAGGCGCTGCAGTCTGGAACCGCAAGACCGCTACGGTCGCAGGTTCGAATCCTGCCTCGGGAATGAATGTTTGTGTTGTCCTTAGGTTAGTTAGGTTGAATTAGTTCTAAGTTCTAGGGGACTAATGATCTCAGCAGTTGAGACCCATAGTGCTCAGAGCCATTTGAACCAACCAATCCCGAGCGGTACATTCGGCATGTTGTTGCACCTGTAGCGCGCTGCATGGTGTCATGGTTGCAAAGGTGGACCTCGCCATGGACGTCGGGATTGAAGTTGCACATCATGCAGCCTACTGCGCACAGTTTGAGTCGTAACACGACGTACTATCGCTGCACGAAAAGCATTATTCAACATGGTAGCGTTGCTGTCAGGTTTCTTCCAAACCATAATCTGTAGGTAGCTACCATCCACTGAAGTAGTAGCCCATGGGAGGCCTGAGAGCCGGCCGCTGTGGCCGAGCGGTTCTAGGCGCTTCAGTCCGTAACCGCGCTGCTGCTACGGTCGCAGGTTCGAATCCTACCTTGGGTATGGATGTGTGTGATGTCCTTGGGTTAGTTAAGTTTAAGTAGTTCTAAGTCTAGTGGACTGATGACCTCAGATGTTAAGTCCCATAGTGCTTGGCGCTATTTGAACCATATTTGAGCGGCCTGAAAGAGGCATGTCATCGACAGTTCCTGTCTCTCTCTATCTCCTCCATGTCCGAACAACTCCGCCTTGGTTCACTCCGAGATGCCTGGACAATTCCCTTGTTGAGAGCTATTCCTGGCACAAAGCAGCAGTGAGGACGCGATCGAACCGCAGTATTGACCGTCTGGGCATAGATGAACTTGACGACCCGTGTTCCTCCTTCCTGGTGGAATGACTGGAACCGATCATCTGTCGGACCCCTCCGTCTAGTAGGCACTGTTTATGCATGATTGTTTACATCTTTGGGCCGGTTTAGTGACATCTTTGAACTAATGGACTGTTTCTGTGCTACAATATCCACAGTCAACTTCTATCTTCAGGATTTCTGTGAACAGGGGGATGCAATGGTGGTTCATTGATCGTGACAGGGCCAAATATCTCGCGAAAAAAGCGTCAAACGGAGAAACTGCAAAGAAAGAAACTTGTGTAGCTTGAAGCGAGAAACCAGATGCGCTATGGTTGGCCCGCTAGATGGTGCTGCCATAGGTCAAACGGATATCAAATGCGTTTTTTGCAATAGGAACCCCCATTTTTATTACATATTCGTGTTGTTCGTAAAGAAACATGTATGTTTTATTTGGACTACTTATAGAAAACACCTACAAGACTTAAGGTCGGGAATAATGAGAAAGAAATCTTAACTACTCAAGTACTCTTCGGTGGAAAACAGTGAGGTTAAAAATTTTCTCCCACGGGCACCTAGACCAACTACCACTTACGCTTTACCAAAGATCTACAAGGAACGACGTCATTGCGCCCCATGGTATCCACCATTAGTTCCCCATCATCCAAGCTGGTGAAGTATTTGGCTGATCTTCTTGCTCCACATAGCGGACACTGAGAACATCATATTAAATATTCAGGAGATCTTACCAACCGACTTAACCATCTTCGACTTAGAGTTTGTGATATTATGGTCAGTTTTGATTTGATGCCACTTTACCAATGTCCCTGTCGAATACTGAATAACATGCCAGTTCTTGGCAGGTGAAGTGATGGAGCTATTTAGATACATTTATTTTCTGTACAGCCAGCATTACAATGAGATGGATGGCGTTGCAATGGGTAGCCTGTTGGCTCCATCTGTTGCAAACCTCTTCATGGAAAGTTTTGAGATTATAGCATTATACACAGCGCCATTGAAGTCTAATTGCTTCTTTCGATACGTTGACGACACGTGCGTCATTAGGCCCCCTCAGGTATTAGTTACTTGATGAGTGTTGTAACAGCTGAATGGTCTTAACAGAAACATTCGATTTGTCACGGAGGTAGAAAAATATGATTCACTGCCCTTGCTCGACGCCATCCAGCGCAAACGAGATGCACGCCTTGGACACGGTGTCTACAGGAAACCCACCCACACCGATCTGTACTTGCACGTCATCTGCCATTATCAGCCGGCACAGAGGTCTCTGTTTTGCAAACATTGGTGCACCCTGCAAGAATGATATCAGACGCTGATAACCTGACCCACGAGCTGAGCCACCTACGCATTGTCCTCAGGAGAAACGGCTAAAACGTCCATGAAATAAATGAGGTGATTTAAAGGAAGAGTCTCGATAAGCAAATCGACGAGGATCAGGAAAAGAAAACGACGTTTTTGCCGTTCTGTGGCTCCGTCCCGTGCAAGAAGAGCCACTCGCTGAAACGGTACAAGATCACATCGATCACTAGGCCTCCGACAAAAATCCATCAATTACTGAGACCAGTTAAAGCCGCAGCGTGTCTCAGAACACCGGGGGATCTTCAAGTTCCAGTCTTGCTATTGACAAACAGTACGCACTGTGGAACAACGCTGAAAGGAACATGAGAGATTTTATCGCTTACACAACCCTGACAAGTCTGCTTTAGCTGAGCATAGTTTGCAAAACACCCACCTGATGTAATGTGACTAAACACCCATCGTGGATGCACTATCGGCGTTTGGGATTGTGTAATTAAAGAAGCGACTGAAACAAAAATTGTCGATAATATCCCTTTAGCTCAGCATCGCATGGGATCCAGTGATCGTGCAGTTTGAAGCAGGTGCATCGAAAGCCGAGTCAACATATGCCCACATATATAGCGATGCTGCGGGGGCTAGTGACGTCATAGCCGTCATAGCCAGCAGCTAGTGTATATAAGAGCGTACTAGCAGCCGACTGGCAGTCATATCACTTGAAAATGTCCAAGGAGTGCTTGGCTTACGCCTAGGGTATCATTAATCATTGACGCCGTTGGAAACACGACAACTTTTGTTCGGTTGTCGAAAATTATCATTTTGGTGGTCTAGATGTTATGGTGCGGGGGGCATAATCACACATGGATCTAATAACCTCCAAATCTCTTAACACGGTCCGCTCAAACGTCAACGTTACTGTGATGCAGTACTCCTTCCCCTTGTACATCTTTACAGGGAAGCATTCGGCCCTGACTTCTTTGTTGATAGCGGATGCAATGAACAACTGACCCTTAACATAGACAAATGTAATGTATTGCGAATACATAGAAAGAAGGATCCTTTATTGTATGATTATATGACAGCGGAACAAACACTAGTAGCAGTTACTCCTGTAAAATATCTGGGAGTATGCGTGTGGAACGATTTGAAGTGGAATGATCATATAAAATCAATTGTTGGTAAGGCGGGTACCAGGTTAAGATTCATTGGGAGAGTGCTTAGAAAATGTAGTCCATCAACAAAGGAGGTGGCTTACAAAACACTCGTTCGACCTATACTTGAGTATTGCTCATCAGTGTGGGATCCGTACCAGATCGGTCTGACGGAGGAGATAGAGAAGATCCAAAGAAGAGCGGCGCGTTTCGTCACAGGGTTATTTGGTAACAGTGATAGCGTTACGGAGATGTTTAATAAACTCAAGTGGCAGACTCTGCAAGAGAGGCGTTCTGCATCGCGGTGTAGCTTGCTCGCCAGGTTTCGAGAGGGTGCGTTTCTGGATGAGGTATCGAATATATTGCTTCCCCCTACTTATACCTCCCGAGGAGATCACGAATGTAAAATTAGAGAGATTAGAGCGCGCACGGAGGCTTTCAGACAGTCGTTCTTCAAAAATGGTTCAAATGGCTCTGAGCACTATGGGACTTAACATCTGAGGTCATCAGTCCCCTAGAACTTAGAACTACTTAAACCTAACTAACCTAAGGACATCACACACATCCATGCCCGAGGCAGGATTCGAACCTGCGACCGTAGCAGTCGCGCGGCTCCGGACTGAGCGCCTGAACCGCTAGACCACCGCGGCCGGCAGTCGTTCTTCCCGCGAACCATACGCGACTGGAACAGGAAAGGGAGGTAATGACAGTGGCACGTAAAGTGCCCTCCGCCACACACCGTTGGGTGGCTTGCGGAGTATAAATGTAGATGTAGATGTAGATGAACAGTGCATTTGGAGGAGCTCTTGGAATGAGAGGATATTTGGTGAATGAATTGGCCTGACTGTTCCCCCCATCTTGAATCCCATTGAGCATTTATGCGTTGGAGAGGGTGTATTGCAGCACGTGGACGTGCACCAAATACCATGCAGCTTTTGTCCACTGTGCTAATGGAATAAAGGAACGCCCTACCACAGGAACTCATCGCCAGCCGCGTGGCCAGCACGGGACTAACGGTTCAGGCCATGCATTGTCGTCTGTTGTGATCATAAACTCTATTAAGACCCATATCCCGCCTTTTGTAATGTCCACAGGACCATCGTAAATCACGGTGCCTTTATTCTAATAGCGAGGGATTTTCGTAAAGTAAGGAACGATATGTCGCGAAATGGAAACCGCAGTGAAAATCAAAACTGTCTTATTTGAAACGGTTAGCAATACGTTTCAGCTACTTTTCTACACAGTCGCCGCTCAGACGTAGACCTCTGTCGTAGCGTTGTACCAGCTTTTCAATTCCCTCGTTATAGAAGACAGCCGCCAGTGCTTTTCAACAATTTTCTACCCTGGATTGCACCTCGTTGTCTGTGCCAAAATCTTGGTTCAAATGGCTCTAAGCACTATGGAACTTAGCATCTGAGGTCATCAGTCCCCTAGAACATAGAACTACTTAAACCTAACTTACCTAAGGACATCACACACATCCATGTCCGAGGCAGGATTCGAAACTGCGACCGTAGCAGTCGCACGGTTCCGGACTGAAGCGCCTAGAACCGCTCGGCCACCGCAGCCGGCGTCAAAATATTGTCTTCATAGCCAGCGGTTCAATCGAGCAGAGATGAACCTCAGGGGTAGCCAATTACGGGCTGTATTGTGGGGGATCAAACACTTCCCATCGAAAATGCTGCAGGAGCCTCTTCGTTGCCCCTGCAGAATGCGGCCGAGAATTTTCGTGTAGAACGAACTGCATGACTGTCATGTGGATCCATAGATTCAGGCGAAATCTTTCGCCAGGCCCTCATACGTGGCGGGAGACACTAATTTCTAGCCACCTTTACGTTCTCACTGTGAGCTCAGAACTGAAAAGAGCGACATGATGCGATCGACGCGTACTAGACACAGTGCCCAAGGCATCTGTGCAAAGCTTTATCAGATTTTCACAGTATTTTCCATTTCGCGAACGATCGTTCCGTACTTTCCAACTAACCCACTGATTATCCTTAAATAAAAGCATCATTTCTGTTCACCTCATTAACTAAATCTTTCATTCACCTTCTGCAATATACTGCAGCAATTGTGTCCTTAAATGTTCAAAGTTTCATCGAGCAATATTACTAGACAGTACCACAGCGTGACAAAGTTGCTTTAGTCCATACTTTTTGTACACTAGTGTGTTTATTATTCTGTAGGAAATGTCCTGTGTGATCAGTTTTCTGTTAGAGCAACCGCAGCTAAGGTAATCCTTGTTTCTGAAATAAACGACTTTCAGCTGTATACGTACTTTTACAGGAACACGTCCGGTTTCGGGATTCAAATCACATCTTGAGATGTACACCTACCAGATAGGAAACATATAATCGAGATTATCTAGAATGAAATTTTCACTCTGCATCTAAGTGAGCGCTGATAGGAAACTTCCTGGCAGATTAAAACTGCGTGCCTGACTGGCCCGACACACAGGTTTAACCTGCCAGGAAGTTTCCATCGACATTATGATAAAAAACAGATACCTATCATTATACACTACTGGCCATTAAGCTTGCTACACCAAGAAGAAATGCAGATGATAAGCGGGTAATCATTGGACAAATGTATTATACTAGAACTGATGTGTGATTACATTTTCACGCAATTTGGGTGCATAGATCTGAAAAATTAGTACCCAGAACAACCACCTCTGGCCGTAATAACGGCCTTGATACGCCTGGGAATTCAGTCAAATAGAGCTTGAATGGCGTGTACAGATACAGCTGCCCATGCAGCTTCAACACGATATCACAGATCATCAAGAGAAGTGACTGGCGTATTTTGACGAGCCAGTTGCTCGGCCACTATTGACTAGATGTTTCCAGTTGGTGACAGATCTGGAGAATATGCTGGCTATGTCAGCAGTCTAACATTTTCTGTATCAAGAAAGGCCCGTACAGGACCTGCAACATGCGGTCGTGCATTATCCTGCTGAAATGTAGGGTTTCGCAGGGATCGAAAGAAGGGTAGAGCCAAGGGTCGTAGCATATCTGAAATGTAACGTCCACTGTTCAAAGTGCCGTCAATGCGAACAAGACGTGACCGCGACGTGTAACCAATGGCACCCCATACTATCACGCAGGGTGATACGCCAGTATGGCGATGACGAATACACGCTTCCAATATGCGTTCACCGCCATGTCGCCAAATACGGATGCGACCATCATGATGTTGTAAGCAGAACCTGGATTCATCAGAAAAAATGACATTTTGCCATTCATGCACCCAGGTTCGTCGTTCAGTACACCATGGCAGGCGCTCCTGTCTGTGGTGCATCGTCAAGGGTAACCGCAGCCATGGTCTCCGGGCTGGTAGTCCATGCTGCTGCAACGTCGTTGAACTGTTCGTGCAGATGGTAGTAGTCTTGCAAACTTCCCCATCAGTTGACTCAGGGATCGAGACGTGGCTGCACGATCCGTTACATCCATGCGGTTAAGATGCCTGTCATCCCGACTGCTAGTGATACGAGGCCTTTGGGATCCAGCACGACGTTCCGTATTATCCTCCTGAACCCACCGATTCCATATTCTGCTAACAGCCGTTGTATCTCGACCAACACGATCAGCAATGTCACGATACGATAAACCACTATCGCGATAGGTTACAACCCGACCTTTATCAAAATCGGAAACGCGATGGTACGCATTTCTCTTCCTTACACAAGGGATCAGAACAACGTTTCACCTGGCAAAGCCGGTCAACTGCTGTTTGCGTATGAGAAAACGGTTGGAAAATTTCCTCATTTCAGCACGTTGTAATTGTCGTCACCGGCGCTGACCTTGTGGGAATGCTCTGAAAAGCTAATCATTTGCATATCCCAGCATTTTCTTCCTGTCGGTTAAATTTCGCGTCTGTAGCACGTCATCTTCGTGGTGTAGCAATTTTAATGGCCAGTAGTGTAATATATGCTCTACGGCAATCCATATGAATTATTCACACGTCAGTGAAACATTTCACCTCTGATTCGGGTAACAGCATATTATTTTCAGAAGATTGAGTACTCCGCCTTTCCGTTACAGACCTTAAATGTTTTACTGACGTCTGAGTATTTCATATTCGATTATCAGGACAGATACTTGTTTTTATCATGATATCGTTTGTATGTTTCCTATCTTGTAAATTTGCACCCTGAAGACGTGATCTGATAGCACTATATCCGCTATGTTTCTGTAAAAGCTCATTTACAGTTAAAAGCGGGGGGGGGGGGGGGGGTGAGGGGGGAATCTTGCAGACACAAACATCAGTCGTACACCTCAGTTGTAGTGTACCTGTGGAGTGTGTTAAGTGACCGTGTAATAATGTTCCCGTCGCTTATGTGCTTCTTGCAACTGAAGTGTGATATATAAACAAGAAAGTGTGCGATGAAATAATGCGTCGGACAAAGCAAAGGTTTTTATTTGCAAATTTAAGCTCTGCTAATATAGCATATTCCTGTATAAATAATAGCACAAGTGATATGAACATCTCCGTCTCCGAGAGAAGTAATGCAGAAAAAGTTAAGTAAGATATATCTACAGGCGATAAGGCATTCGAATCATTACAGACAGTACCAAGTCTCAACTGAAAATGACTTGGAGACATTTTCAAAAACATGCAGAAGAAATTATTTATACGATATCTATGACTGTTGCGCAGGCTCATACGTGTTCCTCAGCTATGAGGAGTATCAAGACATTTTTAATAAGCGCAATGAGCCATAAACAATGCTTTCTACCGAACATGATTCAAAGCATACACAGAGTAAAAGATTATTGACTTGGCTTCACAGACATGATACGGTACACTTTGTAGAAGAATTGCACATTGGTATGTTTCACTACCGTGTTGAGATAATACTTTTCTTATTTTTGGACAGTTTACTTCATTTATAATTCTATTTATGCTAGCGCTGTGTGAGTGTTTCATACGAACTTTGTCACGATTTTTACATGCACGAACGACTTTGCATTCTCATTTGAACACTCCACTGAGATGAGCCGTCACTGGCTGTATTTTTTAGCTAACACTGAACGTATGTGAAGATTTGGAGACTGCTTTCTTAAAACAAGGAAAACCTAACACTATAACGGTATATATTTTTCGCACGGTGCATGACAGGTGTGTGGAACATCGCCGTCATACGAGGCTACAACAGCCGGAAAAATCGGAAGTAGCAGAACACTGCTTAAATGAGGGACACAGTATGAAATTTGATGAAACTGTGGTAGTTGCCAACATTTCCGGTTTCGGGAACAGTGTCTATAAAGAGGCGACTGTAATTAGGTTCGCGTATAATTTAATCAACAGAGACAATGGGTTTCCTCATAGCAAGACGTTGAATCCTGTATTATCTCGCATCAAAATTGAACGTTCTTCGGTGCGGCCCTGAGTGCGATATATCATTGCCAGCAGTGTTCTACTAAGGGCGGCGCCACCTCCCTGTTTTGGAAGGCAGAAACCGTGATGGGCGGCGCATGCGCCGTGTACTGAACGGTGGCCTACATAGGACGTCCATTTGCAATCTGGCGTCAGTTCTCAATAGGACTCATCGGCAGAAGCAGCATTTTCCTGAAGACGGCGAACAGTTGGATTCCCTAAATATCGAGTCAAGTTGATTTTAGGATCCGGCAGCAAACCCGAAGAGACTTTGAAGACTTATTGCGCCGGGAAAGCCTACGTAATCAAGGTATATATTTATTCACCTCAAAATTAAGCTCCATTGAACACAACAATTTTGACGCCGCCTACAGACGAGGAATCTCGCACCTTCTCAGTCAAAATAATGCGTATATATTTGTTGTTGTTGTCTTCAGTCGAAAGTTTAGTTTGATGCAGCTCTCTACACTAGGCTGTTCTTATAAAGCCCCTTCATCTCTGAATGACTACCGAAAGTTCCATTATTTGATCCTGTTTGCTATATTCATTATTTGATCTTCCTTACACTTTCATCATTCAGAAAAGAAAATTCCTTGATGCCTCAGGATGTGTCCTATCAACTGATCTCATATTTTAGTCCAATTTAACCACACATTTCGTTTTTCTCCAGACTGATTGAGTACCTCCCCATTACGTACTCGACTGACCGAACTAATCGTCAGCATTCAACTGCAACAATACATATATGACGATTCTTATCTCATATTGTCCGAACTGTATGTAATAGCTTATAATACCCGTTTCATTCCCGTACAGAGCTACACGGAGTCCATTGTGGTTGCACCTACTGTACAGATGTCAGGAAGTTGTAGGTACACAAGGTCACTACTCCTCACCTCGGCAAGGACCATCCACCATTACTGGGGGGAATACAGAGGTCAGAGGGCCTTTAAATCGGTACATCGAGCTAATGAACTTAGTATGGAAACTGATAATGAGTTTTTAATTGACATAACACCTCTTAGTTACAACTGACACACTATAGTAACAAAAAAATTGTTCAAAAGGCTCTGAGCACTATGGGACTTAACTTCTGTGTTCATCAGTCCCCTAGAACTTAGAACTATTTAAACCTAACTAACCTAAGGACATCACACACATCCATGCCCGAGGCAGGATTCGAACCTGCGACCGTAGCGGTCACGCGGTTCCAGAATGAAGCGCCTAGAACCGCACGGCCACACTTGCCAGCACACTATAGTAACCATTCAATGTGTCCACTGCCACTGTCAGTGCATAGCAATATATTGTATTGACATAACTATCCGCCAAGTCTTTACGATATCATTGAAACGTACATTTAGGGATAAAGGGATGTATGGCGAAAGGTTAGGACCAATGTATCGTCACGTGTCGCTACTTCTTACTATCTTATTGACATCAATACCTCTGACACAGGTAGGCCTTTGCCAATCACAATGTCAGTTAATTACAAGATAGATTAAGATGTCAGATCTCAGTATTAGGGCAATAAAAACGGTATTAGCTAACCCAAATTGTGAAATACATTTTAATTTAATGAAAAGGGAACAGGAAGGTCTTCAATAATAACAGCTTCTGTTAAGTAAAATAACCAAATACAAACAGGCAGGTCTTCAATAAATAACAGCTTCAGTTCAGTGAAATCACAAAAAAAACAGGCAGGCCTCCTTTAATAACAGCTCCATTTAAGGAAAAATATCAAATAGAAAACAGACAGGTCTTCAATAATAACAGCTTCAGTTAAGTAGAATTACCAAATACTGACAGGCAGGATTTCATTAATAACAGCATCAGTTAAGTAAAATTACCAAAATAGAAAACAGGCAGGCCTTCTTCAGTAGCAGCTTCATTTAAGTAAAGTTACCAAATAGAAAATATGTAGGACTAACAGCTTCAGTTAAGTAAAAGTGCCAAACAGAAAACGGGCGGATTTCTATAAGAACAGCTTCAGGTAAATGGAATAGCCAATCAGAGAACAGGTGGAGCTTCTTTAATAACAGCTTCAGTTAAGCAAAATTACCAAATAAAAAACGGGTAGGCACGTTCTGTTACAGAAGTTGTTGGTCGTTGTGCCTGTGGAGAGACATACTTTGTCCATCGAAGTCGTAAGAAAAGGCGCAGACCGCAAAATTTTTCTATCTTGGCGATGGATAAGACATAGGAATTAAACATGATTTCAATGACACAATCAATGAATTTCTTTCGCACAAAGCAGTGGAATGTGAAGAGAAGTTACAAGGAAACACAATTTTTCCAAAGTGAAATTTTTTAAAGTCTTAATTATGTCGTTCTTCTCTTTTATTTCTAATCCATACTTTATGCGTTATCATTAACTTACGAGTAAGAAATAAATACATTTTGTTATATACCACATCATAATAAACCAATGAACAAGTTCTAATAACATATAACTTGTTGTATGAAATAGTTTCTCTGACATAGTTAATTTAAATTATGTTTTTCGGTAATGCTTTATTTTTATTATATCCATTTAGAAAATTGTAGTTTTTCCTAAATCTGTGTAGCAAAAATAGCAAATGGCTCTGAGCACTATGGGACTTGACATCTGCGGTCATCAATCACCTAGAACTTAGAGCTACTTAAGCCAAACTAACCTAAGGACATCACACACATCCATGCCCGAGGCAGTATTGGAACCTGCGACCGTAGTGGTCGCGCGGTTCCAGACTGAAGCGCCTAGAACCGATCGGCCACTCCGGCCGGCAAAAAATAGCAAAAAGGCAGTTTTACCGAAGGCACGAGGAGTGTGTTTCGTATCTTTGGCAGCAATGCCGGAGGGTCAGAACCACCTCTGTACGGCGCTGTTGTACCACATGATAAATATATGACTGAAGAAAGGAATGCCCGTCTTCCACACCCAGTCATGAATTGCGAACTGGTAAACACTATGGACACGTCACAGAGGATTGTGAATTGTTTTATAAAATCGCGCCACCAAAGTTTATTAAGGTAATTAGCTGTTTGTCATCAAACATACAAAGTTTTTAAACAAATGCTTCACACACGCTGAAAAACACTTACTGCTTGAAATATCGATTTTTAACCATTGGTTCAGTATCCAAAAATACTCAGTTTTGGATTCTATGCCGTCTCTATTAGTTGGTATCAAAGGATTTGGAACAGTTTATATGAATTTGCTGGAATTACTTTCAGTCACTGAAATAATGGCCTGCACACGTGTGGATAAGATGTATTTTGGACACAGATATGAAATCTCTAGCTGTATTCGTATGCGTTATCGTCTCCTCGTCAGGCAGTTTTCGTGACGACTATCAGGCATCTCTGTGTTGCTAACAGATTATGTTTTACTTGAGTTATCTGTCATTTGACTGGATTGATGCGGCCTGCCACAAATTCTTATACCGTACCAACCTCTTCATCACTGAATAGCACTTGCAACCTATGTCCCCAATTATTTGCAGGTTGTATCATATCTCTATCTTCCTCTACAGTTTTTACCTTCTGCAGCTCCTTCAAGTACCATGGATGACTTAACAGATGGTTGGTTGGTTGTTTCGGGGAAGGAGACCAGACAGTGAGGTCATCGTTCTCATCGGATTAGGGAAGAACGGGGAAGGAAGTCGGCCGTGCCCTTTGATAAGAACCATTCCGGCATTTGCCTCGAACGATTTAGGGAAATCACGGAAAACCTAAATCCGGATGGCCGGACGCGGGATTGAACCGTCGTCCTCCCGAATGCGAGACCACTGTCTAACCACTGCGCCACCTCGCTCGGTACTTAACAGATGTCCTATCATTCTGTCCCTTCTTCTTGTTAACGTTTCCCACGTATTCCTTTCTGCGCAGAACCTCCTTATCCCTTACCTTATCAGTTGCCCTAATTTTCTATATTATTCTGCTGCAACGCATCCCAAATATTTGTATTCTCATCTGTTCCGGTTTTCCCACAGGAAATGACTCGCTGAGATACAATGCTGTGCTCGAAACGTACATTCCAGAAATTTCTTCTTCAAATTAAGGCCCATCACTGATATTAGTAGATGTCTCTTGACCGGGAATAATCTTTTTGGAAATGAACTTATTCTATGGGTGTGTGTGTTTGTCCTTAGGATAATTTAGGTTAAGTAGTGTGTAAGCTTAGGGACTGATGACCTAGTTAGCAGTTAAGTCCCATAAGATTTCACACACATTTCAACATTTAATTTGAACTTACTTACATTGTGATCACCAATCCTGCTGTTCTCATTTCTGCTGAGTCTCATAACTTTTGTGTTCCTTCGACTTACTCTCAGTCCCTATTAGGTACTCACTGTCCACTCCATTCAGCAGGTCCTGTAACTCTACTTCACATTCGCTGAGAATAACTATGTTATCAGCAGATCTTATCATTGATATCATTTCACCTTGGATTTCAAATCCACCCTTGAACCCTATTTTTGTTTACATCATTCCTTCTTGGACAGTAGGAGCGAAATGCTAGAATCCTCCCTTACACCCTTTTCCATTCCAGCAGTTCGTTCTTCGTCTCCCGTTCTTATTTTTCGCTGTTAGTTCCTGTATATTACCCGTCTTTCCGTATGGCATACTCATATTTTCCTCAGAATTTCCAAAATCTTGTACCATTTAACATTGTCGAACGCTTCTTTCATGTCGACAGATCGTATGAACGTTCCTTGATTTTCCTTCAAACTTGCTCCCATGGTCATCTACAACGTCATGACTGCCTCTCTGGCGCCTTGGTGAGCAAAATTTACGTAGATTGCTTACGGGAAATTCAAATAAGGAAAAACTAGTGTTACTCCTCAGACAGGATATTACTGGGAAAAAACGTTGCATGTCCTTCAGTATCACGAAAAGGAGTTCATACATGATGAGGAAGACATTACACAACATATTTCTCCGTCCTACGTCGCTTCATAAACTATCTTTTCGTCTCACAACGGTTTATCCCCTTACAAGCACCGTAACTTTCAACCTGTCTATCTCAGAAACAGATAAAGATGCGAAGAAAATTTTCAAGACTGTTCAAGACCGGTTATTTTATGAACACATCGTATAAATGACAGCCATTTTCTATGCTTATCCTCTCGGAATCCGCGGCTGGGTTTTGGTACCGAAAAAAGCATTCTTTTGGAGTGTTTAACGATTTTTAAAAGGGAGAGGCGCCTCTTCTAGATATATGCCTGTAGATTATACCATTAGGATCTGAACAATTTGATGCGGTTATTTATGATTTAGATCTTACTTCTCACATGGATATTGCGTGTAGAAGTAGGGTGATTAAGAACCTAAGTATCCTGCAAACGGCTAAAGATATAAAGAAAATTTACAGGATCGTTCGAGATCGGGATCTTGGTAATATATCGTAAATATTTCAGCCATTCGCTGCGAATGGCCGTTTTAGAATCAGTTTTGGTCTGCCGATGGCGGTGAAAATATAGTAAAAAACTTTTTTTAAGATTTTCCCAGGAGCCTTCCGTGAACTAACGGTGACTCCATAAGTCCCGTCAAGAAGTGAGTAATATTCATATTTCGACCTTACACTGTAGGATAGTGACACCAAGATGTTCCTTCTGTTAGAGATAGAAATGGTCCCTAGCCCAAGGGCTGTCCAAATCATTGGACTCTACCTTCTTATCGTCAACAGAACTTGGGCTATGAGCACAGGAAATCCCCGTTTTTATGCTCGACGTTTTGGAACATATTAGGTACGCATGCTATCACGTTAACAGCGATGATTGTCTTAAATGTTTCCTTGGCAATCCATGATTCAATAGATATGACCACAGGAACAATTGGCGAATAACTGCCATAATTATGAAGAAGAGCGTATGACTAAAAACGGCAATAATGAAACTAAGAGAAGGAACTGACATCGTGTTCTTAAGATTAAATCTACTGAAAGGTTTGATACGGCCCGCTACTAGCCCCTCTAACGTGCCAGTCCCTTCGTCCCATAGTAGAAACTACAAACAACGTCTTCAGGTATTGAGATTATATCCTTCTCTACCATTACAACTCTTGTATTCATCAGACGCCTTTCGTACAAAAGAAGTTAAGCATAAATGTCATAGTTGACCAATAGTTTCCTTACTTCGTTTTGTTACACTGTTCTCGTACTGCCACTATTATGCATGTAACCATTACTAAACTCATCCTGCTAAAATATGGCTAACTAGCTAATCTTTGAATAAACATATTTCATTCTAATCCAACATCGCAGAACTGAGTAAGTAGGACAAACTTTAACAGTTATCAGTTTGATTCTTTCCCATTTAATTGTTTCATTGTTCATACCTAATGGAATGCCAACAGAGCAGTACAAAGTTTTACTGCCGGACATAGGTGTGCTATAGGTTAAATAATTCATCGAGCAATCCAGTCGAATTCATCAGGTTTGATGATGGCGACCAAGACGTTTGCCGAAATATCGTACCATTAGGACACTGAGGAGAAGTAGTACATCCGAGCACTGTTTTCTGAACGAATACGCTGGTATTATGCATTACCTTTATCGCGGCAGTTTTCTTGGTGTCGTTTTAGAACTAAAGTTCCGTAAGATATCAACACAGGTAGGGGCTTCACTACATCGCTTATGACAAAGCCCAACTCCGTACACAACTGCGCCATATCCATTACGGATTGTTTTATTTATTCTGCTTTGTTCGTGTTTTGGTCTCCTCGTTGTTTGCCAGTTTCGAAATGAGCGAAGCGACTAGTCCTGAGCATTATGGGGAAAGAGTACGACTATCACACAACAGGAAGGGATCAGTGATACCTTTGAACATGTATCTGATATGCTTTTGCAGATTCAAAGACGTTGGGTGTTGCCTGCCAGACCTGCGAGTGACATGCGGGGCTTGTTCGTACCTCGATCGGTTTGTTTACATTCGCGGTCCGCACTAGACAAGCTAAGGAATCGCAAGTAACTACACTGAAGAGCCTAAAAAACTAGTACACCTGCCTAATATCGCGTAGGTCCCCGCGAGCACGCAGAAGTTCCGCAACGCGACGTGCCATGGGCTCGACTAATGTCTGAGGTGATAGTTAAATCAATACCCTAAGCTGTCGACAGGCATTGATATACATCAACGGGTACAGCAGAACCCGGTATCTCCTGCTGACATGGCAGACGCTCCATCTGAGGCACTGAGGGAACAGAGGATTGTGCGACTGCAGGGATATCTCCCTTGCACGCTCCCCGTGAGACCCACATTCCCAACTTAATGTCCTCACACTACATTCTTAGTGTCCCTACCCATTACACTCATTACTCGTGGCAGACAATCATAACGAGACCAGTAATAGTTCGGGCAATGCGTGTGCATCCAGCAAAGAAGAAGGTCAGTGGTCAGTTAGCCTTAACTATATGGAGATGGTATCTGTCCTTTCGGACATGTCCCTAAACCCATAAGAGCACGAGGGGGTGAAGACCTCTTCCGAACAGCACGTTGCAAGGCATCTCAGTTATGCTCAATAATGTTCGTGTCTGGGGATTTTAGTGGCCAGCAGAGGTGTTTACACTCAGAAGAGTGTTCCTGGACTCATTCAGCAGTATTTCTGGACGTATGGGGTGCCGCATTGTCCTGCTGGAATTGCCAAAGTCCATCGGAAAGCACAATGGACACGAATGGTTGTAGATGAACAGGCAGGGTGCTCACGTACGTATCAACTGCCAGTGTCGTATGAGGGGTCCCATATCACTCCAACTGCACACGCCCCACGCCCTTACAAAGCCTCCACCAGCTTGAACTGTCCCCTGCTGACATGCAGGGTCGATGGATGCATGAGGTTGTCTCTATTCCCGTACACGTCCATCCGCTCGATGCAATTTGAAACGAGACTTGTCCGACCAGACATGTCTCCAGCCATCAACAGTCCAATGTGTGTGTTGACGGACCCAGGCGAAACGCAAAGCTTTGTGTTGTGCAGTCATCAAGGGCTTACGAGTGGGCCTTCGGCTCCAAAACCCATTTGGGTGATGTGTGGTCACGTTCTTGCAGGATCTTTCTTCGGCCGCAGCGATGATGGAGATTTTATGTTTTCCCGGATTCCTGATATTCGCGGTAAATTCGTGAAATGGTCGAACAGTAAAATGACCACTTCATCGCTACCTCGGAGATGCTGTGTCTCAACGCTTTTGCGCCAACTATAACATCAAGCTCAGAGTCACTTAAATCTTGATAACCTGCCACTGTAGGAGCAGTAATCGACCTAACAACTGCGCCAGACACTTGTTGTCTTATACAGGCGTTGCTGATCACAGCGCCGTATTCTGCCGTTTTGCATATCTCTGCATCTGATTATGAATGCCTATAAATAGCTGTTGCGTCGAATATCAAACTCGTTCAGATGCTGTGGAACAAATACACTTACAACGTCACTAATAGTCACAGTTGCGTCCGTCTCGTCTACGGTTGTAACTTCTTTAGCGCTAAGAATATTTATAAGGATATTTTCAGAACAGGGGGCAAAGAAACTTTATGTTACTCGTGTGTTTCAACAGCGGGGTTCCAGTTTCCTTTCAACTTGGCGCTTGTAAGTTTCTGTGTTTTCTGTAAGTCCATTATGGGTATAAACTGTAAACATTTTGTTCCTTAAACACTTTTTCGTTCTGACCAGTCACTCCATTAGCTACAAATTTGTATCAGTGAAAAAAAATTTTGAATACTATAAATAAATTTATTTAAACAGCGAAACTGGTTACGCCTTTGTTAACAGGGCGGTAATAATAAGTGTTCTGGAATGTTGCATTATGTTGGTTTGCGGATATTGATTTTAGGTTTAAAACCGTCAAATTCAAGGGTTCTTAGAGTTGAAAATGCATATCATTTCTTAACGACTGCATTGGTATTTCTCATGTGGTAAAATTAGGAAGATTCGCCGTTTTCCGGGCTTTCCATTGTTATTAATATATTCAGGTTGAAAATAATATGCATATACTGTGAATGACGCTATACATTCATTGTAAATAGCCTCTTTTTAGCAACAGAGACAACTTCATGCATGTGTATCACTTTTTTCTGTAATCGTTGCCGTCATTTTCAAAATTATGTTAGTAATTTTCGGTCTTTATGCACAGAATTGCTCGCCCCCCCGTGCGCCCAAAATTATGGGATCACTGTTTTGAAACTACCTAAATATCTTCGACAGTGACGCTTAAGTTTGTAATTTGGCCCAGCATAAATGTGGCTAAAGCCTTCCTCTCTAACGGCGTAAAAGAATGGAGCCCTGCGGCGTCGCCCTCGGGCTCTACGACACATTAAACCGCAAGATGTGGAAACATTCCAAAGAAAAACCAAAGGTCAGAAATTCATGTGAGGTGTAAGGGAGAATAATGGTGTCACATTGGCACCAAAAGTAACCACAATTTAGGTCAACGCCACTGTGGACGTCTCACACAACGAGAAGGTCGTCACAGCTCTTCTTACCCACATTTCACCCCTTCTTTTTGCGTCTCTGCTGTGGAGGTTAGAATCTCGACACCCAGTGTTTTTGCAGACCTCAGGTGGTGGCATAATAGGGCGTCAATAAAATAATTCCTATCCCGAAGGTGTTGATTTCCACCATTTCGTGGTCGAAAACGACAGTTCGCAGTGCGCTGAGCAACAGTAAAACGTTCTTGACAACCTTTGGCACTGCTGACACGCTACGACGTATCAACCCTCTTCTAAGGATATTGTTATGTTGCATCAACGTTGAACGCGTTCACACCCCTATGGAGCGCAGCGCGTCCGCAATTTTTACTCTCGTGTACAGGCTGGAACCACTAGAGACCCTTTAAACTCATTCGACGAAACGTGAACGTGATCCGAAGGAGAAAAGGGTACTTATGCTTATTCAGACCTCCTTTTCCGTGATCATGGGTGGAGTGCAACATTTACATGAGTTTCAACAAAATTTCTGAGAATCTCTGTGAAACTCCTTATTTGGGTAACACCTTCGGTGCCACCCGCTCAACTTCGTTGAACATGTAACAAACATACCGTTTAAAAACTTCCACATGAGTTCAGCCTGTCAGTTTCTCTAGCGCCCGAAGAAACGTCACCCCGGGCGCGTCGAAGAGATTGCCTAACCTTAATGAAGGTAAAACGACTGAAACTCGATTTATAAAAAAAAAAATTTTTACCCGTAGCCCAAGGCGGTAGTATGATAATTTTCAAAGCTAAAGTTCTTTTTCTCCTCAAACTGCTCGAACTTCTTCGCATATGCTATACATCCGGTATCCCCTCCATCCTCGAGTTGCTGCCGCTTGTGTACGAAACTTTACCACAGTCCATCCAGCTCCACACCCCACCAACAGGCTCTGTGACCCATAAACGTGTACTAATCTGCTTACACTTTATAGTGCCAGTTCCCATATAATTTTTAGTCTCCCACTGCTCTGCCAGATTCTTGACCACCATAAACATACCCATTCCTTGTTGTCCCAGTCGTTGCGTCTCAGTCACTCTGCTGAGCCTTAAGTCATGCACTATCACACACCTTTGTTCACCTTCTTTCTCCCGGACATACCAAAACATTCATCCACATCTTACCACTACGCATGACATCGTCTGTTTTTGGCTGTAAATGAAAAAGACTTCATTTTATTACATTTTAACCATAGTATTTTCATTATTTTAACGGGAAAAGAAGAAATGTTGAATTTAATTGATGAAACGAGAAAATATAAAAATGCAGTAAATGAAGCAGGCATAAAGAAATACAAAGGTTTCAAAAATGAGATCGACAGGAAGTGCAAAATGGCTAAGCAGGGATGGCTAGAGGATAAATGTAAGGACGTAGAGGCTTATCTCACTAGGGGTAAGATAGATACTGCTTACAGGAAAATTAAAGAGACCTTTGAAGAAAAGTGAAAAGAGAACCACTTGTATGAATATTAAGAGCTCAGATGGAAACACAATTCTAAGCAAAGAAGGGAAAGCAGAAAGTTGGAAAAAAGACGGCGATGTACTTGAGGACAATATTAAGGAAATGGAAGAGGATGAAGATGAAATGGGAGATGCGATACTGCGTGAAGAGTTTGACAGAGCAGTGAAAGACCTGAGTCTAAACAAGGCCCTGGGAGTAGACAACATTCCATTAGAACTACTGACGGCCTTGGGAGAGCCAGTCCTGACAAAACTCTACCATCTGGTGAGCAAGATGTATGAAACAGGCGAAATACCCTCAGACTTCAAGAAGAATAAAATAATTCCAATCACAAAGAAAGCCGCTGTTGACAGATGTGAAAATTACCGAGCTATCAGTTTAATAAGTCACGGCTGCAAAATACTAACGCAAATTCTTTACAGACGAATGGAAAAAGTAGTAGAAGCCGACCTAGGGGAAGATCAATTTTGGATTCCGTTGAGATATTGGAACACGTGAGGCAATACTGACCCTACGACTTATCTTAGAAGCTAGATTAAGGAAAGGCAAACCTACGTTTCTAGCATTTGTAGACTTAGAGAAAGCTTTTGACAATATTGACTGGAATACTCTCTTTCAAAATCTGAAGGTGGCAGGGCTAAAATATAGGGAGCGAAAGGCTATTTACTATTTGTATAGAAACCAGATGGCAGTTATAAGAGTTGAGGGGCATGAAAAGGGAAGCAGTGGTTGGGAAGGGAGTGAGACAGGGTTGTAGCCTCTCCCCAATGTTATTCAATTTGTATATTGATCAAGCAGTAAAGGAAACAAAAGAAAAATTCGGAGAAGGTATTAAAATTCATGGAGAAGAAATAAAAACTTTGAGGTTCGCCGATGACATTGTAATTCTGTCAGAGACAGCAAAGGACTTGGAAGAGCAGTTGAACGGAATTGACCGTGTCTTGAAAGGAGGGTATAAGATGAACATCAACAAAAGTAAAACGAGGATAATGGAATGTAGTCGAATTAAGTGGGGTGATGCTGAGGGTATTAGATTAGGAAATGTGACACTTAAAGTAGTAAAGGAGTTTTGCTATTTGGGGAGCAAAATAACTGATGATGTTCGAAGTAGAGAGGATATAAAATGTAGACTGGCGATGGGAAGGAAAGCGTTTCTGAAATTTGTTAACATCGAGTATAGATTTAAGTGTCAGGAAGTCGTTTCTGAAAGTATTTGTATGGAGTGTAGCCATGTATGGAAGTGAAACATGGACGATAAGTAGTTTAGACAAAAAGAGAATCGAAGCTTTCGAAATATGGTGCTACAGAAGAATGCTGAAGAGTAAGAAGGGTAGATCACTTGACTAATGAGGAGGTGTTAGATTGTGGAGAAGAGAAGTTTGTGGCACAACTTGACTAGAAGAAGGGATCGGTTGGTAGGACATGTTCTGAGGCATCAAGGGATCTCCAATTTAGTATAGGAGGGCAGCGTGCAGGGTAAAAATTGTAGAGGGAGACCAAGAGATCAATACACCAAGCAGATTCAGAAGGATGTAGGTTGCAGTAGGCACTGGGAGACGAAGAAGCTTGCACAGGATAGAGTAGCATGGAGAGCAGCATCAAACCAGTCTCAGGACTGAAGACCACAACAACAACAACAACAACGGGAAATATCTATGTGTACGTTTCTGCCTCACCTAGCGCGAAAGCAGCGCTATGAAAGCTACCTGACCACTCCTCCGTGTGTAGGGAATGAAACTGCCAATTGAAAGAAAGAAAAAAAATAAGAACCACCCGTATCATTGATTTGATGCACATCAACAGTTAGTATGTAATTTTTATTTTGCATGAAGTCACAGTCATAGTTATTTTTTTAATAATATGTTTTTAACGTTATTGTTACATGATCCTGATTTCCGTCTTAGGTCATTTTCAGGTACAAAAACTTATTCATACGTACTAGAAAATGGATTTTATAACAACGAAATAAAAATTATTACAGTGAAACGGCGGCAGCATCATTAAAAATTAAAAAGTAGTTTGTAGCTTGCCGTCAGAGACTTCAAAGCTCAAAGGTATCATATTTATTTATAATCGTTCGTTACAGAATATTTTACTTCCTAATAATTTATTTCTGTCACGATTACAGACCGTATCATGGCTCTAGAAAACGTATGGTAACACGCATACAATACTGTGAAACGTTCTAATGACAAATTTATGCAAGATATTTGGGGTTTGCGACTTGAGAGTGATATTTACCGTTATGATTAGAACTGCTGCATGATACGCACTCGCATACGCAGCTAATGGTATTACAAATTCGATCTCATTAATGTACGGGAGGGAAACAGGGCAATAACTTGTTTGATTGGTGTTTCGCCTTCGGACATTTAGCAAGCATTTGACAGACGTACTCGGTTCCGTGTTTGCTAACACGTGTTGACTGTTGGTCAATGAACGTATTTGTCTACGCTATTCACATCCATGAAATGTTGTCAGTGGAAAGCTCTGATTTAACGTTGCACTTCTTCATTTCATTTTGTCACGAAACTCTGAATCAATTCATCCTTTTATCACAAAATGTGTTTTTTTTCACTAAGTTAAGTATTAGAAACGTAACACATTTATACTCAGATGGTAAGTGAAATTATTTTCGTCACATCACCTCGGGGAAAATTTCCAGCACAGCAACAAATTCACGTACTCCATATCGAATAAAAAGAATGTATCACTCCCGCTAGCCGTGTTTATTTAGATTTATGGAAGTTTGACCGGTTATTGGTGAGTGCTTGTACTCAAGCGTTGATGCAAGAGAGAAAGTTCATAATCCATATTCAACTACACAGATATACAGTATAGAAGAAACTTCTTGGCAGATTTAAACTGTGTGCCAGGCCGAGACTCGAACTCGGGACCTTAGCCTTTCGCGGGCAAGTGCTCTAGCAACTGAGCTACCCAAGTACGACTCACGCCTCGTCCTCACAGCTTTACTTCTGCCAGTACCTCATCTCCTACCTTTCAACAAGGTGTTACTAAAATTGTAATTATAATATTGTGTTAAGCACTGGCGGAAGTAAATATGTGAGGACAGGGCGTGAGTCGTGCTTGGGTAGCTCAGTTGGTAGAGCACTTGCCCGCGAAAGGCAAATGTCCCGAGTTCAAGTCTCGGCCTGGCACACAGTTTTAATCTGCTAGAAAGTTTCGTATCAGCGCACACTCCGCTGCAGAGTGAAAATCTCATTCTGGATACAGTATAGAACTTATCTTCCTTCCAGAGTGTATTCAGATCTCGCTGTCCCGCTGTCATAAATGAGAAATCATAAAATCACTGTTGGTGGCAGTTGAAACACGAACGAGATGATCACTGAAACGCCATCTGCAGGCTGCAAAAGAATACATGTAATCTGCCCGACGCGTCTGAACGCGTATTAAAAGGGCATCATCAGTAGGCGTCCTAGAAAATTACGTTATGTTGGCTAACTTTTCGTACCACACCTACCCACCATATCTTAGATACCATAAAAGAGGAAGCGGGATGGAATCGTGATTGGTAGTCACAATTTATAATTAAGACAGTTTATTGACATTACACCTTTTAAGGAATCTGACAATTACAAATTGTGGACCAGCCACTAGATAAAGCTTTACAAATACTATCAGAAACCCAACGTATTTAGTACTCAAAGAAACAGTTCCTTAACGGAAAGTTATAAAATCTTAATCTGCCAGTAATTTAAAGGAACGTTGAGCATACCATTTATAAATTACTTCACATAGCCACTTCATCAAACTCCTTAAAACCAGTTTTTACGTTAAGGTGGCCCCACTTAACATTCTTCACTAAAATACCCTTATAAACTTACTATTTCAATCCGTTAAAGAAGCACTTGTTAAGAGGTCAGTTACAAACTTAACGTTCCGTGGCACTAATAACCTTGGCTTTATTTTTTCTTATTAAGAAAACAAAATTACTGACAAACTTCAGAAATTCAAACTCCCATATAGGATTTCCCTCAAAATAAATATAATGAAAATAGTTACCAATAAAGGGTGACTTAATGTCACTTCAACACTAGTGCCAAGCTAAGATCCAATTGCATAACATGATAGAACCACTTAAATAAAAAGCAAGAGCAGAAACACTGATCTTTAAAAATTAATGTTCACGTGCTCAGACGTGTTAATAAAAGACTACTAGAAAGAGCCGCGCAAGGAACTTTGCTATACAATTTAAAGTTTAGTCAGTGTCCAGTCGCTAATATTTAAGGAAACAGGTTCGTATAAGAACAGGTTGCATAAAATATATTTATATGTATATATACCAGCATAACCCGACTTGGCGGAAGGAAGATAAGTACTGAACTTCGGAAGCCGGTATGTGAACAACTCCTGGTAGTGGCCAGGTTCTTAAACACATCCAGGCCTAGACCTCGGATGACATTTCACTCCCCGCCAAGGCGCTGGCACAATCAAAGGTTTTTGCGCGAATCACAAAGACATTCCATTAACTCTGAAACATAGAAACACTCTGCAGAACCTTTGTCTCGATATGTGGGTAAGCGTGTAAAGGAGCGCATTACACTACTGACCAATTCGTAACTTTGACCTTAACAATTATACACACGGACAACTGTATTAATGTAATGCAGGTTTGAAAATGCCAACATAAAATCATTTGATTACAAGAAACACAGACCACTAGTAAAGCTTGTGAGAAAACTTTCAAATAATGGCTGCCATTTAACTAACCCAACTGAACTCTTCCACACCAACTTAAAGTTTGACTGTGGAAATCTCGCCCTAACAATAAAATTTAAATGCCTGTGAGTGCGTCGGTCAACAAACAGTTTCACCGCTTCACTTCAAACTTTGTCCCCAGCGAAGTCACAGAACTTTTATCTCCAAGTTGCCCATGTCGCCAAACCGCCCGACCAATTTCACACCACAACATATAACAATCATCACACTCGTTCGGCAGCCGTTGACACTCGCCACCCAGCGAATGTCACAAGATCTCCAGAGTTACCCGTCGAAGCCTAACAACCCAATCCCTTCGCCTGCCAACCCGGAAGATAAAACATACGAAAAGCAAAGATAGCTTAGCTCAACCACAGTAGATCTCAACGATACATGAACAAAATAACACTTGCGCCAGCTCGCCACGGCTCAATAGATTTTGATTTTAGAGTGTTGTTCTTTTAGGGTCCATAGATTTCCTGTAAGTCTATTACTAACGGACGTAACATAGTGCACGATTCGATTGTATATGTGTTACACACCGACGCGGATGCGATGCGTGCCTTTGCATATGTACTGGCTATATAGTAAAGGATGATGTGGAAGCCTTAATCATGTAATAAATACTTGAAAATGATCAAGAGTCGCAGTAAGCTAACAGCACTGATAATAAATTTTACAGCCTGTGCCGCCCGGAGTGGCCGTGCGGTTATAGGCGCTACAGTCTGGAATCGCAAGACCGCTACTGTCGCAGATTCGAATCTTGCCTCGGGCATGGATGTGTGTGATGTCCTTAGGTTAGTTAGGTTTAAGTAGTTCTAAGTTCTAGGGGACTGATGACCTCAGAAGTTGAGTCACATAGTGCTCAGAGCCATTTGAACCATTGACAGCCTGTTTTCCTTCGTGAAACATTGAATTTAGATTTTGAAAAGTTCTCATAAGAAGTAAGGCTACTCATGAGCTCTCCAGTTCCAGACACACTAGAAAATAATATTATGTATCATCTACAATAATTTATTTTTAAAATCTGTATTGCAAATTCATATAACCTACCATGCTGAGCCAAATGAGTGCTGGAAGATGTCCAACCCTAATAGATGTCAATCAAAAAAAGAAAAAAAAAGAAAGAAAAACTGGTCGCATACGTGCACACACAAGCAAAGTATGTAAAAGGTACGCTGAAGAGCCAAAGAAACTGTTACACCTGACTAATATCTTGTGTGGTCCCAGCGAGCATGCAGAAGTGCCACAACACGGCGTGGCACGGACTCAACTAATGTCGGAAGTAGTGCTGTATGGAACTGACACCATGATTCCTGCAGGGCTGTCCATAAATCCGTAAGAGTACGTAGGGGTGGAGATCTCTTCTGAAGAGTACGTTGCAAGGCGTCCCAAATATGCTGAATAATGTTCATGTCTGGGAGTTTGATGGTTAGCGGAGTGTTTAACCTCAGAAGAGGGTTCCTAGAGCCACTCTGTAAAAATTCTGGATGTGTCAAGTGTCACTTTGTCGTGCTGGAATTGTCCAAGTCCGTCGGAATGCACAATGGACATGAATGGATGCAGGTGATCCGACAGGATGGCTACGTACGTGTCACTTGTCAGAGTCGTATCTAGACGTATCAGAGGTCCCATACCACTCCAACTGCGCACGTCCCATACCATTACAGAGCCTTCACCAGCTTGAACAGTTCCCCGTTGACATGGAGTGTCCAAGGATTCTTGAGGTTGTCTCCATACCCGCATCTGCTAGATACAATTTGAAACGAACTCGTCCGACCAGACATGTTTACAGTCATCAACAGTCCAATGTCAGTTTTGACGGCCCCGCGCGTGTTGTGAAGCTTGCAGTCATCAAGGGTACACGAGTGGGTCTTCGTCTCCGAAAACCCATATCGATGATGTTTTGTTGAATGGTTCGCATGCTGACACTTGTTGTTGGCCTGGCACTGACATCTGCACCAATTTACGGAAAGGTTGCACTTGTGTCACGTTAAACGATTCTCTTCAGTCGTCGTTGGTCCCGTTCTTGCAGGATCTTTTTCCGCCCGTAGCGTTGTTAGAGATTTGATGTTTTACGGAATTCGTGATATTCATGGTGCACTCGTGAGACGGCCGTTCGGGGAAATCCCCAGTTCCTTGCCGGCTATAACATCACGTTGAAACTCACTTAAATTCTGACAACCTGCCATTGTACCCGCACTAACGGATCTAACAACTGTACCAGACACTTGTTTTCCTGTATAGGCGTTGCCGACCGCAGCGCCCTGATGTGGCAGTTTACAAATACCCTGTTTTTTGAATACGCATGCGTTTACCATTTTCTTTCGCGCTTCAGTGCACCATTCAAAGTAAAAGCAAACCACGATAATGAAATAAGCTTTATACGTAAGAATTGAGAAACAAAGCAGATAGCACAGTTTTGAAATTTATCGCAAACTCACATACAATCATACCCCAAAACGATTGAAAACGATGCGGGACCGATACAGACAAGAAACACGAGAGCATTAGAGCAGCAAGAGAGGGCTCATTAAAAAAGCAGTATTACCGAAATACTAGGTAGGCCGATGGGTCACGTTAACCAACCCTTCTATAGCTAAAGAGAAGTAAAAGAAATTCTTGACAGTTTATCAGGGGCCGTTTCAGCTGATCGTGATGCCGTCACCGGTAAACTTAAAGCTACAGCTTCCAAATCGGACCACGATCATTCATAGACATTAGTGTCCTCCCTTTTAGAGGTATCATCGATCTGTTGCCTACTCCGCAGGCAGACGGATACATAAGGGAAGTAGTGAAAGAGGCAGGAAATTCAGGGCAGCAAAATCGCTATCCTGACGCATCACTATGTACTTCGCGCACGATCCGGGACTAGACTTTCCTCTGCCGTAGGTAATGGAGTAGTTCCACCCTATGACAAGAGAAGGCAGTTCCAGCCCCAAGCATCGATCCCAGGACTATGGGGAAAAGGAGCATGAAGATATGCTGGTGCAACATGACGACAGAACTTGAGCAACGTCTAAGCTGGGCCTATGAAAAATGTGCCATTCACACCAGGTACAGACAATACGTAGTTGTGAGAAACTTTCATTTTTCCGCCACCAGGAAGTCCTGACAATATGCCTGGAGGGAATAAGGAGGAATTCTACTTCAGAGTAGGCTCACATTATGTGTACTTAGTTGCACAACCCGTATGCATAATTGTCACCTTGTACGAAGTATACCAACAAGGTGGTAAACAACGTATGAAAGTACAATGACAAGCAATGTTAATTTATGGGATCCACTGAGAAATTTCCAGACCCACTTTGCGGCTACCCGCTACTGTAACAGGAACCACTACCTTAGACCTCACCCACGTCTCAATTTACTTACTCGACCCACCGCTAAGTATTCTGTCTGCCGAGAATCTTACATATCTCAATAACATATCAGGCCCTAACCTCCTCGCCTCTCTAGGTAGAATGATAGGAACTCAGATTGGCCGCATAACAGTGGAATGCGTACTGGAACAAGTGATGTAATACAGGGAACAGCATCATCGTCACCTCCACACGATAGGGACCTCTACTTCAGCCACCTGTGTAATTCTTGCAGTTATTTGCATTGTATACTGTCAGTTCAAAGGAAAGGTCAACCAAATCCGAACACTGCCCACCTTCAGCCTGCAGCTCCTGAGCAGTACCCATGACACCACCAAAGGCTTACCCCCTCCAAGGAAGAAATCGTACCTAAGCAAAGAACGAACGAGAAAGCCAGGCACGAAGTGTAATCGAACGCGAAACCTCGTATAATATGCCCAGTCCACAGGAGATTGGCTGAAAAAGTATAGTGTATGGAACTATGAATAATGGTGCTTGAGTTTCAGTTTATCCAAATCTGGGTACCAGATTTCCGTAGGAGGTAAAAAAATGTACAATCTCAAGACTCACAACAGAGGCTGGAGCAGACTAATCCGCTGGGTGTGGGACTGGGGACACATGATGTCAGCAGTCACCCTGTAGAATAAGCTGTTACATCGAGACTGCCCGGAACGGCTACTGCGAGTGACCTACTGCCTGTTATGACACCTGGTCGCGTACGGTAAGACGCCAGTACCTTACCAAATATTGGCACGAAGAGTAGCTTCGCCCCATGCAGATCGAGCAGCTACTTTTGCCGCAGCTGGGACCGGAAGCCCTCACAGTCGCCAAAGTTCCTGCCTTGGGAACTGCTCTCTGGCATGTCACCAGCCAATTAGACACGTCGAGGCCCTCCGACCAGTGCTACAACTTGGGCCTTCTGCGCTCTGGGGCAAAGAGCACTTCGCAGCCAGTGTCGTCCTCGCCGCCGCCTTTCCGTAACGCAGCAGTAGCAGCTGCCGTGAGCTCCTAGTCAGCGCCGGCCGATGTGGCCGTGCTGTTCTAGGCGCTTCAGTCTGGAACCGCGTGACCGCTACGGTCGCAGGTTCGAACCCTGACTCGGGTGTGTGATGTCCTTAGGTTAGTTACGTTTAAGTAGTTGTAAGTTCTAGGGGACTGATGACCACAGATGTTAAGTCCCACAGTGCTCAGTGCCAATTGAACCATTTGAATCCTAGTCAGCACATGGGGCTAACACAACCAGCCCATTGGAATCAAAGGCTAACCAGTTAAATATTGTTAATAATGCAGTGTTGCAGTTCACCAACACCTTTCTCAATATTGTTGGACCTCCTGCTTCACCAGTACCATCCCACAGCCTTCCGCTCGCCTTAAATATCTATGAAGTTCAAGTTCTAAGATACACTTCACTTTTCGTGAGTGAATATTTGAACTGTGAGTGTAATTCTTTCGCTAGTTGTACTCCACCATTTAATGATGCAGTACACTTTTAGAAGTGGCGAGTAGGTGGATATGGTACTTGCGAACAAGTTTACAGTTTACTGCTGGTAGAAAATATAATAGGACCTTCTAATGAAATTTCTGTCCCCAACTTCGTCGTCGGAATGAGAAAATAATTTTTTGACACGTCACCCACATTGGAAGAAAGAATCATCTTAATGATGGAAGTGAGAGGTCGTACGGAAAGATTTAACTGTTCCCTTTGCCGGCCGTGGTGGACGAGCTGTTCTAGGCGCTTCAGTCTGGAACCGCGCGACCGCTACGTTCGCAGGTTCCAATCCTGCCTCGGGCGTGGATGTTTGTGATGCCCGATTAGTTAGGTTTCAGTAGATCTAAGTTCTAGGGGACTGATGACCTCAGATGTTAAGTCCCATAGTGCTCAGAGCTATTTGAACCATTTTTTGAACCGTTCCTTTTTCCCTGATCTATTCGAGAGTGGGACGGTAGAGAAGTAGCTTGAAGGTGGATCAGTGAACCCTCTGCTAGGTGCTTAATAATGAACTGCAAAGTTATCATGTAGATGTAGAGGTGGATGCCTACAAGTACCGCAACTGAAACGAATCGATTCTCTTCTTTTCCAGTTTTTTTCATAGCACATGAAACACTTCCGTACAATTCTGTGTTCCAACTTACATTATCAGAACTTTCTTCCTCAAATTAATGTCTATACTTGGTACTAACTGACTACTTCTTCCTCTCTTCGCCTGTACTGGTCTGCTTTTTATGACTTCCTTGATTCGTCCGTGATGCTTTAGTTTGCTACCAAGATAGCAGAATTCCTTCACTTTATTTACTTCTTACTCACTAATACTGATGCAAACTTCTTCGCTTATCTCGTATCTGCTAATCCGCATTACTTACAACTTTCTTTGATTTTCCGTCAATCTCTAGTGTGTAAACAGTTCATTCCAATCAATATATCCTGCAATTCTTCTTCACCTTCACTGATGGTAACGATGTCATCCGCTCACCTTGAATTTTAATGCCAATCCTAGAGCTCTCTTTTATTTTTCGATGTATAAATTGAACAGTGGTGACAGAAGACCGCATTCCTGTCTTACACTTTCATAATTCCTGCACTTAATTCTAGGTCTTTAATTGTTATTATTACTATTAGTTCTTTGTATGTGTACTGTATAAAAAAAGCTGTAATTTAATGTTGGTACCAAAAATATCAACAACATCTTGACCGATTTACTTCAGATTTTTACGCCATTTTTAACATTTTTAGTGCATAAATACATTTTTTGAGTCATCAGACCTCTGGATGTTTCGATGCAGCCCGCCACAAATTCCTCTGTTGTGCCAATCTCTTCTTCTTAGGCGGGCACTTGCAACCTACATCCTCAATTATTTGCAGGATGTATTCCAATCCTTGTCTTCATCAAGAGATTTTATGTTCTACAACTCCATGTAGTACCATGAAAGACATTTCCTCATGTCTTAATTAAGGGCCGGCCGCGGTGGTCTAGCGGTTCTGGCGCTGCAGTCCGGAACGTCGGGACTGCTACGGTCGCACGTTCGAATCCTGCCTCGGGCATGGGTGTGTGTGATGTCCTTAGGTTAGTTAGGTTTAAGTAGTTCTAAGTTCTAGGGGACTTATGACCTAAGATGTTGAGTCCCATAGTGCTCAGAGCCATTTGAAGCATCTTAATTAAAGTTTTACCATACTGTCCCTTCTTCTTGTGTATCCCAGATATTTTCTTCCTCGCCGTTTCTTCGTAGAGACTCTTCGGTACTTACCTTAAGAGTTCACCTAATTTTAAGATTCTTCTTTAGCAGCACAGCTCAAATACTTAGATTCTCTTCAGTTCCAGTTTGCCATAGAGCTTGTTTCACTAACATACAATGCTGTGCTCCGAAAGTACGTTCTTAGTAATTTCTTCCTCAAATTAAGGCTCATGTTTGATGCTAATAGACTTGTCTTAGCCAAGAATGCCCTTTTTGGCAGTGCTAGTCTGCTTTTGACGTCGTCCATGCTCCGTCGGTCAATGGTTATTTTGCCACCTAGGTAGCAGAATTCCATAACTTTATCTACTTCGTGACCATCTATCCTGATGTTAAGTTTCTCGCTTTTCTCATTTCTGCTGCCACTCAATACTTTCGTCTGTCTTCGAATTACTCTCAGTCCATATGCTTTGCCCACTAAATTGTTCATTCAATTCATAAGATCGTTTAATTCTTCTTCACTTTCGCTCTGATTAGCAATGTCATCAACGAATCGTATCATTGATATCCTTCCACCTCCAACTTTAATTCCACTCTTGAACCTTTCTTGTATTTCTGTCATTGCTTCTTCGATGTATGGACTGAACAGTAAGGATGAAAGTCTACATCCTTGTCTCACACTCATTTGTTTTTCGGTTTCTTTACATTTTTCGTGGATCATTTTCACCTTAGCATCCTTGCACTTCATATTTATTTCACTCGTAAGCGACTTGCATTTCTATAATTCTTTATCTCCATGAACTTTTTTGTACTTCCTTCTTTCATTGATCAGCGGGAGTACACTCGTGTGCAGAAAGCACAGAACACCTTGAACTACTAGACTTTTCCCAGGACATGTACAATAGTATGTTCTGCAGAAATAGTTAGCATTTCAGTCACCTCGGTTCAACATGTGTCCCCTTTCCTAGTAGGCACAGCGAAATAATTTGTTAGATGCGAGATGCCATCGACGCATAAAAGGTGGAAGTTGCGTCCTGTGCTATAGCCATCTGTGCTGCAGTCTCCTGATTCCTCTGTGGTGATTGCCATTGGGTCACAGTGCTGCGTCCGTCGTTTCACCACACCCCACAATTTTCGATTGACGACAAATATGGTGATATGGCGGGCCAGCGAAATGCTGACATCCTATGACACCAATAAGTCGCCTCGTCGGGCAGCAACGTGTGGTCATTCCTTGTCTTGCTCAAAAATGGCGTCGTGAGCGTTGTTCGGAAATGCCATGGCTACGGGTCGCAGTATAACATTCACTTAGACAAGCACCAACTGTGATTTATGGTTGTACCCCGTACCACCATACACCATAATGCCTTGAGTTTGCACTATATATCTTGTGCGAATGGAGTCACTGTGATGCCGCTCGCATGCCTGCCGCGAACCAAAATGCGGCCATCTTTTTCAAAGGAATGGAACCTGCATTCGTTCGAAAATACTGTCTGATGCCATTTTTGTCTCTACTGGCGTCTGTCCATAGACCATTGCTGTCTAACATGTTCCTGCACATTCGTCAAAGATAGTGGGAGAGGTGGACTACGAGCACGTAACCCATGCCATAATAAACAGCGATGGGCTGTCATCCTTTATAGTGTAAGACCTGTGAAGACATCGAAAAAGATATGATTGTCGGAAGGACAGACTCAGCATACAGGAAAGTCAAAACAACCTTTGGTGACATTAAAAGCAACGGTGGTAACATTAAGAGTGCAACGGGAATTCCACTGTTAAATGCAGAGGAGAGAGCAGACAGGTGGAAAGAATACATTGAAAGCCTCTATGAGGGTGAAGATTTGTCTGATGTGATAGAAGAAGAAACAGGAGTCGATTTAGAAGAGATAGGGGATCCAGTATTAGAATCGGAATTTAAAAGAGCTTTGGAGGACTTACGGTCAAATAAGGCAGAAGGGATAGATAACATTCCATCAGAATTTCTGATATCATTGGGGGAAGTGGCAACAAAACGACTATTCACGTTGGTGTGTAGAATATATGAGTCTGGCGATATACCATCTGACTTTCGGAAAAGCATCATCCACACAATTCCGAAGACGGCAAGAGCTGACAAGTGCGAGAATTATCGCACAATCAGCTTAACAGCATGCATCGAAGCTGCTTACAAGAATAATATACAGAAGAATCGAAAAGAAAATAGAGAATGCGCTAGGTGACGATCAGTTTGGCTTTAGGAAAAGTAAAGGGACGAGAGAGGCAATTCTGACTTTACGGCTAATAATGGAAGCTTGGCTGAAGAAAAATCAAGACACTTTCATAGGATTTGTCGACCTGGAAAAAGCGTTCGACAATATAAAATGGTGGAAGCTGTTCGAGATTCTGAAAAAAGTTGTGGTAAGCTATAGGGAGAGACGGGTCATATACAATACGTACAACAACCAAGAGGGAATAATAAGAGTGGACGATCAAGAACGAAGTGCTCGTATTAAGAAGGATGTAAGACAAGGCTGTAGCCTTTCGCCCCTACTCTTCACTCTGTACATCGAGGAAGCAATGATGGAAATAAAAGAAAGGTTCTGAAGTGGAATTAAAATACAAGGTGAAAGGATATTAATGATACGATTCGCTGATGACATTGCTATCCTGAGTGAAAGTGAAGAAGAATTAAATGATCTGCCGAACGGAATGAACAGTCTAATGAGTACACAGTATGGTTTGACAGTAAATCGGAGAGAGACGAAGGTAATGAGAAGTAGTAGAAATGAGAACAGCGAGAAACCTAACATCAGGATTGATGGTCGAGAAGTCAATGAAGTTAAGGAATTCTGCTACCTAGGCAGTAAAATAACCAATGACGGACGGAGCAAGGGGGACATCAAAAGCAGACTCGCTATGGCAAAAAAAGCATTTCTGGCCAAGAGAAGTCTACTAATATCAAATACCGGCCTTAATTTGAGGAATAAATTTCTGAGGATGTACGTCTGGAGTACAGCATTGTACGGTAGTGAAACATGGACTGTGGGAAAACCGGAACAGAAGAGAATCGAAGCATTTGAGATGTGGTGCTATAGACGAATGTTGAAAATTAGGTGGACTGATAAGGTAAGAAATGAGGAGGTTCTACGCAGAATCAGAAAGGAAAGAATATGTGGAAAACACTGATAAGGAGAAGAGACATGATGATAGGACATCTGCTAAGACATGAGGGAATGACTCCCATGGTACTAGAGGGAGCTGTAGAGGGCAAAAACTGTAGAGGAAGACAGGGATTGGAATACGTCAAGCAAATAATTGAGGACGTAGGTTGCAAGTGCTACTCTGAGATGGAGAGGTTAGGAAAGGAAAAGAATTCGTGGTGGGCTGCATCAAACCAGTCAGTAGACTGATGACCAAAAAAAAAAAAAAAAAAAACGTGTTACGCTGTTCCATTGCTGCCCCGGAACCGGGGAGGACGCAGATCTGTCCGACAGTGCTATTCGGATGTGGTGTCGATCTTCCTGGGGGGCGGTCTGGCTAATGCGACATGACCCATGTTGTCGTGTTCTGCGGCCTCCCGTGAACAACTCTGCACACACTCGTTGCCCTGCCGCAGTATTTCCTCTCACACGTGTCGATGAATCACATTCTCACACATCAATAATACATCCCTTTAAAACTCACTGATTTAACAGAACGGTTCGCCCATACGTTTGCGAAACATCCTGCACGTCTGTTCAAGTCACACTAATTCATTACCTTCGGATTAAAATGACGATAAGAGCCGCAGAGACATTTTATCCGTAGGTGGTGTTGGGCCCCGATATCGACATTGTCCTTGAACCTGAGAGCCGATGTGTTTCAAATGTTAATCACTTGTGCTGAGCCGGCCGTGGTGGCCGAGCGGTTCTAGGCGCTTCAGTCCGGAACCGCACTGCTGCTACGGTCGCAGGTTCGAATCCTGCTTCGGGCATGGATGTGTGTGATGTCCTTAGGTTAGTTAGGTTTAAGTAGTTCGAAGTCTCGGGGACTGATGACCTCAGATCTTAAGTCCCATAGTGCTGAGAGCCATTTGAACCATTAGTGCAGAACATACTAATGTACATGTCCTGTGAATATGAACATCCTATCTCTAGTCCTTAAGGGTGGTCCGTTTTTTCTAAAACTGAATGTACCCATGGGTTTATCACAGTTACTTTACTTGTATGTATGGTATTCTTTCCAAATTCTGTGATTGCCCTTTTTAAAGATGTCCATTCCTCTTCAACTTAACTGCCTACTGAGCTATTTCTTATCGCAGTAGCTACAGATCCTGACAGTTTCAAGCATCTGTCTTCGTTCCTTAGTACTTCCGTAACAGACTTCTTTCCGCATTGATTCTTCTCGACTAGTCCCTTAAGCTTCATCCTACACTTCATCACTACTGAATTGTGATCTGGGTCTGTATCTGCTCTTGGGTACGCCTTACAACGCAGTATGCGAGTCTGGACCCCCTGCCTGACGATATGTAATCAAAGTGAAATCGAATCTCCCAGCTTTTCCTAGGATACCTTCTCCTTTTGTGCTCGGTGAAGAGAGTATACGTTGTTAATAGCTGAAACTAGTGTCTCTCCATTTCTACTACCAAGTCTACGTACCGAAGTTCTTCTACTCCTTCCTGCATTGCAACTCCCTTGAGTTCTATATTTTCATCTTCCTTTACGTTCTGTGTTACCCTTTCAATAATCTAATATGTACTGTCCATCTCTCCATCTTCGTCTCGTGAAATCAGTATGTATGCCTGATCGTTGCCAGTGTTGCTGTGCTGTCGCTTCTGATGATAACAACCCTATCACTGAACTGTTCACAATAACTCACTCTCTGCTTTGCCTCCCTATCAATAATGAATCCTACTCCCATTACACTATTCTCTGCTGCTGTTGATATTACCCTTTATCCGTCGGACCGAATTCCTCGTTTTCTTTCCATTTCAGTTTCCGACCCCACTGCAAGTAGATTGAGCTTGACCATTTCCTTTTCCAATTTTTTTAGCTTCCCTACCATGTTAAAACTTCTGGCATTTCAAGCCCTGAATTGAAGAACATTGTCCTTTCGTTGGTCCTTTGGTCTGTTTCTCATGGTCACCTCCATATTGGCAGTCCCCTCCCACTGATCGGAATGGGGTATTAGTCGGGAAACTTTTTCCAATGATGAGATGACCACAGCACTTTTTCAGTTACAGGCCTCATGACTTTCTAATACACGTTATGCGTCTTTAATGCAGTGATTTCCATTACCTTGTGCATCCTCATCCCGTTGATCATAGCTGTTTCTTCCCACCCCATGGGCAATAGAGTTCCCCGAACCTAAGTCTGCTTCTCCAACCACTTTGACAATGCCGATGATTGCATAAGGGTGACTTCTCATGTCTGTGGTCTTCGGCTGCCTTTGCTCATGATTTTTATTCAAAATTAGTGACTGACCACATTTCAGTTTCTAACCAATGTAGCATCCCAATACCATGCGCGCTTTTTAATGGGAAATGTTTTTAACAAATATCATGGAAGGTTCTTGACTGATTGACTTCAGATCTTTATACAATACTAATAAAAGTTGGAACACAGATATGTTAGATATTTTTAATACATACTGTATCCACACCACACAGAAATATATAAAATTTGTACTTTTATTTTAAGGCTATTACCAAGCATCCGGAAAAGTTCTAGGCTCATTTACGTACTCAAGCTTTTTTAACACGATACTGTAATAACATAATCTCGAACATCCTGATTGAGTTACTTCAGATTGTTGCACCGTACCATGATAATATACAGATGGACACATGTCACATTTTCATTTATATATATATATATATATATATATATATATATATATATATATAATGTGTGTATATATATAAAATACAAAAATGAAACTTTTTACTAAAATTGTCGAAAACTGCTTCTCTGGCCGACTGCGGGGGCCTAGCGGTTCTAGGCGCTTCAGTGAAGAACCGCGCGACTTCTACAGTCGCAGGTTCGAATTCTGCCTCGGGCATGGATGGGTGTGATGCCCTTTGGTCAGTTAGGTTTGAGCAGCTCTAGGGGTCTGATGATCTCAGATGTTAAGTCCCATAGTGCTCAGAGCCATTTGAACCATTCTTCTGCTCCAATAAAAGTTGAGATGGACATATGGATAATATTTTAAACACATGTGGTATATAAGTATATAAGTACTTCAAAAATAGGAAAATTTTGGACACAAATGTTAAGTTCTTGAATGATTTACTTCAGGTTACTATATGCCATGTTCATAGTACGGACAGTCTTAGGCTGCATATTTTTAATATATGTTATATAAATATATATGTATTGTAGAAAGGGGAAATGATGTTAGGATCAATTTCAAAAAGTTCTTGGTCGATTTACTTAAAATATTTACACAATATTCTAATAAAGATTCTAATGGATACAGGTTGCGTATTTTTTGTATTTTACACGAATCCTTGCATCTACGTTACTACTTAAAGACATAGTTGTTACTGAATCTCGAAAATTCTTGACTGTGTTCCTTCAAAGTTTCAACGTTACTTTAATGAATGCTGGGATGTACAGAGGATACACATTTTTAATATATATGATATATTAATATATATGTACAACATAAAAGGCGAAAGTTTTTAGCAATAATTATGATACGTTCTTCAGAAAGTTACTTCAGATATTTACATAATACTGTAATAAACGTTTGGGAGAACATGAGCTACATAATTTTTTAAATGTATATGGTGTATAAATATATATATGATTCTATATAAAGAAAAAATGTTCTTTGCAAAAATCATGAATAGTTCGTGACCGATTTACTTCAAACGTTTACACAGTCGCCTAGCAAACATTTGGACAGTCACCGGTCAGAGACTTTTAATGAATATATATATATATATATATATATATATATATATATATATATATATATGTGTAGTACCTAATATGTAAGAATTGATAGCAAAAATTTCGAAACATTCTCAACCGACTCACTTCAAAGTCTTACACAAGCTTCTAACATACACGCAGACGGACTTACGATATATTTTTTTAAATAACAATGAAGAGGATTTCTGTTAAAATTACGAGAAAGAAAATGCTGTATTGTTTTCTTTCTTGCAGTCAGTTTTCACTTCGACAGCCAGGCATTTAAACCGTTAGTCAAATTATTTCTCACATTGGTATATAATCTTTCTCCTTTCCTACTACTTTTAACAACAATTGTATATACAGCTGTGTGCTCTTGTTTTCTTCTTCGCATTCGGTTTTAACAGAAAGGAAGAAAGTCGTATTTATAGTTTATCGGCTTGTGATTATAATAGTACTACCTAATCCGATTCGTCCGAGTATAATCATACCCATCTCTGGATTAAAACCATGTGAAATGTTGTCATTGAAGTTACTATCCTTACAGATCTAGCAGCTGGAGAGGTCCCTCTCATACCCCGTACACAGATGATACCGATCGATTTAACCATTCATTTTAAGTGACTTCAATTCCAAACAAAGTTTTGTTGGCAGTGACAATAAACAAGACTGAGAGGGGGAAGGAAAGAGAATGACGGAGACGAAGGATGAACTGGACATAGGCAGAAGCAGGTAGACAGAGGAGTGAGTAGCAAGTAGAGAGGTAGGGAGTATGAGCAGGTGGAAACAAGAGGAGTGAGGAGGTGATGGACAGAGAGAGGGAGGGAGAGGAGGAGGAGAAGGTGGGTAGAGAGAGGGGGAGGAGGACGATGAGATGGACAAAGAGATGGGAGAGGATGAGATTGACAGGAAGTGGGGAGAATTCCGAAAATCTTGCACCAATTTTGACAAATGCTTTTCTCATTTACTCTCACGAATCCTGTAACTGTATCTTTTTTTAAGTCTTGCTTCCGCTATTGAGTGAAAAGCCAGGACTGCATCTCTGATGAATTTCTTCATCTGTGGCGCTGCAGCCCTTGGTTAGATCTGGCGACCTCAACTTTTTCTCCATGCATTGTGTCTTTTTTGGCCGCACCGCGGACTCCCACGATGGTGATATTACATCATCAATCCAACCTCATCTAGATCTTCCTTTACGTCTAGCAGCATCGTTCATACTTATCACTATCTTATCTTGTATTCTATCCTTCGCCATTCACTCCACGTTTCTCAGCCACCGTATTCGTTCTGATTTGACAAATTTTACTATACCTCTTCCCGGTATTAATGATTGTAGCTGCGTGTTTTAGCGTATACTGCAGCCTTCTTCCGCAGTTATTGGGTAATAAATTTTACGTAATACTTTTCGCTTAAAGATGCTTAGGCCGTTTTCGTCATCTTCTGTCAGCTCTTCATACCTCTACCCATACGAGGCAACTGGTGGAGGTAGGGAGTTTTGTACTTTCAGAATATCGTTCCGAACCGAATCAGTGCATACAACTAAACCAGAGGGGTTTCAGTGCAGCACTGATAACTGGGCACATGCGTATAATTTCTTCGTAAATTTTACAGGATTTTGTAATCACAGAAGTATCGTCACATATCCTATCAACCCTTGAGGTTTTATTTACATTCCCTCTCCCCTTCTGAGTACTTTACATTTTATGTCAGGCAGAGCAGATATCATCTAAATGGGTCTATAACTCATACCTTTGGACTTCTGACACACCGTATGAACTGGAACGACCTGCTTCATTTTCATGTTACGCGGCACACTTCGTTCTTCATGCATACTGCGTTCCTACAGGACTAAATGACATTCCTGACATTATCGTGAATCACCACCCACTACCGCTCTCCGCAGTGCAGGCAGGAAGTATTCACGCAGAACCCTCAGTTTGAACGTAAAAGCGCAGTTACTCTCCGAAATGAAACGATTTGGCTCTAAATGCAAGCTGGCGTTACCACCGTGTTTAAGAGGCACAAGTGCGAAATGGGAGCTACACCGGATACTCAGTGTGAGTATTCCACGGAATATTCGGCGGAATGTGATTCCAGTCGTAACCAATGGCAGCCAGTCACGTCTTCGTTTGCCGAATGTTCACTGCGAACTTGCTCGTAAAGGACGGCGACTCTCCCGGCGTCAAGTGCGTGCGTTTACGAGGCCGTAAAGAGGAAGGGAGGCCGCGAGACTTGAAAGTCGCGCTGCGGTGTCTGCCGGCGGAGCAGTGCTTGGGCGATGCCCTCGCATCTGTGCTACACGAACTTCGTTACATGAGATTTTTAAATGAAGGGAATACAACACACAGCGAATGAATTTTAGTAGTACATCTTTCGATAGTCACACCTATGTTCAGTTTTTGAGAGAACAAACACTGGATTTCTGAGTTGTGATTTTAAAAATTATAAAAACCGTAACAAATGTTACAGAGTTCCAAAGAAATTTCTTGACCTGCAACAGGAGATAGACCCGAAAATACCTTGAAAGTCCTTAAATCACCTTAACACCTTGCGGACAGATACCGAGTTTACCAGTGTTTCCGCTCCATCCTTAAGCTACAAATATCGAGATAACACGTTTTTTCTACACGTCGTCTGTAGATGCCATCTGGTTTTATTTACATCTACTTCTGCCATTACCGATGATGGTTGATGAGGGTTGGTCTGTGGGGCGCTCAACTGCGCGGTCATCGGCGCTCGTACAAACTCCTAATCCTTGCTCAGTCTAATTTTAGCCACTTTGACAAATGATGAGGACAACATAAACATCCAGTTCCTGGGCAGAGAAAATCCCCAACCAGGCTGGCAGTTGAACCCGGGACCCCGTGAGAACTTTCTCCGGGAAGAGACCGAGAGGACACTCTCTATCTATCGCTTGAGCCTTGTCCCGCAGTGACGCAGTGTCAGCCATGGTTAAGGGGTGGTCGGATGCCCTTCCTGCCGCCACCACGTACCCCCCCCCTCCCCCTCTCCGCGACGGAATTAGTGTACCCCAACTGTCTGCATTGAGTGTAATCTATGGAATAGTGTGAATGTGTTCAGATGTCTGCGAGCCGTGTAACTGAGGATGAACATGGGGACCAGCCCGGTATTCACCTAGCAGTATGTGGAAAACCGCCTATAAACCACATCCAGGCTGGCTGGCACGTTGGCACTCGTCGTTAATCGGCCGGGCGGTTTCAATCTGGTGCCGGCGCGCCCACCCGAGTCCAGGAAGCAGCGCGTTAGCGCTCTCGGCTACCCTGGCGGGTAGACCGAGAGGACACTGTAACACCTAAAATATTAGTACACTTTATTACAGCATACATAAGAAGAATTATTTAACTTTGTACAATCCACTTCTAATAGTGCCATGAGGATTTACAACTGCCTCCGAATATTAATGTATTACGTGGTACAGACGAATTACAAGTCTATCACTGAGAATAGCTTCATATAGTGTTGTGCCTAATACATTGATAGCGCTGCTTGCCGACTAGAAGACGTTGCTGTTGTCTTCGTCGATGATTGCGGACTGGCTGAGTGGTACTGTGCTCGGCCATAAGTAGAAAATGTATTGCGGCGGCGTAGCGAAAGGTTTCTTGGTGTGGCTGCGCAGGTGCTGCTCTCATTCGTCGATGTGGCTTGCAGCGACTTCCTTTCCTTGCAGTTACACTGCGAAGTACCATCCTTGCTTTGGCACCTCGCTCCTCAGACGATACCACATTCACACCAATTGTCAATGTATCAAACTGGATTGCCTCCACGTACTTTGGCTTATTTAAGGATTTGATTGTATCACTGTCTTCGCCATGATCATTCTACTATTGTTAGAGATGTCCCTATCCAAAAAACGGCAGAAAATGAATACATCGGAAATACTTTTAGGGTATTCTGAAGACGATTATTCACATGCTCCTAGCGAGAATGAAGATCGGGATAACTCCCTAAAACGAAACTTAGGACGATTGTAGCGATAGTGACATCATAAGATCTCTAAAGAAGCCTCCGGTAACAGTTTTTTCAAGTGATTTCAAAATTACGATGGATGTGACTCTGTTCTTATGAATGCTTCGTTTTGTCATCATATTATAGTGTGTACCCTTTGGAGAGGGCTCCCGAGTCTTACTCGGGCGATAGCTATGTCAGCGCACAAGTGAGACTTATGAGCCGTTCGTAATATATAAATACATACGCTACCAGAAAGACGCCGTCGATATTGATCCGATGATGGCATATGCCACCTATTGGCAACAAATATTCTGATAATGGCTACCTCAATACTGATTTTTTGCTTCAGATTACAGAGCCTTTTGACTCTTTCATAAGCCAGACACGGAACTAGTTTCACCAACTGCGACATGGTCGCGTATACAAACAGTGATCCAATACTGTTAAATGTTTTTATTCCAGTCTTTGATCACAATACGAATTCTGCAGACGATGACCGGTTTCATTGCGTAATGACCATCTTCAGATCTTTTTTACACCATGTCCTAAAGCGTCACATAGACATTTCATCTTTCATAGACAATTAAGAGGTTTCTACAGGCAATGTAATGAAAGCATTCCGTCTTAAGGCCACGAGTGGCTCACCGGGACCATCCGACCGCCGTGTTCCCTGTGGAGGATGCGGATAGGAGGGGCGCGGGGTCAACACACCGCTCTCCTGGTCGTTATGATGGTATTCTGGACCGAAGCCGCTACTATTCGGTCGAGTAGCTCCTAAATTGGCATCACGAGGCTCAGTGCACACCGAAAAATTGCAACAGTGCATGGTTGCCTGGATGGTGACCCATCCAAGTGCCGACCACGCCCGATAGCGCTTAACTTCGGCGATCTGACGGGAACCGGTGTATCCACTGCGGTAAGACCGTTGCCCCTACAGGCAATGTAATACGTATATTCATTGTTGACCGTAAATTCACCATAAAAAGTATCGGTCCTATTATATTCATATATTTCCTTTTAATAATTTCATATGGGTAACTCTTTTCGTCTTTTAATGTATCACAATTTTTTTCCATGATAGTTATCAATTTTAAAAGCTTGCTACATGTATTTTACATAATGTGTTTTTATCAGATTATGTTTTTTTGCATGAATGATGACTACATCTAAGCCGACAGTAGCGATATCTAGGGATGATGTAGGCCAACAGATTTTTGGTAGCTACTGTACTTCAGTAGCCAGTTGCAATAATTACTGTGTGGACGATGCGCCCTATTCTACACCTTATTTTAGATCTATATGACGATGCTATGCTGATTATATTTATATGTTTTGACGATGCCATTATCGTATCGCTCTAGGACATGGTGTAAAAAAGGCACGTTTTACCATATTTTCTGTACATCTCCCTTGGTTGTATGATAGTATATTGTGATACCTATTGCTGTATTATGTTGAAAGACACACTGCTCACTAGGTGTGTATATTTGTATATTATAGATCTGAGGCAGGTCATTACGGACTAAAACCGGTCATCGTCTAAGGAATTCAAATTGTGACCAAAGGCTGAAATAAAAAACATTGGACAGTATTGCATCACTGTTTGTATACGCGACCATGTTGCAGTTCGTGAGACACTCATAGCGCTTACCAGTGACGGTACAGGTAACCGGACCGGAAGCACCTGTCTCTTCGAATACATATGGGCCTATGAAAAATGATGCCGTAAACCAGCACCACAAAGTGACCTTTTAAGGATGAAGTGATACTGGTTGATATGCGTGTGGATTTTCCATTGCCCATATTCGACAGTTCTGTGTATTGGCGTATCCTTGGGAAGGAAGTGGGCTCGCCGACCGTTGTGGCCAAGCGGTTCTAGGCGCTTCAGTCCGGAACCGCGCTGCTGCTACAGTCGCAGGTTCGAATCCTGCCTCTGGCATGTATGTGTGTGATGTCCTTAGGTTAGTTAGGTTTAAGTAGTTCTAAGTTCTAGGGGACTGATGACCTCAGATGTTAAGTCCCATAGTGCTGAGAGCCACTTGAACCATTTTGAAGTGGGCTCTGTCTGTCAACAAAATCTTCCACGGCCAGTCATTGTCCACTTCCATGCGAGCAAGAAATTCTAGCCTGCCGAAGTGGCCGTGCGGTTAAAGGCACTGCAGCCTGGAACCGCAAGACCGCTACGGTCGCAGGTTCGAATCCTGCCTCGGGCATGGATGTTTGTGATGTCCTTAGGTTAGTTAGGTTTAAATAGTTCTAAGTTCTAGGGGACTAATGACCTCAGCAGTTGAGTCCCATAGTGCTCAGAGCCATTTGAACCATTTGAACCAAGAAATTCTAAAGCAAAGATCTCTCTCGCTGGCAGGTCAACGGGAAGCAACAGGTGCACATAGGTAATTTTGAATAGATAGGAAAAAAGAATGTTTCGCTGGATTTTACGCACTGTGGTCACGGGTTTGTCCAATGTTCGGGCAATTCTCCGTGCACTACACGTATGCACGCCACCACTCGTCTCCCCATGCATTGCTATGGCCACTCCTTCCACTGACGTCGAATCCATTCGTTTCATCCCTCTACCAGGTTGCACACAAAAGGAACCCGTCTTTTCGAATTTTCGAATCATTTTCTCCAGCCCACGGCAGTCATCGGACCAACGACTTTTTACAAACCATTCAGTGTCCGGAACTTCTGAAAGCGACCTGTGCACAGTCATCATTCTTGTAATACAGCTTTACAAGGAGAACGCGATCCTGCAGTGAGACAGTCATGGCGAACGTCACAGACGCAAAATGAGGGAAAGCGGTGTACCCGGCGTATATATACCAACTTCAATAGGTCGTGCGCATGACAAGTGTTTTCATTTACGTATTCTGACACATAGAGCGCCATCTATTGGTCAATATTTACACTATGTTTTTCTTCTTCCGATAATAATCCGTTGCAGTTTGACGTCATTCTGACCAGTAGTGTTACTTCTACTGCGTTTTGAAAGTTTATAATCACCCTGTATCTCAATCAGGTTTGCAGCAAATTATATGACTCAATGATATCTGTAAATTGTTTATAATCTTTACAGGTACAATGTGACTACATTATAACAAAATAAATTATCCTAGAAGACTTTACACTTATACCGTCTATCATCAAAATATGTTCAAATGTGTGTGAACTGTTATGGGACTTAACTGCTAAGGTCATCAGTCCTTAAGTTTACACACTACTTAACCTAATTTATCCTAAGGACAAACACGCACACCCATGCCCGAGGGAGGACTCGAACCTCCTCCGGGACCAGCCGCACGTCTATCATCGCTTTTAGTTTTGATAATGGCTTCCGTTCGGTGAACAAGAAGGTCCAAAATTTTCTTGCGGACAAAATGTCGAAATGAAGCCGCACGCTGGAAATGAACTGCCTTAGAGCTACCAAATTGCGAAGATGTTCCTCAGACATTTCATATACGAATACGATCGTATGATTTAGGGGGTCAGCTGAAGTGCGATAGAATGTCTGCGAGTTCGTCAAAGCAGGTACGTAATTATGCTGTCCTGTAAACATGATTTCTTTCATATTGGAACATGTCACTGTGCACAGTGTACTGAACACGAAGGAAGTATTTTGTCACTGAGGGTGTTGATGTGATCATCCTAGTTCAAGTACGAATGTGTGGTTTGGTAGCTATATATACCAAAAAAATTTTCTCGAGGCTATAGCCACGTCGTTTGTACGATACCGTTGTGTATTTATTCAAGCGTACTTTGACATCATCGTATTTCTTGTATGTTGAAGAACATTTCATCCAGACGGACCGCTTGGCGATGAGAAGCCCGTTAGCTCCATATACAGCCAACGTGTTTATGGAATACTACGAGGGCATGAGTCTTGGACACGGCTCCCGGAGAGCCTAGTGGTTTTCATCGCTACTTCGACAACACATCTGTGGTCTGTCTTCATGGAGGTGAAAGTCCTATATTTTTGGGTCTAATCTACAATATCTGTGACAGCAGGTTGACGATACAGATAGAGATCTTTAATGACGTTCTGGCCGTCCAAAGTGCAAATCGATGTCCCAGCAACTGTATTTGCCGGAAGCCCACCCACAAAGTGCGACTTCTGTACACAATCAGCTACCACCACCCATCGCAGAAATATTTTGCTCTGTGGACGTTGGAGCATCGAGCGGAGAGTGTTTGAAAGGCTGAAAACTGGCCGAAAGGACTGAGATACTAATGGAAAGGCTTCAAAGCAAACGATGACGACGAAAATATTATGAAATTTTTTCCCGAAGGCTCGTAAGCAGAAGGCCCCCGAGGAAGAAAAAATTATCTTACGTTTTTGTCGATCGGTGCTTCAGTAATAATAAAAATTAGCCGGCTCTTGATGCTGCATGGAATTGGCTTCTCAGTCAAGACTCAAGTGAAAATTCAACGGCTCATGGGACCGATGCAGCATTACATAGGTCATATTACGCAGAATACTGCGTGAGTGAGGACATTGTTCTGTAGGACAGGTTTTATACGTTTGAACAGCGCTGTTTAGAATCGAAAGCTGTTTTCACGTACGGTAACCTGAGAAACCAATGGTGGCAGAACATGCTCTGGAAAACGGAAACCGAATTATGTTCGACGAGACTAAGCCGTGGTAGCTTTAATTTTGGCGGCATGGCACTCCACCGGCGCCACTACTTGGGTTGGCAAAAATCGATCTGATCGCTTGATACGAGCTAGGGTCACTGGCAGAGCCGTGTGTTGCTAGTTTGGAGAGCCTGTTTCGTGCAGTTGGATGAAAGGCGCATGGCTGGCAAGTTGTTGCTGTTGAGGGAACTCCGGCTGTCCAGTACAAGGCTCGAGAAGCCGCGAGTTGTTAAATCGGTCGGAGGCATGTCTTGTCGGATCGCTTAAGGATTGGCAGCGGCGAGTTGCGCAATGAGAAGCGGACGTCACGCGCTACCTGGTCAGAATATCCTGGCCTACTCTGCAAGCTAAAATTTTATGGCACCTCGAAGAGCGTCTGTATGGACTGGAGGCAATGACACCCCAGCTGGGAATCCTGAAAGTTACGGTTACTTCAAATGTGAGTGGAGTTAAATATTTTATTTAAGTTTTTCACTGCTTGATACTGCAAGGCCACGTCTTTGTTAATGTGAATTGGACCTGTTATATTAACGCGCCTCTGAGCGATTGTGATGTGATGATCGGTCAGCGTAACTGTTCGTAATTTGTTGTTCCAGGCAACATTCGATGCAAATGTATGAGTATTCTCTGTTACAAATTGACTTCACGAAATTCAATTTGTAACGTAACCTGTGTCAGAGGCAAGACACCCTTTGTAGATGAGTGTGCTTTAATTATTGCATCAGCAGGAGCTCATTTTTCGTCTTGTGATTTACAAGTAATTTTATGGATTGTTAAGTCTGTAACTTGTATGTTTTGTCACTTCGACGATAAGTTAGTCCTTCCTACGTCTTAGGGATTTTCGTCTGTATCTTTATTTGCGCCGGTTAGTGCTCCCTTATGTTGTGCGTTGGCCGGGTAGCTATGGCAGAGGACGGAGCGTCCCTGTTACCTGAGCCTGCAGCAGAGACTTGTTCAGTTTCTGCTGCGGCGGCACTTCCGTCGACGCATGACGTTTGGGTTTGTTGGCAATCTGGTGCCTCTGCCAACCGCTACATGGTGGCTCAAGTGAAGCAAAGTTGATCGTTTGATCCGTGCCACGGCGGAGTACAGATGGTTAATCGGGAATTATCAGTCTCTCCTATATGGTGAATTCAGTAAGTTTATGATGTTTGAACCGTGTTGTGCGAAACCGATTTCGTCCCTTTATATATGCTCTTTAACTGCTCCCTTAAACGTTGCACCCTTATTGTTACCTCTGAAGTGCGCTACGTTTTACGGCCTTTCAGCTGTCAACATGAATGGTAGAGCCTTTCCTTTATCCACAGTCATTAGCTAACATTATCTGAGAAACAAGCCGGCATCTTCCCTGTTGGCTGTGATAGGCACCTGCTGCATTTATCTGTTTATCTTGTATTTTGTACAGTTGTATATTTGTTTAAGGGTCATTGTCAATGTTTGTGGTGGTGTGTACCAGTTGGGAGGCACATTTAAATTTCATGTACTCAAAGTTTCTCTTGTTATTTGGCCAATTGCCTACTTATTTAAGGCCCATTGTAAATGTTTCTGCTTGTGTGTACCAGTTGGGGGTCACATTTAAATTATATGCCTTGCCAGCTTTGTTTGCACTTTGGGGTATTGCGTAGTTTATAGCATTAGGGATTTCTATTAAGACTCATACATTGTTAAGGGTCACAATCAGTGGCGTGACTTGTTGTCCTTCCTGTATTTTGGATTGGCGTTATCCATCTATGCAACATTTTACCCATGACTGGTAATTGTTAGTACACTTAGTGGTGGATATTGTAAAGCAATTTAGTGAAAAATTTCTCTTTGTTCAATCCTCTTGCAACCACGCCTATTTGGTGTGACTTCTTACTTCTATTTTTCGACCGTACAATCCTGGTTTCAAACCTTGCTGTTAATGGTATAAATTGTTAGAGTTCGTTGTTACGAATTGGGCATGTTCAAGATCGTTAAATGATTATGAACATTTTTGCTCTTTTATCAATGTGTTACTAAAATTGTAATTATAATATTGTGTTAAGCAAAAAAGTGCATTCCATGAAACGGCAAATAACGATTGTGTGGGCCCACCTCTCATGTGTTTTTCCTTAAAATTATCCCCACCCTTGTTGGGAGGTATCAGAGATATTACAAACGGACAAATTATTCCTAGAATAGGATTACAAAAGAAGATAAAGTGATAAAAATGTGACAAGGCCCCCAACAAGGCCAATGGCACAGCTTGGGACATGCACATCGGAAGTGTGAAGCTTGCGCGAGGGGCGCTTGAGTGAGCATGGGACCAACGAGATGTACAGGCACTGTGGCATGTGCCACGGCACCTGACTGCACAAGTGTTGCGAGTAGCAACTGCCTCCTCCGGCGAGGATCGTGTTTACTGTTTCACGCTAGATTAAGACTTTGTAGCCACATTTTCACTTACAGTCAAGCCCTCGATAACACAGGACACAGTCAAGGAATTAACTGCGTACGCTTCCATTCACACAAATTTCCCGCCTGATCCCGGACGCAGACGAGCATTTGCGACCTTTTCGGTAAAGGTGACATCACAACTTCTTTGCAGGACCTGTGTATCTCGTGGGTTCCTATCGAGCACTAGTGACGTCACATACAGCACCACCGCTAAGAGCCGGCCGGGGTGGCCAAGCGGTTAAAGGCGCTACAGTCTGGAACCGCGCGACCGCTACGGTCGCTGGTTCGAATCCTGCCTCGGGCATGGATGTGTGTGATGTCCTTAGGTTAGTTAGGTTTAAGTAGTTCTAAGTTCTAGGGGACTGATGACCTTAGAAGTTAAGTCCCATAGTGCTCAGAGCCATTTGGACCATTTTGAACCACCGCTAAGAAAAGACGGCAGCAGCAATCGCGATACGCTCACCACTTCGCAATGGCTGATGTGAACACTCGAACGAAAGCGCAAATTTAACCACTTGGAACGTCAGGACGCTCGAGAATGTCCCAACACATGTTCGTGGCAGCCTGAATGAGTAATTATACGGTAAAAACACCACCAAACCACCACACACTTCCCAATTGAGCCGTCGGTGAATTCGATGCCTTGCCATTTCAAATGAGGCGAAATTGCGAACCGTCGTATCACACCATACAGCTCAAGGGCAGATGCTGCCCAGTTTCTATGCCGTTTAAACCATTGAAGACGTGCATCTTTATACCTGTGAGCACTAATCTTTGACGAGGTACACGAATCCAATCCTTCACTGCATGTAGTTACCATTGCAACGATCATCCGGAAACTGGTTGAGATGGATCTCCTTACAACTGCTGTCGCATTTTAAACTCATTGTCACTGGCAAGACGTGAACCTCGCCTCTGGCCCATACTTGTTAAGACAGTTTTCAGAAAATAGTTTTAAAGCTGTTGTAACGGACCATCAGTATCAGGAGGATATGTACTATTTTTAACGTAGCTAGGCCAAGTTTTAAAATTTCCCTCCACCTTTTCATTTACTTGAAACATATGCGATTGATTATTTATCCCGCATCATCACGTTCACATTCGTTGTTGTTTGAATTCTGGTGAATACATTATAGAAGAATACCTATGTGTAATTTTATTCCTTCAGTCTAACTACAGTATAACTTTACGATACATACCTTCTGATGAAAAGAAATATTTATACCTTCTCCTTACATCTTCCGGCACTTTGCCCCATTATCATCACGAGCCAACGATTGTCTGTGCTGGAAAGCTAGCATGCACCGTGACAAACAACTTACAGCCAGCATGTTAAATATCTGAATCCAAGAGCAGCCACTAAGAGCAAATAACATTATCTGAATTCTGAATTCGTAAAGAATCATTGTCAATGAATAACAAACTTAAAGGAAAACAACAAAATAGAGTGATATCCCAAAGTAATTGGTATAGGCATGTGTATTCAATTATTACAAACATATGTAAACAGGCAGAATACGGCCCTGCTGTCGGCATCGGCATTGGGGACACAGCATCTCAGAGGTACGATGAAGTGGGGATGTTCCTGTACGACCGTTTCAAGAGTGTACCACGATTATCAGGAATCCGGTAAAACATCAAATCTCGGACATCGCTGTGGCTGGGAAAAGATCCTGCAAGAACGATACCAACGACGACTGAAGAGAATCGTTCAACGTGACATAAATGTAACCCTTCAGCAATTTGCTGTAGATTTAAATGCTGGGCCGTCAACAAGTGTCAGCGTGCGAACCGTTCAGCGAAACATCATCGATAAGTGTGCTCCCAGCCGCCGTTGGATAAGCAGCTGCATCAGCAGGTCGTATACTCCTAGCTCACTCATTTGTTACATAGTTTAATTCTTAATTTCTTTGCGTGTTTTTGGTACTTGCATTGTTTAATTCATAAATTTCGGGCGTATTATAGTATTTGAGAGTTGTAGCATCGCGTTTTAGTACCTGAATAGTGTAAATTGGCGTAGTCGTTTGTCTTCTGTTTTTGTTTTGAACGGCCAGTGTCGGTTGGTCACAGTCAGTGTGCTCCCTGCCGCCGTTGGATAATCAGCTGAGCTTCAAGTCGTATACTCCTAGCTCACTCATTTGTTACATAGTTTAATTCTTAATATCTTTGCGTGTTTTTGGTACTTGCATTGTTTAATTCATTAATTTCGGGCGTATTATAGTATTTGAGAGTTGTAGCATCGCGTTTTAGTACCTGAATAGTGTAAATTCGCGTAGTCGTTTGTCTTCTGTTTTTGTTTTGAACGGTCAGTGTCGGTTGGTCACAGTCAGTGTGCTCCCTGCCGCCGGTGGATAAGCAGCTGCATCAGCAAGTCGTATACTCCTAGCTCACTCATTTGTTACATAGTTTAATTCTTAATTTCTTTGCGTGTTTTTGGTACTTGCATTGTTTAATTCATAAATTTCGGGCGTATTATAGTATTTGAGAGTTGTAGCATCGCGTTTTAGTTCCTGAATAGTGTAAATTCGCGTAGTCGTTTGTCTTCTGTTTTTGTTTCGAACGGCCAGTGTCGGTTGATCACAGTCAGTGTGCTCCCTGCCGCCATTGGATAAGCAGCTGAGCAGCAAGTCGTATACTCCTAGCTCACTCATTTGTTACATAGTTTAATTCTTAATATCTTTGCTTGTTTTTGGTACTTGCATTGTTAATTCATTAATTTCGGGCGTATTATAGTATTTGAGAGTTGTAGCATCGCGTTTTAGTACTTGAATAGTGTAAATTCGCGTAGTCGTTTGTCTTCTGTTTTTGTTTTGAACGGTCAGTGTCGGTTTGTCACAGTCAGTGTGCTCCCTGCCGCCGGTGGATAAGCAGCTGCATCAGCAAGTCGTATACTCCTAGCTCACTCATTTGTTACATAGTTTAATTCTTAATTTCTTTGCGTGTTTTTGGTACTTGCATTGTTTAATTCATAAATTTCGGGCGTATTATAGTATTTGAGAGTTGTAGCATCGCGTTTTAGTACCTGAATAGTGTAAATTCGCGTAGTCGTTTGTCTTCTGTTTTTGTTTTGAACGGCCAGTGTCGGTTGGTCACACTCAGTGCGCTCCCTGCCGCAGTTGGATAAGCAGCTGAGCAGCAAGTCGTATACTCTTAGCTCACTTATTTGTTACATAGTTTAATTCTTAATTTCTTTGCGTGTTTTTGGTACTTGCAATGTTTAATTCATAAATTTCGGGCTTATTATAGTATTTGAGAGTTGTAGCATCGCGTTTTAGTACCTGAGTAGTGTAAATTCGCGTAGTCGTTTGTCTTCTGTTTTTGTTTTGAACGGCCAGTGTCGGTTGGTCACAGTCAGTGTGCTCCCAGCCGCCGTTGGATAAGCAGCTGAGCAGCAAGTCGTATACTCCTAGCTCACTCATTTGTTACATAGTTTAATTCTTAATTTCTTTGCGTGTTTTTGGTACTTGCATTGTTTAATTCATAAATTTCGGGCGTATTATAGTATTTGAGAGTTGTAGCATCGCGTTTTAGTAACTGAATAGTGTAAATTCGCGTAGTCGTTTGTCTTCTGTTTTTGTTTTGAACGGCCAGTGTCGGTTGGTCACAGTCGGTGTGCTCCCTGCCGCAGTTGGATAAGCAGCTGAGCAGCAAGTCGTATACTCCTAGCTCACTCATTTGTTACATAGTTTAATTCTTAATTTCTTTGCCTGTTTTTGGTACTTGCATAGTTTAATTCATAAATTTCGGGCGTATTATAGTATTTGAGAGTTGTAGCATCGCGTTTTAGTACCTGAATAGCGTAAATTCGCGTAGTCTCCTTCCGCCGACGAGCAGTGTCAGCAGCGCGCAAGTAGCAGCATTACTGCATTTACTAGGCAATCTTGTATTTTAATAACCGTTTAAATTTTGTTTTGTTTGCGCTTTCTGTAGATTAGTTCAGACGTTCTTTGCAAAACAGTTTTTAGCATGGATAGGGACTGCAACTGCTGTGTTCGGATGCAGGCTGAGTTGGCATCCCTTCGCTCCCAGCTTCAGACAGTGTTGGCTTCGGTCACACAGCTTGAGGCTGTTGCCAATGGGCATCACTGTGGGGGTCCGGTTGGGGGTTTGTCGGGAACGGCCAGCTCGTCCCACGCATCCCCTGATCGGACTACGACTGTGGTTGCCCGGGATACTGCCCGCATTGATGCTGATCCCTCACCTGTGGTAAAGTGGGAGGTCGTCTCAAGGTGTGGCAGGGGACGAAAGACATTCCGGAGGGCTGAACGGAAAGCCTCTCCAGTTTGTCTAACGATCCGGTTTCCGGCTCTGTCTCAGGCTGATACTGATCTTCGGCCTGACATGGCTGCTTGTCCTGTTCAGAGGTTGCCCCTCTGTCTGCAAGATCCGGGCAGTCGCAGAGGGTGGGCTTACTGGTAGTTGGGAGCTCCAACGTCAGGCGCGTAATGGGGCCCCTTAGGGAAATGTCAGCAAGAGAGGGGAAGAAAACCAATGTGCACTCCGTGTGCCTACCGGGGGAGTCATTCCAGATGTGGAAAGGGTCCTTCCGGATGCCATGAAGGGTACAGGGTGCACCCATCTGCTGGTGGTCGCTCATGTCCGCACCAATGATGTGTGTCGCTATGGATCGGAGGAAATCCTCTCTGGCTTCCAGCGGCTGTCTGATTTGGTGAAGACTGCCAGTCTCGCTAGCAGGATAAAAGCAGAGCTCACCATCTGCAGCATCTTCGACAGGACTGACTGCGGACCTTTGGTACAGAGCCGAGTGGAGGGTCTGAATCAGAGGCTGAGACGGTTCTGCGACCGTGTGGGCTGCAGATTCCTCGACTTGCGCCATAGGGTGGTGGGGTTTCGGGTTCCGCTGGATAGGTCAGGAGTCCACTACACGCAACAAGCGGCTACACGGGTAGCAGGGGTTGTGTGGCGTGGGCTGGGCGGTTTTTTAGGTTAGATGGCCTTGGGCAAGTACAGAAAGGGCAACAGCCTCAACGGGTGCGGGCCAAAGTCAGGACATGCGGGGACCAAGCAGCAATCGGTATTGTAATTGTCAACTGTCGAAGCTGCGTTGGTAAAGTACCAGAACTTCAAGCACTGATAGAAAGCACCGAAGCTGAAATCGTTATAGGTACAGAAAGCTGGCTTAAGCCAGAGATAAATTCTGCCGAAATTTTTACAAAGGTACAGACGGTGTTTAGAAAGGATAGATTGCATGCAACCGGTGGTGGAGTGTTCGTCGCTGTTAGAAGTAGTTTATCCTGTAGTGAAGTAGAAGTGGATAGTTCCTGTGATTTATTATGGGTGGAGGTTACACTCAACAACCGAACTAGGTTAATAATTGGCTCCTTTTACCGACCTCCCGACTCAGCAGCATTAGTGGCAGAACAACTGAGAGGAAATTTGGAATACATTTCACATAAATTTTCTCAGCATGTTATAGTCTTAGGTGGAGATTTCAATTTACCAGATACAGACTGGGACACTCAGATGTTTAGGACGGGTGGTAGGGACAGAGCATCGAGTGACATTATACTGAGTGCACCATCCGAAAATTACCTCGAGCAATTAAACAGAGAACCGACTCGTGGAGATAACATCTTGGACCTACTGATAACAAACAGACCCGAACTTTTCGACTCTGTATGTACAGAACAGGGAATCAGTGATCATAAGGCCGTTGCAGCATCCCTGAATATGGAAGTTAATAGGAATATAAAAAAAGGGAGAAAGGTTTATCTGTTTAGCAAGAGTAATAGAAGGCAGATTTCAGACTACCTAACAGATCAAAACGAAAATTTCTTTTCCGACACTGACAATGTTGAGAGCTTATGGGAAAAGTTCGAGGCAATCGTAAAATGTGTTTTAGACAGGTACGTGCCGAGTAAAACTGTGAGGGACGGGAAAAACCCACCGTGGTACAACAACAAAGTTAGGAAACTAATGCGAAAGCAAAGAGAGCTCCACTCCAAGTTTAAACGCAGCCAAAACCTCTCCGACAAACAGAAGCTAAACGATGTCAAAGTTAGCGTAAGGAGGGCTATGCGTGAAGCGTTCAGTGAATTCGAAAGTAAAATTCTATGTACCGACTTGGCAGAAAATCCTAGGAAGTTCTGGTCTTACGTTAAATCAGTAAGTGGCTCGAAACAGCATATCCAGACACTACGGGATGATAATGGCATTGAAACAGAGGATGACACGCGTAAAGCTGAAATACTAAACACCTTTTTCCAAAGCTGTTTCACAGAGGAAGACCGCACTGCAGTTCCTTCTCTAAATCCTCGCACAAACGAAAAAATTCGCTGACATCGATATAAGTGTCCAAGGAATAGAAAAGCAACTGGAATCACTCAATAGAGGAACGTCCACTGGACCTGACGGGATACCAATTCGATTCTACACAGAGTACGCGAAAGAACTTGCCCCCCTTCAAACAGCCGTGTACCGCAAGTCTCTAGAGGAACGGAGGATTCCAAATGATTGGAAAAGAGCACAGATAGTCCCAGTCTTCAAGAAGGGTCGTCGAGGAGATGCGCAAAACTAAAGACCTATATCTCTGACGTCGATCTGTTGTAGAATTTTAGAACATGTTTTTTGCTCGAGTATCATGTCGTTTTTGGAAACCCAGAATCTACTATGTAGGAATCAACATGGATTCCGGAAACAGCGATCGTGTGAGACCCAACTCGCTTTATTTGTTCATGAGACCCAGAAAATATTAGATACAGGCTCCCAGGGAGATGCTATTTTTCTTGACTTCCGGAAGGCGTTCGATACAGTTCCGCACTGTCGCCTGATAAACAAAGTAAGAGCCTACGGAATATCAGACCAGCTGTGTGGCTGGATTGATGAGTTTTTAGCAAACAGAACACAGCATGTTGTTATCAATGGAGAGACGTCTACAGACGTTAAAGTAACCTCTGGCGTGCCACAGGAGAGTGTTATGGGACCATTGCTTTTCACAATATACATAAATGACCTAGTAGATAGTGTCGGAAGTTCCATGCAGCTTTTCGCGGATGATGCTGTGGTATACAGAGAAGTTGCAGCATTTGAAAATTGTAGCGAAATGCAGGAAGATCTGCAGCGGATAGGCACTTGGTGCAGGGAGTGGCAACTGACCCTTAACATAGACAAATGTAATGTAATGCGAATACATAGAAAGAAGGATCCTTTATTGTATGATTATATGATAGCGGAACAAACACTGGTAGCAGTTACTTCTGTAAATTATCTGGGAGTATGCGTGCGGAACGATTTGAAGTGGAATGATCATATAAAGTTAATTGTAGGTAAGGCGGGTACCAGGTTGAGATTCATTGGGAGAGTGCTTAGAAAATGTAGTCCATCAACAAAGAGGTGGCTTACAAAACACTCGTTCGACCTATACTTGAGTATTGCTCATCAGTGTGGGATCCGTACCAGATCGGTCTGACGGAGGAGATAGAGAAGATCCAAAGAAGAGCGGCGCGTTTCGTCACAGGGTTATTTGGTAACGGTGATAGCGTTACGGAAATGTTTAATAAACTCAAGTGGCAGACTCTGCAAGAGAGGCGCTCTGCATCGCGGTGTAGCTTGCTCGCCAGGTTTCGAGATGGTGCGTTTCTGGATGAGGTATCGAATATATTGCTTCCCCCTACTTATACCTCCCGAGGAGATCACGAATGTAAAATTAGAGGGATTAGAGCGCGCACGGAGGCTTTCAGACAGTCGTTCTTCCCGCGAACCATACGCGACTGAAACAGGAAAGGGAGGTAATGACAGTGGCACGTAAAGTGCCCTCCGCCACACACCGTTGGGTGGCTTGCGGAGTATAGATGTAGATGTAGATGTAAGGGCTGCCGGAGCCGAAGGCCCTCTCATGTACCCTTGCTGACTGCACGACACAATGCTTTAGTCCTCTCCTGGGCCCGTCAACACGACATTGGACTGTTGATGACTGGAAACATGTTGCCTGGTTGGACGAGTTACGTTTCAAATTGTATCGAGCGGAGCGTATGGAGAATCCTTGAACCCTGCATGTTAGCAAGTGACTGTTCAAGCTGTAGTAGTATGGGGTGTTTGCAGTTGCAGTGATATGGGACCCCTGATAGGTCTAGATACGATTCTGGTTAGTGACACGTACGTAACCAATCTGTCTGATCACTTACCTCCATTCATGTCCATTGTGCATTCCGACAGACTCAGGTAATTCCAGTAGGACATTGCGACATCCCACACGTCCAGAATCGCTACACAGTAGCTCCAGAAACTGCGTTTAAACACTTTCACTACCCACCAAACTCCCCAGAGCATCAACGATTATTGAGCATACCTGGGATGCCTTGAAACGTGCTGTTCAGAAGATATGTCCGCCCCCTAGTACACTTACGGATTTATGAACAGCTCAGCAGGGTACATGGTGTCAGCTCTTTCCAGCACCACTTCACACATTAGTCAAGTCCGTGCCACGTCGTGTTGTGGCACTTCAGCATGCCCGCTGGGACTCTACACGATATTAGTCAGATGCACCAGCGTCTTTGGCTCTTCATTGTATATCTGACATATAGTGTTTCATAGGGCGAAAACTATAGTTTCATGCAAAAATGTAAATTAAGTATGTAAAGAAAGAATTTTAATTTTTATTCACTTTTACCTGTAAGCTTCCCAGGTCTTGTTCATCTAAGGTAATATGTCGTACCTATTTTATACTGGACTGATGTGCAAGCACTAGCAAAAATTTTTGTCATCGTCGTACGGTACTTGAAGGATTATTTTGAAATAGATGTTTTGTGCGATCGCTTGTGATTCTATGTGGAAACAGAACCTAGTGTTCCTTTAAATATTTTCGCCGCACAGACGTAGATATTTTCGTGTTTGGTGTTTGTGCTGAATGCAACAAATGATTTTTCTAACTTGATCATTATTTCACATGTACGTTTCATTGATTTTGTTTAAGTTATTTCACTCTTTAACACTGCTTCGACACTAGTCACGGTTCTACACAGACAATCATAAGCACTGTAAATTAAAATTTAATTGCAGTTATGAGCAATAAGCTGAATAAAATCCACTATTACAGAGATTCCGACGGGATATTAGTTTAAGAAAGTTGATTACTTTTTTCCATTTTCTGAAACCCATCCGTGAAAACATGATTTATTAAAAATTACATCTTTGCAAGTTTTCTGAAAGTAGAGCCTGTTAACAGAATTAGCTCAGTTCTTAACAAAACACAACTAGATTGAATATAACAGTACTTGTGTCGAACTAACGCGAAAGTGAGATCCATTCTAAATTATTTATTCGGTTTTATTCCATCTGAGATTTTCACTTAATATTTTGTGCATCAAGGACGTTGCCGCAAATGCAAACTACTTCGAGAATATGTGTTATGAAGTATAATTAGTGTTATGTTGAAAGACTAATGCAAGCTTTTGAGGAGATACAGAGATTATTTTTCGCATCTTTCATTACACTTCGAGATTCCGATAAACAGGGATACGATGATCTTTTCCCTTTTCGGAATTTTCGCAGCACTTACAGTTTCCGGTAAACTATAATACGATAATTGCTCATTTGAGGAAGTGATACCAGTGCGACACACTTCATTCCTTAAATCCGTGCATTTCAGCAATGTGTAACATAATCCTGGTCCTGTCCAGATCTTTATGCTGAATTTGTGAGTGCAGTACTGATTAAATAACTGATTTGAAGGATGATGACTGGAGCAGATTGAAACTCACTTTTGATTTATCCAAATAATATCTTTAATAGTGAATTTTTTTCCGTTTGTGCATCTAATCATCTGGTAAGTCGAAGCCAGTGGACTTTGATTTTATCAACAGTAGCGGAACGGGATAGAATTATGGGCATGTGAATGCTGTGCTGCCTCACATGAATTTTTATTCGAAGGTAGAGCACAACATTTCACGTGTTTTGACACTCTTCATTATCGCTACTAATATGCAGAGTAACTCTTGATTGGGTCGTCACACCGTGTCATATGACTGATAATAATAGATCATTTGTTGTGCACACATAGTGTAGTCCACGCCACAACAAATTGGTAAAATTAATTCATACTTTGGTCATGGGCAAGTCCAAAGACGATGGTTTATTTCAGCCATTTCATCGCGTGTTCACTTCGACGCATGTTGCTGCTGTGACACATACATCGGACAGGCACACGTGCACGCCATGTGACTACCATGACTTGCGTCATCGGTAGATGACCAAATAACCGCCTGATAACAGTTTTACATTAGCTATAATGCTCCAGATCGAGTATTTTGCTCATTTATAGGATGTTGAATATTTTGTCAGCCGAACTTATGCCAGTGACATCACACAAATGATTAGTATCCTCCCTTTTCATCTGGTCATTAGTTTCCGTAGACTTCCTTCTTCTGCTACTTATATTTTATAGTATTCCGTAAAACCACAACTAGTTCCACTGTCTTGTTCCAGTGCTCGTTTCATTTCCATTCAGTGCAGTGTCTAGACGTCCACTCTCTGGTAGCTCTTACCCAGGTCCACCTCAATACCTAGTATCAGTATAGGTAGTTTACTGACGGAGCTATATTAACTGCGCTACTACTCTTCTGCTATACTGCTTTCTTTGGAGATCCTGTATAATCTTGCTTCCTCTACAGAAGAATTCCATGCTGTTATATAATACCTAATGTCAGTGTCACCAACTTATTATAGCCCTTTCTCCTAATCATTGTATTTTCTTCTCTCTCCTTATCCTTAAGCCAAATTCCATGCTGAATTGTCTGAACTTAAACAAGGCGTCTCTAGTCGATTATTGACCGTCGTTGCTCTCATATTTGCGGATTGTGTAGAAGTTAAAAGGTTATTTGAGATGTCTAAAATCTACAAAACGCGTTGTTTACCTGCAGATTTTGTTAAAGGCGGTTTCATCACAGAGCAAAAGAAGACTGGTGGAGATAAATGTGAAAACTTTCCTAAGACTTGTCTGGGTAGACATGTTTCTATCCCGCTGTGTCATATTTAGTTTTGATATTATGTAAGTCCAATTCTGTTTCGTTCTACTCTTCAGTAGCTTCGTCATTCTTATTTTCACCTGTTGAGCAGCAAGCCTTCTTATCATGTTTTACAGTGCTACTGATGTTGAGTTCTTTTATTTACTTATCTCGTAGTTCATGCTTAGTATGAGAAGAAAATACGTACGAGACAGTGTAGAGTCTGATAATCAATTCTGGAGAATCTTCTAGTAAACACAAGTGAAAAAAATCAGTTAACCTGCACTCGAACAACATAATGGTGCTATTCATGGAGAAGCATTACTTTTTCATCGTACCGTTTTGTGCTTCCATGCTATGTAACGTATAGAGGAGATCAGATGAAACGATTATGTTGTGGTGATAAAGGAGACATGATGGGTGTATTGCTACTGTCGTTTGCAACAATTTCTACACCTAAGGCCATCATGACAAGTTTTCTCCCAGTATGCGCTATGTAGGAGTATTAAGGATGACTCAGCTTCAAAACAACGCTGTGAAGAAAATTCAAGAGGACACAATATATTGAAGACTTTTGCTGTAAAATTTGTTATTATCTGCAAGAACGACGAAGTCTAAGCTGGCGAACCAAATATTCAATATACGTTGTCTATGAAAACAGAACTGTAAGAGAGATTGGTGAGCTAACGGTAGCCCTATAAAGAGGGGTACAAATGTGCAGAAAATCCTCTCTCCTGGCGTTTCACGGTACGTGGCGCGAGCAACTGGCGCATGCTTAATAACCTGATTACACGCTCCACCTCACATCAGTAGATGCGGAGGCTGTGTTCCGCTCCCGCAGCCACTATCGGCTGATGAATTTCGTGCAATCTATTCGAGCTTACCCGCATCAGATTTTATATTATACCCCGTTTATTGGTCTTTTGCCTCGCAAATGCATGAGGGTAACAATTACTGATGTTTTTTCTTTATTCTTAAATGCCGATAGTTAATCTGAAAGTTTTTCCAGTTTACCGTATTGAATACAGAAAACGTTACTGAAGTTGGAATAGCCATACCATTAAAGCAAAGAAGATAAAATTAATGTCGCATTACACCTAAGGGGATATAAAGTACAAATTAAACTTCCGAATTAAAAAAAGTGTAATTTGGCAATTACTCTGTCTAGTGGTATTCGAGCAAAGAAAGGATTTTGCTCATTATTTAAGATTTCACAATGTATTGTAATCACAGATAGGGTGAATGTGGAATAACGGAACGGTAAGAGCTATCTATTATGAAATTACGTTGAAAATTCAGGAAGATATACTGTCAAGCGTCGTCTAACCACCATTGTGGTACAGCAACAGCGTCGTTTACTCCCTTTCAACGCGTGTCGTTTCTCTGTTGTCATCTTCTATTACGGTACTGCCGGTTCATTTTTTATTCAATTTACTGGCGTCACTAACTTGCTGCCTTACTTGGTAGTACCATCTCCGGAGCGACCAATAGTGTTTTCGGGTCGTCGTGTGTCTGGCAGTCAATTCGGGATGGACCAGTAGTGCAGTCGGGACCCAGCAGCAGTGAAGTCGCGGACGGAGCGCCGGTGAGGCGCCAACAGCCAGCGCTCGCCGACCACGGGCGACGTACATTAATTGTCCGACGGAGGGACATTGGAGCGGGACGACCGTTGGTTGGTCGTTCGGTTGGTCGTCTCATCTTCCGCATATACAGGGTGTTACAAAAAGGTACGGCCAAAATTTCAGAAAACATTCTTCACACACAAAGAAAGAAAATATGTTATGTGGACATGTGTCCGGAAACGCTTACTTTCCGTGTTAGAGCTCATTTTATTACTTCTCTTCAAATCACATTTATCATAGAATGGAAACACACAGCAAGAGAACGTACCAGCGTGACTTCAAACACTTTGCTACAGGAAATGTTCAAAATGTCCTCCGTTAGCGAGGATACATGCATCCACCCTCCGTCGCATGGAATCCCTGATACGCGGATGCAGCCCTGGAGAGTGGCGTTTTGTATCACAGCCGTCCACAATACGAGCACGAAGAGTCTCTAAATTTGGTACCGCGATTGCGCAGACAAGAGCTTTCAAATGCCCCCATAAATGAAAGTCAAGAGGATTGAGGTCAGGAGAGCGTGAAGGCCATGGAATTGGTCCGCCTCTACCAATCCATCGGTCACCGAATCTGTTGTTGAGAAGCGTACGAACACTTCGACTGAAATGTGCAGGAGCTCCATCGGTCATGAACCACATGTTGTGTCGTACCTGTAAAGGCACATGTTCAAGCAGCACAGGTAGAGTACCCCGTAAGACATCATGATAACGTGCTCCATTGATCGTAGGTGGAAGAACATGGGGCTCAATCAAGACATCACCAACAATGCCTGCCCAAACGTTCACAGAAAATCTGTGTTGATGATGTGATTACAGAATTGCGAGCGGATTCTCCTCAGCCCACACATGTTCATTGTCAATTTTACAATTTGATCACTTTGGAATGAAGCCTCATCCGTAAAGAGAACATTTGCACCGAAATGAGGATTGGCACATTGTTGGATAAACCATTCGCAGAAGTGTACCCGTGGAGGCCAATCAGCTGCTGATAGTGCCTGCACACGCTGTACATGGTACGGAAACAACTGGTTCTCCTGTAGCACTCTCCATTCAGTGACGTGGTCAACGTTACCTTGTACAGCAGCAAATTCTCTGACGCTGACATTAGGGTTATCGTCAACTGCACGAAGAATTGCCTCGTCCATTGCAGGTGTCCTCGTCGTTCTTGGTCTTCCCCAGTCGCAAGTCATAGGCTGGATTGTTCCGTGCTCCCTAAGACGCCGATCAATTGCTTCGAACGTCTTCCTGTCGGGACACCTTCGTTCTGGAAATCTGTCTCGATACAAACGTACCGCGCCACGTCTATTGCCCCGTGCTAATCCATACATCAAATGGGCATCTGCCTACTCCGCATTTGTAAACATTGCACTGACTGCAAAACCACGTCCGTGATGAACACTAACCTGTTGATGCTACGTACTGATGTGCTTGATGCTAGTACTGTTGAGCAATGAGTCGTATGTCAACACAAGCACCGAAGTCAACATTACCTTCCTTCAATTGGGCCAACTGGCGTTGAATCGAGGAAGTACAGTACATATTGACGAAAACTAAAAGAGCTCTAACATGGAAATTAAGCGTTTCCGGACACATGTTCACATAACATCTTCTCTTTATTTGTGTGTGAGAAATGTTTCCTGAAAGTTTGGCCGCACCTTTTTGTAACACCCTGTATTTGGTCCTTTCGCCGTTTCCGGGCCTGGGAGTTGTGAAATCTCCGCGGCCCGCTGGTGACGTCTACGTGCAGTCGGAGTGTGTGCTGCTCTTCCCATTGCTACGAGGTCCGTGGCTCACCGATCCTGGTCACGAATGTTGAATTTTGACTTAATCTATCGGCGAGTCATGACTGTTTACAATGTGTCGTTTGGATTTCGTTGTAGGCTGTCGGGACATTCCCGCGAGCAACAAGGTGTGTTTTCAAGTTGGCAAATTTTATCCACCATCCGGTGGAGTTTAGCTGTACTTGGTTATTTTTACTTGAAGTGCACCAGCCGAATCTTCTTCCTCGTGGCCGTTAACGTTCCGGTTACCTGTCTTGGCCGTTGACGTAAATCCAGGCATTGTATTTTCCTCATCGTGTTGTCGCTGTCCAGCACGGTGTGTAGTTTGACAATTCAATGTACAATTGGTTGTGGGCGCCAATACATTCTACGTTGTTCCATTGAACTCACTGCTATGTGCTGTTCGGGTGGAGCAGAAATTATCATGTCGGTGGGTCCACTGACTGTCTGTCGGTTGGGTTGTCATCGGAACGAGAATGGTTGGGCCGACTGCCTGTCTCACCTAAGCGAGAGTTAGTATTTGAATTCCAGGCCGACCCTCGGACACTTCTGAGCGCCGTCGGGTGTACTGCCTTTTCTTATTTGTTCTTGTTGTTTGTATCTGTATGACTTCTAGCCGATTTTTAAATTAAGGTTGTTTTGCCCTTAAGGCTTAAGATTGTTTTGGCCTTCAGCCTAATTTAAAAAACTGTTGTAAGGTAAGGCCTTGGCCTTTTAAAATTTATTTTGGCTTGAGCCTTAAGTGATGGGTCTTCAGACGATTTTCTGCATTGAAATTGTTTTGCTCTTAAGGTGTGAGATTGTTTGGGCCATCAGCCTAATTGAAAGAACTGATTTAAGATAAGGCCTTCAGCTTTTTAAATTTCTGAATTTGGTTTGAGTCTTAAGTTGTTGTCTTTCAGCCGATTTTAAATGAAAGTGGTCTTTCCCTTAAGGCATGAGATTGTGTGGCATATTTGCAGGTTATTAAGTTCCAAAAATTAATGCTGTGTTTTTTTTTCGGTCAAATAAATAAAGCTGTATGTTCGAGTGTAACTGACTGCCACTTTTTTGGCCCCTTTTCACAATTTAAACTACCTGTCCTGTCCTGCGGGTTTAGCAAGGCGACTCAGAGATATGAAACTTTCTACGTTCTGAGAAATCGATATGGTTGCTTCAGATATAATTCACACTAAGCGTTAGGTGTGGCGCCCTGTATCGCTCCTATCTAGATCCTGCGTATCGGGAGAAAGACTCATGTGTACAAAGTAGCAGATGAATTGAAACGGGTTCAGTCGAGTTCGTAGTTCTAATTTCCATCCACCAGAGCCCAGTAGTGCACAGAGACATTCAAGAAACAGATAAAGAGAATGTTTTCTTGAATTTTTATATTTATTTCTTGAAGGGTTTCTTGATTATGTATGTTGGAATAGGTTTGTATATACTTTTGGTAGTGTGAATGATGCGTGAATGTGGTCTGTAGTAAATGTATAGATTATTGCTCTACCGATGATCGCTGTACGAACTAGCGTGAGAAAGTTTTAAGACAGTGTGAATGCAGCCGACGGGGAATTTTGTATCATAATATGTTAAGTAAGTTTATGGTAAAAGGACAGCTAATTCGGGTGCAAATGGAAATCGTTAATAAGTTAAGGTATAAACAAAATATCAGAATATTAAATATTTATGTCGGGAGAGAGTAATGTACAAAACTGTGTTATTGGTTGATTGGTTAGTCATGAAAAGCGCGGACTGATGATGAAGAATAATGTTTTTCTATTGGCCCTAACAAAAACTCACCAATCAGAATGGAGTATTCTTCGCGCGTCTTTTCTCTTGGACGTATTGAATGCATACAGCAGTCTAAAGAATTCGGGGCCCACCCTGTCAACCGTACAGTCGTGTGTAGTAAGGGCTCAGAAGGAAGCTATAATTTGCCGGTTTTACTTGTGCTACATGATTCAAAAGTGATTTAAAATGAAGGCATATCTATTCCGATGTGTTTTTTAGAAAGTAGGGCTTTTTAAGAAATTTTGTGTATGAAGAAGTACAGTAGTTCGACGTTGCAAATTGAATAGATCGGTGACCGCAAGCTTGAGAGCATTAGACACCGATAAACTTAATAGCATGGCGAGTATTCCCATTTATGAACACTCCGTGCTTACTAGCTGTTCAGATTTCGGGAAATACGTTACCATAAACTTAATAACGTGAATGAAAGGTTTTGTACGTGACTGTGTTAAGATTAACTTGGGCTTGGCAGTGAACGTGTACGTCTTAAGGTTCTTAATATACCTACGTCTTGCAGTATTTCCTCATTTCATTCAAAATTCCGGTTCCTAGATAGTTACGTTGTATGCAGCCAGGTGCGAGTAGCATTACGGTAGGTTTCTGCTCGGTTTTCCTATTGGCGATCAGCTGCAATGAATCCGCCGAGAGCGCAAACGCGGTGCTTCCTGGACTCGGGTAGGCGCGCCGGCCCTGGATCGAACCCGCCCGGTGGATTAACGACGAGGGCCGGTGTGCCAACCAGCCTTGATGTGGTTTTCAGGCGGTTTTCCACATCCCGCTAGGTGAATACCGGGCTGGTCCTCATATTCCGTCTCGGTTACACGGCTCGCAGACATTTGAACACATTCGCACTATTCCATGAATTGCACTCTATGCAGACAATTGGGGTGCACTAATTCCGTCCCGGGGATACGGGGTGGTGGCCGGAAGGGCATCCAGCCACCCCTTAACCATTAACATGCCAAATCCGGTTAACGATGGCTGATCCTGCGTAACTGCGGGGCAAGGCTCAAGCGATAGATAGATAGATAGATCTGCTGCAATGAGTTCGTAGGTACGTGCAGGTAAAGGAGGAAAGGAACCGAGCCGCCGCAAGGGATTGTGAAAGACAGGTCGTATTGTCTGCGACACGAACGTATTTTAAAATTCGAGTGACTTCAATGATATTCAAAACAAATCATTAAATTGATGAACAGTACAATAAAGGTACTGTCAGTGTTCATTGCTCTTGTAAATTTGCTATGAATCCACCTATGAATAGAAATTTCAATAATCTGATGCTTAAATGCTTATATGAGACAAGAATGGAGTTGCTGAAGGGAGCTTCTGAAGGGATGACCTGCGGCAATAGTCCCACTCCGACTGTGGCAAAGATACTAAATCGAATGGTGATTGGACGATGATATGTCGATAGCTACTACAGACCATGCACAATGGAAAAAGCGAGTTACGTTTCTTCTTGATAAAGAGCGCTGAAGGAAGTCTGTACCCAACTAGGAACATCAAATTATAAATGAGAGTGCTTTTGCAGTTCCACAAGCTCTAAAACAGTGTGAATACCTAAACTCGCGGAACTAACACAGGGTGCAAAAGAAAGAAAAAAAGAAAATGTAAATGGAGAAAACCCACCATGTTAAACATGCCGTAATACGGTGCAGGGAAACCGGTGGGACTCAAATCAGCACCCAGTCGTCCCGGAACGTATAATTACAGGACCTGTGTGGTTTTCAAGGGCATCTTATGCCAATCTCTTTCGAAAATAGTGAAAAGTTCGTGGAACGATGACGCATGTTGATGGGGACCACGCACACTTCTGTACAACGTACACCACAAAGGCTCAATAACGGCTAGGGTAGGAGCTACAGTTCATCCTAGTGCTAAAAAAAAGGGGGGGGGGGTAGACTAAGCGAGCGCTGTGAAAATCTACCCTGCCGTCTTGAACACACAATTCGCACTGAGGAATAAATCTAGAATCATGGGAGGGACGTGACCAGCCGAAATGGTAACATAATCCTTGACAGTAATGCGACATTGCAGAATAACCTTGATATCCACGGAATACTACGATGCGACTGCCTATATCATTATCGAATCCCTGCGATGTTAAACTTTTGGGACGTAAACTCGAACGGAAGCTGGAACCAGTGTGAAACAAGAGTCATCGGTCCAAATGATATTCTTCCATTGTTCTATAATTCACGTTTTATTGCTTCAGCATGGCGTTTTCCTGTTATACTCATTTGCAACTCTGATGAGTGGTTTTGGATTTCCATCTCACCCACCAGTAACGTGCTTCTGGAGCTCCCTTTTTTGTGTCTGGTCCTGACAAGGCTCTTGAGTACGACGTTGAGTTCTGCAGTGACTTTTACAGCTGTTGTTAAAAATGGTTCAAATGGGTCTGAGCACTATGGGACTTAACTTCTAAGGTCATCAGTCCCCTAGAACCTAGAACTACTTAAACCTAACTAATCTAAGGACATCACACACATCCATGCCCGAGGCAGGATTCGCACCTGCGACCGTAGTGCTCTCGCGGTTCAAGACTGTAGCGCCTAGAACCGCTCGGTCACCCCGGCCGGCACAGCTGTCGCCCTCTTAATGTTTGTCGTAATCCACTCCAATGACCTTCAGTCACGATCACTCAACACCAACTTTCGTCTACATTGTGACTTGGCGGCTGATGTTTTCCCTCTTTCCCTGTATGCTGCAAAATCTTTGATAGAGCGTCTCTTGAAGCACTAAACACTTCGCCTACCTTGGTTACGGAAGCACCCACAATATAGGCACCAATTTTGCCACGTCGAAGAAAATTATCTCTGACATAACGCACTCACAACTACACAGAATACTGTTTCGACCGCGACTGACACTTGCACCGTATTGAAGACACTGCATGGGTGCTGTTCTTGCGGTTCTAGGCGCTACAGTCTGGAGCCGAGCGACCGCTCCGGTCGCTGGTTCGAATCCTGCGTCTGGCATGGATGTTTGCGATGTCCTTAGGTTAGTTAGGTTTAATTAGTTCTAAGTTCTAGGCGACTGATGACCTCAGAAGTTAAGTCGCATAGTGGTCAGAGCCATTTGAACCATTTTGCTGTTCGTGGTCAAATATAACAGGGGAGTCTGTGGGTTTGTCTAGCATCATCAGGTATGTCGATGCTTGAAATTCTTCCTGTGTTGTCAAATTCTTATCCAACTCCTGTATATGCCAGTCGATACCGAGCCGATAATCGACCCCAGAAAGTAGCCTTTCGGGGGCAATGCTGTTACCGGTTCGAGTTCTGAAACGAAAGGCAATGTTCACAGTTTTAACCTCCTAAAAAGTTTCAGAAAAGCGAATAACAACATCCCTTAATATCTTCATTTATTACGACGTTCCGACAACTACTCTCTTCAGTTCAAAACTTTGAACCCGATAAACGAGATTCAGTATCAGCTGTCATAAACCCTATGATTTAACGAGGCGTCATATAGCCCTATTGCGTTACTATGTTACTACGTTACAACTGTACATGTGGCATATGATGGAAATCAGTATTGTCAATAGCAACCACATTATACACGAACGAAGTAAGTCTGCCATCAGCTACATCAAAACCATCCCAAAGTTTTAACCGTTAATAGCTCTCTCTAATCCCACGAGAGTTATTCCCTGACATCTTTACAATGTTATTACCGAGTGTACCGCCCCTACCTCTCGTCTGTGTTTTACACGTGTTACTCACCCCGCCGATTCTGCGGAGAACTACATTACATACTAAATCGGACAACATAATTTCCAACATCTTTCTGCAGCACCACTTCGCGAGATCTTCTTTTCTTTTAGGTTTCCTCATGGTTCACGATTTATTTCCATACAATGCAGTTTTCCAACCGTATTTTCTTACAAATTTACCCCTCAAGTGAAGGCCCATGTTCGATACAAGTAGATACCTCTTGGACAGGAATGCCCTCTTGCCAGTTCTAACGTATTTCTTATACCCTCCTTGCTTCTCTGGTTTTGTGCAGTTTCGCTTCTATAGCAGGACAAATCTGAAGTCTTTGTCGCGGTCCTCAGTTTTGATAAGTTTATCACTAATCTCATTTATGCAGGTCCTTGTTACTTTCGACCTTCTTTTACTCTAATTATAAATTTTATGCTCATTAGACTGCGTATTGCATTCCGCACGTCCTGTAATTCTTCCTCACTTTGACTGAGGAAAGCAGTCTTATCATTGACATCATTTCATACAGAATTTTCATCTCACCCAAGAGTGTTTCCATCATCGCTTCTTCTATGTATAAATTGAGTAGTAGGTGCGGACGATAACATCCCTATTTAGCACCCATTTCAATCTGAGCACATCTTTCTTGATCTCTTGTACATATCGAGAAAAGTATCTGCTTTTCCCTATAACTGATATTTATTATTCTCAGAATTATCAGCTGGAAAAATCCAGCGAAGGTCCCTCAATTTTCGTAATTATCACAAGCATTACCAAGCACAAGGTTAAAACGGCCTATGTGATCATTTCACCTTCCCTAAATCAAAACTATCCAACGTATTCTCAATTTTCTTGTCCATTCTTCTGCCCCTTATGTCTTCGGGACTGTAGGGCTGATACTTTGCAGAATGTTCGATGTTATGTCACGAGTATCATAATCGTATTCTACACACCGACTTGAATCGTCCTCCAGTTGCCTCCCCCCCCCCTCCCCCCCTCTTGAAATATCATAAATTTCAAATAATGTTACATATACCTTCTGCCTCATTAGATTCGAAGTCCACAAAAGCTACGTTTGACGCCAGTACTGGTTCCACTATGATCCGAATGACTTCATCAGACAGACCACCCCCTTTGCGAAGCTTTTCAGTGAATTGCTTTACCTACCTGCTCTCTTCCCAGGTTTTAATATTGATTTAGTTTTACGTCTTTGTATTTAATTTCACTGGAGATTTTGTTGGCTTTCCTGTATAGTGTAGCAGTTCTTACAACAACAATAACTTTATCGATTTCTCCGCGTTTTACCTACAGCTTCTCAGCTCTTCCTATTTATTTTACTCCTGCTTTCATCGGTCAGGTGAGGTGTTCCTTCCTTTACGCTAAGTTTCTTTGCAGCTTACTTCTATGTACTCAAAAAACAGACAACAATCTCTGCTGCTAGAGTTTTATTAATAACTAGATGACATGCCTGGTATAGCGCGGGTATTCATTTGGCTATTACAAACGAAAAAGAAAAAATGAACTTTTTTTGTAGTGAAGTATCGAAAAAATATTATTCCCATGTATTTGTGAAAATGCGTGTGAGATTATGAAACAGTCGTGCAAAGATACATGCATTAAGTGCAAATGTATAAGTACAGCATCTAAGCTATGAAACAAGATACCGAACAGTTTCTGTACGCTGGGCGCAGCTACTGCGCGTGTCTACAAAGTGATTTTCTTAACGTGCCTATGGTAACGCCTCTAGCTCTATAGACGGCCTACAGCCGTTTGAGCTTCGCAGTTGAAAGCTGTCAAAAGCATTGCCAGGTGCCAGGAATGTCCTTAATTTGATTCCTCTGTACGAGTGTCTTAGTAGTAAGAAGTAAATGTAACAGAACTTCATGCGTGATGTAGATATCTGCCATACATCTCAGTGTATATGAGTTCATATATCTTTAATTACGTTTCACACAATGATGTACTTGTATAGGTACATTCAGCGGCATATGTGGGCACTCTTTCTGTGAAATATGTTTCGAAAATGGTTAGCAGAAAAGGAGTGATATATATATATATATATATATATATATATATATATATATATATATATATATATATATATATATATACGTCAAGCGGGATGTAGCACATTTATACGCGTCTCAGTCATATCTCCTGATGTATGAATCATACAATGATATAATTTTGTAGGCACGTTCAGCGCCATATGTGGATACTGCCTGCAAAACGTTTTGAGACTGGGATAAAATAGAAAAAAAAGATGTAACGTATTTAAACGACATGCCAATGCGCCAGTTTCTTCCACATCTCATTGTCTGAAATGTGATTTGTAGGCGATTCTTACTCCCACCTCGATTGTTGCGTGACAGTAAAGGAAACGTGTACAAAGTTTGGCTGAAATCACTCCAGTGGTTTAGTAGGAGATATTGGAACACATACACAGAAGTTTCTTAACCGTCCTACTAGCAGAGTTTTTTTGTCACACTGAGTACCGTTGGGTTCAATATGACCCTAAATAACTAACGCGGCATATATTGGCTGCGCCAGCCGGAGTGGCCGAGTTGTTCTAGGTGCTACAGTCTGGAACCTCGCGACCGCTACGGTCGCTGGTTCGAATCCTGCCTCGGGCATGTATGTGTATGATGTCCTTAGGTTAGTTAGGTTTAAGTAGTTCTAAGTTCTAGGGGACTGATGACCACAGAAGTTAAGTCCCGTAGTGCTCAGAGCCATCTTTTTATATTGGCTGCATTTTTAATGAACTGACATAAAAGCATACATTACTGATTGAAACCAGGTAAACTACGTATATAAGCACTTACAGATCTTGTCTTAATCCTTGATCTTATAGATCCAGACATTTAAAACAAAGCAACTCCTTACTTTTAAAACAAAGGACCTCTGAATGTTCTTTACAGACAAAAGAAAAGCATTTTGTGTGTGTTTCAAAATGTTTTCTACGCACTGAACGTTCGTATTGGGAGTACCGTCCACGTTTTACCCCCTTATGCACTTCTACTGAAGGAGGAAGACGAGAAAGAGAAGCTTTGCTGCGTCGACTTCTGTTTCTCTGTACTGGACTTGGTCCCAGTATCAGAACAAATTCTCTTCTTTTGAAGTTGGGTTTTTTTATTCCAGTCAGTATTTTAGTCCAGCCAAATTATGAAAGCATTTAGGGCATTAATATCCAAAATATTATAAAGGATAACCATGGGCCATCTTCTTTTCATACGTGTTGTGGTGTAGGTCCTGACTAACTTGTCCATTGTTTCTACACTTGATTTAGTTGCATTATAGCCTAGGATTATAATAGGTTTTGCCGCTTCGCCATCACCATTTCTTCTCTGAAATGCATAGTACTCAGCAATGTCACTAGCTTACCCATTTTCGGGCCATGGAAGACTGTTGTAGCTGACTCCTCCAATCCGAAGAGACATGAAGCTGCAGTTCTTCCCCTTGCTTCGATAAATTCTGGAGGTAGTTCATGACGACTTTTTCTTGGTGTTCCTGGCAGAGTCATTTGTTTTCTTTATAGTTCCTCTGCTTACTCCAGACTTGTAAAGAAATTATCTGTTGTGATATTTCTACCACTGGCCTTCGACCTTTGATGTGTAGACCTGTAGGTGTGTGTCTTAGTAATTAGTGCTGTCACATGCAGCCCATATCTCTAAACCACACTTTCCAGGTTTTGGGGGGTTGTACTGGTGAAATGGATTCATACCCCAAAAAGATACCGGTTGTTCGTCAGCTGTAATATTTTCGTGTGGTTCGTATGCACCATGTAATGTGCTTACCCACTGTTCAAAAAAATCCCTTACAGGAGCCAATTTATCAGGGCCACGATTCTGTCACCGGTGCTGAGCATCATCAAACCTAATACAGCGTGATATTTCTGTAAAGCGGTTCCTAGTCATACAACTTTGAAAATAGGTTGGCCATGCTCTTCGTTCTATAAATTCGCCATGTCCTTATTGTGACTTTCGTACACTCCCGCAAGAATAAGCAGGACAAGAAAGCATTCAAATTCTTCTCTATCAAGACTTTCTCTATCAAGCCTTTTAGCGAAAGTAATGTTACCTTTTGTGTTGGTCCACTTCAAAATAATCTGGAAAATGCTGGGTTTCATGAATAATTCAAATGCTGCCAACACAGTATTTACGATCCTTACAATATGCCTCGCGGGGCCTGGAGCCGTCTTCAATATGTTTCGTGCTGGCTGTCTCCCCTGTAACCGAACAGGATTTTTCCCTCTGTTTCATTTACATTTCCCCACTTGAAAAAATATGGATTACTATTTTACATATATACTTACATACTATTATAATCATCATTAAAGTTTTTGCCAACCTATGGTAGATTATACAGGGTGTTACAAAAAGGTACGGCCAAACTTTCAGGAAACATTCCTCACACACAAAGAAATAAAATATGTTATGTGGACATGTGTCCGGAAACGCTTACTTTCCATGTTAGCGCTCATTTCATTACTTCCCTTCAAATCACATTAATCATGGAATGGAAACACACAGCAACAGAACGTACCAGCGTGACTTCAAACACTTTGTTGCAGGAAATGTTCAAAACGTCCTCCGTTATCGAGGATACATGCATCCACCCTCCGTCGCATGGAATCCCCGATGCGCTGATGCAACCCTGGAGAACGGCGTATTGTATCACAGCCGTCCACAATACGAGCACGAAGAGTCTCTACATTTGGTACCGGGGTTGCGTAGACAAGAGCTTTCAAATGCCCCCGTAAATGAAAGTCAAGAGGGTTGAGATCAGGAGAGCGTGGAGGCCATGGAATTGGTCTGCCTCTACCAATCCATCGGTCACCGAATCTGTTGATGAGAAGCGTAGAACACTTCGACTGAAATGTGCAGGAGCTCCATCGTGCATGAACCACATGTTGTGTCGTACTTGTAAAGGCACATGCTTTAGCAGCACAGGTAGAGTATCCCGTATGAAATCATGATAACGTGCTCCATTGATCGTAGGTGGAAGAACATGGGGCACAATCAAGACATCACCAACAATACCTGCCCAAACTATTATTCGCATGTCAACACAAGCACCCAAGTTAACATTACCTTCCTTTCAGTTGGGCCAACCGGCGGTGTATCGAGGAAGTACAGTGCATACTGACGAAACTAAAATGAGCTCTAGCATGGAAATTAAGCTCTTCCGGACACATGTCCACATATCATTTCTTTATTTGTGTGTGAGGAATATTTCCTGAAAGTTTGGCCGTACCTTTTTGTAACTCCCTGTACATACTTACTTGAAAACATTCTGATTTGAGATGTAAGCAACTTCACGAAGCAGAGTTTCCAAATCTCCAAAATCTTCATCAGAATCTTCAGTTGACTCATTACCTCCAGAAATAATAGCATCAATCTTTTCATCGTCATCAAACGATATATCTCCTCATTCCTCTTCTTCATTCAAAATTGCCTTTATTCCAGTGCGACTCAAACGTTTTCTAGTCATAATGTAGTTCTTGCACTTGCTGAGGCAAAACACTGGTAATAACTGAAGCAATATACAACCACAGATGAGGCAAGAAACAGCAACAATTCGTATAAATAGTAAGTGAGAGACGTTACTTTCATTGTTGCAGGTGTTTCCTATAACATCTGAACATTCGTCATTCTGTTTTCATAATGTTACACATTCAATAAACAAAAACAAAATTTAGGTTAGTCTCATTCTGATCCCAGTGGTGCTCAGTGCATAGCCCATGAATAAATTTTAATATGCTGTAAATGTAAAACTGAACAATATGTCCTTGCATGCAAGCAACGTAGAGATACAAAGTCATAAATTTTGAAAATAATCGATTTGAAAACAACGGAGATAAATATTTATAATGTGGTTATGGGGTCGCATTGACCACAGTGCTACTAGGAGGGTTAATTCGTATTGATTATGTGTTTATAGCGCATCTTAGATTATCGTGAGCAGCGGAAACGGTATGGATCATAATTAAAAGCCTTTGATATGACGGCATTAAAGCGATAGCCGCAATCATGAGATATGGAAATACGAAAGTCAATTCATTGCAATATGCGGTACGAAGATAGGTTAGCGATCGTAGCCATGTAATACAGGGTTAAACAAATACTGCTCTAGGCAAGTATATGGAAGCATATACGTTGTCTAGTGATACTTCCATATTTAACGGCTGCGGTTTTCGCATTAACGCTACGATATCAGTGGCTTTTAACTATGACTAATGCGATTTCTGCTGGTCAGGAAAATCTGCAGATGCGCTAACCACATAAAATCCGTTATTACTAATAAAACCATTACAACGGAGTATCCTATTTTTGGAACACTGAACCAATGTTTTAAATGCTGAAAACGGCACCAGTTACTCATTTTTTGATGCTTAACACAGTGCGTATCAAGAATTTATTCTTAATCTCAAGTGCAATTGTACATTTGTTTATATGAATATGTCTGGTGATGTTTGTATGTGTGATATTCTGTCTCTCTTGCGTCTTTTTGAGGATAGACTGCAATCGGAATATCGAAGAAAATGAAACGCCTGTGTTGGAAATGGTATTTTTGTTTTACTGCTTACAAGTATTGTACCTCCTGCATCATATGGAACATCACACACATGGAAATCATCACTTACACTGTTTGTTTACAAAACATGCTACTTATATATTACCAAACCGTGGCTACACAAAACGTTTGTACACAGTCGAACTTCAAAAAGACACAAGAGAGGCAGACTGTCACAAACACATCAACAAACATATCCATGTAAACAAATGCACAAGTGCACTTGGAAATGAGAATAAATTCTCAAAACTTGTTGTGCTAAGCATCAAAAATAAGTAATTGGTACAGATTCCAGTATTTAAATCATGAATGACAGATGCAGGCTTTCCTGAATCATATTATATGATGATCCAAATGAACCACTGTTGCTGAAGCGGGCCAAATGGAGTGGTGTAATGTGACTTACATTAACCTAGGTTTGTCTGCTGACTGAGATTTTCACTCTGCAGCGGAATGTGCGCTGATATGAAACTTCCTGGCAGATTAAAACTGTGTGCTGGACCGATACTCGAACTCGGGACCTTTGCCTTTTGCGGGCAAATGCTTCACCGTCTTTTTTCTTTGTTTTTGACACTATGAGACACACAATCCGACTGTCGCGTAAGGTCCGAATAGGAGAATAAAACTATTCCTGTGCCAAAAAGTAATGTCAACAGAGATTGAAATAATTTTCGTCCAAATTCACTACAGAACTCTGATTATAAATTAATAGCTAGAATAGTAAACAAGAGAATTTCATACATTACAGATAAAATTTGTAGCAAACATCAGACTGCGCGCAAGACGGAATCATTTTCCAAAAACTAGTAGAATTCTGCGATATCATTGCAATAACTTTTGTAAGAAACATACAGTATGTATATTTTTCTTTTAGATTTTTATAAAGCCATCGATGTAGTCAGTCATGAATATCTTCTACAGACGTAGAAGAAAATAGGTTTCAACGGTAGGGTCGTACAGTTGATAATGAACATAGCAACTGAAATCAATGGCGAAGAGCGACATGTACAGAGGACATTCATGAGGAACACCTCGTTGTATTTGAATCATCCTGCTTTGTTGACAATTAACATCATAAAATTTGAAAAACTGCTTTCTGCAGTCGGAAAAGCACACACTAAAGTTACAGTAAAAATTTAAATAATATCTCTAAGGTAACTGTAATACATTACTGTCAACACAGTCTTCTTTTGTTATATTAACCTACTGGCTACGTCGAGAAAAATTTCGTTATCTTCTGTCAGCAGTAGGGTTAGGATATCAAGGAATTCTTCCAAGGATGCATCACTACTTTTATTTACAGAATATAGCTCGCAATAATAGCGATAAATCTCGTCCGCGATATCATGCTGGGTTCTGAGAATATTACCGGTTTTTGTTCGAATTTCATCAACAAAAGTCCTTCTTCCGTTTTTCGTATGCATCACTAAATGTTGCAGGGAAGTAGTTTCATCTTCTGACACCGAATTTGGCTTCGATTTTATTTTCAACCCTTCCATTTGATTTCTCTTGATATTAAGTAACTTGGCTTTGACGTTTTTGGTGCCTGGTATCCGAAGTGAGGAACCTGCTGAGACCTGATCATATAGATCTCTCAAAACGGAATAGTAATATTCTATAGTACATTTCATTTCTTTTGCGCTCTGGGCACTGTACTGAATAAGGACCTTCCTCAACTGTGGCTTCGCCATTTTAACCCACCAATCGATGGCATTGGCGTATCTGCTGCACGCATGCGTATTGCCCATATTTCTTTAATCAGGTCTTCTAAATCATGATTAACTAACAAGGAAATGACAGATGCCTCTAATTGTTGAATCGCCGAACTGACTGTCTTGTTATATTTACGGTAGCTAAGACACTTGAATGGTCTGAAGGAATGGTTTCTACTTTTGTCACGGAAGTTTCAGGATTTTTAGAGATATATAATCTAACAATCCTGCTACGATATGTTGTCGTGACATAAGTGAACTCAACAATGGCGGGGTATTTGATTTCCCATATATCGTTTAATTCTAAACCAGTAACTAGTTGTTTTAGTTCACTTGAGAAATTAAAATTAGGTAACTGATCTTTTCGATTTAAAACTCAATTAAAATCACCTCCAAGTAATAATTGTCTTGGATTTTTCCGTAACAAGTATATCAGTTTATCTTCGAAGAAACATGCCCTGTCAGCTCGATGAGAACTTACTGAAGGGGCATAAAGGTAGATGATAGTTACATCATAGATATTTAGTCCAATTCCCCTTCCGGATTCCAGTCGTTCCACCTCACTTATTGGAACCCCTTCCCTCGTCAAAACAGCTGTTCCAACACTTGTTTCTTGAGACACATTCATGTAAGTGGCATAACCGGGAATTAGTAAAACCGACATTAGAATATCTTGTGGCGGGGAAATATCAGTCGCGGATTCATACAAAAATTCCTTAAGTGCGGATGATTTCAAACTGGACGTAATTTTATTTATGTTTATATCGGTGGCAGAATAAGACTGTGTCACTGCGCTGTCACTACGTAGTTGTTTTGTTAAGAAATTTACTCTCCTGTGGTTCAAGGTTCAGTAAAACTATTAATAGTTTTCTCGGAATGCTGAACATGGAATAACACGGCAATCAGTTTATTAGTTACTGTTCCGTTTCTTTTTCTACTTCTGAGGTTTTCTCTTGTACCACTAATGGACTGATTCCCTTTTAAACTTTCAGATTTTTCCTCTTTTCCTCCAGTGATTCGTGTAGGACCGTTCCGTCCCGAACGTTCTTTGTGCTTGGGTCACTCTTTCCGGTTTTTCCCTTCCCTTGGTTACGAGCTACATTCAAATTTGCTTGCGTTTTTATTGTACTTCGCGACTCATCTGGACTAGCAGCAGACGCTTTCGCAATTTCTGTTGCTGGCACCAGCCTTGCGATGTGGACCTTGACTTCATTTTGGCCACCACTTCCTTGTTTATTAATATCACTTACTTCCTGATCGAGGGAAACAAAGGGCCACTGCAGTTTTGCCACCTCTCCCTGAATTTGTTTATTAAAGATACCTGCTGATCTTAGCAGTCGTCTACTTCACATGTTGTTTCTTATAAATTAATGCTGGCTACAACCCTTTCATTTTCTGGTACCGTATGTTTATTATCTTTCTGTTCATCAGTTTCCATTCGCATTCTGCCGTCCGGTTCTTCTGCCTTCACATCGCACTGTTTTTGCTTGTGAACTGAGCAAGTTGTACAGGACAGCTCGTCCTCTGAACAACTATCAGTTGCCTTCAGAGGTCGTTGTTCCGGTTGCATTTCAGTTTTACGAGTAGTGGTAACAGGCTGTCCATTTGTTGTTGTTGTTGTTGTTGTTGTTGTTGTTGTTGTTGCGGTCTTCAGTCCTGAGACTGGTTTGATGCAGCTCTCCATGCTACTCTATGCTGTGCAAGCTTCTTCATCTCCCGGTACCTACTGCAGCCTACATCCTTCTGAATCTGCTTAGTGTATTCATCTCTTGGTCTCCCTCTACGATTTATACCCTCCACACTGCATTCCAATACTAAATTGGTGATCCCTCGAAGTCTTAGAACATGTCCTACTAACCGATACCTTCGTCTAGTCAAGTTGTGCCACAAGCTCCTCTTCTCCCCAATGCTATTCAATACTTCCTCATTAGTTATATGATCTACCCATCTAACCTTCAGCATTCTTCTGTAGCACAACATATCGAAAGCTTCTATTCTCTTTTGTCTAAACTATTTATCGTCCACGTTTCACTTCCATACATGGCTACACTCCATACAAATACTTTCAGAAACGACTTCCTGACATTTAAATCTATACTCGATGTTAACAAATTTTTCTTCTTCAGAACCGCTTTCCTTGCCATCGCCAGTCTACATTTTATATCCTCCCTACTTCGATCATCGTCAGTTATTTTGCTCCCAAAATTGCAAAACTCCTTTACTACATTAAGTGTCTCGTTTCCTAATCTAATTCCCTCAGCATCACCCGACTTAATTAGACTACATTCCATTATCCTCGTTTTGCTTTTGTTGATGTTCATCTTATACTCTCCTTTAAAGACACTGTCCATTCCGTTCAGCTGCTCTTCCAAGTCCTTTGGTGTCTCCGACAGAATTACAATGTCATCGGCGAACCTCAAAGTTTTTATTTTTTCTCAATGGATTTTAATGCCTACTCCGAACTTCTCTTTTGTTTCCTTCATTGCTTGCTCGATATACAGATTGAATAACATCGGGGATAGGCTACAAACTTGTCTCACTCCCTTCCCAACCACTGCTTCCCTTTCATGCCCCTCGACTCTTATAACTGACATCTGCTTTCTGTACAAATTGTAAATAGCCTTTCGCTCCCTGTATTTTACCCCTGCAACCTTCAGAATTTGAGAGTATTCCGATCAACATTGTCAAAAGCTTTCTCTAAGTCTACAAATGCTAGAAACGTAGGTTTGACTTTCCTTAATCTTTCTTCTAAGATAAGTCGTAGGGTCAGTATTGCCTCACGTGTTCCAACATTTCTACGGAAACCAAACTGATCTTCCCCGAGGTCGGCTTCTATCAGATTTTCCATTCGTCTGTAAAGAATTCGCGTTAGTATTTTGCAGCGGTGACTTATTAAACTGATAGTTCGGTAATTTTCACATCTGTCAACACCTGGTTTCTTTGGGATTGGAATTATTATATTCTTCTTGAAATCTGAGGGTATTTCGCCTGTCTCATACATCTTGCTCACCAGATGGTAGAGTTTTGTCAGGACTGACTCTCCCAAGGCTGTCAGTAGTTCTAGTGGAATGTTGCCTCCTCCGGGGGCCTTGTTTCGACTCAGGTCTTTCAGTGCTCTGTCAAACTCTTTACGCAGTATCATATCTCCCATTTCGTCTTCATCTACATCCTCTTCCATTTCCATAATATTGTCCTCAAGTACGTCGTCCTTGTATAGACCCTCTATATACTCCTTCCACCTTTCTGCTTTCCCTTCTTTGCTTAGAACTGGGTTCTCATCTGAGCTCTTGATATTCAGTCAAGTGGTTTTCTTATCTCCAAAGGTCTCTTTAATTTTCCTGTAAGCAGTATGTATTTTACCCCTAGTGAGATAAGCCTCTACATCCACACATTTCTCCTCTAGCCATCCCTGCTTACCCATTTTGCACTTCCTGTCGATCTCATTTTTGAGACTTTTGTATTCCTTTTTGCCTGCTTCATTTACTGCATTTTTATTTTTTCTCCTATCATCAATTACATTCAATATTTCTTCTGTTACCCAAGGGTATCTACTAGCCCTCGTCTTTTTACCTACTTGATCCTCTGCTGCCTTCACTATTTCATCCCTCGAAGCTACCCATTCTTCTTCTACTGTATTTCTTTCCCCCATTCCTGTCAATTGTTCCCTAATGCTCTCCCTGAAACTCTGTACAACCTCTGGTTCTTTCAGTTTATCCAGGTCCCATCTCCTTAAATTCCCAACTTTTAGCAGTTTCTTCAGTTTTAATCTACAAAAAAATGGCTCTGAGCACTATGGGACTCAACTGCTGAGGTCATCAGTCCCCTAGAACTTAGAACTAGTTAAAACTAACTAACCTAAGGACATCACAAACATCCATGCCCGAGGCAGGATTCGAACCTGCGACCGTAGCGGTCTCGCGGTTCCAGACTGCAGCGCCTTTAACCGCACGGCCACTTCGGCCGGCTTTAATCTACAGTTCATAACCAATAGATTGTGGTCAGATTGCACATCTGACCCTGGAAATGTCTTACAATTTAAAACCTGTTTCCTAAATCTCTTTCTTACCATTATATAATCTATCTGATACCCTTTAGTATCTTCCGGGTTCTTCCATGTATATGACCTTCTTTCATGATTCTTGAACCAAGTGTTAGCTATGATTAAGTTATGCTCTGCGCAAAATTCTACCAGACGGCTTCCTCTTTCAATTCTTAGCCCTAATCCATATTCACCTACTATGTTTCCTTCTCTCCCTTTTCCTACTGACGATTTCCAGTCACCCATGACTATTAAATTTTCATCTCCCTTCACTACCTGAATACTTTCTTTTATCTCATCATACATTTCATCAATTTCTTCATTTTGAAGTAAACGGCGGAAATTAACTGTTATCGTGATGGGGGGACATCAGCTTGGACCGCTGCGTTACATCCTCAACCAGTTGATTCGGGCTGTTCTTTTGTAACTGATCATTTGAGGTACGTTTCTGATGCTGTATCAAATTACTTTTAAGAACAACAGTTCGCCGCTGACATTCCTGTGTGAAGTGGCTGGTTTCGTTACGTATATGGCATGTAGCTTCCTGACCTGTATAAGCTCTTTGTGCATTGTACTCACAAACAGTTATGTGAGACGGAATATTTGTCTTAACGTCCATCTCTACATAGAGGTCCCCGTTTAAACATTGCAGTTTAAAGCGAGGCGACCACCTTTCATTTACAATTGATATGACGTCCCCGTGGTTTGAAAGAGCTTCCTTAACCGTGTCATTTTCAATTTCAATGGGAATATTCAAGACACGAACGGTTTTGTAATCAATGTCAGCTCTATAGATGGAAATCTTACTTTTATAACCATTCCATATGCATATGGAACCTCCCCTTAGAAAAATTTATGAATGATTGTGCTGGTAAACCTCTTACATCATTTGATTTTCAAACAGCTGAGCGGAACTGGACGTACTCTGACATTTCTCTCTTTACTTATTCTGGTCAACACTAAACTGACACAATATTTTTAGTGCAACGCAGTATGAATTTCAATAATCCCTACAAAAGAATGGCCCTGACTAACAATAACCAAAACGTTTCATGAATAACTTACCTCACAAAAATCTTCGTTACTCGAACTATTGCAATACACCGAGCGCCAATGCTGCCAGCTAAATAAAATATTCTAACTACTGAAGGCACTAACTGCTGATAGGCATAGTTAGCAAATGAAAGATTTTGGTAGAGAATCGGCAATGTATTTATCTTAATAATATTCAAAAGCCATCATATATATATATATATATATATATATATATATATATATATATATATATATAGCAGTTCATGATATAAAGCATTACAAATTTACTCTTTCTGATGGAAACACATCCAGATCGTCCGATCTCAAAATTCTGCCATTTCTCTCCCCACAACCACCACTGCTGGCGGCTCACCTCCAACTGCGCAACGCTACGCGCTGTTCACATCCAACTGCCCAACACTACAATAGCGAATATTCCATAAATGCCAAACAGCCACAGACTGCACACAGCTCAGCCAATGATTTTCGTACAGAGCGCTACATGACGTAACCAACACGAAAACCTAAACAGCCTACTTACAACACGTCTCGTGGATACACATTATCTGACATTTTGTACAGTGGTTTCCTTTGGTCTCTGCATCCTCATACCGTCTATTATTGTTAAATTTATAATTTGTATGCTTTTAGTGGCAGATTCCCATCCCATACCCAACCTGTCCGCCCCTCCGATCTGTTTTGACGACTTCATTGATAGAATATGACTCCCATCACCAGAAACCTTCGGACGAATATTTAGAACAGCAACAACTTAGAGCAGCCCATATTTCAGGTAGTATTCTAAACATCTTGAAATGGGATGATGCTTCATTCAAAAGCTACGTACAGTGACTGAATATTAACATGGATTACAATGAACCATTGTTACACTAACTCTTATCTCTACCAGACTGCACCGGAATGAGAAATCAATTGCCGGCCGTGGTGGCCGAGTGGTTCTAGGGGCTGCACTCTGGAACCGCACTACCGCTAAGGTCGCAGGTTCGAATCCTGCCTCGGGCATGGATGTGTGTGATATCCTTAGGTTTAAGTAGGTCTTTGTTCTAGGGGACTGATGACCTCAGATGTTAAGTCCCATAGTGCTCAGAGCCATTTGAACCATTTTGAAAAACAAATTGCCTGCAGATCGCGCCATTAAGAAGTACTTAAAGTGTTTCGTAATAGTGCCACCAGAAGCGCGGTTCCCTGTACATCCGATTGACAGAGGGCGGGACCAAACAGTCAGCACCATTTTTTGGTGGCGTTTCGACGTCACTCATATTTTGCGTGTGCTCTGTGTAGGTGTTACTCTGCTGTCTAATCTTAGGACTTGGGCACTGAAATTAGTACTGAGCGGATTTAAGCAGTGTTGATTGACTTCGTGATCTCTGTTAGACTGGGATCATGTTTGGCACTGCATTAGTGACCAAACTGCATATTTGAGGTAAAAGGATTTCTTACAGTAACACTTGTTGCTGTAGACAACAACTACTACAGCAGAATGAACAGCAGCAACCAAAGAAGAACGTTCTGTTGCAAAAACAACAGGAACAGTGCAAGATTAGACTAGATGTGTTTTTCGTTCCTATTGAGCCATAATGAGGATATCCTCTAGGATGTGAAGCATGTCAGAAAGCAAGAATACACAATAAATATTTACAATATAAGAGCAGATATGCTAGTGTACCTTCCACAAATTTAGGATTCCCCTTTTGGGTGCAGAACTGGGCAAAAAAAGAGAACTTACCACCAAATAAAATTCTTAGGCTACTGGAGCCACATACAATCAAATAAAAAACATTTTACAGTGATCCAATTACTGGATAGAATTCGTACAGAAATCAGACTGCACGCAATATTTCCACTATGTGAGATTGTGAATAACATGGACATACCAATCAGTACTGCTAAGAAATTCATCAGCCTTCCTAAGGCTACACTTCATTTACTATTTACTGCAATGTTTCTATCACCTGAAAACGAAACAAACTTGGCATCCAAAAATATTACTCATGAAAAATTGATACACAAAAGATAAAATAAGGTATGTAAGATGGTACCTTGAGGACACCACATGTTATTCGTTTCCTGCTGGATGATGCCTGATAGCTTAATACATGTCTCTTTCATATTGACACCCTTTGTTTTCTGTCAGGGATATAGGATTTGCAGCATTTTGAAGCCATTTCCTCTCACAATGTAATATTCTAATTTAAAAGATAGTGTTATTCACACAGTTAAACGCCTTTGACGGATGACAAATAGTATCAGTAGCCTATAATTCATCGTCTAATGAATTCAGTACAATCTCACTATATGTGTATTCTCAACATCGAAACCCATTAGAAATCTGAATTGTGACTTGGAGAGTATTTTATTTTTGCTGAGGAGGTTAAGAAGATGACTGTACTAAGAAGATAACAAATTTAAGAAGACGACTGGATATACAGGATGGTCCATCTGAAGTTTCAGATGAGATTATCTCGAAAACTATACATTGCGTAAAAATAGTGGGCAAGACAGGTTCGTAAGTTCAGTGGGGGACAACAAATGATACTACACCTTACCTTCAGCTCCCGCCCCCTTGGGTGGTGCGGGGAGCAACTTTTAAATCTTAAATGGAAACACCCTTTTTTTGCATATTCGGATTATCGATAAAAAAGTAATCAAGTTTTGCTGAAACATTTTTAAACGATTGACAGGTGGCGCTGAAGTCGAGAAAAATGTGAAAGTGGGGAAGACCTACGATTTATTTAGAATTATCGGAGAAAGACGCATCAAATCGATAAAAAATGTGCAACAATTCTATCGTTACGCCAAATTAAGCTATTTTTGTACAAAATGTACCGTATCCTACTTTTAGCGTCACCCAGGAACAACGACATGGACGTAGTATAATGATGTTCCCATGGGGTGCTTCATGAGTGTGAGTCTCTTGTTTCTCCCATGTTGGGGTGCTTCATTAGTGTAAGCCCCTAGCGTCACACAATTTGGGGTGCTTAACTAATGAAATTAGCCACAAAGAAATTGTTCAAAATTATCCCCATTTGCTTCAATGCATCAAGTCATTTGTCACATCCCGTGGTATGGCAGCACATTCTCTTTGAATGCGATGCTCCATATCGTTTTGGATTGTGGGCTGTCTGTCATATACAATATTTTTTAAATTACCCCACGAGAAAAAATGAGGAGATATTAGGTCTGGTGAACGTGGAGGCCACTGCATTGGTCCATCGCGTCCTAGCCACCGACCAGGGTACCATAAATTTAAAATGTTCCGCACATTTTTAGCATAGTGGGTAGCTGCTCCGTCCTGTTGGGACCACATTCATTGCCTTCCATTAGCTTCAGCAAATCATCACGGAGAAGTTGTAAATAAGATTCCCCAGTAACAATTTGGTTATAAAAATACGGCCCTATGAAGTAACCGTTTAAACTTCCACATCAGATCATTAACGATCACGTACGTTGATTGTCAAGGGTCTATGCCAGTGTGGATTGACAGGGCACCAATAATGACTATCATGACGATTTAATTGGCCATTGGTTTTGAATGTGGCTTCATCGGTGAACACCACGTATCTACAATATCATTAACACCTCTTATGATTTGCAAGACCCATTGGCTGAACTGCACGTATATTTGCATATCTTTCGGCGTTAATGCCTGTGTCAGTGTGATATGGTATGCATGATATTTATGTGACTTCAAAATCCTCAAAACAATTGATTTCGGTATTCCAGTTTGTCTCTGAATCGCACGAGTACTCATTTCGGTATCCAGTGGAACACAGGAGAGAATGGTAGGGGTAAGAGTGTCATTTTCATTGTATTCCCGATGACGGGATGGACGGTGTATGTGTCCATTTCAAGCTCATTGAGTGCAATTCGGTATAATGTTTTCGCTTGGATGTCATCGTAATTCATATGGCATTCACCTACAATTAACAACATATCAACAGTCTCTGTTGGAGGATAGTGAACCATGTTTCACTAAAGAATAATTTACTTTCGTCAGTTGGTGTTTACAGTTCACAATCTGAAAGTGAAGTGACGTCTGATCGCGTTGCACAGACCTTTATACTGATCCATAGTTCGAAGTTTGGCCACGATAGCGCTACAGTCGGGTGCAGTTGTGAAGAGTTCCCTAACAGGGATTATAATACTATTCTGCCTCCCTCCATCAAAAACTGTGGCGGGTAGGATACATTTTGTAGAAAAATAGCTTAATATGGCGTAATGAAAGAATTGGTGCACATTTTGTATCGATTTGATGCGTCTTTCTCGGATCGTTAGTAGTATAAGGGCACCTTGGGGACAGACAAATACTTATGGTCCTCACCAACCATAAAAAATATACTCCAAAAATAATGGTTCAAGTAACCATAAACATCCAAACAGCCATAATGTGGCCCCCACAAACCATAAAAAGTATACCATAAAAATAATGGTTAAATAATGGCCCCCAGTGACCATTAATCACCCTCATATACCAATTAAGGTACCAATCAATCATAAATGACATCGAAAAATACAGGTACTAACTTAAGGTACTAAAGAACCATTAATTTCAAAATAAAAACAACTGAGAAATGGTACTAAAGAATTATAACTTGAGGAGCAATTTAAAGGTTTGGAACAACCACTAATTTAAAAAATATATGTATCAAAATGTAAGATAAATTTCTTTTTAATGTATTAAAGATCCATTAATTATGCAGCCAATAAAAAAGGTAAACCATAAATTTTTCGATAAAATAAAAATGAAATTTCAATAAATTCCATATAATGGTTCAAAAGACCATTAAAATTTGAAACACTATTGAAGTCACGTATAAAAGTACTAAAGAACCATAAATTTTTATTCAACACCTTATTCATTTAAAGGTTACCCCCAACCATAACTATAAACTATAGGGTCAGTTTATAAGAATGAACTAAATAAATAAAGACAAAATGAATCACATTCAAAATGGTAAGAGTCGTAATGGCAAACGTATTAAGTCTTCAGTAGTGATGTATAACAGTGATGACGTAAGATCCCGTGTAGAATACATTAAGAACTTCCTGAAAATAAAACTAGAGACTTGTTGGATTCCGATGGTAGGCTCAAAAGAGGAATATGTCGGAATAATTAAAAGGAATTTTGGTTTTGAACTTGACACTAACAGGATTAAATTCAATCTTGCAAGACACGCCGTCGCCAAGGGTTGTTTATATCGTAAGTTGCGTGAACTTGGTCAGTTGATGAATGTGGAATATACAGAGATCATCAATGATCGACAAAGGTGGTATGATCTATTACTAGATGATAAGATTGAGATAGCTAATGTCGTCATCATCAGTGAAGAACTTCATTTTGTTAGTTACGATTATGAATAGATAAATATTTGGAAAAAGTGCAAACCCTGTTTGAATACGTGGTTCCGAAATAACACTACTTGTCCACTTAGCCGTACAGTACTGAGATAGGGACGTTTATCTGTCCGCGGTCCGCTGCAGTAGCGTTCTTCCGCCAAGCCGTGAGGTGAAGGACAGCGTCGCGGAAACGTGACGTGTATAACCGCAACTTGCGCAATCGTGAGTAGCTGGTACGTAATATTAACTCGTTGATTCGCTAGTAGATGGCACTCTTAACAGCTTCAGCATGACTTATACCCAGACACAGTTAGGTTTCTATTGCCGGCGCGTTCGGTCAGAGGTCTGGCCAGACTCTGTAATAAATAATCTGAGTAACTTTTTTAATCGTGGAGTTTTGAGTGACGTCATGAGACGTCCGCACCGCTCTTCCATGTCTGTCAAAACATGGGACAAGATACGGAAAGAGATGGAAGCAAAAAAAACCTGTGGGGCGAAGAAAGCAGCAGCAATGATGACAGAAAGAGAAGACCCCACAGGGTTCCTTGGCACCAAGGTTTTGCTCTTTTCGAAATTTTTTTCAATTTAAATGATAAAGTAAATAAATAATTATGAACAATCAAATAATACCTCCTTGTAGTATGACGATGTTAATGAAAGGCGGTGACAAACCAGCAGTACTTCCTTTTGATATAAACAGGGTGCCAGCACACCTAAAACAGATCGTTTTTAATTATCTAAGCAAGCTACAGTATTTGCAACTGACCATTGTGGAATTAGTAGAAAACCAAATTGACCTCTGCAAAATAGGTGAAAGCATATCACAACTAGAAAAAGAATTTGATACGTTGATGGTTAACCTCATTTAATAACTTCAAAACATTTATCAGATTATAATAGTTTTTAACCATTAAAATATTTTATCCAAACCGTTACATTACTTTTATTCACCCAACTATTGTGTGAGTTATCAAACCCTAACCACTTTACATATCCTTTGTCACCCTTTTTCCTTATTACTTTTTCTATAAGATAGACGTCTGGGTACTTAGTTTTTTGTAATTCTTGTTCGTCGAAGTTACCTTCAATTGTGTCTTTCAGCTTGTACGTGGTTGGTATTGTGTTACTGATCTGACTCACTTCAAATATTTCTGTCGACCAATTAGCTGTTACCCTTTCTCAAACAAACCTTTTAATTTACTGATCCTAACTTTATCACCTATCTTGAACTTTGGTGGGCTGGCTTAAATTTCAGTTGTTGGTAGCAATATCTTTACATTATTTTCAGTCACTTCTATTGGTTTCATCCCTATTGTTCGATGCTTCCTGTTGTTGTAGTCATATATGAGCTCTGGAAGTAACTCAATCCACTTTTGATTACCCTGAATTGAGAATTGTTTCCACATTTTTTCTTTTAGCACTCTGTTAAACCTTTCAACTACTGATGCTTTAAGTTCTGTAAATGTGGAACAGTGGTTTATGCCCTCAAGCTTCATCAGTTCTTTAAAGTGTTTATTGTAGAACTCTTTACCATTATCTGTTTGTAGATTCTTCGGCTTCCTTTCTTGTAGAATATTTTTAAAAGCACTGGTCACATTCACACCTGATTTGTCTTTAACAGGAAAAGCCCATGCATACTTTGAAAAGACGTCTATTACAGTCAGAAAATACTTCATACCCTTATTTAATTTAAATATGCCTTTTAGGTGTCCAGAGTCCATTTCTACCAAATCAGCTTGCAACAAATCATCTATACCTTAAGCTACAACAGTTCTCCTCGGGAAGTTCTTTCTCAGTGGGGTGTGAAGTTGGTTTACAATACCTACACGAACAGATGGTTGTTCCATAGGAATGTTACACCCGACATTCTCTACGTCTTTTTTTTACAAATTTACTTTTCCTGCTTTTGCATTCTGAACAAATACCTCCAATTCTTGTTCGTCCGTTTTTCGTCAAAACAGTGTGAGGATGAAGTGTATTAGTAAACCTTTTACACTTTAAACACCAAATACTTCTTTCATCGTTCATTTATTTAATTTAAAATTATAAATATATTTTCTGGATGTTTAATGGTCTCCTATAAATTCTCGACAACTGGTATCAGTTCACCATATATCAGAAATTTTACGTTAACAGGTACGGTTTTAACATTATCTTTTAGTCTTACAGAGAGAAAATTTCCTTCATTTATTGTTATTGAATGGTTTCCAAAATTAATTAAATGTATTTTGTCATATACTCTTACTGCCATATCAAAGTCCTTAGTTGACAGACGTCCATTAACGTTTTTACCAATTACAATGACTCTTCTCAATTATTTGTTTATCATATATAGTGCTCTGAGAACTCTCAATAGACGGCTTCAAATCAGCCTTAGTAAAATAATCTGAAAGAACTTTCTCAATCTCCTTCTTGCTGTAATAATTACTGAACTGTGTTAAAGAACCAGTGTATTGTGCACTACTCTCTACAAGATTTGTTTGCAGAAGCCTCTTGGTAACTACATCCATATCATCAACAGGATCGTCGACGTTGACTAATCTTCTACCTAGAAAATTAATATAACGCTTTGATTTCTTCAGCACATCTGTGAAATATTTTTGAAATTTCATAAAGCTCTTTTCGACATTTTTTATATTAGCTAACTCTTCTGCCGTCATTCGAAACGTTACATCAGTAGCTACAGCTATTTTATTCCCAAAAACGTCCATTTATTACATTCAAAATTTCGTTAAAATTCCACCCATCTGTAAATAGCTTCAGTACCAGCATACACAGGTGACCGCAAATATACTCGTCATAATACTGTATTCTCTCAGAGTTGTATAATATGTTCTTTGAACCTAGGTAGCGAACCAGTTCGTTAGGTACATTTCCTCCAAATGAATCAAAAACAAATTTTCCGTCCCTTTTTTTGAAGTAACAGATCCAGTGTGAACCGGTATGCTTAGACGAATCTAAATTAACAATTCCTGATTCGTAGTTTAATGGTTTATTAGGTAACTCATCAATCATGTAAACACCTCCGAAAGATTCAATTTTCAAATCATTTGCTAATTTAACTATGTCAAAGTTGCTTAAAGCATGAGGGTAGTCTGCGATTATTTTTTTGAACTTTTTTTTTTCATTCCAGATCCCTTCTTTTCCATTGCTAGATTGTGTCTCTACTGTTCAGCCAATTCTGCACCCGCCTTCTGTTTTTTATGAACGGCACTTGTAATGGCCGCAGCACCACCTGCTAAAGAACCGATCGCTCCCAACGCAGCAAGTATCAACGGTAGGAACCCACCTTCGTGTTCACTCAACCCAGAGCCCTTTTTCTTATTGAGCAGGTGATGATACATTTTTTTTCAAAACGGGTATAGCAATTGCCTTTAGCAATCTTTGTTGATTTTTGCTTCTTCTGAGTTTCTGTGAGATAAGCATCTAGAAAATCATGGTTTTTCAGTTCTTCTCGGTTGAACTTAATTTTCACTCCTTTTGGTTTCGTTTTACCGTCAGGTAAAACAGTATAGTCAATACTAAAGCTTCTCATCTATTAACTGTATCAGTTTCATTTTTTCTACAAACCAAAACCGTTTGCATTGACTTCCAAACCCATACCCAGTTTTCTCTTCCCAAACATTATTCCAGCAACAGCTGTGGAAGCTAATCTGTCTCCAAGTGAAGCATCTTTACTGAATATCCTTTCCTTTGCAGCTTTTTGTAGTTATATGTCAGCTACGTGTCTATTCTCCCAATCCTTATGATCCCTGTAAGCAATGTCATGTTGTTCACAAGCTTCGTCTAAAGGATTGATTCCTGCATCTCCTCTAGCTAAATATTGAACATCCTTTCCTTTGCAGCTTTTTGTAGTTCTTTGTCAGCTACGTGTCTATTGTCCAAATCCTTATGATCCCTGTAAGTAATGTCATGTTGTTTACAAGCTTCGTCTAAAGGATTGATTCCTGCATCTCCTCTAGCTAATCTTTCTTTTAATTTGGTGCCAAGGTCGCAGTAGTTGTACCCAGGAAGGCGCAATTCAACCGGGAGATTATTAATTAGCGTGTTCACTAACCTTTTCCCATGTTTTTCTGACGTCCAGAAGGTGTGAGGGAGGTTGTTTAGAAATCTAATTAGGTGAGGTATCCCCTTTGGATTATCGATAATAAAGTCATTAAACTTATTACTGAGCATTTTATTTATTGTAACTTTTCCATTGTGGTAGCTATTATTTCGAGCATTTTCTTCCCCATAAATAACCATAAGTCTATCAATTAAGTCCCGGACGTCATCCATCCAGATGTATTCAATTGGTCTGTCACTGTATTTCTTAACGAAACCATTTCCAGTCTTTGACCTCTTTAGTGCTTTATATATAGGTTTGATTAATCTATTATATTTTTCACTCACATTCGATTTAGGTCCTTTTGTGGGATCGTTCTTCTGATATGTAGCATTTGTTAATTGTAATATGTCCACATAATTATCATGGTCATCAAGCGGTATGGTATCATCTACATCTTTCTGTGTTACAAGATTCATTAACCCTATAGTAGCTTTAATTCGTTTATCGTTGATGATAATGTCGTCATTCTGAAAATTAACTTCTGAATCATCAATATAATGCTTACCATTATCGAATCTTTGACCGAATACGTTATCATGCAGACCTCCTAAGTACTTGGATACTTCAGGGCCTAAATATGTTGTTGCATAATTGGTTATTGAAGCCATTGGTGTACCAGTTAATTCACCCTTCCTGAAAATCTTTTCCCTTTCATTCGCTCCAATTTCTGCTAAGGTTGATTCTAATCTTTGTTTTGTATTTGTAGAAACATCACTGTCATCTTTGTCTTTAAATATACCCTTTTCAAATGACGTTTCATCAGATGTTGAGGGAATAGGAAACATATTTTCCCAAATCTTTTTTTTTATGGAACTAGCTGCTTTTCTACTTCTCTGTTTAGTTCTATTGCTTTTATTACATTATCACCTAAACCCTCCAATTCTCCCTTAACCTCTTTAATTGCATCGATAACAGGCTGGTCTTCTTTTTTATACTTTTCATACTCTGTTATTGGTTGCTTCTTCCACGATTTAAAACCTTCCCTGAGTTCTTCAAACTTTTTTCTGTTCTTCCGCACATTCTTAATAGCATCAGGATTATATTTTGCAAACATCTTTATTATATGTGATTTTTTATAGTAAACGTAAGCGTTGGGCTTTAAGCGTTAAGCGTTAAGCGTTAGACGGTAGGCGTTGGGCGTTAAGCGTTAAGCGTTAGACGGTAGGCGTTAGACGTTAAGCGTTAGACGTTAAGCGTTAGACGGTAGGCGTTTGGCGTTAAGCGTTAGACGTTAAGCGTTAGACGGTAGACGTTGGGCGTTAAGCGTTGGACGTTGGTCGTTCATCAGTTTAAGAATGTTTTGATCTTATTTCTGTACTTGCCGTCACTAGATTTACGTGTTAAGTCTAGCGTTATGAAACCAAAATCATCTTCATTCCAACAATTACTACACATGGTTTTGAATTCTTCGTATCTCACATCACCGCCAACAAATTCGTTAAACATATGATTTAGATTCCTATTGTTTTGTCTAAACACGTTCAGGAAGTTCAGATTATCGCCAACCAATTGTTTCGGTATCTTGGTGTATGTTTGTGTTAAGTGAAAACAGTCTACTCCTTTGTGCCTTCCTCTGGTGAAATATTCCCTAACTATATCTTGGTTCTCCAAAATAAAATCATGAAACACCACAACTGAATTTTCCATACATTCATCTAAAGGTATGATATCTTCATTGTTATCAATGAATGAGGCTATTTTTATATTTGTTTTTCTTCTAGTTTGTCACACATTTTCATTAGTTCTTCATACTTTGATTGATCTAGACTTTTTGAATATATGTATACATGATTTACTTTGTCCCAGTTCAACCACCCTGGTGCAAGAAGGTAATTGTCAATCATTAGTGTTGTTTTACCACATTCGCTTGGACCGATAACTCCACAACGTATCGAATTGGGTAAAAGCTTCCCATGCTTCAATTTTCTTTTCCTTTCTGGTATTCTAACTTTAGGTTCCCAGTCTGTCTTCATTTCTTTTTTCTTTATTCTCTATTTAATAAATGACCAGATAATTTAAGATGAGTGGTAGGTCCTCTGTACTAGAAAAGAGGTTGACAGTTCCGATTAGAGACAACTTTAAAGGTGTGGCCTTAAAAGGATCTTACACCACGTTCTTGACTCCAAATGTAACCACAAAGAAAAATAAGCTATACTATGAGAAAGATGGTATGGTTAATATGTTAAATATTCCCTCTGGACAGTACAGTATACAAAGTTTAGAAAAATACATTCATACCAAAAATACTGAAACAAGTATTAAAGCAGACAAGGTTTTAAACAGAGTTGTTATATAAAGTGAAGTGAAGCAATTTATGGACAGAGAAGAAAGCATTGGAAGTGTGCTGGGGTTTAATAAACAAGTCATTGAACCAAATACAAAGACTATTGCTACTGGTATTCCTAAAATTATATCTTTCGAAACAATTAATGTTCATTTCAACTTGGCAGATGTTATGTTAGTTAAGGGTGGTGAACACTACCACAGAAATACTAATATTATAGCTTCTATTAAAATTGGTGTTGAGTTTGGTGGCCTATTATTTATGAACCACAGAAACACTCATTTGTTCACCTTCACGATAAAATTCAGGACTTGGTAGTAACTGTAACTGATGAAGATGATAATTTGATTGATTTTGGAGAAGCTGATGTCACGGTAATTTCAGAAATACAATAATAAATTTGCAGCTAATAAATGAACAAGATAGAAAGTTACCAGTACCAGTCTTTTCCCATAAACGAGAAGACGAATTTTAATCTCAGTGTACCAAACAAAGATGTTGAAATAGACATCAAAGTTGGTGATGGTTGGATTGATAGTAAGAATGCTTTTTTTTACATGAATTTTAATGTAACTCATGTTAATGGGTTTGATTACACTAGCTACGATGGAAAATCTAACGTAAAGCTGATTGACAATTTTGCATCACAGTTGTTTTCAACAATCACTATAAAAAAGAAAGGAGCCATTATCTCTAGAATTGAACATCCAGGTATTTCTTCAATGGTTTTGTATCACCTTACGTCTTCAATTATGGATGATGTTATGCATGAAGGAAATTTTGTAAACAACGGTAAGTTAAGGTCTAAATCAAATGAAGTCTTGTACCGACTAAAAGTGTTTGGAGGGTACTTTAAAGACTTCAAAGATATTATGTGGGAGGGTGATCTTACTGTATCTTTTACGTTGAGTCCTAATGCTGATGATGCATTGGAGAGATGGCTTTCAAAAAATGCTGCTGGTGTTGATATTGATGGAACTCGTCCAGAAGAGGGAAAAGTAACCATCACAAATGTGGAAATAAGAATGCCAGTAGTTAAATACGAGCCAACGTATGAGCTTGAACTAAGAGATAAAATATTTAAAGAACCTAAAATGCCCATTTCATTCTTTGAACTACAGACTCAGGAGATTACAGGTATCAGTGGACGGAGGAACTTTGAAATTGACATTACAAATTACGACACATCCTTAGAATTTGATATGCCTTACTTTATTTTTGTTGTATTCCAGACTAACCGTAAAGGTAACCAAGAAAGAGACTCATCTCAGTATGATCACGTCAACCTTCAGAACATTAGCCTGAAAAATGGTAGAAACGAAATATTTCCTGAAGAGGTGTGGAACATTGCTCCTCCTTCAACTTACTTAAAGGCATACAACGCATTCTTAGATTATAAGCGGATAACCGAGTTAAAATCTGATTCAAAAATCTGTCCTTACACCTTCATTAATTCTTATCCCATTTACGTCATTAATATGGGCAGAAGGAGAAATGTTGTAGCGACAAACAAAACCAGTATGAAGCACTGTGCAACTTTTAATGCTAATATACCAGAAATCACTACAGCTTATATTGTGATGTGCACCAAAAAGAATTTGATCAATGATGCAAAGCACGGAATAGTAAATGAAAGCTTCTAGATTGTCTGTCTAATTGAAGTATTTTTAATGCCTGTAAGGGCATTAAAAATTATATGAATTCTATGATGTGTCTTGGCTTTGGGTCACCTGTCATACCTTTATATACCAATTTCAGTCCTATAATAGATCTAAAGTCTTCCCAACTTAGGATTCTGTTGTACCTTTCAGGCAAATTAACTTTAAATTGTGCATCGAGTTCTAATATGTATCCGCTACCATATTCCTTTGTACTGATCTCTGTGTCTGTAATAATATATTCATAACCTATTTCAAGATCTCGCAAATTAGTAAATGATCTTTTCTTATTGAAACTATTGAGTTTTAGTAGAAGTTGATGTTGTTGGCTGTTCATTTATTATACAGAAATATTTATTTGTTCTAACTGGGTAACTGTACTTCTTAGAGTACTTATTATTTCCACAATAGAAGATGACTGTTTAGGACAATTTATTTCAAACACAGAAAGATCCGTTTTCCCAGCTCTAACTACAGAATAAGTGAATTCGCTGAACTCATAGGATGTGTCCCCTTTGAAGAAATATAACAATCCATTTGTGTATCTAAAAGATGAATCAATGCTTGGAGGTATTCCTGGAAATTCTCTTCTTATTCTTCCATATCTTCTGCTTATTCCCTTACATTCGTCAACTTGTATATAGTAAACATCGTCAAAAATTATGAAACTCTTACCAGAATAGGAATTTATTGCAGAATGTAACGCTACATTCTTTCTTAATGAAAGGCTTGTTAATGATTGTGGATAACCATATTTTAACTTAAAGGAGGGTATTTCCATTACATACAGTTTGTTATCAATGAATAAAACAACATCTCCAGATGGTCTTCGATAGGCTGCAGTAATATTTTTAAAGCCTTTTGGAAGAAATGTTAACCAATCACTTATGAGTTGTGGTTTAGTGTGCACATTTAAATTATCCAAATCCATTACCCAAACCCATTTTTCATAGTAAATATACAGAACCATATCAACAATTAAAAAGTTTTTTATTTTCTTATTTAGTTTGCATAGTTCTGGAGGATTTGTATCTTCTTCCACTTCTTCATTATCGTCATTAGATTCATCTTCATCTTGTTTTCCATACAAACTTTGTATTGCAAGAATATCGTCTTTACTTAACTCAATATTTGAACTATTGTACATTGGATACATAATTGAAGTATTTTCAGCTGAATGTGCAAGTCCTAATGTGTGACCAATTTCATGAACTAAAACTGCATAGAAGTTTATCTTTTCTTTTAGAGTGTTCGTATCAATCTCAAAATACCAATCTTCATCTTGATCCACATGAATTTCTACAGCATTGTTATTAATATCTGGATAAAATGCATGACCTAACACACCTCCTGTGCCATCAAACGGTTTTGAGCAAAAGTGTTGACCACTAGTTTCCTTCCTGTGTAATCGTCTTTTATTTGAAATAATAATGTCACTGTTCGATTGGTCTTCTTCAAAAGTTAAATCTGTATGTTCTTTCCAAGTATTGAAAGCTATTTCAGTTAATTCTTTCATTCTTTTTGATGAACCTGCGTAATACCATTTAATATTTTTCTTATTCCATTTATCAATATGTGAAGTAAAAGATAGTGCATGATCTTCAACGCCACATCTAGATCTCCTTATCAGTTCTAAAGTTTCATCACTTATATCACCTGTGGGTTTCAAATTAAACTTTTCTTGAAATAGTATTAGTGCATTACTTATATCTGAAAGTTCTGAAATATTTGTAGAATCTGGTTCAAGATACCCAAAATCATGTAAATATTTGATTACTTCTTCATTAGCAGAGACAACTCCACAAAATATTAAAGTTAGGACGATTGTTCTCATGTATTTTTGGCATATTTAATTACTTTTTAGTACCCCCACAGTAGAGTGTCAATTATTCCATCTGTCTCCTTCTAGACCATTCGTTTGTCGTAGGTTACTTTGAACTCCTTTTCCATAAGCTTATTTACAAGGTTTTTTGTTTTCTTATTCCTGGTTATCATTTTGTTGTTTGTAGTTATACTGTCACTTTCGCCATGTATTAGTTCACCCATTGTTTCCATGTTAGTTTTCCAATTATTTTCATAGTTGAGACTGAACCCTTTTACTTTGGTACACCGTTTGCCTTTGTGAGAGTAGTAAGCTTAGCTTTTTGGACCTGTACTCGACCATTCAACAATATTATAGTCTTTGCCAAGTTCATCTGTCCATTCGCCTAACATACAACCTGTCTCAACTGTATTTGTCCCGTCAACGATGTAGACTTCACTGTCGGTATCATAGTAGACAACTTTGTCCCCTAGGCGATCAAGCATTTCGTATAATCTTATCCTGGCATTAGATGTTGTGAAAGCTGCTATAAATATGTTTGTTGCAGTGCTATCCTCTACATACTCATTAGTATACTTGTAGCTAACCTCAATCATATCTTCATTGATGAAGATGACATTAGATATCTCTATCTTATCATCTAGTAAGAGTTCATACCACCTTTGTGAATCAGTGATGAACTCCCTTTGTGTCAAATTTTGTCTTTGGCCGAATTTACCCCACAAAGAGTTTAGGCACATCTTGGCGATGGCACGTTTTCCAGGGTTGGGTTCAATTCTGTCAATGTGGAGCTCAATGCCTCGTTTTTCTTTAATGGTTTGGACTTATTTCTCTTTTGTTTCGTAATCATCCTCCCAAGGACTAGTTTCCAGCTTGATTTTCATGAAAGTTCTGATGTATTCCCCGAACAGATCGTTGCTCGTCTGAGGGAAGTGGCACACCTCGTAAGTTTCAAGTATCTTGTAGCCCTTTTCAATAGCCTTATTCAGTTCAACCGTACACCATGTGCCTGCAAAAGCTCTCTCTTCATCAGTATGGTTACAATGCCCTACCTTTTCCTCAGCACATTTGGCGCACAAAGCGAATACCAGTTTTTCCTGCTAAATAGGAAGCACAGGGTGGTAAAGACCTTTTGCAGCTAGTACCTTACGTATGACCAAACCAAACCATTCCTTGTTGTATTCTTCTGGTTTGAATATTTTAAGGGGGTGACCTACAGGGTTCGTATCATAAAACATAACTGTTGGATACAAAGAGCATATGTCTATATACCGCATTCCTTCGAGGTCATTTTCTGCTTTGCGGCATTTGTTCGCCCACCAAAAAAGGCGTCTCTAGGCATTAAGGGTTCCACAAACTTGATTGTTTTATTTAGGGATTCTTTGTAAGCTTTAGATTTCTTCCACTCGCAAGACCACACCTCAACTACGTTGTAGCCCGCATTTCTCAGTGTGTTAGTCCGGTCCATTGTTTTACTAAACAAATCGTCCATGGTTTCATTATTTCACTATTGATTGTATCGGGGTTGTAACACTCGGGGCATCCATGCCAAAAACAGCCATGGTATTAGTAAACTGTTTTAGTTTTTGGATTGTAACCGTCAACTTTTGCGCCGAATATCGGCACTTCACCACCATTCAATGCATGGCGTACACTTTCGAAGGTATTTAACCCGTCTATGGATTCTTTACTAAACATTTCCTTCTTATCGTCTTTCACGACTGCAATAGTACTTCGTTGGAGGAATTTCAATCTGTAGATAGCCATACAAACACTAGCGATGGTTATGTATTGAAAAGGATCTATATCAGCGATTTCTAAGAATATTTTCCCAAATTCAAGGCATCTGCGTCTTAGAATATCAACATCTGAATGACAGTACTCAGATAGTTCCCTCTTGAAGTCAAACACGTAGTTCTCCTTTACCCTATCAGCATGCCATTTGAAAAAGTCTGTACTCCGGCTTTCTTTCATTGTGTTGACACCATAGAATTTGGTGGGAGGTATAGGTCCAATGTAATTTTGATTATCTCTTGTATTAAAAAAATGAGGAAAGTAACCTTTCTTAAGTTCTTTTAGGCCAAACGTTTTCGGGATTGAAACTAGAACACCTTGAACAGAATTGATGGTATCGATTATCCTGAGTCTTAAACTCAGTATTGCGAGCTGCATTATTTTAGAGCCTGCGTATATAGTCTTTGGTCTTATCCCATTTTTAACACAGTATTGTAAAATAAAGTATGAGTCGTAACCTTTAGAATTATGAGCAACACAAGTAAACCCCTTGTGTGCATCACTAATAAGCCACTTACAAAATTCTTCATTTGAGGCGAACTAACGTTTATTTCCATCGAAGCTGTGAACGGCTTGTAATTAGGGTTGTGTACACCGGTGTCTTGCTCAGCTTCATAATCGAAAAAATAGAATTTTTCAGTATAACTACAGTTACCATGTTTCTTCTCAGATTTTCCATTGCAAGTGCAATCTTCTTCACAGAAACCACCCTTTGGTTCTTGGGATGGATGTAACAGTTATGGTCGGTGATCTTCACAGGACAATTGCAATTTTTGCACTGTACGTAACTACAGTTGTGCTTCTTTTGCCTTTGACATATTTTGTTGCAAGTTTTGCACTTATAGGCTACCTTACAAACTTCTTCATGGTTTTTGAAACAGTCTTTACCAAAGCAGTACCTGTTACACTTATCACATTATATTCTGACACGCTGTTTACCTGTAATTTTCTTGTGTTGTGGTCCTTTGCACAAATTACACACTTCTTTCTTGTCCTTTTTGCACTTCTGCTGGTCCTTATTATTATAAGGCTTGTCACACTTCTGGCAGTAGTACGAACTTCCAAAATAGGCTTTTATGCTGTTGATCGCATAATAGTGATTGATGTGGTGGTATAGGTAGATGACAGTGTCCCTTTGTTTTCCTGAATGAATGACCGCATTGAAATGAGCAGCAGGAACAACCTTAATTTGAACATTCAAAAACTCTTTAGCATCCTGGATATCTTCTAAGGTGAACATATCTTCACAGTTCTTCCCCAATCTGATACACAGTTCTTTAGCCAACTCTTCTTGCAAGTGTCTACCTTTTCTTATGTAGATTAATTCGTTACTAATGAGTTCCCTATCAAGAATGATGTTTGTTTCATATGTCAAGGCTGTAACTGTACCTCTAGGTCCACACATATTGTCCTTATTATCTATTTTGTTAATGCATCTTTTAGTATTAACATCTTTTGAGAGATTGACAGCCTTAAGTTTTCCCACCTCTGGGTATTTTATAAACTTGAAATTCAAATCTGGTTTAATTTATATCTACATATTCGTTATATGTAACAATTCTCTCAATTTGGTTAAGTATAAAAGAGGCATTGACTTTCTGATGTCTTTTAGTCGAGATTGTATCGTGAAAATTTTCATTCTCTGCCACTGTCTTCATCTGATCGCGAGGACTGTATTTACTCATTTTTATTATAGCCTTTATAGTTGCATGGATGGCTGTCCTAACAGCTCTCATTTGTTCTACAACTGTTCCTTTCAAATCTTTTACATAGATAGTGCAGTTAGTTTGCCAAATGTTGAATGTCTTAAGATATGCACGTTCTCCTTCATGAATGGCGAATGTAGGTTTTTGCTCGACAAGTTTATCGAAAAATTTTTGTTTAAAAGGGAAAATGTGGCCTAACTTTCGTGGTTGATGTTGTTGTGGTTGATGTCGTTGTTGTCGTTGAGTGGTTCCTTCAAACAAGTCTTCAGCGAAGTTGTAGTTTCTGATTTTATCCAAACGTTCCTTCTCACCTTTTATCAAAGCCGTCCACCTATACTTCGAATGAACCATCGAGTAACCCTTAATACCGTTTTCCTTAGCAATCTGCTTCTATTGGCGAACAGTCATTACTGACAGTTCTTCATTTGCATAATTAAATGAATCATTATTCATAATAGACTTAGACGCTGCATTGATAACAGCTTCAACAAGATCCACCTTCCTCATCTTGTAGTAGCCATTTATTTTGAGCTCTTTAGCCTGGGCCTTTAGTTCTTTAACGGTTGAGTCATTACGACGCCTGCCATTTTGACTGTGATTCATTTTGTCTTGACTTATTTATTTCATTCTTATAAACTGACCCTATAGTTTATAGTTATGGTTGGGGGTAACCTTTAAATGAATAAAGTGTTGGATAATAATTTATGGTTTGGGGTAACCTTTAAAGAAAAAAGGGAAATTGATGAAAAGTTATGGTTGGGGGTAACCTTTAAGTGAATAACGTGTTGGATAAAAATTTATGGTTCTTTAGTACTTTTATACGTGACTTCAATAGTGTTTCAAATTTTAATGGTCTTTTGAACCACTATATGGAATTTCTTGATATTTCATTTTTATTTTTTCCAAACATTTATGGTTCTTTGTTACCTTTTTAAAGGCTGCATAATTAATGGTTCTTTAATACCTTAAAAAGGAATTTATCTTATGTGTAAATATTTTTTTAAAATTAGTGACTGTTTAGAACCTTTAAATTGTTCGTCAAGTAATGGTTCTTTAGTACCATTTTGCAGTTGTTTTTATTTTGAAATTAATGGTTGTTTAGTACCTTAAGTTAGGACCTATATTTTTTGATGTCATTTATGGTTGATTGGTACCTTAATGATAGTATGATGATGGTTAATGGTCACTGGGGGCCATTATTTAGCCATTATTTTATGGTACATTTTTTGTGGTTGGTGGGGGCCACTTAATGGTTGTTTGGATGTTTATGACTACTTGGACCATTATTTTTGGAGTATATTTTTTATGGATGGTGAGGACCATAATTATTTGTCTGTCCCCAAGCTGCCCATTTACTACTATCATTCTAAGTAAATTAGAGTTATTCCCCAGTTTTAATTTTTCTCGATATCAGCGCCATCGGCCAATGGTTTAAAAAATGTTTCAGACAAAACTTAAGATTTAAAAGTTGCCCACACGCCATCCAAGTGGGCGGGGGCTGGGAATCACGTGTAGTATCATTTGATGTCCCCCTTTGAGCTTACGAACTTGTCTTACCCACTAATTTTACCCAATGCATAGTTTTCGAGATAATCTCATTTGAATCTTCACATGGACCACCCTGTATATATTTTTAAGACATCAGCCTTCTGTCTCGTTTGATGCGATGCGCCACGAATTCCTCTCCTGTGCCATACTCTGCATCTCAGAGTAGCGCTTGCAACCTACGTCCTCAATTATTTGTTGGATATATTCCAGTCTCTGTCATCCTCTACAATTTTTGCCCTCTACAGCTCCCTTTATTTCCACAGAAGTCTTTCCCTAATGTCTTAACGGGTGTCCTATGATCCTGACCCTTCTCCTTGTCAGTGTTTTCCGGATACAGCCCCTCCCACATTCTGTGCAGATCCTCCTCATTCCTTAGCTTGTTAATCAAACTACTTTTCAACATTCGTCTGTAGCACCATATCTCAAACGCTTCGATTCTCATCCGTTCCGTTTTCCCCACAGTCCATGTTTCACAACTATACAAGGCCGTGCTGCAAACGTACATTCTCAGAAATTTCTTACTCAAATTCAGGCCTATCTTTGATACTGTTAGTCTTCTCTTGGCCAGGAGTGTCCTTTTTGCCAGTGCTAGTCTACTTTTGATGTTCTCCTTGTCCGTCCGTCATTGGGTATTTGCCTGCCTATGTAGCAGCATTCTTTAACGTCGTCCACTCATTCACCATCTATCCTGATGCTAAGTTTCTCGCTGTTCTGTTGTTGCCACTTCCCCAACGATTTTAGAAATTCTGATGGGATGTTATCTATTACTTCTGCCTTATTTCATCTTAAGTCTTCCAAAGCTCTCTTAATTTTTCATTCTAATACTGGATCCTCTGTGTCTTTTAATTCATCTCCTATTTCTTCTTCTATCACATCATACAAATCTTCCACCTTCAAAGAGGCCTTCAATGTACTCTCTCCACCAATCTTCGCTCTCCTCTGAATTTAACAGCGGAACTACAAATGTACTCTTAATATTACCATCGTTGCTTTGGCTTTCCTATATGCTGAGCCACTCCTTCCAACAATCTTTATTTTTCGATTTCTTCATATTTGTCAGGCATCCATCTCACCTTAGCTTCCCTGCATGCCGCGCAGGGTAGCTGCGGGTTCTAGGGCGCCTTTCCACGGTCCGCGCGGCTCCCCCCGTCAGAGGTTCCAGTCCTCCCTCAGGCATTGGTGTGTGTGTGTTGTTCTTAGTGTAGGTTAGTTTGAGTTCACTTAAGTAGTTCGTAGTCCTAGGGACCGATGACCTCAGCAATTTGGTCCCATAAGAACTTACCACCCCCTTGTCCCAAACTCATACTCTTCTGTGACTGTTGCTTCTACTCCTTCCCCTACAAGTGCATCCCAGTCCTCCATGACTATTAGATATTCATTTCCCTTTATGTACTGTATTAACATTTCAATATCGTCATATTCTTTCTCTGTCTCGTCATCTTCAACTTGCGACTTGGCCTAAACTACCGTTGTCGGTGTTGGTTTGCTGCTGATTCTGGTAAGAACAATGGTATCACTTAACTGTTCACAGTAACACACTCTCTGCTCTACCTTCCTGTTCATACCGAATCCTACTCTCGTTATACCATTCCCTGCTTCTGTTGATGTTACCCTATACTAATCTGACCGGATATCCTTGTCTTCTTTCCATTTAACATCACTTATCCGTGCTACATCTAGGGTCTTCCTCTGCGCTTCTACTTTCGGATATTTTAGTTTCCCTACCACGTTCAAGTTTCTGAGATACCACGCCCCGACTCGTAGACCATTATCCTTCCACTGGTTGTTCAGTCTTTACCCATGGTCATTTCCTCCCTCACTGTCCCCTTCCAGAGATCTGACAGGGGGATACTATTGCGGAATGTTTTTCTAATGGAGAGATGATCATGGCACTTTTCCAACTACAGTCCACATGTCCTATGGGTACACATTTAATGTCTTTAATGCACTGCCTTCTGCATCCTAATGGCGTTGATCGTTGCTGATTCTCCCGCCTTTAGAGTATGTTTCCCATGCCAAGGGCAAGAGAGGCACCTAAACGTCCGTACATTCCTCTGCCCTCTATGAAAGGACCGGTTGCAGAATGAAGGTGAATTCTTAAGCCGGAAGTCTTCTGAAACCAATGCTGATTATTAGTCAAAATTTAGGCGGTAGTTGTTTGCAATCCGGGACCGAGATCGTTTTGATTACTAATCAAAGGCGCTACCGCTAGATTCCTGGTGTAGGTCCAACGTCTGCAGCCACCGGTGTCTTACGCCTCATGGCAGTGCCTCCTTCCCTTAAAGCTCCTGCTGTTAGCCCCGCTTGTTTACTCTTGCTTTTGCTGTTGAGGTGCAGGCCATGCCTAGTATAATCTCACCTACTGAAAGGATCAACAATAACCAACTGAATATATGACCCCACGCACGACACAAAGTAACCATTCCAACTCTAGATTACCTGTCCTGAAAGAGGAATTGAAGTGACGTCGCTCATGGGGTCTCAGAACAGACACAGATTCCTCACTGATTTGTCTCAATGCTGATGTAACCTTTGACAGGTCACACTGTATGCAGTACCCAGCATATCTGTCAATACTGTTGCCGAGTGGTGCAATGACCACGGTATGTTCCTTGGTAAAATTTATACAGAGTGAACCTAAATCCTCTGTCACCTGATCTAGGTTTCAATATTGGTGAACTGGTATTCTGATCCAAATCTATCCTGCAGAAGTTGGCCTATACATCTGGCATGAGAACTCCCTTTGCTGATTTTCACACATTCTTACTCAGTTGTCTACTGAATATGTGTTCTGTCCTGTCTACAGCTAGCTCTGCCCGAGGGTCATCAGCTTTTAACAGAAGCAACAATCCTAACTTATATTTTACTTTCACCACAAAGGCCGTTTGACGAAGTTCTAGGCCTGTTCCTTCTGTTACCTGTTGCTACTTCCCACATCTCTTTACCCTACGCTGTCCGTTTCCTGTCCATATATTTCTTAGCCTGATCTAACTCAGTCTGAATGGCAGAAATTTTGCCCTCCTGTTCCACTACCTTCGTATTTCTATTAAAAATCCTACATGACCACTAATGAGTCCCTTAATGCAAGGTATAAAGCCATTGCCACTTCCACTGTCCAGTTTCATCTGCTTGATTTGCAACAGGAAGAATGAGGTATTTCCCAACGTCGGTTCATATATATATATATATATATATATATATATATATATATATATATATGTGTGTGTGTGTGTGTATTTATTCCTAATGATTCAAATGAGCTAGCTTTATATACTGCACACACATTCGGTGTTTCCGATAAGCTAGAATATGGTTAGGTTTGCAGGAATAAATCTGAAAATTTCCCTAGATACCAGAAGAGGAAATTCGGTTGGAATCCCCCAGTACTTAGGTATACGTTCCCCAAGGCAACTTAAATCGTGATTTAAACTTCTTTCTGATCCAATAACGAATAGCACACCCTAGAATCAACTTTGAATTAGCTTCCCAACTAGTAAGCGTACAAATTGGTTCCAATACTCTAATCTTTCCTTCGTGGTCAGTTTTTGAGTACCGCAGAAGGACGGGAAGGGTTGGGGGGGGGGGGGGGGAGGGGGGGGAAGAGCAATGTGTTGTCTCGCTCTTCCTGTACTAAAGACTCGTTACTTTAAGAACAAATCTCGTATTGCACAACGTCACTATCGTCGCAGCTACCACTAAAGTTGGCTCTGAGTTTATTAAACATAGCTGTGAAAATGCCCCTTTCTTCCCTATTGTATCCGTTAATCTACAAACCGGTGAACGAAATTCATGAATTGTGCGAACGACGATTTGTATGCTCCTACTTTTGTGAGTGAATAACATCTCTGTAGCGTCCTATCACTGTCTTTCGTCCTGACACCTAATTTTCTCATAACTAGTTTTATATGGTTATTGCAATTTAGGTAACACCATACTGTTAATCAAAGGTATTTTACAGTTACAGCTGATTCCCGTTATTTATCGCGCCTTTAGTGTAATGGCAGAATAATCGGTCCTTCCGTCTACTTATACACAGTATGTTTCATTGATTCATGCTGAGGGGCAGTGCCCCAAGAACTGATGCTCTGCACGTCTTTCTGGGTGTTGCTACAGTTTTGTACCTTTGTGGCTTTCTTGTATATAGCGGTATAAATGAGGAGCATCCTCTCGAAACTTCAGATGTTACATGTCAGATAATTTATGTATACCGTAAACTGTAACATTCCCATGACACGCCGTGGAGTTCTCTACAAAATATATTTATACCCGATAATTTCACACCTTGAAGAAAGATATGTGATGTCTGTATTCTACTAAGTTTTAATCCAGTCCCATAGTTGCCTGATATATTGCAACATGGCGTTTTGTTCACTAAGCGACTCTAGGGAACTCTCATCCAATGTCGCCCGTGAACACGGAATCAATCTGGATGCTATTATTTACAGACTTTGCATCTCATGGACGAATGCAAAGAACAGATCGTTGTACAACAGGAGATGCCAGCACACAACCATTGTTTGGCAAACATCAAAAACCTAAGATTTCGTTGACAGCATCAATATTGATATATGAATTTTAAGTATTTATACATACGACTGCTCATTCATGAGGTCGTGGTCCGATTCACTTCAGATACAGGTTCGAGCACTGAAATTACCTGGACCATTCGTGGACCATACACTGGATACGGTACAAGCGAAATGAATCGAAAGGGCAGTTAAACTTAAGATTATTCTGAAATTAAGGCGCCAGAAATTTCCCGAATCAGCCTATATTAATTAAAGTTGTAAGTTTTGCCTAGATCTTATACTGCCCCATCACTTTCGAAATAGTTTCCTTTGGAACAAATACACGGCTCCCAATATTTTACTTGCATATTGAAAGTCTCTACTTGTTATCGCTTTTAGTACCCTCTTCAGTCTACTTTATCTCCTCCATTCTATCATATCTTCATCCATTCAATTACATTTTCGCCGTCAGCATCCCATCACAAAGATCTAGTCTGGTAACAACAGTGAATGAATTGTTTCAAACATTTGTAAATAATGTTTGCAGGATGCGATTAGTCAACATCTATATCATATTGCGCAAGTGACATAATGGTATATGGTGCCACTATCGGATCCTCCGTACACAGTTTCACTCGCAAATAGTACGTATTAAGAACATTTGTTGGTAAGCCTTTGTTTTGGCTCCAATTTGTCGAATTTTCGTACCGTGGTCATTACGCCAGGTGTATGTGGGAGGAAATAATATGTTATCCAGTTCTTTTCTGGAAGTACTCTGTCGAAATTTCTATATCAAACGTCTCCGTGAGGCATACCGCCTCTCTTGTAACGTGTGCCAATGGAGTTTGTTGAATATCTCGGTAACATTCCCTCGGCGGCTAAACGCACTACTCTTCATTGGATCTACTCTATCTCTTCTGTCAATCATACCTGGTAAGGATCCTATATTGTTGAACAATACTCGGGTATCCGTCGAACAAGTGCCTTTAAACTACTTCCTTCGTAGATGAGTTATATTTTCTTAAGATCCTTCCTATGAATCTGTCTGGCAACGGGTTTTCCTAATATTGGTTTTGTGGCATCATTCCACTTAAGTTCGCTGCGGATAGTTACTTCTAGACGTTTTACAATAGATCCTGTTTGCAGCAGTTTACCATTAATAGTCTAGTGGTAAATTAGTGGCTTCTTTATCCTGTGTATGTGCAGCGTATTTACGTTCAAGCACAACTGCCAGAGCCTGCACCATTCTTCAAGTCTCTGCACGTCATTCTGCAAATCTATGCTGTCTTATAGCATTGCTACCTCTTTTACAGAAACATATGTCACCTGCGAACAGTCTAAAAGAAAACTTGTATACACTGTAAAAAATAACGGCCCTAAACAAGTGGAAGGCCGAGGTGGCTAGGTCAGGCGGGTCAGGTGTGACAGCCGCGGATGGTCTTTCCGAGCGCTGCAAATCGTGAATCGCCTTCGGATGACATCTCCCTCCGCGCCCAGCGACAAACTGTACCTCTGGCGACCGCAGATGCTCCATAGACTTTGCACAAGCGTTTGTGAATATTCCCCACAGTTTCTTTCTCCGAAGTGCGAAATTTCAGTGGAGGCATGATGCTTGTAAAGTACGAGTACGTCACCTACAGACACCATTTTGAAACTGTCCTGCAGCTATGACATCTGTCGGAAGTGACAGAAACTCGACGCGCTCATTCAGGAGACTTCAAATAACACATACGTAACGATTCGCATTCGTAGCGTAGTTTTCGGCTGAGAAAAAAATGCGGTGCATTACTTTCTGGGCAACTGTCGTAGTATTTGCGAGTTTTCAGATATCTAGCAAAGTATTCCTTATGCAGAAAATAGTGCACATATGGACTGATAAAAATTTTTGAGGCCGACCATACCATTGGTGTCTTATATATTGTAACAGAGGAAATGAAATCAACGGAAACTATCTTATGGATACCGTGAAGTACCATTTGAACTCTCGATGAAGTTATGTCGTGAGGATTAGAAAATAGTTCCACATCAAACAGATACAGAACTCAATTAAGTTGCATAAAAATGATACGTGCAATCGACAACAGAATCGGGAACATAGTACATGAGGCTATTGGTATGGACGACACTCTACTATGAGTCATGGAACTGAATGAAACAAGAGGCGGTCTTAGAGGAAAGGGTTGACAAAGAGATGATTTTCGTGGAACTGGAGGTAGATATAGACAGGAAAACGAATACCCTCAAAAGTGTAGACTCTGGCTGAACGGTAACGAAAATATCGTCATAATGTGTTATCTGCATCCATCTCTTATGCAAACGCGTTTTCTTACGTGTCTCAGGAGGGCGGAAAAAGGATATAGCAAAAATGTTTCTTGTTCTTCAAAGCAAAGGTATAAACTAGATGTGGGGTGCCACGCTTGCCTAAAACTGAGGGTAATATTGGGCCGCACATTTAACAATAGCAATTAAGTAAGGTTAGAAGCAATTGGTACGAAGGGGATACAGACCGCAGACGACGACGCAGACGACGACGAGCAGAGATCAGTATGGAGAATTGATGAGTCTTGCAGCGTGTTATAGAATTAATAACGCGAGCTGAATTGGAGAAAATTCTGTGGAGGGGTTTAATTCTGCTACAGGGCGCTAAGTATCCATAAATAGCAGACCATGTTGTAGTGGTGCCTGATCAGCCTAAAAGATATTAGCATCCAAATTACGTATTTGGTTTTAGAGATCGGTGACCAGGAGGTTGACAGTATGCCACTTGATATCTCTGCAGCGTCAGGAATGTTACAACGTAAGGTCGAAGAGAATAGATGGGAAAAGTCGCCTGATAAAATACAGATCTCATAAATTCAAGCTTGATGGTCATTGTAGAATGTGAGAAGAAATGAAGGAGGCTGACAGTAATACTAATAACTTTTGACAGAAGACATTTTACATATAACATGTACTGGTCCTTACATAAACCCATATTATTTGTTTGACGCGCTGCTTAATTTAGATGATCTGATTATGTGTACAGCATCTTTCAGTCAGTTTACAAACCCCTTAGAGCAGTTTACGGCAGATGGTCGTAATGTGCAAGCCATACACGAATCGTCATCTATAGGGAGACGAAAAACACATTGTACATGGCGTCTGAAATCTATAATTGAATCGTGAATTTACAGGACACTTAAGTCCACATTTCCATGGTTCTGAGTTATGGGTTCCAACTCGCATCACTTAATATCAAGGTGAGTTTAAGCTTAACTCCTGGATATTATTTCCACTGACAGAACATTCGTTTTTACCATCAAAACAGCCTTAGTCCAGGACTTAATTTGATTTGCTTGTCAGATAATGATAGTTATTAACAGATTTATGTATTGCTTTAAGTTGGTAAAATGTCTATATTACCTCTGTTGGTCTGGTAGGTCTGCAATTCGTAAGATGAAAACAAAAATAGCAGTTCTTTATGTGGTTTTGTTGAAAATGAAGAAAATGACTAAATGAGGAGGAATGGAATTAAAAGGGGTGCAGACTACAAGAGAGGTACAATGAACGTGCTAAAGGTAAAGATTTGGTGCTCTTAAATCATGTGGGAATGTTAGTTCGTCATACACGGATTGATTTTAATTTTGCTTCACAATATTGTTGAACACAATATTCCTGTACTCATCATTGTAGCTTACCAAGGCTGATAATATTAGTAATGCGCACTCTTGTTTATAGAACATTGTCAGGTATCTCAGATGCAGGAAACAATGTTTAAACTTTATTTTCGAAAATGCGTTGTTTGGAAGCAGTTAACTGCAAGACAGATTTTGAAACTAAGAAAGGACAACATGTGTTTTTACAGGGACAACTAGGAAGTACTGCCATAAGAAGACGAAGAGGTAGGAACAACGAGCCTGATACTAGGGCAGCTATGTTCAAGTATTATGTGAAAGATTCAGACAAGCGGATAGAGGTATGTAAGCAAACCTTTCTCAGTGTTGATTGTGTTACCGAATCCAGGATGAAGAGATTTTGTAATTTGCTGCTTAGTGGCAAGTTCCTAAAGACCGACGTGGAAAACACGAATCAGGGAACGCTTCTATTCAGTTTATATTGCGTCATTTTCAACTAAAGAAACCCACTATGGAAACACAGATGGTTTCTGCTTGGACAGTAAACTACCTGTAAAACAATGCATGAAATGTTTCTTGTCAAATAACCTGGGAGTAAAGTGTCTTACCACTGTTGTCATGGATATTTCAGTCACCATTTCTGCTTCATATTTAATAGTTCCAGTGTAAAAATTTGCATTACGTGCGATGAAGTGAATGTTAATGTGAAAATCAGAGCACTTAATGGTTGTGCTAAACTTGTGGCTGCAGCACAGCTCCTAATTCACAAACTTTGCAGCAAAAGTTCTACAAAACACTGGAAGATGCCAGTTATGCACTGAGAGAGAGGGTTTTCTTGTCTTAACATTTGGCTACATCCAAAAGTATGCACCTAAGATACTAGTCCAGAACAGGTATTATTTTCGTCAACTGATGATTCCCTTTTCACTGTGTATAATACAAAACTAATCCAGCATTCTTTGTACATCTACCATGAGGAGCAAGCTAAGAATAGCCTAAGTGAGGTATGCTGTTTTCTCCTCCGTTATTCTAGCGTTGCTTTAAGACAGCTGTCCAGGCCAGAATAGGAACAATACTCTCATCAGATGTGCTCAGAAGCACATCAAATTTCTTTTCCCTATCAGTGGCACACCTTTCAGCCAAATAATAGGGATTTTCCAGTAGGGAAAATACGACTGAGGCGTGTGGACAGACGGTACACAAGGAAGGACGTGTATGAACACATAATCACCTCTAGTGTTAAAGGAAATTTTATAATTACTATCATTCAGAGTGAGGATGTTCATGATTGTAACGACTGGTGGACACGTTATTACCAAAGAAATGTCAGTTCCATATAAACGTCTCTTAAGGACTTTCCTACAGATAGAAAAGTATTTTTCTCAGTCTCGAACTTCTATGGAATTCTCCTTTTCTCCAGAAGAGATCAGAATAGTTGAGATGAAACCACGCACTGGAGCAATAATTCAAAATTCTTTCATCCTTGGCCAACATGTCCACATATCCCAGAACTACGCTCAGACATGCTTATCGAAATGGTGTCTGTCAAATCATTGAAAATGAAATTAAAGATATATGCAAAACGCTCAAGTACATTCCTAACGGTGATGAATCCAAAGCATGTTATGAGAAAACTGCTGCTTGGAAAACATACAAATGAGTAAAATTGCGATTTCGCTTTGGAAAGTTTGTCCTGTATGTTCATTTATCTAGATGATATACTGAATGTAATTTTCAATAAAGAAAATATATTTCTCTGTGTTTATACATCAGAAGTCTGTTACATAAGAAGTACAACTGAAGTTAATTTGAAAAACGTTTAAGTCCTTATTTTTCAAATCAAAATTTGAACATGAATCAATACAAGACGATACTTTTGTAATGAAAGTTTTACGTAATTTCGATGCATATAACATAGCATGCTACAATTTAGTGCAATATGCAGTTCAGTAAGATAATAGACAGTTTATTTATTGGTTTGCAAATTTACCTCTAGGGACTTAAGTCATATTGCGAATTCACGTTTCTATGTACCCTGTTTTTCACTCCAGCGGGCAGGTGTGGCCGAGCGGTTCTACGCGCTTCAGTCTGGAACCGCGCGACCACTACGGTCGCAGGTTCGAATCCTGCCTCTGGTATGGATGTGTATGATGTCCTTAGGTTAGTTAGGTTTAAGTAGTTCTAAGTTCTAGGAGACTGATGACCTCAGATGTTAAGTCCCATAGTGCCATTTGAACCATTTTTGATTTTTTCTGGCTCCAAATAACTCACCTCAATGCAAATAAGAAGACAGACTTTCCTTCAAAATAACCGTAGATGAAGATTACTTACAGCCTCTACTAGATATTTTTTCAGAACTAACTGTTTCACTTCAGCGATCTACGTCCCTGCCTTTCTGTATTGCCACCTGTTATTAGGAACTATTTGGGACACGTTTTGAAGAGTATTTATGGATACTTTAGTTAATTTTACACGTTTTTTTACGAATTAAAAAGGGAAGTAGATGGGCTGCATTTAGATTTAGTGAAAATTAGTGAATTTTTGAGGCAGGAAGAAGGGCATAAGATAGGAGAATTCCGTAGGCGCTATACAGGAGTATGCTAAATGTTGAGTGAGAAAATAGGAATGCTGGAAAGCTACTAAGAAAACCCCAGTGAACTGCTTATCGTCGCCAAAATAAACAGAGAACCAATAACCACTACAGTAGTACAGGCTTATATGCGAGCTAGCTGATGAAGAAGTAGAGAGGGTATATGATGAGATAAAGGAAGTCATTTTGATAGTTAAAAGCAGAAAAAATGTAATAGGTGTAGGGGACTGGGATTCGATAACTGAGAAAAAAAGAAGGAACAATATTAGGAGAGCGTTGAGTTGGAGAAAGGAATGAATGAGTAAGTCACCTGGGAGAATTTGGTGCAAAGCATAAATAATATTCGATAATATTTCGTTGAAAAAAGAAAACAATGAAATAAAAAGAAACAGTGGAAGTCATATACATGGAATAGACGTGGAGACACAGGAAACTTTCGAACAGATGACATAATGAAAAGACAGTGAAACGTCCCCTCAGAAAAATTAATGAATTACTGTGCTGGTAAACCTCTCACGTTTTAGGATTTTCAAACAGCTGAGCAAAGCTGAACATACTCAGACATTTGTCTCTTTACTTATTCTGATCATCGCTGAACCACATACAATATATTTAGTGCAACGCAGTCTGACTTTCAATAATCCCTTCAAAAGAATGGCTCTGACTAACAATAACCTATATCTTTCATGAATCACTTACCTCACAAAAATCTTTGTTACTCGAACTACTGCAATACAGCGAGCGCCACTACTGCCAGCTAAATAAAAGATTCGAACTATTGAAGGCACTAACTACTAACATGCATAGTTAGCAAATGAAAGACTTTGATAAAGAACAAACAATGTATTTACCTTAATAGTGTTCAAAAGTCATAATATATATATATATATATATATATCAGTTCATGACATACAGTCTTCCGAATTTACTGTCTCTGATGGACAGACGTCCTGATTATCCGCTCTCAAAACTCCGCCATCTCACTCCCCACATCCACCACTGCTGGCGGCTCACCTCCAACTGCGCAACGCTACGCGCTGTTCACATCCAACTGCCCAACACTACAATAGCGACTATTCCAACAATGCCAACGGGCCACAGACTTCACACAGCACAGTCAGTGATTTTCATGTAGAGCGCTACGTGGCGTTACCAACATAAAAACCTAAACAACCTACTTACAACAGAGAATTCATAATCAGATTTAAAAATTCAAAGCATTTCACTGCTCAGATGTTGACTTATACGATATTTTACTGCTTATGAACCGCAGATTAAAATTGCAGAGATTCCAACGAGGGAAGACATTAAGGAGCATTATGCAACAATGGGTGAAGAAAGGAAACGAATGCAATTTGTGTGAGAGTTTGAATAGGGATGGCAGCACTGTAATAAACTGCAGAAAATGAAGCGTGGGAAACGGAATACAGATGACTGCAGTAGGGGATAAACACAAAGTGCAAAATGGCTACTCAGAAATGGTTAGAGGACAAATTAAATGCAATAGTGGCATGTATAGCCAGGAGAAAGAAAGTTGCCACCTATAAAAAATTTAACAGATGGTTGGAGAGACGAGAAGAAGGTACATAGATATTAAGAGCTCAGATAGCAAGTCAGCACTAAGCAAAGAAAGGAAATCTGAAAGACGGAAGTGATATATCAGGGTTCATACAAGGGTAAGAAACTTGAGGAAAATGTGACGGAAAATGAAGAGAAATTAAGTGAATGTGAGGTGAGACATTTGAAAGTACGAGAAATATTTAAGGGACAAAGAGTAACTTCGAACTGTTGGACGTGTTAACGTTAAAAAAGATTTCTTCATGATTGTGGTATACAGCTCGTTCAGGTCGTAGCAATGAGCGGCAGAGTACTTGACGGTCAGTTCTCGCGAACTAGGTCTTCGCCTGTCCAAGGACAGTGTGTGTGTGTGTGTGTGTGTGTGTGTGTGTGTGTGTGTGTGTGTGTGTAGGTGGGAGGGTGGGTGGGTGGGAGTGGGGCGGATGTCGGTGCTGTGGCATGCCCTCGTTCGCCCTTCCTTCCCGTGTGACGGGCGTGGCCCCGTAGCCGCAAGGGGATGACCCCACTACATTCCGCTAGACTGGGCGTGACGTGTCCCGCGGGTGGCCGCACCAGAATCCCCTAGGAGCAGCCCCTCCATACCCCTGACACTGCAGCACAGAGCGTCCGGCGCCCGCAGCCCGACGCCTGTGGCACAGTCACGGAACAACGGGAGGCAGTGCGCGGTGTTAAGTAAGCAGTCAGAAATCAATGGAAATGCAGTTCATAAATGTGAACAGTGTTTTAACATAGGAAAAGCAGAAAAAAATCGCTTGCATTCCTTTCGAGCCACCTAAGCGAGAATGCAGTGTGGCTTAAATTCAAGGAAACAGCATCGACGGCAGTTGCAATTGTCTCTGAATAATGAAAAATGTGAGGTCATCCAAAAAGGAATCCGTTGCATTTCGGTTACGTGATAAAGCACAAAATTCTAAAACTCTCAGTTCAGCTGAATTCCTAGGAGTAACAGCTACAAACAAATTAAACTGGAACGATTACATACTTTATATGATGGGGAGACGAATCAAAGACTGCATTTTATTGGAAGAATACTTAGAAGATGCATCAGGTCTAATAAAGGGAATACCTACACAACACTTGGCCGTCCTCTGCTAGATTACCGCTGTGTGGTATGGATCGTTACGAGACAGGATTCACAGAGGACACAGAAAATGTTCGAAGATGGGCTGATCGTTTTGTATTATCGTGAAACAGGAGAGAGAATGTGACGCATGTAATACAGTAGTTTGTGTGGGATTCAAAAAGAAAGGCGTTTTCCGTTGCGGCGAGATCTTTTCACGACGTTTGTCTCTAGCGCTGTCCTCCAAATACGAAAATATTTTGTTCACCCTCACTTACTTAGAATGAGGGAATCAGAGCTCGCATGGGAAGACGTAAGTGTTCGTTTTTCCCATGGGCTATTCGGGATCATAACGGTAGAGAAATCGAGTGAAAGTGATTAGATGAACCCTCTCCCAACACTAAAGTCTCAACTGCAGACCAGTCCTGTAAATGTAAATGCTATAAAAACGTAAGATACTACTAAGAAATTGACGGCAGCCTTCAATCGAAAAATTAGGACTCTGTAATGTGCCTCTAGAGTTTCAGTGGTTTCACTTTCGATAAATACGTAAAAAGCGTTAATGATACATAGCAAAATAATGAACCAAAGCGCAAGGACCACTGGCTACCTCGAAAATTAATGCCGTGCGATGGCTCTGCGGGCTCATGACGCGAGAAGGAAAATACCAGAAATGAAATGAAATGAGCGTATGACATCGTTGGCCTGGCGGTCCCATCAGGGGAAGTTCCGCCGCCAAGTGCAAGTCCTATTTCAGGTGACGCCACATTGGGCGAGCTGCGGTCCGTGATGAGGATGAAATTATGAGGAGGACAACGCAACACCAAGTCCCCGGGAGGAGAAAATCTCGACCCGACCGGGAATCTAACCCTGGCCAGCTTGCATCGGAGGTGAGCACATTACCACCCAGCTAAGCAGGTGGACAAATACCAGAGTCAAAGGGGTACAAGTGTCTCCGAAACGTCGAATTCAGCCGTCTGTAGCGTGATGCTATCGTGAGCTTATGTGGAGAGCACTTGAATGACGTTGAAACCATTAGTAGGCGAAAAAAATATGGGATGTGGCACATCTGACGACAGATCTTTCACAGGGTTCCGGAACGCATGTTGCTGAACATCGTGCTCCTCAGCAGACATCCCCTACGTTTTCGTAAGTTCACCCAACGACACTGTGAATTACGATTACAGCGTGCGTCTGATCACCGATATTAGACTGCGGATCAATCAAAACGTGTTACCCAGTCGCATAAATCACGTTTATCGTTCCGCCTGTTCGATGGTTGCGTTGAGATACGTCGTCATGCAGGCGAACAGTTTCTCGATACGTGCATTGCGCTACAGACGTACGCCAGAGATATAGGGGACAATAAAATGAGCTTCCATGGGTCCTGTAGTAGTAATCGAAATCACATGACAGTTATGGACTACGTAAACATTATTTAAATTCACTTGTATCCTTTCATGGTTGATATCTTATCAGATGGCAACGGCATCATCCAGAAATGTAACTGTCCATCTCGAATGAACATAAAAGCACTATAGTGCCTTAAGGTGCATGATATACTCACGTTGACATCTTGGATACCACATTCATCTTAGCTGAAACAAATGTATCTGAGATGCTCTCGGACGCAAGATTCGTGCCCCCAAAGCACCTGCCAGTAATTTGCAGGAATTAAATGACGTGTGTGTAGACATCTGATGCCAAATTACTGCGGAAAACTCCCAAGGTTTTGTCTTCATGATATACAGGATCGTTACTGTATTGTGTTTTTCAAGTTTACCAACACGGTATTATGAAGGTGGTCGTATTATACTGCTTCAGAGTTGCTAAGGAGGGAATATCCACAGTCAATGATTGACGACATGTAACAAATGCGTATATATCAGACGTGGAGTGCTAAGTTTATAATGTAAAATGATACAGATTTCATCATACGGGAAAGCAGAGCGACAGATGACTGTAACGTTCGTGTTTGACACTGGACCTTCTTGCAACATAAGGGTCGATATTGGATTCGTAGCAAGGAATATGCGCCCCTCAGGCACTAATGCACATTCGCACCTCTTACTAATACTGGCTACCATCCTGCTGAAGAATCCTTGGAAGATGTTGTCCCAGTACCCCATCAAGGCCGTTTTCCCTTCTTTCACGTTTCGGGAAAGGGATGTTCGTTGAGAAACACGTCTGCCAAGAGCAGATCACCCATGCATTGTAGAATCTAGGTTGCGGGAGTGCGCAGGTCACTCATACGTTTCATATCTTATCTTTTAACTGTGCCGGACACGCCAATGGTCGTTTGGTGCGAGGTAGTGTCGTCCACAAACAGAAATTCCGAACCTGCCGCGCTTCTAAACAGACGGACATTATCCACAATAGCTTCCCTGCAACACCACTGTACTGTAAGGGTACCTCGCGCATAAACGTAAAGCGGTGCTCGACAGTTGTCTGCCCACACCATATCACCTAGGCAATACCGGTAATGTTCATAAAAATTCTGTGCTATGTTACATTTTCCATCTCTCTCCATAGTAATTGGTGGTCACAATCACTTCAAACAGTAAAGCGGGATTCGTCGCTGAACATCGCTCCGCATCACTGTTGATTACCCCAGCCAACATGCACCCTACATTTGCGAACTCTGTTCCAGAACCGGACGTGGCTCTGACGCCAGAAACCATTTCCAGAAAGTTAAGTGATTTAGACAGGAATATCATTTAGTTTAACGCCGACAACAAATTAAATACATGCATTAGTGTATCGTTTAGTCTTACCATTAAAGGTTTGACTTTTCTTTGCGTATTTTTTTAGAAAACACGAAAAGATCGTAACTTCACGAAGTCGCGCTTACGCTTAAATTTTGTAAACGTGTTTGTTTCTTGTTTCACGGTAATTTAACTAGTTTCTCGGTAACAAATAAGTAAACTACCGTAAATAGCGTATAACTTCATTGTTTTTATACAGATTTCAGAAAAACAGCGTAACTTTATATCAGAAACTTGCCTATATACATTTGTTTTATAGGCCTAATTCTCGTAACGTTTTTGGAGAATCAAAGTTAAAGTATCTCGTTTAATTGTCCTTTTTTTCATTCCATCGAGTGAAATATATAATAAATAGCGTATACCTTCATTGTTTTAATACAGATCTCAGAAAAACAGCGGAATTTTAAATCAGAAACTTGCTTATATACATTCGTGAATAGGCTTAATTCTTGTAACATCTTTTTTGATTTTCGGTAATTTAGCTGATTTATTCTAGCTAAAGTATTATTTTTGCCATGAGTGAGAAGTGCCTGACATGCCGTAGAATTGTTAGTTCCGGGGTTTGGTGTGATGGATGCAGTAGTTTTTTTCACTGGGGGGACTGCAGTGGCGTGGGTGTTGGGAAAGTGGATCAGGCTCATCAGTGGTTATGTAGGATTTGCAGCAGAGATAGGAAGATAGTGGAACAGGAGGGGAGAATTGCTGCCCTTCAGGCTGACCTAGATCAGGCTAGGGAAGATCTGGACAGGTTAAGGAGGGAGAAGGGCAAAGAGAGGTGGGAAGTGGCAACAGGTAGCAGAAGGAACCGGCCTAGAACTAAGTCTGACAGTTTTGTGGTGAATGTCAAAAATAAGTTTGACCTGTTGCTTCAGTTAGAAACTGATGAGCCTCAAGCAGAGGTAGGTGTAGACAGGACACAACGAACTTTCAATAGGAAATTGAAAAAGAATGTAGGAAAGTCATTGAAAAGGAAGAAAGTTTTGTTGTTAGGCAGTTCTCATGCCAGAGGTGTAGGCCAACTTCTGCAGGAGGAATTAGGACTAGAATACCAGGTCACAAATTTTTTCATACCAAGTGCTAGTCTGGATCAGGTGACAGAGGATTTAGGTTCACTCTGTAAAGGATTTACCAGGGAAGACACCGTGGTTATTGTGGGAGGGCCAGGGAACAGCAACGACAGAGATCCTGGGTACAGTATAGAGTGTGACCTGGTAAAGATTGCGTCGGCATCGAGACACACCAATGTTGAATTTGTATCTGTCCTGAGACGCCATGACCGGCCTCATTTGAACTCTTCTGTTGGGAGAGTTAATTTGGAGTTGGAACGGCTGCTTGGGTCAGGTGCGGGGGCTCATATTGGTGTGGTTCCTGTTGATGATCTCAGTAGGTGGGACTATACCAGGCACGGCCTACATCTCAACAGGAAAGGGACGGGGAAACTGGCTGGGGTAATAGCAGGAAATTTAAGGGGGGGAGGCACTGCCATGAATGGTAAAATACCAGTGGTTACAGGTGTTGGAGCAGCACCTATTTTAGGATAGGTAAGACAGAAAGATGTCAAGTTCTACGAGAGGTCAGGATTGAAACAAATCTTCAGTGTAGGAAAGAAATTAAACAGCACAATTCTAGCACATTGGATCACCAATCACAGCTATCAATTATAAATTTTCACCAATCACCAGAAATTTTATCTCCACCAAGTTGTATCTCAGTCCTAGGTAACTGCATTGATGAATTAAAGTCACCCAACCCAGTTGACATAATCTGCCTCTCTGAACACCGTGTGACCACTGGTATAGGAACTAGGCCTAAGCACAATGAGAAACTCAGACAGGAGAGTACTGCAAATGTTAGAATAAGGAAAGGTTCTCAGAAAAGTATAATTAAAAATAATGTAAGTATATTTCATCAAAATATTGGGAGTTTAAAGAATAAAGTAGATGAGCTTCTGGTTTGTTTAGAAGATTTAGAAGCTGAGAATGAAATAGATGTACTATGCCTGTCTGAGCATCACATTGTTATTGATATGGATAAGGTAAATGTAAGTGAATATAAGGTCTCTGCACATGTAATGAGAGAAAATATGGAGAAAGGAGGAGTTGCCATATATGTCAAAAGTTATCATTGTGCAAAAAGTATAGAAACAAAAAAGTTTTGTGTAGAGAAACATATAGAAGCATGTGCCTGTGAGCTTAAATTAAATAAAGGCACATTTATAATTGTAACTGTATATAGGTCCCCATCAGGAAATTTTCATCTATTTCTGAAAAATTTGGACTCCTTGTTGTGCTATCTGTCAGACAGGGGGAAGCAAATTATTATTTGTGGGGACTTCAATGTAGATTCTCTGAAAGAGGGTAATAGGAAAAATGACCTTGAAGTATTACTCGGTTCTTTCAATTTGACACCCATTATTGATTTTCCTACTCGGGTGGTAAAGGATAGCAGCTCACTGATAAATAACTTCTTTATTGACCAAGATAAGTTTAACCAGATAAATGCTCAGCCTGTTGAGAATGGTCTTTCTGATCATGGTGCACAGCTAGTTACAATATATGACATAGCTCCATTCATCAATACTAAACAGTCCTCCAAAGTAGTACGTTCAGTCAACGATTTAACAATTGCAAATTTCAGGGAAAGCCTAGAGCAGATAGACTGGGATGAGGTGTACCATGAACCTGATGCCAATTTAAAATATAATTTATTTCATGACATTTTTGTAAATGCATTTGAAAACTGCTTCCCCAAGAAAATAGTTAAATGTACTCGTAAGAAACCTTGTAACAAACCATTGCTTACTAAGGGTATAAAAATATCTTGTAACCGGAAAAGGGAAATGTATCTGACAGCAAGAAAGAGTAGTGACACGGAAACTATCAAAAATTATAAAAACTACTGTGTTATATTAAGAAAAGTTATTAAAAAATCCAGGAGTATGTGTATCATGTCTCAAATCAGCAACTCTGATAATAAAATTAAAACAATTTGGAATATTATTAAAAGAGAAACAGGTCAACCAAGAGCAGAGGAAGACAGTATTACCATCAAATTGAATGAAAACTTTACGAACAAAAAGTCAGAAGTTGAAAATATTTTTAATAATCATTTTCTAAATGTTGTGGATATAGTAGGATCCAGGTGTTCATTAGAAGATGCTAGGCTGTTAATGGAAGAGGCCATACCTATGCAATTTGATACAATTGAAATCTCACCCACTTCTCCCTCTGAAATTAGGAAAATAATAAACTTGCTTAAAAGCAAAAACTCACATGGAATTGATGGCATTTCCAGCAAAATACTAAACGCTTGTTCTCAACAGATAAGTAAGATTCTCAGCCACCTGTGTAATAGCTCTCTGGAACAGGGCATTTTCCCTGATAGACTGAAATATGCTATTGTTATACCTTTGCATAAAAAGGGGGATAGATCTGATGTCAACAATTACCGTCCAATCTCCCTTCTAACATCTTTATCCAAAATTTTTGAGAAAGTAATGTATTCAAGAGTAGCTTCACATATCTGTAAAAATGAAGTACTAACAAAATGTCAGTTTGGTTTCCAGAAAGGTTTTTCAACAGAAAATGCCATATATGCTTTCACCAGTCAAATTTTGAATGATCTGAATAACCGAACACCACCCATTGGGATTTTTTGTGATCTCTCAAAGGCTTTTGATTGTGTAAATCATGAAATTCTGCTAGACAAGCTCAAGTATTGTGGCATGAGTGGGACAGTGCACAAATGGTTTAATTCATACCTAACTGGAAGAGTGCAGAAAGTTGAAATAAGTAGTTCTCGTAACATGCAAAGATCAGCACATTCCTCAAACTGGGGAACTATCAAGAATGGGGTTCCACAAGGATCAGTCTTGGGTCCTTTGTTGTTCTTATTATATATTAATGACTTGCCATTCTATATTCATGAAGAGGCAAAGTTAGTTCTCTTTGCTGATGATACAAGTATAGTAATCACACCTGACAAACAAGAATTAACTGATGAAATTGTCAATACTGTCTTTCAGAAAATTACTAAGTGGTTCCTTGTAAACGGACTCTCACTGAATTTTCATAAGACACAGTACATACAGTTCCGTACAGTGAATGGTATGACGCCATTAATAAATATAGACCTTAATCAGAAGCATATAGCTAAGGTAGAATATTCCAAATTTTTAGGTGTGTCCATTGATGAGAGATTAAATTGGAAGAAATACATTGATGATCTGCTGAAACGTTTGAGTTCAGCTACTTATGCAATAAGGGTTATTGCAAATTTTGGTGATAAACATCTTAGTAAATTAGCTTACTACGCCTATTTTCACTCATTGCTTTCATATGGCATAATATTTTGGGGTAATTCATCACTGAGGAGTAAAGTATTTATTGCACAAAAGCGTGTAATCAGAATAATAGCTGGAGTCCACGCAAGATCATCCTGTAGACATTTATTTAAGGATCTAGGGATATTCACAGTAGCTTCTCAGTATATATATTCTCTTATGAAATTTGTTATTAACAACCAAACCCAATTCAAAAGTAATAGCAGTGTGCATAACTACAATACTAGGAGAAAGGATGATCTTCATTATTCAAGATTAAATCTAACTTTGGCACAGAAAGGGGTGAATTATACTGGCACTAAAGTCTTTGGTCACTTACCAAATAGTATCAAAAGTCTGACAGATAACCAACAAGTATTTAAGAAGAAATTAAAAGAATTTCTGAATGACAACTCCTTCTACTCCATAGAGGAATTTTTAGATATAAATTAAGGAAAAAAAAGAACAAAATATTTAAAAAAATAAAAAAATTAAAAAAAATAAAGTTGTTATATTAACTTAAGTATGTTGTTAAATTAACCTAATTATGTCACGTATTGGAAAATTTGACTCGTTCCACATCATTACGAAATATCGTATTCATGATCCATGGAACTAGTATTAATCTAATCTAATCTAATCTAATCTGAAGTGGAACGCATTTAACAACATGCAAACCAGCCTCATTGAATCGCTGTGAAGTGGTTGTGGAAAAGACATGCGTACCGTTAGCGGTTACAAGGTGTTCAGCAATCTGCCTAGCAGTGAAATGTCTGTTCCTTTTCGCCAGGGCTACATATCGATCCTCTTGTGGTGAGGTGGTCAGTGTACGAACACCAGCATGCTTTCATACAGCATTTCATTTTTCAGCGGCTTTTTTTTTTTTTTGATCGCGACACCTTCGAACACGCCGAGTATAGCTACCACAGTAGTGACACTGTGGTCAGCTTCAAGGCGTCCGACTGCTCGTCCACGGTTGTAAGCACTCAGATAATGTCTTGCTGCCATACCACACAGAACGTCGCTATAATCAGTTCTATAACAGCCATCGCAAACACAATACTGCATGAACTGTTGAACGCATACAGAGCGTTCGTGCTCAAGCTTCGCTGTATTTAACACGCCCAGCTGTCTACATTTCCTTTTACTATCATTGGTCGGGTGTTCCGTAGAGACTGTCGGTTGTTCTGTAGCAACTGGGAGTTGTCTCTTGCCAAGCCAGATCCGATTCGAATCCGCACGCATGACTACCGTCCGTTTGTAATTTTTAGGTTGGTTTCCATGCTCGTTTTTAGGTTGGTATATAATGTTTTACTCTTATTAACGTTTAATATATAATATAACACGTTTTGGGGAGGAGGGGACAAATGTCGGGAAAAATCCCAAAAGCGAATGACAAATACTGAACATGTGACGTCATCAGATGGTGTAGATCACTGTACGTGCAGCGGTGCAGTCAATCGGTCTGCCGCACCTGATCATCCCAGCGCAATTGAAGTGTTCGGTATGGCTCCCACCCTACGTGGGCGGATTTAGCATGTGGTGCTCAGAGTATTGCGTCTGTCAGGCGGTTTTTTTTGCCTTCGGTCAGACGGTTAGGTGTTTACGCTGACGTAATATCTGTTATTTAATTTACCGGTATCGCGGTCTCCGCTGATTGACTGCAAAGTACAGTGCAACGAAAACCTACAAATTGCATCACAAGTAAACGAGTATAAACTTCCGAATTGCATCGCTACGGTAAATAACCTACATGTTCTTTACTGAAGAAAGTCCGTAAACAGGAGGGACGGAAGAAAAGAAACACAAAATAAAAACAGCTATTGCTTGGTGAAAGCGAGGACAGTAATTTAATATCATCTACGTTTACAGCAGATCACGTTTACAAAAGGTGTTCGAAAACAGAGAAGTCGAGCGGAGCGATGTGTAGCACTGGCACTATCGGCGAGCGCAGGATCAACAAGCCGAATCGCTGTACGTGTGGTACAGTATGTCATCTGGTGACGTCACAAGTCCAAAATTTGTCGTCCACTTTTGAACTAGCCGGCCAGAGTGGCCGAGCGGTTCTAGGCGCTACAGTCTGAAACCGCGCGACAGCTGCGGTCGCAGGTTCGCATCCTGCCTCGGGCATGGATGTATGTGATGTCCTTAAGTTAGTTAGGTTTAAGTAGTTCTGAGCTCTAGGGGACTGATGACCTCAGAAGTTAAGTCCCATAGTGCTCAGAGCCACTTTTGAACTATTTACCGACATTTGCGGGCCCGTGTGTCTTACATTAAATTACTTGTCTAATAACAATATCCCCATAAATTGTTGGAACCACTACAAGAGGGAGAAATAAAATGCTTACGGCTGTCATTTACTTAAATAAACTGTACTATTGCTGCTGAACATCACATTAGTTATTTCTGTCAATGATAGATCTGTTTTACGTGGAGGATACTACGATAGTAACAGATCATAGCGACGTAGAGATCGGCGAGATTCGGCTGAATCTAGCTATCGATACATACTCCATCTGCTATGTCATACACAGTTTGTACCTATATTGTGTTTAATATGTAGCTTCTTATTAAATATTTTATTTCTGCAGGAAGTGAGGTAGCATACTGGACGATAGCAGTCTTGGAATCAAATTTCTCATCGTCCATGTATATATATTTCATGGTACCACGAACATAAATTTTGCGAATTCCTTCACGTTCAGCTGATACCACATAAACGTCCCTCCCCCACTCCACAATCCTCTGCCCCTTGTCCTATGAATCACTCCAACCGATCACAACTTCTACTACGTGTTCGTTCAACCTCAATGTGCGTGTGGATGGAAAATTGCGCACCTTTATAGCATTGATCGTTTTGAGGGAGACTATAGATTCGACAATGAAGTTCTACGCTGCGAATGCACACACTATTGTCTTACCAGGACTGAAATAGTATTCTTAGCCATAATATATTGAAAATCCATTGTGCAGGGAATTCCTTTGTAGCTGAATTCTTGAATGTATTCCTCAAACACAATGTCCTTCCCGGGACAGAGTTATCATCTGTACAAAGACCTACCATGCGAACCTCAGTTCACATTCGTCATATTTGTTGATCTAAAATTTGTTCATAGACTTCCAACTGAGAAGCCTCATAAGATAATAATTGTAGGAATAGCGAGCCATATTTTTGACAAAATGCCAGCATTGTGCAAAGACGTTAACTAATTCCTAGGAGAGGCAAATGTGAACTTTATAAAACGCAAACTAGGTATCATTTGATGAAACATTTAGTAAGACGAAAGTAGAGTAGATGAAGTGTTAGAAGTATCTGAGAACAGCAACGTGTGGCCATGAAAATTTGCCAGTATTAGGTGAGCCAAATGTAGGGAAACTGAAGTCAATTTATAAGTTTAAAGCTGGAATATTTCACTTTGTCTAGGAAAGACATCGCTTACAGAACTTCTGTACATTCTATACTGGAATACTCAAACATTCCGGATATCTGTCAGAAAAATCTAACTGGTAAGAACAAGTGTCGACAAAGAAGGGGATAAATGTCTCATATGTTTGCCTTGTGAGAGGGATTGACAGTAATACAAACAAATCTCTACTGCGTGGCACGACGAGGAGCATATGATTGGTCGTGACAATACATTTAGAAACTGTCTATTTTCAGGGGAGAGTGAGCTGTTCCATATTAACGTCTGTTTAACATTAACACAATTAATTATAAACTGAAGTCTTCATCATATTACTTCTGTCTGCACATCGGTGGGTATTTTCCTGCGATTTTCATTAACAGATACACATTAATGAAGAAGGTACCTGTATATACAGTATCCACTCACATTAATGTGACCGCTAGTCAAAGGCCTGACAACCTACTTTTGCAGCGTGGACCACTTGGAGACATGCAGGAAAAACGTCAGTGAGGTTCCGGAAGGTGACGACAGGGATGTGGGGCCATGCTGACTTCAGTTACCGTGTCGAACTGCGCCAGGTCTCTTGGTTGAAGCTCAACAGTGCAAACAGCCTGATCGAAATCCCAGACCTTCTCGTTTGGTTTTAAATCCAGGAAGTTTAGTGGGCAGGACCACGCACGTGACACGTTTCATTTTCCAGCTAATGGATGCCATTTTCTCCAGGTCGGTCGGTTGTTTCTGGGGAGGGGATCAAACAGCGAGGTGATCTGATCAATCGGACTGGGGAAGGATGGGGATGATATTCGGCCGAGCCCTTTAAAAGGTAGCATTCCGGCATATGCCTGAACCTATTTAGGGAAAACACGGAAAACCTAAATCAGGGTGGCCGGACGGGTGTTTGAACTGTCGTCCTCCCGAATGCGCTGCCGAGGAAATACATACTGTGAGTAGGGACCGAAATGGTACTCAACGCTTGATGCCTTCTTCTGTTGATACATTGTACCTTCCATAATAACGGATCGCCCACGTCTATTAGCGGGTACACATCTGCGCAGCAGTAGTTCACCCTCATCTGTGGCCTGCAGTTTCTCACGGTTGCGTCGGTGACTGTTTTGAATTGCGCCATTATGCCATGTGATGATGATGAGGTTCCGTACTCCGAGGAGCATAGGGGACGATGCGGGAGACCCGTACCGCCGATTAGACACCGTCCTAGCGGAGATGGGTTGCCATTGCCTTCCTCCGACCTTAATGGGGATGCGATATACTGTATACTATAATCACAGCGGCACGCTATAAGTTTAGAATCTTAGCCGTTTGTAAATGTTTCCACCCTTGGCTCGAAAGGCAGTGCGGTTACGCCATTGGACGTCAAAAAAAATGTCTCCATTTCCGCATTACGACCACCACTGCACTGTTTTCGGCGGCCCTCAAGTGGCACTCTTTATATACAGTCAACTAATCGTACTGCCACCTGGTGTCCGTGAGTGGTTATTGCACGTAGACGCTGAACGTAGTCGGTGGTCATTAATGTGTCTGGGCTATGTTATTTACTATTTACAGGGTATTTAAACCGACAAACTCTGGGAGGTTGTAGGGGACATCAAAACAAATATATTTCCCTAATGTCATTTTTTCCTCTGAGGATTATTTAAACCGGTGGAGGCCGTATTACGCTCTTCAGTTGTTAGAGGGCGTAGTTGTAGGCAACTGCTGTCCACCAGTGTAGTAGCGCATTGTCTCTGTTTCCTAATGTAGCGATACACATGGAGTGAGTACACTGATATGGTTGGTGCATACTACGTAGCGCACCACAACGGACGAGCTGCACAGCGGGTTTATCAACAACAATATCCTAATCGTCGTATCCCACATCATACGACCTTTGCTGCTGTGTACCAACGTCTGCGTGAGACCGGGTCATTTAGCACATTACCTGGACAGGGACGCCGTCGCACGGTAAGAACGCTGCAATTTGAGGAAGCTGTCTTGCAGCAAGAGGTGCGGGATCCTTCAATCAGCACTCGTGCAGTTGCATGTAACATGGGGACGAATCAAACGAATGTAAGAACAGTCCTTCGAGAGCTATTGTTACGTCCAATTCATTTACAGCGTGTCCACAACCTGGAACCAGTTGTTTACCCACCCAGAGTACAATTCTCGCACATGCCACAGTTACTAGCCCCCATCAAGTGCGGTTCTTCATTAATGTTTGGGTCAGTATTGTTGGGGACTATTAAATTGGGCAGTATCTGCTACCTAGGCCATTAAATGGCAGGCACTATTAGAATTTTCGCGCCAGAGCATTGCCAGAATTGCTGTAAGACGTCCCGCTCCCTGCAAGACAAAGCATGTGGTTCCAAAATGACGGGCTGCCGCCACATTTCAGTTGTTGTTTGCGTCGATTCCTGGACCGACGGTTCCCAGAAACGTGGATTGGCTGAGGTGGTCCTGTACCATGGTCTGCTCGATCCCCAGATACGTCAAATGGCTCTGAGCACAATGCGACAAAAGTGACATTTCATAATTGTACATTACAGCAGAATCCGCACGGGGGTTAGCAGAGACGAATGGTAGAGTGGCATTGCATGCAAAATATGGTTCAAATGGCTCTGAGCATTATGGGACTTTACTTCTGAGGTCATCAGTCGCCTAGGACTTAGAACGAATTAAACCTAACTAACCTAAGGGCATCACACACATCCATTACCGAGGCAGGATTCGAAGCTGCAACCGTAGCGGCCGCTCGGTTCCAGACTGTAGCGCCTAGAACCGCACGGCCACTGCGACCGGCACAGATATGTCCCCTCTGGACTTCTTGTGTGGGGAGAGATGGGCAACCTTGTTTACGCAAATCCTGTTGCATCAGAAGAGGATCTGGTTGCCCGGATAGTAGCAGCAGCAGGAACAATTCAGTATACTTCTGGGGTTTTTGCCCGTGTCAGACAGTACATGATCCGACGGTGTAACATTTATGTACGTGTCAATGGAGGATGTTTTGATAATCTACTGTAATTGAAATTGGGTTGTGTTGATGAGTTGACTCTTGATCTTATAAAAATGGAAATGTGTTTGTTGGTTTAATTAATTTGCCGCCAGAGAAATCTTCCAATACCGGTTTAAATACATCTCATAGGAAAAAATGACATTAGGGAAAAATATTTGTTTTGATGTCCCCTACAACCTCCCAGAGTTTATCCGTTTAAATACTTTTCACCCTGAATAGTTGAGTGCCATAAAAAAAATGTACACCTGGATAGACGACATCGACTTTAATCCGATGGTGGCGTATGCGCCTGAGGGACAGTTGATGTATTGGTAATGGTTCCAACATCTTCTGCCAATGGATAGCATTGTGGCATAGCTACCAGAGCGCCATCTGTGCCTACCCTTTAATAGGTAATGCTTACAACCAGAAGGCTCAGTGTGGTGATAGCGTGTGAAGCAAGCAGTAAACCATGCCAGGGAGACGCTCTTCTGCTTTCCACGGCCAACTGAGCGAGTTGGAAAGGGGTCAAATTCTGGCCTGATCATCCTTCCAGAGAACTGGCACACAACTTGGACGTGCTGCACAGGTGTGTAACGCTGCTTGTATCAGTGGTCACGTTCTGATGTCGAAGCTGGAGAGATGCCCGCCACGGTCCTTATATTGTAAGGGGAGCAGGGATAGATCGAACAGCTACCACAGCACAAATAATGGGGCTTGTGAGCACAGACGTGCCAGCACGAACTGTTGTGAACCCGTTACAGGCAGTGGGACTAAGCGCACGCACATATTTAGCCCACTTTTCACTCATGCCACAGCATCGACGTGCTTCAGCGGTGAAAGCAGATTATGCCTGCACGAAGGTGATGGTCGTTTGTGCATACGACATAGACTGGGAGAGCGATGTCTCGTAGAGTGTATTCGTCCAAGACATATTTCCCCCATCCCTCGTCTTATGGTACTGGCTCCAATAAGGTACAACTCTCGTTCACCTTTGTTACTTCTGGGGCTGACATTAACCAGCGCTTTGTAAGTGCAGAATGTTGTTAGACCCGTTATCTTGCCGCTCTTGCAACAGGAAGGTGATGTGTTGTCCCAAAAGGGTAATCTTTGTCCGCACACTGCCGTGAACCTCACTTGCTCTGGAAGATGTGCAGCTACTTTCCTGTCCAGCACGATCTGCGGACTTGTCTCCGATGGAACGCATGTGGCGTATTATGAGACGAGAAGTGATTCGTGCAGCTCGTCAACGAACAACACTTACAGGACTAAGTGAACTGGTTCGCTATTTATACAATCGACTGGACGCCAGAGTCTGCGTCTGCGGTGCCGCCGGTAGAGGCTACGTCACGTACTAACATCGCTCCCAGCGTAGATCGATACCTGGTACCTCAGAAACGTTTGTGCTTTTGGTTGTAAACGAAATCATTTCATGAGTTCCATATGTGCTGTAGCAACCACAAATCTTGAGCGAATAGGGAGCCTCAAATGAATGTACTAATATTTTCCGTCAATGTATGACTTCAGTACAACGAAAAACCAGCCCCAAGTTGCAAATTTTACTTTTCTGTACACTCGATGACTACTTTCGGGTCGAGACCCATTTTCAAGTCATCGTAGCACAGTCAAAAAGGGTATTTCTGAAGATGTGAAAATCATGTCAACAAATGTGCAACGAACAATTACAGTGCATACACATGTTTTGTTATCTGTTGCATGCTTAATAAGGGTGACGAGAAAAGCAATAACGAGCAGCCGCAACTGCAGATAGCAGCGAAGCTTGATCAGAGTCTACACATATTGTTTGTTGAAGCCCACGCCGAGATTTTTTGTTTGCGAGCGCAAGAGAATCTCAAGGACTACTACAGGGATTTTGACAGAGTTTTCACCAATACATGGACTGATTCGTGACGAAGCGTTGTGTATGTCTGTAAGTATTATAAATTAAAGGCAGTACCACATTGTTCTATCTATATGTGAAGGTTAATTTGAGGAACTACTATAAGCCTTCAGATACGGTTTCAAATTGGTGTAGACATTCTGATACGGTTTTGACTAAGAGATAGGGTGAGTGACGAGGGATATCTTGTGTATTACAACTTGAGGTAATTATTCCTCAAGGCCGTAGAGAGTGCTACTCCAATGAAGTTAGAGGGCGGGTGGGGGTGGTAGCACTAGTTATTGTGTAATTTTAATATAAAATTCTACAAAATGGAATGTAATCAAAGTCTTTCTCTCTTCTTATCAATCAAGAATTGTAAAGTACTACACACCAACTGGCATTATTTTCTGAAATATTAAATGAAGAATTAGATTTTCTACTAATTAAAATGTGCAATTGATGACAGTAGCGGGATTCAACTGGCACGCAGGTAACTTGTTGGCAGTTGGAAATCTGATAAGTAGATATATAACAAAATAATCTTAGTAGTAACAGCCCTTCAAATATTTGCTTCAATAAAAAAATTGTCACAGCCTGTTAGTACCACAGGGCAGTTACCCTGTTAAGCGTAGAACGATAGATAATTAATTCTACAGGAAATTAAGTTGGTGAGCTGATTTATGACGAGTGATCACCGTACGGTGCGTGGCAGAGGGAACCCAGCACCGCTACTAGTCACTTCCTTTCCTGTTCTGAAGCCAGTTCATGCCTTCTGGAAGGCATTTGATACAGCTGCGCACTCACGTTTACTAATGAAAGTATGAGGTTAGCGATCTATGTATAATATGGTATATATATATATATATATATATATATATATATATATATATATATATATATATATGTTGTTGTTGTTGTGGTCTTCAGTCCTGAGACTGGTTTGATGCAGCTCTCCATGCTACTCTATCCTGTGCAAGCTTTTTCATCTCCCAGTACCTACTGCAACCTACATCCTTCTGAATCTGCTTAGTGTATTCATCTCTTGGTCTCCCTCTACGATTTTTACCCTCCACGCTGCCCTCCAATACTAAATTGGTGATCCCTTGATGCCTCAGAACATGTCCTACCAACCGATCCCTTCTTCTGGTCAAGTTGTGCCACAAACTTCTCTTCTCCCCAATCCTATTCAATACTTCCTCATTAGTTAAGTGATCTACCCATCTAATCTTCAGCATTCTTCTGTAGCACCACATTTCGAAAGCTTCTATTCTCTTCTTGTCCACACTACTTATCGTCCACGTTTCACTTCCATACATGGCTACACTCCATACGAATACTTTCAGAAATGACTTCCTGACACTTAAATCAATACTGGATGTTAACAAATTTCTCTTCTTCAGAAACGCTTTCCTTGCCATTGCCAGCCTACATTTTATATCCTCTCTACTTCGACCATCATCAGTTATTTTGCTCCCCAAATAGCAAAACTCCTTTACTACTTTAAGTGCCTCATTTCCTATTCTAATTCCCTCAGCATCACCCGACTTAATTAGACTACATTCCATTATCCTTGTTTTGCTTTTGTTGATGTTCATCTTATATCCTCCTTTCAAGACACTGTCCATTCCATTCAACTGCTCTTCCAAGTCCTTTGCTGTCTCTGACAGAATTACAATGTCATCGGCGAACCTCAAAATTTTTATTTCTTCTCCATGAATTTTAATACCTACTCCGAATTTTTCTTTTGTTTCCTTTACTGCTTGCTCAATATACAGATTGAACAACATCGGGGAGAGGCTACAACCCTGTCTTACTCCCTTCCCAACCACTGCTTCCCTTTCATGTCCCTCGACTCTTATAACTGCCATCTGGTTTCTGTACAAATTGTAAATAGCCTTTCGCTCCCTGTATTTTACCCCTGCCACCTTTAGAATTTGAAAGAGAGTATTCCAGTCAACATTGTCAAAAGCTTTCTCTAAGTCTACAAATGCTAGAAACGTAGCTTTGCCTTTCCTTAATCTTTCTTCTAAGATAAGTCGTAAGGTCAGTATTGCCTCACGTGTTCCAGTGTTTCTACGGAATCCAAACTGATCTTCCCCGAGGTTGGCTTCTACTAGTTTTTCCATTTGTCTGTAAAGAATTCGTGTTAGTATTTTGCAGCTGTGACTTATTAAGCTGATAGTTCGGTAATTTTCACATCTGTCAACACCTGCTTTCTTTGGGATTGGAATTATTATATTCTTCTTGAAGTCTGAGGGTATTTCTCCTGTTTCATACATCTTGCTCACCAGATGGTAGAGTTTTGTCAGGACTGGCTCTCCCACGGCCGTCAGTAGTTCCAGTGGAATATTGTCTACTCCGGGGGCCTTGTTTCGACTCAGGTCTTTCAGTGCTCTGTCAAACTCTTCACGCAGTATCATATCTCCCATTTCATCTTCATCTACATCCTCTTCCATTTCCATAATATTGTCCTCAAGTACATCGCCCTTGTATAGACCCTCTATATACTCCTTCCACCTTTCTGCTTTCCCTTCTTTGCTTAGAACTGGGTTTCCATCTGAGCTCTTGATATTCATACAAGTTGTTCTCTTATCTCCAAAGGTCTCTTTAATTTTCCTGTAGGCGGTATCTATCTTACCACTAGTGAGATAGGCCTCTACATCCTTACATTTGTCCTCTAGCCATCCCTGCTTAGCCATTTTGCACTTCCTGTCGATCTCATTTTTGAGACGTTTGTATTCCTTTTTGCCTGTTTCACTTACTGCATTTTTATATTTTCTCCTTTCATCAATTAAATTCAATATTTCTTCTGTTACCCAAGGATTTCTACTAGCCCTCGTCTTTTTACCTACTTGATCCTCTGCTGCCTTCACTACTTCATCCCTCAAAGCTACCCATTCTTCTTCTACTGTATTTATTTCCCCCATTCCTGTCAATTGCTCCCTTATGCTCTCCCTGAATCTCTGTACAACCTCTGGTTCTTTCAGTTTATCCAGGTCTCATCTCCTTAAATTCCCACCTTTTTGCAGTTTCTTCAGTTTTAATCTACAGGTCATAACCAATAGATTGTGGTCAGAGTCCACATCTGCCCCTGGAAATGTCTTACAATTCAAAAACCTGGTTCCTAAATCTCTCTCTTACCATTATATAATCTATCTGATACCTTTTAGTATCTCCAGGGTTTTTCCATGTATACAACCTTCTTTCATGATTCTTAAACCAAGTGTTAGTTATGATTATGTTGTGCTCTGTGCAAAATTCGACCAGGCTGCTTCCTCTTTCATTTCTGTCCCCCAATCCATATTCACCTACTATGTTTCCTTCTCTCCCTTTTCCTACACTCGAATTCCAGTCACCCATGACTATTAAATTTTCGTCTCCCTTCACAATCTGAATAATTTCTTTTATTTCATCATACATTTCTTCAATTTCTTCGTCATCTGCAGAGCTAGTTGGCATATATACTTGTACTACTGTAGTAGGCGTGGGCTTCGTATCTATCTTGGCCACAATAATGCGTTCACTGTGCTGTTTGTAGTAGCTTACCCGCACTCCTATTTTTTTATTCATTATTAAACCTACTCCTGCATTACCCCTATTTGATTTTGTGTTTATAACCCTGTAGTCACCTGACCAGAAGTCTTGTTCCTCCTGCCACCGAACTTCACTAATTCCCACTATATCTAACTTCAACCTATCCATTTCCCATTTTAAATTTTCTAACCTACCTGCCCGATTAAGGGATCTGACATTCCACGCTCCGATCCGTAGAACGCCAGTTTTCTTTCTCCTGATAACGACATCCTCTTGAGTAGTCCCCGCCCGGAGATCCGAATGGGGGACTATTTTACCTCCGGAATATTTTACCCAAGAGGACGCCATCATCATGTAATCATACAGTAAAGCTGCATGCCCTCGGGAAAAATTACGGCTGTAGTTTCCCCTTGCTTTCAGCCGTTCGCAGTACCAGCACAGCAAGGCCGTTTTGGTTATTGTTACAAGGCCAGATCAGTCAATCATCCAGACTGTTGCCCTTGCAACTACTGAAAAGGCTGCTGCCCCTCTTCAGGAACCACACGTTTGTCTGGCCTCTCAACAGATACCCCTCCGTTGTGGTTGCACCTACGGTACGGCCATCTGTATCGCTGAGGCACGCAAGCCTCCCCACCAACGGCAAGGTCCATGGTTCATGGGGGGAGGATATATATATATATATATATATATATATATATATATATATATATATATCAAAAATATATTTAGAATTGGCTTCCAAACTTTCCGATAGTTCTCAATGTTAAACAGTAAAATTGATATATTTTTAAGTAACTTGTTTACTATACTGAAGTGAGTGCCATAGAGCCATTAACGCTTACAAATTGCATTAATATCGTTGGAAACGCCCGAAGGTTATCAACGACGATACTATTGTCTTTAAGCCTTTGGATCATGACGTCCTCATGTAAGGACTTACTAAATAAATGCTTAGTATATTCAAATTCCTTAAATTATACCATATGTGATTTTTGTCCCTATATTGTCACAAGCATAGGGTTTATTTGAGAACAGTTCCACATCTGTCAATCTGTGGTTGCACGAAACAAAACTGAATGTGCCGAGACACATGGACACTCCACAGTAATCTCTGTATCTCCCATCAACCGGTTAATATCTTCTGAGTTTAGGTAAAAAAATTATTTATGCTTAGAAAAGTGCATTACTGAAGGTGGAAACTGAAGGTGTCTTTCAGAACGAAAGGTAAGTGGAATATTTATAACTTTATACATGCCTCCAAATGAGGACACTGTAACTGAAAGGTTATAATAGCACAGAAATTTGGGACATTATTTCGCTGTCTTTTTAGTCATCTTAAGGTGATTTCACATTGCCCATAGTCCAAGACAGACGAAGGCCACTTAATTCATCTGAAGCTAACGATTCATCCGATGATCCTGGTGATATTTTTGAACAAGAGGATAATGATGGAGGTAATGTTAGAGGTTTCGTATCGTACGGTATATTGAAAGGCTAGCAGCCTCGACGCAAAGCCCGCTAACTGTATGATAATGGACACTGAGGTAATCGGGAAACTCTCGTCCCATCCAAACCACAATGCATTGGCAGAGAGAATGTTAATGTTGCCTACGAATTTATTACAACGCAACCAACCTAAAGCCGAGTAATAAAAAAATCCATTCTGATATTAACAGACTGAAAGGTAACTTCGAATATCCAGATAGGTAAGTCTGATGTCAGTTCACGTGCTTTGCGTCCGGACATGGCAGATTGACAGGCACGTCTGTTGGGCATTTAGCGGTCTTTGCACCCAAAGATAACAGGCAGTTAGCTGCTTTTGAAACCGAACACGATTTTCGACAACCACTTTAGACGGTTTATAGCCGGTTTTGCAACCGGAAACACATTCCATCATGTAGGTGTTGAAAAAATCCATACGACCATGTACCTATTTCAAAATCGACATAAAAGGAATTATTCAGCGCCAATAAACTTCACCAACAGCCATATACCTTAAAATGTTTTATTTAACTCTGTAAGCAACCAGCTTCGTGATTGAATTTGCCATCTTGAGGCCCCATACGCTTTTCTCCAAATAAACGAACTTATCGTACAGCGCCATAAAACAGGGGATATAGTGAATTCAAATTTTTATGCAAATGCTTCATATGTGTAATTTACGTATTTCGGTGAAATAAAATCAAATAAAATACTTAGACTTTTCGACTTACACTGCACCAACTTGAACACTATGTCCTAATTTGGGAACGCGTTGAATGCCCACTTGGGGGGGGGGGGGGGGCTACCTTGGAATATTTTATACTGCTGAGAAATCATAATGTAGTTCGAAGAACTGTATAGCAAAGCCATGATTTTTTTTTTTTTTCAGGAAAAAATTATTCGTGACCGAGAGTGTTAACGAATTTATAACTCCAGAACAGCGCAGCGAAATGCAAGACGTTCTGCAGAGGATTGACGACTGATGCAGGAACTTGTTGGTGATTCTGTACATAAATGAATGCAAGATTTCGCGCACAAATAAGGGAATAGATCCACTAATCTCCGATCAAACTGTTGACAACGAACCACTGAATACAGTTATTACTGTAAAATACCTATGTGTGGCACGCAGAGCTACCTGAATTGGAATGGAATTACACAGCAAATAGTAGGAGGAGTAGATATCTGGCTAAGATTCATTGGGAGAACGTAATTTATCCTTAAAAGAAATGGCTCACAGAACACTTGGTCCACCGTTTCTTGAGTGTTGTTCATCAGTTTGAGGTTAATGTTAGAGACAGGGCTAATCGAATAGCGGTACGTCAGCAAATTATAATGACAGATGCTAAAAGAGAAGTGTGGTGCATCTAGGAGAAGTTTTTTGTTGAAATTCCGAGAACTTATTGTGGGGCAAGCTATTACTCCATCATTCCCACTGTCAAAATAATCACGCCGCTAAGTTGAAAAGTTAGAGGTCATACAGAGGCGTGTCGACCATCGTTCTTCTGATATACTGTATGTTAATGAGACATTAGAGTGGGGAAAAGACTGTAGGCTGGCTTGCGGAGGATACGGGCTGATTGCGCCGTCCTACATATGGAATTTTTACAACCCGCAACGCCTTCAAATACCACGTGCTATTATTCTGTTTCTTGCTATGCCCAAATTATTGTTGTACAGAAAAAAGTGAACAGGCCCTTTCTGTAAGACATTTAATGTAATTAAACTTTGTACTGGCATACGGTTTCGCTAGAGGCCGTAATTTTCGAACTATTAAAGAAATACGTACAAAAGCGGCCGTCAAACAATTATCCTTGAACAACTCGAAAACCTTGGCCCCAGCGAACACGTATACCATTACACAATTTAACTACAGGTAATGTTCTCCAAAAAGGTCCTGTTCATTTTTTCTGTAGGAGTAACAGTTTGCACATAGCGAGCGAGAGAATATTAAAATCTCGCCCAACGTTTATGAAGGCGTTGGGGGTTGCATGGAAACCATATTTAGAGCCAGCTGAATGACCCTGTGTTTGTAGATGAATATAGATGAGCTCAACTGTCAGTTATGAATCGTCTTAAGGACTGAAAATGAAAGAGTATATAAATAATAGAATACATGCAAGAACACATAAATTGTTTTATTTAATCACATGATACTCGATGAAACCCACCACAGAGAAAGGACATAAGGGGTGGTGATTCGCAATATATCAGCAGCGGAAGTAACCTGAGCTACTTGCCGAAACACGTGGCATTGACTTTAGAAACAATCTCCTGAAATAGAGAGCCGTGCGTAGAAACAGCGCCTGACTAATTTGTACGCGGTATTTGTGCGGTCATCTGCGACCCCTTTAGAGGCCCGGCTGATCACCACGCCACGGCAGCGCGTCGCGTCCTGGTGCATGCGCCTGCTGATTGATATCCGATATCCGGACGCGCAGCCCATGTAAACATGGGCCACAACTACCGCCATTATTTTTGGTGACAGCTATCCCGGGCGTGTTTCGGCAGATAGGATCCGCTGGGCACAGCAGACAGCATCCGGCGGTTAGGTCTGCGTCCTCAAACGGAAGGGTCCACGTGATTATGTCTGCACAGGTATTAAAGGAAGAAAATTAGTCACATGCTTTAATGATACCAATTGAAATTTTACGTTGTCTTTTTCTCTTGGTTTTTTTTTCATTTGCCTTTGTGTCAGGGTAAGTTTACATTTCATTAAAACAACCCAATATGAATCGGTATTGTAAATTGAAATTAAAGTCCCTAATGGAAAAAGTACAGGGATTTATTGTAATAATGTTCTACAATAATCGGAATAGGAAATGCACCACAAAACGTGCAATAAAATGATTGGCAAGAAACATAAATAAGTGACCATGGTATGAGCTTTCCATTTACATCTATTGTTATGCCTTCCATTACTACATAAACCCTAACACTGAGCCTAATACCACATATGATTTAGGTAACCCATACATCTGTATTGGAATAGCAGCACCTTCTTTGAGTTACCAAATAATTTAGCGTTCCACACCTAACGAACATATCATATTCAGTTTTGTTGATGCGATCAGCATGAAACTCTTTGCAGGCCGAAACTAAGCTACATGGTGCACTGGAGAGTCGGTGGATGTGAATTTTAGAGGACTGTAGTTACAATCAAGACCAGCGATCCAGGTTTAGGTTTTCCATGAACTCCAGGAGTTGTTAGAAGCAAATACCCGTGGATTTCCTTTGGAAAGTTCAGGGCAGTCTTCCTTCCTCATTCTCTTCCAACCAGAGCTTGTGATCCATCGCTATTAATCTAATTGTTGATGAGATTATAAACGCTAATCCCTCCTTCTTTGCTTCTTATAGGTACAACTAGGGCTATCTTATCCATGTCTTGGCGTAGTATAATAAACATTGCGTTACTGTGATACTTTGGAACAAATGCTATTCTCACTACAGCCGGGAGAGCTGTATGTGATCACGGGAAACTCGTTAACTTTTCATCCAACCAAACTTAATACTGCCGATTCCAAAAGGTGAACTAGCTTACAGATTCCGGAAATCCAGCTAGGTTCGTACGTCACACGTGAAATTTCTATATATCCAGATCGATAAGTAAACTGAAGCGCCATCAAAAAGTGGACACGTTGAACGAAAGATCAGTTCTGCCTACTTCGGAATAACGTATCTCTCTTGCAGCAGAATGCGTTCCTTCTGTACACACTGATGTGCCAGATGTCATGAGATAGCAATACGCACATTTATAGGTGGCGGTATATCGAGTACACAAGCTCTACAAGGGAGGTACATTGATGCAGCTGTGATCTGTATTCAGGTGATTCACGTGAAAATATTTCCGAAGTGATTATGGTCGTAAGACGGAAATTAACAGAATTTTAATGCGGAATGGTAGTGGAGCTAGACGCATGGGGCATTAAATTCTGGAAATTGTTAGGGAATTCAAAATTCCGAGATCCACAGTGTTAAGAGTGTGCCGAGAATAGAAAGTTTCAGGCCTTGTCTCTCACCACGGGCAACATAGTTGCCGACGGCATTCACCTAAATATCGAGAGCAACGTCGTTTACGTAGAGTTGTCAGCGCTAACAGGCAAGGAACACTGCATCAAATAACCGCTGAAATCATTTTGGAACGTAAGAGGATTGTAAACATTATGAGAGTGCAGTGAAATGTGGTGGTATTTGGCTGTGGCAGCTGACGACTGACCGGAATTCCTCTGTTAACAGCACAGCGCACCCAAAGCCTCTCCTGGGCTCATGACCATGTCGGTGGGACCCCAGACGACTGGAAAACCGTAGACTGGTCAGTCAAGCCCCGTTTTCAGTTGGTAAGAATTGACGGTAGGGTTCGAGTGTGGCACAGACTCCTCGAAACCATGGACTCAAATTGTCAACAAGGCACTGTGCAATCTAGTAGTGGCTTCAAAATAGAGTAGACTTTTAACGTGGCCCATTGAGCGCCCATGAACTCCCCCTCCTCTTGCTTTTCATTTCACTGAAGGTTGTTTCGATTTTTCTACTAATAAATGCTGAGAGAGTCCTTTCAACAGTCATTTCTGTTTCGATGTTATTATGCAGCCATGTCGCCTTAGCTTCTCTGTATCTCCCATTAATTTCATTCCCAAAAGATTTGCGTTTCTGTATTCCCGAATTCTCCTGAACTTTATTGTACTTCCTTCTTCCTTTGATCCGCTGAAGTATTTCTTCCGTTACCAATGCTTTGTTCACAGTTACCTTCTCTGCACGTATGTCTTTCCTTCCAACTTCTGTGACAGCCCCTTTTAGAAATGTTAATTCTTCTTCAAGTAAACTGCCTACTGAGGTATTCATTATAGCACATTTTAGCACAGTCTCAGAAAACTTCAAGTGTATGTCTCCATTCTTTATACTTCTGCATCCCACTTCTCTGCACATTAATTCTTCGTTATTACCCTCCGTAACTTCGTCCTACATTTAATCATTACTAAATTTTCATTAGAGTCTCTACCTGTTCCTTGGTAAACCTGACAATCCCATATAATCTAAATGAGATCTTACCGTATCTCTAGACCTTTTCCAAGTAGACCATCTCCTCTTGTGATTCTTGAAAAGAGTATCTGCTATTTATAGCTGAAATATATTAGAGAACTCAATAAATCTTTCCCCTCTCATTCCTACTACGAATCCCTTAGTCTCCCATCACTCTTTGTTACATTCCTTCCCCTAGAACCACGTTCCAAACCCTTATAACTATTAGATTTTCATCTCTCTTTACGTACTGAATTACCCTTTCAGTTTCCTCATACACTTTGCCTATATCTTCATCTACCAAGTGCGACATTGGCATTTCTACCTGAACGATCGTTGTCGCTGTTCGTTTACGGTCGAATCTGTTGCGAACAATCCAATCATTTAAGTGTTCACAGTAACTCGCTATTTGCCTTCCCTCCCAATTCATAATTGATCCGACATCCATATACAATTTCTTGCTGCTGTTATTATTAGCCTATATTCCACTAACCAGAGATCTTTGTCTCCTTCTATCTCACTTCCATGACCCTGTTCATCTAGACTGAGCCTTAGTATCTCTCTTTTAGTATTCTCTAGCTTCCTTATCTCCTTCAAACTTCTTATTTTCCATGTCCTCTCCCGCAGATGTTACCCTTTCGTTGGTAATTCATTCTTTCTCAAATGTTACCCTCTCCCTTGGCAGTCTCCTCCCGGAGATCCGAATGGGTGCTAGTCCGAAATATTTGACCAATGGAGAGACCGTCATGACAATTCTCCAATTACGTGCCACATGTCTTGTGGATACACATTATGCGTCCTTAATGCATTGGCTTCCGTTGTTTTCTGCAGCCTCATACCGTTGATAATGGTTTATTATTCGGACATTTGGGGGTAGTTTCACTGCACATGGGCAAAAGAGTGCCCCGTCCTCTTTGACAAGGCCGTTGGCAGAAAGAGGATGATTACCAATGCCAAAAGCCTTCCACCTCCATTGTTGACAATTTTTATACAAAAGATAACCAGCGTCGAAATCAAACCCGTGACAAATGACGTTTCGATTAGAAGTTGAAGATGGCTAGTCCACTGGGGCACTATTTATATTAACTGCTGTATAAAACATGTTCTTCATTAATTCATTAAACATGTTACTCATGTGGATCTTGTAAAAAAAGTTTCGTATGTGTAAATAAATGTGTATTCACTCAAGTCGCTGCTGTATAAAGCATGTGCTTTTTTATTTCATTGAAGTTGTGGAACTTGCAAAAAAAAAAAAAAAAAAAAAATCATCTATATATTACCAACTAGGCCTAATGTGCAACAGAAATAACTTGTAGTGGTTCCTTCTGCCATTTAATGTATTGGGTTCGTAGAGATTTTGTTTTCCATGTTCGTACTCCGGTTGATATGGGCTTATTTATCGACAGTCGCTTCATTTAGTTCACTGTTGCTATTTGCGGTAACAAATGTCATTTTCTTATCTGGAAGTAGTATATGGAGGTGTAGAAGTTAGAAATTGGAGTGCCACGTGAAGAAATCGGAAGTTTTCCGACATAGTCTTCTGTTTGAGTTCAGTGGACGGGCGGCAGCAGCGGAGGTAGCCAAAAATATTTGCGCAGTGTATGAGAATAATGCAATTAGAAGAGCACGGCAAGAAGAGGATTTCTTCATTTTAAGGCGGATTGTTTTGACCTTAGTGACTCTCCACGTTCAGGAAGACCATGGGGGCTTGAAGAAGATCGTTTAAACGCATTAATCCACAACGATCCACGTAAGTGTACTCGAGAAATGGCAAAGGTGGTGAACTGTGACAATTCCAGCGTCGTGCGGCTTCTGTATTTATCGGCAAAGATCCAAAAATCGGTGTATGTGTGCTGCCTGCTCTAAGCCAAATTGGAGAATAATCAGCAGGTGGCCATATGTGCATCTCTGCTTGCTCGTCATCAATTGCTTCGCAGTGACGTCAACCCAAAAGACTTGCACGAAGCGCCTTGTCTACCTGACGGGAGGCACTAGCCACACGACATTTCCAATTGCATTTCCAATTGCCTCGTGAACAGCACCGACCATTCCTGTCATATATAGTTACTGGTGAGGAGAAATGGTGCTTTTATGCTAACGTAAGGAAAAGAAGGAATGAATGAACCAAAACTAATCAGCAACTCTCCGTGCAAAGATCGGCGCCCATGCAAGAAATATAATACTATGCGTAGGCAACATAATATTATGCGACTGCCTAGTGTACTACTAATTGCTTCTCAGAGCTGTAGTCATCACTGCTGACATTCATTGTTAACAAATGAGACGTATTGCAGACCTAATCCAAGGACAATTACCAGGAAGACTGCGTGAAATGTGGCTGCCCCGCTAGAATGCCTGCTCGCATTCTGTTAGAATGAGTCAGATTGGGAAGTCGTTCTTCATCTACTTTATTCACCTGGTCTTGCGCCCTTAGATTTTCACCGTTTTCACTCTCTAGCGATCGATGTTCACAGAATTTCGGTTTAGGATGAAAATGCGATCACAACACGGCTCGACGAGTTTTTCGCTTCAAAACCACACGACTTCTACAGTCGCGGAAACGGAGAATTACCCCAGCCTTGCCAGACACTTGTAAATGGTGACGAAGAATTTATTATTGATCACAAATGTCTCTATTATGTGCACATTATAAACAAACGCTGCGAGCGCATTCGCCAACCCAATGTGACTCCCTTAACTATGATGGGAGGTGTGGTACCAGATGTGTGCTGAAGTGAATGAATACTGGATTGTGGAATCTCTATCACGAACTGTACATTTAGCCACCCTCTCACCCCTCCCCCCCCCCCTCCCCCCGCCTACCCACCCAGGCTCCCTAAGTCAACGGTTTCGGTGAATGTTTTGCTACCTCGAGCAGGCTGTCGGTTGGTACTTGTCGTTATACAATCGTGTCGTCGCTTTACCAAGCTTCTCTTGACCTGTTGCTGATACAAATGGAAATAACGTGGAATATTACCTGCAATATGCAGTATCCCTATGAATCTTATTAACTACAGTTGTGTAATGTGACGGTCGATCTAGACGACAATTCACCGTCATCTAGAAATTGCTCTTTAATACAATATGTTCACAAAAATAGCGACTATATGTTTATGAACACATACGTTGTACAGTCGTTATATTATTTGGTTGGAGTACTAGTATATGGTTTCATTATTAATAGGTTTCAGTGTTAATTCCCACCATTGTGAATGTACAACTTAACTGGACATTGAAAGAAAAAAGTAAATAGAATGCCAGGCTAAAGAAGTTGATTCACTGTTGGAGCTACTGCGACACTCATGCTGAGAGAAGACGGAATGTATCCGCCATGCCGTAGACGAGAATACTGTGAAAGGTTTCCCCCCGTGTCAATATTACCGCAGAGTACACCCAAGGAGTCTGAGAGAGGCGCTTCAGTTGTACTGCTTCACATGACAACAGGCTCGAGAAAAATAAGCAGGACGCTTCCAGGAAGCGATAGTCACGCTGCTCCTCTCGTCTTGCGAGATGTTAAAGACAGCCTTCGCCTTCATCGAATTTGCACTGCAACAGGTACTCACGCTGTAGGCCTCATTTGACTATAATACTGGGATGAGACTGGTCAACGAAAAAACATTTATGATCACGTCTTTTAGACAGTAACCTAAATTTATAGGGCTATTCGGTACTCAGTTCATATGTAACGTGCGTTTGTTCGGTGTTAGAAAAAGTTTTGTTATATACCACTTAGCTATAAGCTAGAACATCAGCAGAACACATGTAACTGTCATTAAGAGTAATTTCACTATTCAATGTGAAAATGAGCGTGAGCACAATTTCATTGAATTATATATGAAATATGTTAGATGTAATTTACGTGACCTTTGGCTTATATATCCTTCCAAATCTCATCTCTGCATTTTATAGAGCGTTCTCTCGCCTGTCCACGTCCCGGTGAAGTAACCAACATAGGTACCCCATCATTTCGGTATTCGAATGGTTCTTTCATCATTGTGGTCCATTGGTAAAAATGTTCCTCAACTACATCACCCAAATTATCAGTCGAAAATTCAAGGTAACTGTTCACAGTGCAAATCTTGAGGTGCATCAAAATGCTGAACATGTCGGATTTTCCAGCTGAAATACGCTGCCGGAAAAAATGCAGTGTGCTCAAGGACAATGCCATCTTATTGAAAGTCAGGTGACAGATAGTTCATCATTCTAGGAGTATGTAATAATAAATTCAGATCAAATGAAAGAAACATGACGCATTAAATAATGGCCAAACAGTCGCATCAGTCCGCTCTATAGCTCCCCTCTGGCGACAAAGCAGGCATGTATTTTCGTATGTAAACGAAAGCATCTTGGGGCTTTTGTTGCACTTCGGCAATGGATCTTCCACGCCCAGGGGCACGAGTCAGTTGTTGTCACTTCATCGTGTCCCTTACGTGTTCAATTGGCGACAGATCTCCTGATTACAACGGTCAAGGCGGTTGTTGTACGTTACATGGAACACAGCCTTATGTAGTTGTACAGTTGTTCTGCTGTCGAAGTAATGGCAGTAGCACATGGATAACTTCACCCTGAAGAAATATGAGGTGTTAACGTGAGTTGCAACTGATGCCCCCCTCCTCCCCTTTACGAACAAGTGTGGGACGGGATTTGAATGCAGCGATCGAATGCACTCTGAAATAGGCATCTGACCAGTTCTACACCGACACTTGTACGTCTTCTGGTGTAACCACAAGTGCCGGAACGGAGAGGGAGAATGCAAGAGGAGAAAAGGTGGTGAGGCGACGTCAGCAAACAGACCGCTGACAAGGACGGCGCCACGACAGGAACTACCTCTGCGAGAAATGAATATAAGCGCCGATGCTGCCAGCCTAGGGCGGACATTAGTGGACAGATCCGCAAAGTATTGGCACGGCCTAGCTCAGAGTGCTACGAGAACAGTTACTAGTGGTCCACAAACAGTGTGTCAAACTAGTACAAACATTTGATATCGCCAAGGACTCTGATTTATTTTGCCCGTTGGCCGTCACTTGCGACAACATGTAGTATATTCAAATTAAGTATTACCAATTTGCTTTATTGAAATAAAACTACTAATGTCTTTTGCTTGATATTTTACATAGGGTCCTCCCACCATCTGCCACCGTGTCACCTGTATACAGAAACCGTACTGTCGCCTTGTTTTTTTCAATTTTGCCTGTCTACTTATTATGTGTCTTCATCCGCATCGTCACCGCAGTGTTTTTATATTTTAAATTCCACAGCTTTCCGCCATTTTACAGTTTTTTTTATAATGTCACGGTTTTATCGCATTTTCTCTTTTTTCTTTATATTCGCATTTTGTTTTTTTAATTTTTCTGTTGACTGTAGATCAGCATATTACGCTGCTGATAGCGCCCCCCTTCTTTGGGAGGAGGGGGTGAATCGAAATGCAATAAAGAAAAAAAAATTGTAGTGTAGCATTCCGAGAAAGCAGTATCCCTTAGGCACGATACCCGAGAAGAGTGGGCAAGACCCCACATTTGGCGACGAGGATGGGATGCCTAATGGATGGTGCGTTCTCGGAATGCCATACAACAAATCAAGGAAATAACAGTAGTTTCATTTCAATAAATCAGACTGACAATACGTAGCCTGAATGTTGTCGAATGTGATGGGCGACAGGCAATATAATTCAGAGTCTTTGGCTAGATGTAGGGTTCGTGCAAGTTTGACAAACTGTTTGTGGAACAATAATAACTGTACTCGTAGCACTCGTTGCTAGCCCGTGTTAATAATTTGCGAATCTGTCCACTAATGTCCGCCCTACGCTGAGAGGAGATGCGCTTATATTCACTTCTTGCAGAGATCGCTCCTGTCGTGAGGCGGTCCTTGCCAGCGGGCTATTTGCTGAAGTCGCCTCACCGCTTTCTCTGGTCTTGTGTACTTCCTCTTTGTTCTGGCGCTTGTGGTTAAGCCAGAACAGTACGTCCATCATTCGCATAGACAGAACCTACTCTCATCACTGAAGACAACAGAGCGCTTTACTACTATCCAGTCAACTCTTTCATGACACTGGAGTAGTGTAGCTAGGCGATGTCAAGGTGCCGGTGTTAGACTGTCCAGCGGCATATGTCACATCAATAATGCTTAAAGCAGCTGTGTAATACGGCACAAGAACTGACATCATAAAGAGAAATTCTAACCCAACCCTTCAATGGAATGTATCCGCATGGTGTTCGTGGGAATCACTAATGATTTTGAACCTGATAGAAATTACTGCCGTCAGTGTCCATGACTACACTAAGCTTGTGGTTTGCTTTGAAAAACTACAGTAGATTGCCAGTTTAAATCTTGTCAGCAATCGCTTTAACATGTAAGTCTTCGATTTGTCTAACTGGCCATGAATCTGCTAATCTAAATCTGTCCTCTGATAGTGGTCCCTACTGCTTGCCTGCGTTGAAGGTTATCACTTACATTACAATCTGAAATAAAAATTGAATCCTGAGAAAAATTAATTAAATGGTTACCCTGTAGTTATTGTGCTAGAGAATGATTCAAATGGCTCCAAGCACTATGGACTTAACATCTGAGGTCATCTGTGGCCTACACTTAGAAACTACTTAAACCTAACTAACCTAACGATATCACACAAATCCATGCCCGAGGCAGGATTTAAGCCTGCGACAGTAGCAAGCGCGTGGTTGCGGACTGAAGCTCCTAGAACCGCTCGGCCACAGCGGGCGGCCTGTTGTGCTCAATTAGAGACTGGTGATTAATGTATACCAGCACAGGTTTTATCTTTCATAAGAATGGCAAGAGTTTATTAGTGGTAAGACAGCACGAACAACACAAATGAACAATAAATGGTGAACTGTTAGCAACAAAATAGAAGCAACGGATCATTAGCATACCACTGGGTGGCGTTTGGCTGGCAAAGACTAAAGTCTATCTGTATAATGTATTTACCCTGGCTCAAAACATGGACAATGCGATCTGAAATTGTCTAACGCTGAATAGAAATTGAAATTTGTGGTAAGTTCCTATGGGACCAAACTGCTGAAGTCATCGGTCCCTAGACTTGCGCGCTAATTAATCTAGCTTAAACTAATTTACGCTAAGGGCAACACACACACACACAGCCATGCCCGACGGAGGACTCGAATTCCGACGGGGGGAACGGTGCGAACCATGACACGGCGTCTATGAACGCGCGGCTTCCCCGAGAGGCCTCTGAATAGACTGTGATGCATTTATTATACACGAAAGGTACACTACATTGGTGCAGCTGAGAACCAATGGTGACACTGTGATTCCGTTTGCCCGGACAAACGAGAACAGCAATAAGATACCACTTTCTCGATACGTAGCGCTGTCCCATGTGACAGTCGTGATGCAAGCGTCGCCACAGTAGCCATGTGCAAAGCCTGTAATTTGTTATCGTGGGTAGGAGATACTCGAAGTCACAGGCAGTCTATGTGTCAGACATCGCAGTTACTCCCTAAAGGAGCCCTGAAATCTCTGCAGCTTCTAGCGTGTGACAATCCAACTCGCGAGTCATACCATTGACCATTGTGACTCATTTATATGGCAGCGAACACAAGGAGACCAAACGTTAAGGCGGTAGACCTGAAAAGAATAAGATTGTCCTGGGCATAGCGAGTTTTCCGAGATGATTGAGGTCTAATTTGTCGGTCAGTTGAGGTTGCGCCACAGGTTATCCAGTCAAGACCAAACCCAGTGTGAAGTGATAAACAGTACGAGTGTCCCAAGAGCAGTCCACTCTTAACAAAAGACCAGAATTTCCTCTCCAGGCCAGAATCTGATTCAGAAGAAGTTCTTCTTCACTCGTCACCTATAATTCAAAACTCGGTAAACTTGAGAAGAGCATCAACGCAACCACACCCACGTTGTTTCCTGCCAATCAAAAGTCTCCACGTGCAGCACTGCTCCCTTCTAGCTCATCTGATCGACGTCCAGGTCAATCTTAACCAAAGCTAATTTTTTTTTCTGATGTGGAAGCAGCAAATCTCTGACTTGCTAAATTTCCATGCTGGGAGGGAAATTCTTTACTCCTCCGAACTGAGTTTCCCACACCCACTTTATGTAGAGTGTTTTGAGAGTTTTCATTTAGGCCTAAGTTCAACAAAATATTTATTACAGATTTCATTATCTTGATGGCCCGAACATTACAGCGTGACTGACGAGAGGCCTCAACTAAACTAAAGGATGTTTGGACAACATAGGTGTGGAGACACAGCGATTGCTATAAATTAAATCAGTATTAAGAAAACAGTCTTAATCACCTTTTTTTATTTATTTAGTGCCGACCAGTTTCAGCCCACCGCAGGGACCATCTTCGGGGCGAACATATGGTCGACTGCTGGTGGCATCACGTCTTCCGAGGAGTCTCCTGCCACACCTCGGTAGACGTGACGCCGCCAGCAGTCGACCATATGTTCGCCCTGAACATGGCCCCTGCGGTGGACTGAAACCGGTCGGCACCGAATAAACGAAAAATCACGATTAAGACTGTTTCCTTAATACTGAGTTAAACTAAGAGAAGTGCTTTTGTGTCTCAACATAGATCTTAAATGTTATACTCCATCAGCATGCAGTGGGAGGACGTGACCTCAGGACCCTATCTATGGCGTTCGGTCGAATGCCAACATGGAAACTCGAGGATTGTTATGGATGCCAGCTTTATAAACAAAGGGCCTTTACAACGCACTTACAATGCCTCAGCCAGGCGATCTACTTTCTGTCCTGCACCCCTGTCTCTGCTGTGGCCTGAAACGCATCACTCGTAGATTCAGGTAGTCTGTTTTGCACCTCTTCGACTGAAAGCGAAAAATTCTTGGGACTAGCATTCTTTTCCTGACAAGTGACTTGCCATTTTCCGATCCCAAGTAGCTGCACACGGTTTCTAAGCCTGGAATGTCCACTACAAGATTTATTGTTAAATAAACAAACCGCCTGCTTCAAGGTTTATGGAATCCACTAATGAGCAGCTGCGGACATGTGTAACTGAAATGGTAGCCGTTTGACTCAGTAATATCCTCCGAAGTTGAGGAATGCTGAGCATTTTCTGAAGTTTGAGTGGAAAGTAAACTGGTTAGCAACTCAGTAGAATATTGATACGACACGGAATTTTTGTAGGAGTTGCGATAGCTCCTCGGGACGATCTGTTTCTGGTTCTGTGATGGTATTAATTTTGCGTGACTCCAGCACCAAAGAAGATTGAGCCGTCAGACGTTGCCACTATCGTGAGGGGGCTGTTTTACGTGGAGGTTTCAGGTTCGATGATGTCATCTACTAGCATCCTCTTAAACTCTAAGAAAACTTTTTTGATGGTACTGAGTGGAATCTGGTAAGGTGGCACGAAGAATTTTTTGTGCTCGTGCCTTCGGAATACGTATTCGAAATTACAGATTGCTCCTGTTTCGGCGTTTTTCCAGACACTCCATGTCATGCGTTGGGATGTTTTCCAAGTTCCTTAAAATGTTACCAATAGCATAGCGTACCTCGCGTCGAATATTTTCATCTTCGTGCCCAGTGTGACTACGCTCATGACGCCCCAATTGATTTCAATGTTCCTTCCGTTTTATGGTGTAATGTGGGTAGAGGCGTTCTGCAGGAATTTGTACACGTAATACGTGATCAGCAAATGTAATTTTTATGACGCCATCTTTATGTAATGTGAGCTCTCCTTGTCATACATCCAGTACGGCCTGATGTTGGTTCAGGAAGTACATACCGGATATTAGTTCAACTGCTAACAGAAGGACGACCAGGAAGTTGGTACCTTGGCAGCTGACCATTAACCAGGTTTGTAACGGCACCTCCATGTGTTTTCCTCTCAGTGCGCCAGTGAGTTTCATTTTCTTCACTGTGAATGCTGGCCATGGTTGATTTTCAATGCATCTCTTGTACGCAGATTTAGATATCGCCATAACATGGCTTCCACTGCCCACAATCCCAGTGACAATGACGTTGCGTACTGTGCCGTGAATAATGCAATGTATATACGGTCGTGTCATTACTTCTTTTTTTTCTCGCGCTAAACCTCTCTTGTGTCTTCATATTACAACATGTTGATGTTGCTCGTTCTGATAGTTTCTGCTGTCTTGGTTAGAGCTGTGTCCATAGTAACCGAGCGTCAGTTTTTATTTAGACTTCTGTAACGTTTCGCCTGTGATGGATTAGGTGGCCGAATTTGGATGTTTTGATCTTGTTGATTATTTTCTTGACTCTGACTGGTGTTTTTCCTATTTGTTTCTTTGCTGCTGTGGTTCTCCAGAATCCCTCTGGAACCGGTTTGGATATTGTGTTGCTTTGCTGTATCCGTTTTGCAGCTTGTTGTGATTACTGTCGCAACTACCTCGTCTACCTCTGTTCTCACATGATGGCTGGTTATTCCCTCTATAGTTCGAGTTGTTGTTTCCCTGTGATAGGTATTTTCTCCCCATCTCGTCTGTCGCCGTTCATCTCTGACAAGCCTTGCCAGTTGCAGTCATTGTTGTTTTTCCTGTCACTTGCGTTTTGAGTTCCGTTGACATAGTCTAATTCGCATAACGTACTCTTGAATGATTCAGTGGAATCGTTGCACCGTCCTATAAGAAGCTGTTGGTGTTGCAGAGGTAATTTGATAAAACAGTGTCTCATAATTTCCTTGGGACTGTACGGCTGGTCCAAAAACCAATGTTTCCAATCTAACAACTCAAAGAATGTCACCAGACTGGAATCCTGAAACTTATAGTTATTTACCCAACACAATCTCCTGCTTGATTCTTCCTTGCATGTCGTGTGACCAGTATGTGTTAAGGAACGCGTCACTGAACTCTATGTATGAACGACATTCCGCAACACTGCTCATGTATCCCATTATCGACCCCTCTAAGAATCCACAGATGAATTCCAGCTTATATTTCAGTGGCCACGATTCTGGTAGCACTTTGTCGTACAGTGCTATCCCACATTTTGGATGTAATTTATGGTTATTCTCTTTATACATTTGGAAATTTTGAATGTATAAAAAATGTTTGTGGGTGAATGGTTTGAGATTTCTACCGAACGAATTTTGCTTCGTTTATGCAGCACACATCTCCACAAATCGATGAGCAAACGATCCTTGTGTACTCTGAAGGCCTCCTCTTGTGTCGCCGGAATCGTAGAGTGACCTTTCCCTTCGGTGAAGACGTACACATTTGTTTTCAAATGGTTCAAATGGCTCTGAGCACTATGAGACTTAACATCTGAGGTCATCAGCCCCTAGAACTTAGAACTGCTTGAACCTAACTAGCCTAAGGGAATCACACAAATCCATGACCGAGGCAGGATTCGAATCTGCGACAGTAGCGGTCGCGCGGTTCCAGACTGAAGAGCCTAGAACCGCTCGGCGACATCGGCCGGCACACAATTCTTGTACGGTTTCTGTCATTTGGCGACTGGTGTGTTCTTCTGCGGCATTCGCCTGTGTGCGGGCAATATAGTCTCTAGTTTAGTATGGATATGTCGTAATACATGCTTATCTCTCTGCCTTGATCTCGAGGGAGTGTTGCCGTACCTGACCGTGGTTCTAATTGCGCAACTCGCTTATGTTCTTGCTGGAAGTCTTTTACTAGCTGCTTTTGCTGTGGGTGAGTCAGGTCGGCTCTTCTTTGACCTATGAGTACTCTGCGTGTTTCTTCTCGACCTTTTCGACGATCTTTCCGTTCTCACAAAGTTTTTCCTGCGTTTCCTGGACGATCCTTCTTTCCCATTTTTCTAACGTGTTAGGAACATTTTTGGTATTATACCTTTCAGTTTTGGCCTGTTTTACTTGTTCTTCAGCTAACAAACCGCTCTTGCGTGCACCTTGGGCAACTAACCCTGCCGCCTTTGCATCGCGTTTCGTCTCTTTCGCCATCTCTCGCGTCTCTGTTGATGTTCTCACGACGTGTTCTACCTTTTAACACCTGCGACTTCCTTTTTAACCTGCCCTTTACTTTTAACAAGCTGTTCAGCCTTCGTCCGTATCACTTTCACATAATTTGTGACTAATTCCTTCATCTCGTTTATCTCGTTTGGGGTTAATTCCTTCATCTCCTTCGTGGTTATCTTCGTTCGTCCAGCCTCTTCCGCTTCGCTCCCTGCATGAATCGCATGAGCGTCTAAAATTGAGGCCCTCTGGTTATACCTCTAGGACTAGACGAACGGGTTTTTGTCTCTCTGGGACGTTCTGTTAGCGTGTCTCATCTGTCATTCTCATTAAAGATACGTCTTGTTGCTTCAGAGGAGTCTACATGGCGCTCTGCTCCGGTTTCACCTCCGCTCTCGTTGCCTGAATGAATTATCTCATCACAACCAGAAAATTTTGCGTTCAACATACCCGCAACTACACTTGACTGAGAAATCTCAGCAACGTTCTCTTCATCAGTGCTGCCGGTCTGTCAGTGATCAATTTGTGACAAGATCCGAATACTCTCACTAACTGGGAGCAAACAAGCCTTGCTTGTAGTAAGCAATCATTAGAATTCTTACTCCCGAGAGATTTTAAATGCTAAAATTCCGCCCTGAAATTTGCTCTAGCGAACCACTAACTCCGAATCTTTGGCAACGCAATGCAAATAAACGACCCTAATCTACGGTAACATACAAGAGCCTCAAATAACCAATTTTCCACAAGTTAACACAGTGCTGTCAGGATCGGCGACCAAGTGACACTGACCTAACAACACACAATGAATGAAAGTATAAACAAACAATACACAAAAATCTATATCATCAACGTATTTTTCGCCAGCAGTTCTTATGGTTACGTGAATGTAAGTTAAGGGGAGTTAGAACGGGAAAACAAATATTTTTTACATTTTCGGATTTATACCTCATTAAAAAATTTGCAATTTTCCGAATAAAATGATATATATACGTCACTTATAAACTCAAATGGGAAGTATTTTTTTTTAATATACTTAACAACGGGTGAAAATGTTAAAATTTTTACGTGCATTACTTCAAGATCTAATAAAATCGGTAATTTATTTATATAGAAGGCTGTGGATTGCTGTGTTATACAGATTTTATTACGTGTTTGTATTGGTAGCACTATCAAAAACAGTGTCGTATCGTTTCACAGTATAAACACATGTTGTATTCGAAGTGCTAACATTGTTCTGAGGAAAAGTGACGAATAGATTGGTAAATCTCTCGAAAAGTAAAGTTGTTGTTGTTGTGGTCTTCAGTCCTGAGACTGGTTTATGCAGCTCTCCATGCTACTCTATCCTGTGCAAGCTTTTTCATCTCCCAGTACCTACTGCAACCTACATCCTTCTGAATCTGCTTAGTGTATTCATCTCTTGGTCTCCCTCTACGATTTTTACCCTCCATGCTGCCCTCCAATACTAAACTGGTGATCTCTTGATGCCTCAGAACATGTCCTACCAACCGATCCCTTCTTCTGGTCAAGTTGTGCCACAAACTTCTCTTCTCCCCAATCCTATTCAATACTTCCTCATTAGTTATGTGATCTACCCATCTGATCTTCAGCAATCTTCTGTAGCACCACCTTTCGAAAGCTTCTATTCTCTTCTTGTCCAAACTATTTATCGTCCATGTTTCACTTCCATACATGGCTACACTCCATACGAATACTTTCAGAAATGACTTCCTGACACTTAAATCTATACTGGATGTTAACAAATTTCTCTTCTTCAGAAACGCTTTCCTTGCCATTGCCAGCCTACATTTTATATCCTCTCTACTTCGACCATCATCAGTTATTTTGCTCCCCAAATAGCGAAACCCCTTTACTACTTTAAGTGCCTCATTTCCTAATGTAATTCCCTCAACATCACCCGACTTAATTAGACTACATTCCATTATCCTTGTTTTGCTTTTGTTGATGTTCATCTTATATCCTCCTTTCAAGACACTGTCCATTCCATTCAACTGCTCTTCCAAGTCCTTTGCTGTCTCTGACAGAATTACAATGTCATCGGCGAACCTCAAAATTTTTATTTCTTCTCCATGAATTTTAATACCTACTCCGAATTTTTCTTTTGTTTCCTTTACTGCTTGCTCAATATACAGATTGAACAACATCGGGGAGAGGCTACAACCCTGTCTTACTCCCTTCCCAACCACTGCTTCCCTTTCATGTCCCTCGACTCTTATAACTGATATCTGGTTTCTGTACAAATTGTAAATAGCCTTTCGCTCCCTGTATTTTACCCCTGCCACCTTTAGAATTTGAAAGAGAGTATTCCAGTCAACATTGTCAAAAGCTTTCTCTAAGTCTACAAATGCTAGAAACGTAGCTTTGCCTTTCCTTAATCTTTCTTCTAAGATAAGTCGTAAGGTCAGTATTGCCTCACGTGTTCCAGTGTTTCTACGGAATCCAAACTGATCTTCCCCGAGGTTGGCTTCTACTAGTTTTTCCATTCGTCTGTAAAGAATTCGTGTTAGTATTTTGCAGCTGTGACTTATTAAGCTGATAGTTCGGTAATTTTCACATCTGTCAACACCTGCTTTCTTTGGGATTGGAATTATTATATTCTTCTTGAAGTCTGAGGGTATTTCGCCTGTTTCATACATCTTGCTCACCAGATGGTAGAGTTTTGTCAGGACTGGCTCTCCCACGGCCGTCAGTAGTTCCAATGGAATATTGTCTACTCCGGGGGCCTTGTTTCGACTCAGGTCTTTCAGTGCTCTGTCAAACTCTTCACGCAGTATCATATCTCCCATTTCATCTTCATCTACATTCTCTTCCATTTCCATAATATTGTCCTCAAGTACATCGCCCTTGTATAGACCCTCTATATACTCCTTCCACCTTTCTGCTTTCCCTTCTTTGCTTAGAACTGGGTTTCCATCTGAGCTCTTGATATTCATACAAGTCGTTCTCTTATCTCCAAAGGTCTCTTTAATTTTCCTATAGGCGATATCTATCTTACCCCTAGAGAGATAGGCCTCTACATCCTTACATTTGTCCTCTAGCCATCCCTGCTTAGCCATTTTGCACTTCCTGTCGATCTCATTTTTGAGACGTTTGTATTCCTTTTTGCCTGTTTCACTTACTGCATTTTTATATTTTCTCCTTTCATCAATTAAATTCAATATTTCTTCTGTTACCCAAGGATTTCTACTAGCCCTCGTCTTTTTACCTACTTGATCCTCTGCTGCCTTCACTACTTCATCCCTCAAAGCTACCCATTCTTCTTCTACTGTATTTATTTCCCCCACTCCTGTCAATTGCTCCCTTATGCTCTCCCTGAATCTCTGTACAACCTCTGGTTCTTTTAGTTTATCCAGGTCCCATCTCCTTAAATTCCCACCTTTTTGCAGTTACTTCAGTTTTAATCTACAGGTCATAACCAATAGATTGTCGTGAAAACGAAGTGTTTTTAACAAACGTGGGTTTCATGGTAATAGATTTTCGAATAAAGGGAAACATTGTGTTCAACATGTGGCGTGTAAATTCATAGGCGATGAAACACAGATAAACTCGTCAGTATCTAGACAAACACCCATTAGTGCTTCGAAGATTAAAATAAAACGTTGTGATACACAGTTTTCTCAAACCGAAAGTGATGTAAATGCTAGGTTAGGCTATATTCTGATAGACTTACACATCCTAACGAGCGTGTTAGGTGAATGTGTGTGTTCTAAGATACGTGGAGGGCCAGTTAGTTCACACGAACACAGTGAGGTATCAAATGGACTAGCCAGGAAACTTATCATTAATTGTGCCTACTGTAAATATACTCATTCATTTTGGAATTCTAGTAAGTGTAAAGGTAATTATTTTGAAGTAAATGTTAGTTGGTTTTATGGACTGAGAGCTATAGGCAAAGGACACACTGCAGCAGAAACAATGTGTGATGTGGTGAATATGCCTCGTCCACCTTGTGAAATCGACAAGTATGCAGGATTTATTGGAGATGCTGTGGAATCTGTTGCATATGAGTCAATGAAGAATGTTGCAAATGAAGCTGTTGAAATAAATGATGGTATGACTGACGTACCAGTAGCTGTTGAAGGCACTTGGCAGAAGTACGACTACAGTTCTAAGAATTCTGTTGCTATGGTGACCAGTGTGAAAACTGGAAAGGTAATAGATTTCCACATTTTCCCCAAACATTGTTATAAGTGAAAATCTGGGAATGAAGAAGGACATATCTGTGACAGAAATTATAAAGCAACAAGTGGTGGTATCGAGGCCTCCGCAGCTATTAAAAGTTTTTGTCCATCTGTGAGCGAAAGGGGAGTATGTTACACTAAGTTCTTAGGTGATGGAGACTCAAAACCATAAAACAGTGTACTAGCCGCTCAGCCTTATAGTGAGAAAATTATCATAAAACTGGAATATGTTGGTCATGTCCAGAAGAAAATGAGCACCAGGTTGAGGAAGTTGAAACCAAGTTTGAGAGAGGAGAAACTTCCTGATGGTAAAACTATAAGAGGCAGGCTGACAGACAAAATGATTGGTGAATTATAGCAGTATTATGGGCTGGCTATTAGAAATTATACTGAGAATTTGTTGAAAATGAAGCAGGTAGTATGGGCTACTTTTTTTGACAGACTGTCAACTGATGAAAAACTAGTACACCACTTTTGCCCTGCACGATCTGATTCATGATGCAATTACCGCAATGTCCAGTTCTCAAACAGTTTATACAGCCATAAAAATTACATCCCTGCAACAGTCATGTATATCATAAAACCTAGAGACCTGGCAAATCCTGAATTACTGAAGAAGTGTGTACGTGGTCACACTCAAAATCCCATTCAGTCGTTCAATAATCTTATATGGACTAGCTTACCAAAAAATCTTTTTGTTGCAATGAAGACACTGAAGTGGAGGGTCAGTGATGCTGTTACTGCCTTTTACTGGAGGCAACGTTGATAGGGTGAAAGCGCTACAGCATATGACAATTAATCCTGGAGCAAACTGCATCCGACAACTTGAACGGATGGACAAGATTCTCATTGATAAGGCAGAGTATGCAGCACAATTGGCCACTAAGGAGTCCAGAAAGATGAAAAGAAGAGAAAACTTAGGACAACATCAAGAGGATGATATATAGTATAGTGCAGATTACCTCTGAGTGAGTAAAAATAAAAATTAAGCATATCGTAAGTGAGTTACAGTGTTTTGAATCCTTAGAAGCCATTGGTGAAAATTTACATTTTCTGTTTCATTTTTCTCTAAATCACAGAAACCACTTCGAGCAGTATATTCAGATTTTCAATGAGTAATAACATACATATTCTTAGCCTACTGAACTAAAAGAAGACCATAATGTAATGTATAATTAAAAATTATTTACGATAACGTACAAGACAGTACGCAAAATTTTAATCGTGTGATTAAAAAATTGTATTTCTGAATGCAGTTGCTGAATTGCAATAGTTGTAGTTCAGTAGACTCAGAACATACAGTTTAATGTCCTGTAAAAGTTTCATGTCAATGACTGCAGTGGTTTCTGAAATACAGGAAACCAAAGTCACTAAATTAAACATTGTCGGGATAGAGCGTTCCAACACTCCTTAACTCAGTGCACCAAATGAATTTAAAAAACGGGAAGCAGAAACCTGGTAACGTATATCGCATCTGACGGTCACAGAAGATGTCACCAATTGAGGATCCTAGGCAGCGGTCGTCAAGCTGAATGACTACACTGGTCTTGCGGTTTGTTTTGAAAGACTACACGGGACTGCTGTTTACATCCTGACATCAATTGCTTTAACTTGTAAGTCTTGCATTTGTATAATTTACCATTCGTTTGCTAAATTAAATCTGCCCTCTGGTAGTGGTTGTTATTGCTAGCATACGTTAGTCGTTATAACTTTCATCAGAAACTTAAATAAAATTTGAATGCGGAAAAAATTAATGAAAAGGTGACCCTTTCATTATTATATTCAATTATTGATTGGTGATTAATGATATCAACATAGCTTTAACGTTTTATAAAAATTTCACTAATTTATTAATCATAAAATAGGACAAACAACACAAGTTAAGCGAGATGGCAAATAAATCATGAACTGTTGGCAACACAAATAGAAGCAACAAATGACTAACACTCCACTGGATGGCGTCTGGCTGGCGAAGACTAAGGTTTATTGTGTAGTGTATTTACTCCGTCTCAAAAAATTGGATAACGTAATCTGAAACTATCTAACGCGGAGTAGACTCTGATGAGTTTATTCTAGAGAGATGTTACACTAGATTGATGCAGCTCAGAACAAGTGGCGAGATGTAAATTCGTTTGCCCTAACAGTCCAGCGCAGCACTCTCTCAGGTTACGGTCAAGCTCCAAGCATCGGCAGAGTAGCCATGTGTAGAGCCTCTAATCCGTTGTCGCGTGCTCGAACTACGCTAAATCGCTGGCAGTCGATCTGTCAAACATATCTCATTTAGTCTCTAACGGAGCCCTGAAATCTCAGTAGATTCCAGCGCATAACACTCCCATTAGCCAGTCTCTTCATGGACCAATGTGACTCACTTATACGGCAGTGCGCTCATGGAGATCAAACCCCAAGGAGGCAGACCTGATACGAATAAGATTGGCCTCATCAGAGCGAGTTGTCCGAGATGATTGACGTCGAAACTGTCAGTACAGCTAAGACTTCACCAAAGGCCCCCTTGTAAATATCAATGCTTGTGTGAAATCACGCTCAGGACAAGTGTCCTACGCACAACCCACTCATAACAAGAGTCAAGACCAGAATTTCCCTTTCCAGACCTGTCTGAATCAGAAGTCCTTCTCCCTTCGCCACCTTTCCAGCAACACTTGGTAAAGTCGAAAAGTGCAACAACGCAACTGACCGAAACGACTTCGTGCCAATCACAAGGCTCCACGAGCACCACGTCCCCTCTCTAGCTCGTGTGCTCAACCTCCCGGCCATTCATAAACAAAATTGAACATTTCTTCCCCCGCTGGAGAAGCAGCCAATCTCCGACTCGTAAATTTCACGCAGCGAGAAAAAGTCGTTACACTCCCGAATCGTATGCCACGGCCACCTTAGGCAGTGTGATTTGAGCTTTTCCTTAGGACTAAAGTGAACAACACATTTACGAAGTATGACGGAAACCATTATCTTGATGAGCCAACCAGTGGCCTCGGTTAAACTAAGAGAAATACCTTTGTGTGACAATACAGACCATTTCAGAGCCGCCATAAATGTTGAGTTTCATCCTAAAATTCTTCTGAAGGACCAAGGCTTCCACCCAAACTCGGCAGGATGAATGACGACACCACTTCGGAGCTCTGTCTATAGCGTACAGTCCAAGGCGGACATGATAACTCGCAGATTTTTATGCACACGAGCTCTATACACAATGCGCGTTGACAATACTGTCGAAATGCCTCGGCCAAACGACCTACCGTCTCTCGTGTGATCCTGTCCCTGCCGTGGCCAGAAACAGGTCGATCCAGGTAGGCTGTTTTTCTCCACTTTGGACGAAAGCATTGTCCGCACAATGGGGCGAGAAATTCTTGGGACCAGCAGTACTTTCCTGTTAAGTGATTTGAGATGTTCCTCTGCCAAGCTGCTGCACATGGCTTCTAAGCCTCGAATGCCAACTACAAGATTTTTTTGTTAAATAGCCAAACCGCCTGCTTATTCTCAACTCCATAAAATACGCTTGGACGGAGAGCCACCATACGGATCCCACTTGCAATAACACTCTATATGCACCCATCATCGCCTGCTCATGTTGGTAAGTTACTGTTGCCTCACAGAAAATTATGTCTGAGGTGTAATATCAACATTAAAGAACAGCACTGAATATGTAAATAAGTGAGAGAGTGAATTGTTGTCTCTCACTGCACCCCACCCCCCGAATGAGTGGTGTCTCACTTCAGAATGATACTGTGACACGGAACGAAGGAAATCGTGAAAGAATACTGAGATCTCATTACGATAACGTAAGTGACAGGGGTGACTTCGCCAATCCACACTTCGCATGGAGAAAGCATCCTAACTGGACTTCATTCACCAGAGTGATCTCTCACTCAGATAAACTTTCATGCCTGCAAGAATAAGATATGAACATTTTGTGTGTACTATGATCCATGTGGACCCAGCATCTGAAAGAAAATGATGTCTAGGGTGTAATAACAACATTGTAGATTAACACTGAATGCGATAATAAGGGAGAGAGTGACTTGTTCTTTCTCAAGAGAAAGAGGCTCCATCTTCGTTACTGAGCGTACGTAACGAACGGGACTAGGTGCAAAAAACATCGAAATGAAGGTACGTCGGTCATGGCCATTGCACACAGTGGAACATAAATCAACACTTCAGTGGGCGAAACAACACAAAAACTACATATAAGGTGCTTATAGTCATATATTATGGTCCAAAGAATCGTGATTTTGCTTCATTCAGGTGAATGGCACTGAGTGCTTTGACGGCCTCAAGATGCTTTAACATGCAGTTCATAGATCATGGTCAGGACGGGCACGGCATGCCAAATTTCATGCGGGCCAAGAGTGCATGCCTCGCGCGGGCCAAGTGTCTTCCTCTCTCGGCTTTGCTATTTACCTCCCGCACGTAGTCGGTACAGCGCGACATTTTCTTTAAAATTCACAGAAATTCGTAGCATATTTCCATGTGTCCAATAAACACAACAGACACACATAACAGAAACTTTAGCCTCTCATAATGTATTCTCATTCATTCTTTACACTAGTCTGCTAACGTTGGGACATCACGTGGGTTTGAGGCAAAGAAAGCATCGAGCTGTGGTCGGCGCTCATTCTCACCTGTAAAGGAAGTTTCTTGCATGTTGTTCGATAGAGAGCGGAATGAAGAAAATCTGAGTTCGAATGTGAACGTGCTTTTTCTGGGAGCAGCTTCACTTCACACAGTCTTCCTTTGACAGTGTCTGCAATATGGCTCATTTGTTGCTCAGTAAAGGTCGCCAGTGATGGCAACACTTCATGGAAGCAATGCCTGGTATATCAAACCACCGCTATTCCGCCAGGTGCAGAATACTATCTTTTGAGGATGTCCACAGGTCTTTATATGAGATGTCGCTGCTTTGTCTCGGCTCAGTGATTCCTTTCTTTTCCTTATGTCAGCATAAAGGCATCATGACCTGTCACCAGCATCAATACATGACAGCAATGATCGGTGTTGTTGACGAGCCAATAGATGACGGACACCCTCTGATTTTTGTGATTTTGGCTTAGAGCATGCAGCACCCATGAATCCGATGTTTGAACCTTCCTCAATCCATCCAAATGCCGCACGATGGTGGGATGTTCACAGTTCATCAGATTTGCCAGTTCTCGAGTACACTAGCTGGATTATTGTGAATTAAAGAGGTTTAAATGATCCTTACAAAACCCCGGAAGTCTTCCTCAACTTGGAGAAACACTAATGTCAAAGCGATTTACCTTAAAACGAGGAAACCATAATCTTGGCGTGCTCTGTCCAACGAAATTATTCCCGTAAACGGTGGAAATGTTTCCTGGATGCCTCCGCCGCCGTCACATCTCTGCTGAAGTCAAGCAGAAGAGGATGTTTTGAATTCTTCGATTTCTGTATTAGGGAATCCGGTTTCCAGCTTCAGCAGCTTCACTAACTATAGCAAAATTGCAAAGTGACAATATATTAACGTAAATAACTACAGTGAACTGAAAGTAAAAAGTGACAATCGACAGATAAATCCATAGAAACTGGAATACCAACATGCAAACCAAATCGCTACAATCTTATGCACCGACCTAATGAGATTGAGGCGTGGCATTATTCTGCCACCACCACTCTCTTAATTTCAGCAGAATCGTAGCGTAAGCACTGTTTACCCTTTATTGCTTGTTAGTTATATAAAGAACGTTCACAGGTTCTGTGGATGTTTGTACGAAAAGAGGCTGCCTAGCGATCTATTGTAACAATTCTTTAAAAATGAATGTATAAGGGCATAGATAACAGAAATGAAAATTTTCAATATACTCGTATATTATGTAGCTGCATAAGTGATGGGTACTGAAAATTGCTCTGAAATGATATTACAATACCACACAGGAATAATTTAAAGATATATTTCGCAATGAATGACCTAAATATTACGAGGACCGACAGGCAGGGTTCACTGTTCTGTACATCAAGAAGCTGTTTCAGCTTCATGCAGCACGTAAAATATTGATGGTATGATTAGCAAAATTTTTTTAGTACCACGTACTTTTCGACTGCTAGTTGCAACAGTTTTCAATGGCATTGAAGGAAGATTATAGAAAGTATGTTGGTTAAGTGAAGAGCATGATTGGAAATGTTTTTCGATTTAAAACTCGCTATTGCTGAATTTATAAAGGAAAAAGGGCTGCAGGAACACCTGGAATGAGTTGCAGACCTCGTATATTGAATAGACCTGATTGAAAATTGCCCACGGTAAGACAGCGAAAAGTAAGGAGCACTAGTTTCACATTTAATTTGGATGTATTTGAAAAGAAAATCACATATTGGAAGGGACAAATTCTGACAAAAAACACTGGCGTTAAACAAAATTCTAAATACGAAGAATCTATTGCAGTTCTCAAAGAATTGCAAGAATAGTTTCCTAATAGTTTTGGTCTAACATCCATTTCGAGCTGTTTTAGAGAATGTTTGCCATTTCAATTGAAAGCGTCCAGGACATGTGGAGATATAACTGATTGACTTCCAAGGCAATTCCCGTTTTAGTGACAAATCCTCTTGCGAGGTGCCGGGGTGGAGAAGAGTTTGTACCTCTTTAATTCTGGCGAATTCTGCACAAGAACAGGCCATGCACGAGGGACCCACCTTGCTTACCACCTTATTGATTATGTGCACAACGGTACAGAAGGAATTGATGGTGGACCCTGCTAGTTGGTAAAATGAGGAGTGCACAGTCAGAATAATTTAATAAACACCATTATCTACTCAGTAAAGAAAATGGGAAATTTATCATAATAAACAACAAAAAATGGTTCAAGTGACTGAGCACTACGGGACTTAACTTCTGAGGTCATCAGTCCCCTAGAACGTAGAACTACTTAAACCTAACTAACCTAAAGACATCACACACATCCATGCCCGAGGCAGGATTCGAACCAGCGGTCGTAATGGCCATGAGGTTCCAGACTGAAGCGCCTAGATCCGCTCGGCCACATCGACCGGCACGCCGGGGAAGTAACACAGGAAACTAAATGCACTACAACATACATATCCCAACATGCATAGCAATCAAGTGAAAGTATTTTGAGCTCTCAGCACAAATACTCTCATTAGAATAACCGTATTTGGACTGTTACGACCGTGTAATGACATAAAACATTAATAAAACTGATGGAAATGAGAGGCGACATGAAAAGAGGGTATGGTACCTCTCACTCTTACATTAAAACTGTCCACGACATCTACATTGCCGGCCGGAGTGGCCGAGCGGTTCTAGGTGCTACAATCTGGAACTGTGCTACCGTTACGGTCGCAGGTTCTAATCCTGCCTCGGTCATGGATGTGTGTGATGTACTTAGGTTAGTTATGTTTAAGCAGTTCTAAGTTCTAGGGGACTGATGACCTCAGAAGTTAAGTCCCAGAATGCTCATAGCCATTTGAACTATTTTTTTGACATCTACATTGCTTTTCTCACATGGAGTTTCCACGTCTCCATAATGAGGTAGTACGAGTGTCACAATATTTCGATCGACGTATCTGTGTGAAAGACCTTTTTTAATTATGACCCTAAATATATTACGATTATGTGACAACCGGAGTGCGAAGAATCTATGAAATTTTCTGTTTATGTCTCTATGCTAACTGCTTGTAATAGTGTAAAATTATATTATATATTCAGTGCGTCAAAAGTAATTAAATAATACAGAAAATTAGTTTTGTGGAAATGTTGAGTCGCAGACAGGCTCAACAAAAAGACTGCGAAACAAGTAATCTTTCGGCCAAAAGTCCTTCGTACGATTCATACAACACCCACACATTCACACAAATGCCACCCTCACACACATGAATGTGAGAGCTGCATTTGTTTCAATATGTGTGTGTGTGTGTGTGTGTGTGTGTGTGTGTGTGTGTGTGTGTTTGTGTGTGTGTGTGTGTGTGTGTGTGTGTGTGTGTGTGTGTGTGTGTGTGTGTGTGTGTGTGTGTGTGTGTGGGTGGTTGTGTGTGTGTGTGTGGTTGTGTGTGTGGGTGGTTGTGTGTGTGTGGTTGTGTGTGTGTGTGGTTGTGTGTGTGTGTGTGTGTGTGTGTGTGTGTGTTGTCTAAGATAGAAGGAGGGTTTTTTGCCGAATGCTTACTTGTTTCGCATCCATTTTGTTGGTACTATCTGCTACTCCACAATTCCAGCATCATAATGTCATTATTACACCCTGGATTTCCCATTGTAAGAAAATTCATTTTGTTTGTGATCTATGTTATTGCTAAATGTGAAATATAGAACCAAGTAGCATGCAGTGCGACTGCAGTGCATGTTAAAGGCGGAGCGTTAGCCGTTTGCCCTCCTCACCCTTCACGTGCTCACACAGAGTGGCGTCGTGGTAGTGGCAATATGTAGCGGGATGAGTGCTATGGCACAAGTTGCCCGTCCTTAATATAGAGCATATAGTTCAGGTCAGTGGGGGTTCTGCGATGTTCTGGGGGTGGTTTGGCACCATGACTTGAGCGCACGAATTCAGGTTACTGTGAACATAATCAGTAATATACAGTTCAACATTCGTAGTGATAAAGTATCTACATAGATGGGGTAACCATGCTCTGGATACTTCCGCCTTTCAAGATTTCAACAGTCATATCGACAAGGCTGTAGACACATGTGTTTGTGAAACACTCGGTCATCATACTGCACCTCGACAGCCGCTCAAAATCACAAGAACTGGTAGAAAATGTCTGGGACTGTTGGCAGGTGCAGGTGAAAAGCAGCAGTCATCATCCACCAGCTAAAATGCTGGTATCAATTTGAAAGTCGCGAGTAATTCCTTGCCATGAATTCATTCAATTTTTCGCAGCCACCCGCAATGCTCAACCTTCCCTAATCCTCAATAAATGCGGTCGGGCTGGTCTTGGTTTAGTTGTAGTTGTTCCTTCGCGTTTCTGCTTCACAGCTATATCATCAACCGTCGACAAAGGCAGCTTTAGAAATGTTAAAGTCTTCCTGGGGGAGCTTCTTCTCAGGCGACATTCACATGGCTAGTCCACATTCAAACTGGTCTGTCCCGACCGACCAATTCTAGTGTTACTACTCCTGTACTGACATCATCCCACTCCCTGTCTGCTGTTATATTGAGGGGTTCATCTCACGTTCCATCTAGTGCTCAATTATTTATTGCATAGTAGAGTCTTGAAACATTGCCGGCCGGAGTGGTCGTGCGGTTCTAGGCGTTACAGTCTGGAGCTGCGTGACCGCTACGGTCACAGGTTCGAATCCTGCCTCGGGCATGGATGTGTGTGTTGTCCTTAGGTTAGTTAGGTTTAATTAATTCGAAGTTCTAGGGAACTGATGACCACAGCAGTTAAGTCCCATAGTGCTGAGAACCATTTGAACCATTTCCTGAAACACTGAATCAGAAGATTCAGGGATCGAGAAATGCATTAGTATCTTAATAGCATATTGCATCAACAGTTCATAACCCTTTAATGGGCACAATGGCGACGCTGCTTTACTAACTTCACTGGTGCTGGGCTATTAATTAAAAATCTGTTATTACTCTGTTGTAGGTAATAACTGTAACAAGTTAGTTATATTTTTAGGAAGCCCGTATTTACTCATGCTCTATGTATCAGCAGCAGTGTAAACTGGCATGAATACAAGAAAGTACTTAAAGCGCTGGTGTGGAATTATTTGTTTTTCCGGTGGAAAACTCAGAAGTTGTGGTTATCTGCACCGAGAAAATTCTGTACCTGCCCATTGGAATTCTAAACACTCTGCAGATTTCATATCGGAATTCTATATCTGGCTCTAACTTTAAGGAGATTAAGTATAGGATCTCACCTCCAAGAATCCTGTGTTGTAGTATTGTACATCATTTGTAGTAGGTATGATAGACTTATGTGTCGGACACTATCGCCTTAAAGAATGCTTAATTAAATGGAGCTCTTAAGATATATCTTATGTCGTTATTTATGTCTAATTATAGATACGTAGTAGGCAGGAATCTCGTAGTTTAAATTATTTCAAAGGAAAGATCATTTTAGAAATTTCGGTTGCTTGAAATTTCCAAACAATTGTTTATTTATTTCATCGTTGACCTGTGTACCATATGCTGAATTTAGAATATAGCCATTATCAAACACTTTCAGAAATATCCAACACAACGAATAACAAAATAGCACAAATTCTGAAACGCTGCTTACTCGGGCACCATTAAAAAGACTGTTTGGTGCAGATATGACAGTTTAAACTAACGGTACACGTGACGTCATTAATCTTTGACTGAAGAAAGTAACTTTTTAGTGACGTACGATCGGCAAAAACTTAAAAATATTCTGCGCTTTTAGCTGGACGACGTCGACCCCTTGCCACGATATTTCGACTGGCAGCCAGTTATCTTCAGGTGAGTTTTACACTAGACTTTCATTGTTGGTATACGCAGTCGATTTGGTAACCGAAAATTGTGACGGTGGTTTATGTGTGTAAATTTTCGCTGAATGACCGCTCTCAGTCAAATTTAATGGAATTTTTCCATCTGTATTAGCGTTTGTAACGGTGACAGTGCGTGCGTGCCCTCTGTCCATCCACAGGTCTGTGCAGTTCTCAAAACAATAACATAAATTTTCGCAGAACGTGTTATTAGGTCTATCATTCTGCCGTTCTGGAGATATCTGAGAAATCATCGGACCCCATGTCTTATAAAGTTGAAAGCAGTAACCACTACTGATAATACCTACCCAGGAAGGTATTTCCACTGATTTCTTAGGAATTTGGTATGAGAAGGAGTTTGTTCTGGCTAAGATTTTCGTGTTCCATAGAATGTCCTCTGGAGATAAATGTTCGGGTATGGCTAACTATCAGAGCTACGAAAGGCGAATGTGGCTATCATGTTCCAGGGGCCTTTACTGAAAAGTAATTCGGGTCCAATCATTGTAGCCTTTGTAAAGTACAATGCTCTTACTGTCTGACCTATCCATCCACAATTGAACGACCTATACTGACAACTTCATAGCAAGGTGAATGGTCAAAGTAACTGCTTGGGCACCAGCTTTAATGTGCCAGAGATAAGAACCAAGCTACACACAGAGAGTTCCAGGCCCTTGTATCAAACGTCTATGGGTAATACACAATGCCATGGGGAAAACTTTCGTTAGAGACAAAATGTTCGTTGATGTTTCATGGAAACACCACAGGTCGCTTTGTATTGGTTGTGCCCCTGACAGGAGGCAGAGTATAGGCTTCCTGCAGTGTGCAAATGTCTTGCATATTGCCTACAACTCACTTCCCTGCTCTGCATGAATGCAAAATAAAAATTCCTGATTCGCTTCTGAAATATCTTCCAACAAACACTTACTCTTAAAGCTTTCTTGTTGGAAATCACTGAACAAATGTTCTGAGCTAGGTGGTATGCAGCACATCCGTTAAGTAAGTCCTGCTAATGTCGTCATCGCAGGGCCAGTGAATACTAAAGGTCGCCTACATCAGCGAACATTTTGTGTATAACAAAAGTTGTCCCCCATGGCACCAAATATCACACCCAGATGTCTGATGCAAAGGCTTCGAAACGCCCTGTATAATGGTGTGGAAAACTCCCTGATTTGAATAACCATTTGATTCAGAGATAATGGGAATTTCATGAAACTTATTGCTTGCCAGTCGGGAAAACACTTTGATCGTGAGCAAAGTGTTGTCACTTGATGGAGTATGTAGCGTACCTACGCGAAGTAGCTTCCAGCTACAGCATCGAATCATTACTTCGACAATAGCACTCTTCGTAGTCCTTTGGAAAGTCGATAATGTCCAGACACCAGTAGTTGCCGAGACAAAATACGTACGTGGTCTAACATTGTGCCAGTACTCCTCGAGGCATTACTGGCGAAAACGTCATGATGTGGGCTGGTTGTAACAGGCAGACAAATCACGTTGTTATGGCAGGTGAACAGTAAGTTTTGTCTTGTAAAACTATTTCTCTTACACAAAAGATGTGGCTCGTTTGTAGGTTCGGTGATAACACTCACTCTGCCGAGCTACTAGCAGTGAAAAATTACATACTCTTATACGTGATAATACGTTTCGTTAATTTTTATTGTCCGACGAGTGCCATGTATAAAAAGCTCTGTGCAAATAATGACACACAATTGATGCAGAATAAAAAGTATGTCTTTCTCCATAGATATTCCCGCTCAAACTGCTTCCACACCATTGTATAGGCTGTTATGGGTCTCTGTCGCATGGTAGCCAGTAAAAGCCGAGGATAGGTACTGCATGTACCGGACACAAATTAGGAATAGACATAGCGTATGTCTCAGTTGTTGCACGTGACCAACAACGCAATGAACATGAGAACAAAACGCAATAATTGTTGTCCAGCAGAGTTTATCTCGCTGAACTATTTGTTCTCGAATAACTGCCTCCCAATAAACTAAAATCATGTCTGAGGAATGTCAGATCTCAGCAAGGGACCAGTTACTAATAAGTACGCTGCCTTGCAAAGAAGGGAGGCACCCAGACGACATGAACAGCGCCAGATGTTAAAATTTCTCTTTAAAGGCCACCAACACGGCATTGGGTTAAAACTATGGGTCTCACTATGGTTCTCCATGCGGCCAGGTAGTTGAATCGTCCAGTGTCAAGATTTGTGAGGTATTCAGATGTGCCAGTGGGCTAATGCTGGATTGCATGGGAGAGTCTGATCACCACAAGAAAGGATCGCAGTATTATCAACAAAGCACATCATAGCCTCCATATATCACTTCCTGTCATCTGAGACCAAGAAATAGACTCCCTGCAACACTGTATGACATTGCGCGCCTTGCGTAGGCAGCTGATAATATCACTACACGAAAGGCTACGTTTGCTGTAATGTGGTGACCAGGAAGCACGGATTGCTGATAAATGGTGTCACATGGTGTTCAGCAGCGAATTGCAGTTCTGAACTATACCGGATGACCTTCGTCAGTGAGTATAGGGGCTACTTGGGGAGAGGTTCTGCAAATGTACAGAGGTGTTAGTCCCTGCATGATTGTTGGGGGAGCCATCATGTGTGACTTCAGATCACAGATAGTAGTGACTGAGGAAACTCTCATGGTGCAACAATAAGTCACGGACGTGCCGCGTTCTCATGTGTTACTTCTTAAGAGACAGTATCATGGTGAAATTTTTCAACAGGACAATGCTTGTCTTTCTGACAGCTAGGACGAAGACCCATCTCAGTCAACCAGATCACCATACGTATATCTCATAGCTAGGATGTAAATCCATCTCAGGGTAACTATCTGCGATATAAAGCGCCTTTTACAATAGTTGTGGGGCAGCTTTCTTCAGAAGAGAGTATATAAGGGCTTCATGACAGCCTTCCCAAATGGAACACTATATGCTTCCAGACCAGAGCTCATGTGCTCATACAGAGTGTTATTTTAAAATCTGATTCAAATAACATTGCAGACCTTTTCAGCCCATTAGCCTCCATGCTTTCCTCTTGTCTTTCTCGGTGCCTCACTTGTGTTGTCATTCAGTCTATTACATTATCCGTGCATAAAGGGAAATAGCACTTTTAACAACGTTCATCAACCTAAACAGACAAAAAGGAGATAGTGACCATAAAAAGTGAAACTCAGAGCGTAATGTTAAAGAATTGTTTGATTATTGGAGACTGTCATGAAAATGACAAGGAACCTGAGCTGGTAGTCGCTTGAAGGTAGACTCTAATTACCCTGCGAAAACCTACTACTTACGGAGTCAACAACAAGCATTAAGTGAAAAATATGAAGATACTGTTAGCACCTCTCGCGCTGCTCCATCTGCGTCCATGGAGGCTACTAACGGACTCTAAGGAGGCAGTTAATGAGTTATTCTCCCCACATTCCACACGCAACTGGAATGGGAAGAATCTCCTAAATGTGATTCAGTGCTAAGGACCCTCTATAAAGTATTAGCTATAGTCTCCATAGTATGTATATAGATCATCGAGATCTCACCAACATTTTTAAAACTTGTCAAATTAATGTATAAGTATATATCGAGATCTCACCAAACTTTTTAAAACTTGTCACATTAATAAATAAGTATTTACATCTGGGAAACAGAACAATTACAGGTTTGTTATTTCCTTGCAATTTCGCACTTGCTCCCCTTCTCTCTGCTGTAGTGCAGCACTGCGGCAGCTGGCGTCGACGAGCGACCACTCTTCAACTTAGCTCCCGCCTCACGCCGCGACGCAATTAAAACATAAAGAGAGAGCCCTAATGAACTGCGTGCGGCCGCGCTAACACCGCAACAGCGATGTGCTGCCACGCCCAGTGCAAAGGCTGGCGCAAACCTGCGACCGTCTTCACTGAACGAGGGACAGCTCTTAGCACCCACATACTGCAAATTGTTCTACTGAACTTCAATACTGGCATGCCAGCTGTCGTTTGCTTTGATAACTTAAGAGGTAAAACGTACGCAAATCGTGAATGAGACGTACACTGCAAAGCTAAACCACTATGGAGACTGATAACCGCAAGACCGAACGCGCCTGGTGCCGTTGCTAGCACATGACATGGTATGGAAAGAATATAGTGCTGGGAGAGGTGAATCCAATGAGAAATGTAAAACGTGGCTATATTTAAACTGATTGTGTCATGATTGCTGCAATGAGGGCCGTATACGTTGCAGGCTGCTGAAATATCGTAGGTATGAGTACCATGTATAAGAGAGCTCTAGGACAAAGAGCATTTCCAAGTCAAGTTTCCACGACGCCGACCAAAGATATAATTTCCCAGTCCCCCCCCACCCCTCCAACCAAAAAATCACATTTCTCCCATTTCGAAAAATTTAATTTTATCTAAATACAATGGAAACCAAAAATGTAGTCAAAGAAATCTTAATTTAAACAAAAGAAGAAAAGAATAATTTTTCAAATTTATTCAAACTCAATAACATGTATTGTACCATCTTTATTTACTTTTTTACCTTGATAAACAAAATGTAAATTTAAAGTTTATCTGATTTATCATCATCATTTTTAAACAGTTTAGTATATGGATCTGGAACAGTAATTTTATATTTTTCATCAGAAAGTAATAAAATTTATCAACAGATCTAGTATGTAAAAGTTCAGCTTTTGAAATTACATATTATTTTTGTATATTAAGTTCTAATAATTTGGTGAACACTTCTGGACAACCATTACTGTAGTTGTTAACTTCAGTTCATAGATTTTTGGTGCTACCATCCATGGACATTTTTATTTATAAAGAAAAAATGTAAAGAATGAAAAAAATTTAAGTAATATCCAAACGTTTGGAAAACGTCTAGTTTATATTAATAGCCATTAGCTATCAGTTGTCTTCTGTTTTGCTTGCTAACCGTCATATGTTTAAAGTGGCTACTCTACAGAGAAATCATTTTGTGTTCTTGAGTTTGTGAAGTGCAATTCCATGATTAAAGTGCAAAGACGTTTCATGTTTGATCCTCTGAATAGGTGGAACATTTACAGATGGTATCATCAGTTTTCGATACAGGATGTGTATGTAAAGGAAATAGTCCTGATCTTCCTCATTTTCCTGAAGAAAGTGTTGCACAAATTCAAACTACTTTCCTATATTGTCCTCCAAAATCAACTTATCATGCCAGTCAGGAGTTACAATTGCATACGACAGCAATTTGATGTGTTTTGAGACATTTGTTGGTTATGGAGCCATACAAGCTACCGCTGTTACAAGCTCTGAGTCCTGATGCAAATGCAAAAATGTGGCATTTTGTAACAAGATTCGTGATGCAATTGACAATGGTAAAACTTTTGCACAATGCATTGTGTTCAGTGATGAAGTGGCTTTTCATGTTAGTGGTTAGGTAATCAAACACAATATTCTAATTTATGGCCTACAGAACCCACATGGAACCATTGAACATGTGCGAGATTCTCCCAAGGTCAAAGTGTTTTGTGTAATATCCCAATCATCCGTTTATAGCCCATTCTTCTTTGATGGAAACAATGTTAATGGTCAGCAGTATCTCGCTATGTTATGAAACTGGTTGTTTCCAAAGCTGCATAAAGATAACTTCACTTTTCAACAAGAGGGGGCACCCTCCCACTGGAGTCGCCAAGTGGCTGAATAGCTGAATGAATCTTTATTGAACAGTTGGATTGGTCGTCAAGGAGCTGGCTCCTTAGCATGTGTCAGCTGGGCTCCACAGTCATTGGATTTGACTCCCTCTGACATCTTCCAGTGAAGTTTCGTTAAAGGCAACATTTATGTACCTCCACGCCCACAGAAACTTGAAGAGTTGAACAACTGGATCTGTACACCCATACCATCACTGACAAAGGACACCCTTGCCCAAGTATGGGAAGAATTTGAGTATCGATGTGATATTGTTCATGTTATTGATGGCGGATGTATTGAACATCTGTAATTTGAAATTGAGACTTTTGCAAATATGTGTAAAATTTCATATTGATATGTTTTAAAGTTTAATAAATATACACATTCCAAATACATATATTAATATTGAAACGCCCTGTATACATAAAGGGAATGGAAAGATGAAGTTAAAAGATCTTTAACTTTGCTAATTGTTCATTCTGGTATTAGTCTTTGTCGTAGCAAAGGGAAATTTTGTTAAATTTCGGTAAGGGCGTGGGTGGGCGTTGAAGTTTGGGGCCACTGGCAGTGTGTGGCAATAGTCAGCACCCAGTAGGGCAGGCAGCTGAGCTGCAGTGGCATATTGCATGTACGATTTGTTTGGAGTGGAGCAACAGTGAGGCAGGGACTGGAGTGTTGCTTCAAGTTATGACAATGTATGAGGCAAGACAGTACGCCAGATCCAGGAGTGGCGATATGCAAGTGGCTGACATATGGTAATTTACCCCTGCCATAGTTTGTCTCTCTCTGACACTACGTCAGAAGCGAGGGAAAAAGCAGTATGAAGGTCAGGCACTTTTAGCTTGAGGGGTGTGCCAGGTCAGTCAAGAGTCGGGTTGGACCTGTGCTGGTCTACGTTTATAGTGGCCAGTCTGGAAGCGACATTGTCAATATTCTGTGTAAACCTGTACTTTGATTCCATGTACTTGCTCGGGCTGTATTCCACCTCTGGGGACACATCACAGGGGCAGAATAGAACGGGAGCCAGGTACTGCGAGATTGCATGGTCTGCCTGAAGGAGGGCAGTGACAGTGGTCTGTTGTGGCGTCCAGAATGGGTCACATTCACTTCCCACCTTGTGTACTGGGGTCCAGGTGAGGCGTACACTGCGGGAGGTGCGGCAGAGCTCCAGCAGCGCCAGAGACCACTGTGTTGAGGCCAAACGAGATGGAGGGCAGTGAGGACCAGGGACTGTGGCAGTCTCAGGAATTGCGGGCGGCTAAGTGACGCAAGATGCCGCGCATCAGCGGGAGGCGACTGGTCAGAGTCATATTAATTGTGCAAATTGGTAATTTTGAATGAAATTGAAATTACTTACATTTGCATCATTAATTGATTGAGTTATTCTTTTAAAATCTCTAAAAGAATTATAAGCTTTTAAGAAGGTGTTTTGTGGATCAAAATTCCTTAATTTTCAGGAAAAACTTCATTTCTTCCATTTTTAACATATATGTTTTATAATTTAAGATGATCAAATAAAGAAGTATCAAGTAAGTGATTATTCTTATGATTAGTGCAGAAATAACGAAAATAAACTATGGCATATCAAACACTACACTGTTATAATAATTACTAATATCTAGTTCCAAATTTCATTTTCCCTGTAAACCAGCGAATTCAGTGGTTTGAAGTTCAAAGAAGGAAATATGATTTTCGGGTTTTAAGGCATTTTTGCTCCAATTCAAGTAATTATTTTGGTTCTTGTTTAACAAATGGAACACGAAATTCCCTAATTTTAACAACAGTTTTACTTTCTCTTGGAATTGTAGAATTATCATTATCTGGAGTCTGACCAAAAATTGATTCTTCCTGATTTTTTTTCTAGAGCTCGATTTAATAGTAACAGTTAAAAGAACTTTGAACAAAATTTCTTGATAATCTTTATGAAATCTACCAAAAACCTTAAATGGATAAGGAACTTCATTTTCTTTATTTTTTATTGTTCTATTATCAGGAATAAATCCTTCCATATTTAATTCATTCAAGTTATTCGAATATGAGTTGAACAAGAAATGAAAAGAGGTCTGACTCTAGATATAACATTGCTTCCTCTTTTAACAGCAATAACAGCAAATAATTTTAAACATAATTATCAATTAGTTTAATTTTTGATTTCCCATCACATGAAAAAAAATCAGTTCCATCTGTATGAATACCATCAAATGTTATATAAAGTTTCGAAATATTAATATGAATTCAACCATGAATATTAGTATTAATTTGAGTTTCCTCTTAACAGAGGATTTAAATTATGCTTTTGTGTTTTCAGTATCAACAGAAGAGCAAAATTTATAACTTTTGATTTGGTTCATGATTTAATAAGGAAAAACTCATTAATTAATATATAAAATAACTGTAACATTTTCTCCATTGAAGTCAATTAAATTATTATTTTTATTTGTTATTTTAATTTCTAAGTTTTGAAAAGTATAAAAGTTGGAAATTTCTCAGGATAATTGGGTTCATAAATTATTTGATAACTATATTCTGAATTAGTCTGTTGATGAAAATGATCATTATGGTGAACAAATATTCCATCAGATAAATTAAAATTTATATTAAACAATTTGAATGGAATGATTTTAGGATCATGTTTATCAATGGTGTTTTATTAGAATAAATAACTATATTATTAAATCCGAAAACTTTATTATCCCTAAATAATTTAACATTACTGTGAATGACAATTGCTTCGATTTTGATATTTGGGCTATTTGAATGAATAAATATTTAACGCTATAAATTGACAAAATTGAATTTCTGCTGTTTTGACATTCCAATGAAACTTATAATTTTTGAGGGTAATGTTTGGATTTAATAAAATTGAATAAAAACCAACTAGTTCAACATATTTATAAGTCTCTCTTAAAGGAAATGTTAATCGTTTTTTCAGAACACAAGAATTATCACTTAGTATAAATTATTCACATTAGTAAAATTTATGTAAATAAATGACAGATTGTGAACCAAAAATACGAATTTCAGAAAAGAAGTTAAAAATGGCATGGCAAACGTTTACCAAATTCTGTTCAGTGTGCAGATACAATGCAAACTGCTTATGCAAACACAATATTAAAGATTGATAATTACATTTTAGTACCAGGATGGTTAAAATGGATAAATTGCATCATTTATATGTTTGTACTAAAAGTTTAGATCTACTGATATATCGAGAATTTATAAAACGATGTGGAAAAATCCAAGACAAATTTAAAGAAAAAATTGACCATTTTATTGAAAATTATGAAGAAATTATCCATTAGACAAATGTGAAGAAAATTCATTTGGAAATTTTGATGAACTCATTCTTGAAAATCAATATATAGTTTGAAAATTTAATGATAGAGGTAGGCATAAATGAACACATGGTTTTTAGTTAAGTCATAAATATTTTTATACAAGATGAAAAATTTCTAAATCATATTTATCACGAAATTGTTGGTGTGGATTTCAAGCCTGACGAATTTAAGGAATTATATAGTAAATACTGGAATATAGATAAATTTGATTTGCTAGCAATAGGTATGACAAGAAATAATACTGTAGACAGACATGGAGAAAAGGTGAAGTAATTTTTAAATGTTGAACATAAATGTTAAACTTAAAAGTGAAACATAAATGTTAAACATAAACTTATAACATAAATGTTGAACCCCAATGATTATTATAAACTTTAAACATTAACTTAAAAGGACTGTCATGAATTTATTCTTAAGAAATGTTAGCAAAATACGTTCCAGAAATTGTTAAAGAAGCCAATCTTAACAGTAAACTAAAAGAACAACGTTTAGGAAATGGATAAAAGCAATCAAGAAACGAAAATCAAAAATTTAAGAAAGAATATCAAAAACTTGTCGATACAATTGAAAAAGTTAACCAGGAAATTGAAGGATCAGGAGAAAGAGTTTTAAAAGGAACTAAAGAAAATAGGGAAGGTGAAAAAGAAATGTTTCCTTGGAATAGACACTATTAATATGAATTTAATGATATTCCACTACATTAATGGATTGATGATATTCATGGTAAGTATGACTCCACATCAAGTGAATGAGAAATAAAAAATGAGTTAGAAACTTATGAAAGAAAGGACAAATTAAAAGCAAAAGATGTTAAAAAATTGATATGAGTGAAGAACTTTAGAATTTATCAATCATAACAAAGATCTATTTGTTGGATGAAGACCTGTAGGACCTTATAAATACATTGGTGAAATACAACTAGATATCAATGGTCATAAAATAACAACTGGTGAAAAGAATATCTAGGAATGGAAGGATTAATGAATATTTTTACTAAAACATAAATAACTATGTATTATTTAGGAATAGAATTTGATTCTCTTAACTGACAATATTATGTAAGAATTTTATAAGATTCAAATGCAATATATACGAAATTTCTCTCAATAAAATAAAATTAAGTAGCGAAAGTAGATATAATCTTTTGATTAAATCAGTTTTTGAATAGTATTTTCGTAGTTTTTGAGAAAGAAACCCCGATGACTCATTGGGAAAGTTGCTGAAGGCTTAGTAAAATAATATTCAGAAAAACCAGATGAATATGTTTGGATGAATGATGTTGGACATAATTGATAGATTACCAGTAATTCATGGTGATTAATTAGCAAGAAATAGAAACTATCATAGTGAAAACATTGGAATAACTCTTCTAATATATTTAGTATAAATAATTCAATTGGCTTTTCAATTATTTATGCAATAGCATGCTTCCCCCACATCACACTATGTGTTCACTGCATAAAAATTTATTTATTTTATATTTATCAATGCAGAAGATAACCCTTATTTAAACAGATTTCTGAATAAGTACCACTTAATTTTAGAAAAGTGAAAAAAGGAAAACTATAAGTATAATTTAATTTAACAAATTACCATTTGAAAAATATCTACCAGCCTACAGATTTTGGTGCCTGGGAACGAAATTAGAAGAAAAGATCAAGGAATTAATGCATTAAATGAAAAATGTAAGGAACATGAAATTGTTTACAATGATAAAAAAATTTAGAAAAAAGACAGAAAGCTGATATTGAACTTCAGTTATTTCAAAAATAAAGAATACTTCTATGGGATGCTTCTTTTCAAAGTAAAGAAGCTGCAAGTGCAGCTAGAGAAGTTATGTATGCTAACCAACAACTAGGAATGGGATTAGAGCTTGATTATAATGGATAGGGCTTACAAGAAAATTTTAATACCACTGAAATGTTGCTTTTAAGAGAATAAATATTTATAACATTTTTCATCTACACAAATAAATAGCTTTTCGACTTATTATACATTGTTACCTAGAGACAAACCAAAAACAAAATCAGTTGAACGTGATCTCCCTAATGAAAAATGAAACAAAATTTTACCATTTGTAACTCATTTTCGAAAAAGAAAGAAAGTAAAACTGATCGAAATTTACTTATTTCATTGATTAGACCTATTATGAAAAATATTATTAAATACATAACAAAAAAAGGAAGATGGTTCTTGACTACCAAAAGATGAAGGTGGATTTCTTCCATTACTATTAGCAGCATTATCTTATTTAGCGACAATTAGTTCACTTCATGGTGGAACTGCAACAATATAAAATGCAGTTATGACTAAGAAAAAAGGTGGTAAGGAATTATAAGAACAAAAATGTGGAAATGAAAAAGAAAGGAAAAGGAGTAAGAAAAATTTCCAAGAAATAATCAGAAATATAATAAATCTTTGTCTAATTTTAACACAGAAGAACTACTTAAACAAATAAAATTTAGTCAATTTACAGACAATTTTTAATGAAGAATTAAATTATGAGTCAAAAAATTTTATGATGTGGACTAGGAAAATTCTTTTTGGTTCATGTCGAGGAAATATTTCAAAAAATTGGTTACCTACTGCTGCCTACTAGAAAAAGTAATCTTATCTACAATATGGAAAGAATTGAAAATTGCAATGTTGTAGTTTGTTGCCATTTGTGTTTATTTGTTTTGAAATTTTCAAACATAGATTATAGGTTAAATGATATTGAAAATTTAATAAATAGAGACTTTTCGAATTAAGGAAACTGATTATTTACAAAAAATAACAGATTTTTAAACAGCAGAACCTCTAGATTTTCAGTAAAACTAATTAAGAATTTTGATCTTCAGTACACAAATAAATGGTTTATTACATGAATTCAAAAAAGAATTAAATAATATGTTTAAAGTAGCTAAAGGTTACGTTAAATTAAAAGGTAGAAGAGTTGCAAATATAGCTGATCCAATTGATACGATAAATGTAGTCAATAAATATTATATACAGACTGAATTATCATATCGGGATACAAATTTTCAATACCAAATGATTTAAGACATCTGTCATTCAACTTACACTCACTACCTGGAACTGCAGATGATAATGGCTGCTGTAAATAACGGCAATGCAAACAAATAATTTTTAACATAGTTTAAAAAGTATGTCAATAAACAAGAACAAAAGAGTTATTTACAAAAAAGGAAATTAAAGTATTTTTCATCTATAGTTATTAATCCATACTTACATGAATCTGTAATACTTAATTCTACAGGATATGATAAACAAATTATCGAATTTTTGACCAGAGGGGAACAAAAATGCACAATTTCAGTTAATTGTTTTTGATGGGGAAAAATTAATACAGGGATTCAAATTTGATGATTTTGATATTTCAATCTAGTAGGACACAGACTTAAAAAATTGCTCCTGAGGTTTTGGGAATCAAAATAAAATGAAAACGCAATATTCGAACTGTTACATTAAAAGATAGTATTAAAACTGTGTTGATGATGTAAGAACAATTGTGTTTGGTGAAATAACTTGATTAGTTTTTATTCTATACAAATGAATAATGATAATCACATTTACTGTTTAAAGTGCAAATAGCTTACCGAAACACTTCATTCTCACAGATTAACAAATAAATCTAGAAAACAAAGGATTAATTGTCAAGAAAGTAAATTTGTTAAAAAATTTGTATGTGAATTAGTGAATATATTGTTAATGACTAATAATGACCATTTAGAAAGAAGTTTTAGAAAAAAATATATCTTTTGGAGTAGATGATTTGTGGCAAGTTCATTCAGTCGAAATGGATTCTGGAAAGTTGAAACGAATTTTGAAAGTAAATAACTGTTATGATTGTTTTTTCAAAAACTGCTTAGAAAATTAGAGTTAACTATAAGACATGTAAAAATGTAGTTGACACTAATGAAAAAATATTCATCATTAGTGTGTGGAAAAACTTTTAAACGGATAATGGCGATGAATTGTTTAATAGAGAATTTCGAGCATAAATGAAGAAATTTAGTTATTATAAATTTTCAGTGAATTAAAAGCATATGTTGTTGATCGATTTACTGAAACACTTACAGAAAATATGTGGAAGAAGTTTGGTCCTAAGATGAAGTTATAAATGGGTGGCCTTGGATTCGGAAATTAATAGTTGCAAATAATTATACAAAACATGCAAGTATAAAAACACAACAGAAGGATGCAAATAAAAAAACTTATTGAAAACTGTGTATATAAGGATTTAGTTAAAAGGTGACCATAAATATAACATTATTGGTAAATGTTGAATGCGTATACTTACGAGACTTTCTGAAGAAGGTTACAGAGCAAAGTTTCGAAATTGAAGATGTTAATCATTCGAATTGAATCACATATGAAATAAGAGATTTTAATTGACAAATAAGTAAATGGTAATTTTTATGAACAAGAATTATGGGAACGAATTTTCGAAATGTTTACCTTCTTGAGCAAGTTTTAAATTAGAGAGGTAATTGATTTTATGTTGCATGGCAATGTCTCAATAATTCACAGGATAGCTGGATGAATAAAACAAAGTAATTTTTTGAAAGGTTAACAAAAATTTTTATATTTGAATGGAGTTCGTTCTCAACACTTGAAACGTGCAATGTAAAGTATTTAATTTTTTTAATGTTTATTGTTTCATTAAGGATTATAAACTTTATTTTGATATTCAAGTAAAGTTTATCAAAAACGATATAATGTCAAAGTTATCTGAGAGTTTTAAATGTGAACTACTGCAATCAAATAATTAATTAAGCAAAGTTTTCTATATATGATCCATATAAAATTACTTATGAATGTTATGTGAAATTTAACTATGAAAAAGGACAGAGAAACATAGTTTATAAATTTGTTAGTCAATTGTTATCATGAAGAATTATCCAAAATCCTGAAATAATTTTCACGGGAATATTTAAACAATTTTCTTCCATCAGATAACACAAATTGCCTGTATTTGGCATTTAAGTAATTCTTCAAATTCTTCACAGTTTGAATGCCTGGTTCTGATAATGTATACTCTTGCAGATTTTGCTGAAATAACATTAAAATTAAATTTGCAATCATAATCATGTGATCTTGAAATAACAGAAGTAGGTCTTCGTACTTCGTCCCATTATTAAGGTACAACATATTTTACTAATGTTTTTTATTTTCATTTCCATAATCTATTAATTCTAATTCCCTACTTCTATAGTTTTATCTTTGATTTTATACACATTTTCAAATGATTTATATTCTCTTCTATTTTGTATTCGTCTTGACCCCAAATAGATGGTAAGGAATCAAGAATAGCCCATTTTCTAAATTGTTTGACTTCTGTTTTAGATTTTAACGTTAAACAATATAATCAAAATTTATTGATAAGAACAAATTTGTTACATTACTTACTAAATCCTAAATGGAAATGACCTTGAAAGTTTTTAAAATAGTTATCTTCTATACCGACACACTTTCTAATCATGTAATTAGTAATATATATAATTGTATAAAATTTTTCATATAACAGGAAAGTGGAAATAAAATTAAGAGTCCACTGTAGTATAAAGAAAAGGAATTTCATACTGTTGTTGTTGTTGTTGTTGTTGTTGTGGTCTTCAGTCCTGAGATTGGTTTCATGCAGCTCTTCATGCTACTCTATCCTGTGCAGGCTTCTGCATCTTCCAGTACTTACTGCAACCTACATCCTTCTGAATCAGCTTAGTGTATTCATCTCTTGGTCTCTGTCTACGATTTTTACCCTCCACACTGCCCTCCAATGCTAAATTTGTGATTCCTTGATGCCTCAGAACATATCCTACCAACCGGTCCCTTCTTGTTGTCAAGTTGTGCCACAAACTCCTCTTCTCCCAAATTATATTCAATACCTCCTCATTAGTTATGTGATCCACCCATCTAATCTTCAGCAGTCTTCTGTAGTACTACATTTCGAAAGCTTCTATTCTCTTCTTGTCCAAACTATTTTTCGTCCAAGTTTCACTTCCATACATGGCTACACTCCACGTAAGTACTTTAAGAAACGACTTCTGGACAGTTAAATGTATACTCATTGTTAACAAATTCCTCTTCTTCAGAAGCGCTTTCCTTGCCATTGCTAGTCTACATTTTATATCCTCTCTACTTCGACCATCATCAGTTATTTTGCCCCCCAAATACCAAAAGAACTTTACTATTTTAAGTCTCATTTCCTAATCTAATTCCCTCAGCATTACCCGAGTTGACTCGACTACATTCCGTTATCCTCGTTTTGCTTTTGTTGATGCTGCTCTTCCAAGTCCTTTGCTTTCTCTGACAGAATTATAATGTCATTGACGAACCTCAAAGTTTTATTTCTTCTCTATTGATTTTAATTCCTACTCTGAATTTTCTTTTGTTTCCTTTACTACTTGCCCTATATAGAGATTGAAAACACTGGGGATAGGCTACAACCCTGTCTCACTCCCTTCCCAACCACTGCTTCCACTTCATGCCCCTTGACTCTTATAACTGCCATCTAGCTGCTGTACCAGTTGTAAATAGCCCTTCGCTTCCTGTTGTTTATCTCTGCCAACTTTAGAATTTGAAAGAGAGTATTCCAGTCACAATTGTCAAAAGCTTTCTTTATGTCTACAAATGCTATAACCGTAGGTTTGCCTTTCCTTAGAACTGGGTTTCCATCTGAGCTCTTGATATTCATACAAGTGGCTCTCTTTTCTCCACGGGTCTCTTTAATTTGGGTAGGCATCCTTGCTTAGCCATTTTGCACTTCCTGTCCATCTCATTTTTGAGACGTTTGTATTCCTTTTTGCCTTCTGCAACTATTGCATTTTTATATTTTCTCCTTTCATAAATTAAATTCAATATTTCTCCAGATACCCAAGGATTTCTACTAGCCCACGTCTTTTTACCTACTTGATCCTGTGCTGCCTTCATTAATTCATCCCTCAGAGCTCCATTTTAAATTTTTACCCCCAATCCATATTCACCTTCTATGTTTCCTACTCTCGAATTCCAGTCACCAATGACTATTAAATTTTCCTCTCCCTTCAGTACCTGAATAATTTCTTTTGTGTCATCATACATTTAATCAATTACTTCATCATCTGCACAGCTAGTTGGCATTTAATCTTGTACTACTGTAGTAGGCATGGGCTTCGTGTCTATCTTGGCCACAATAATGTGTTCACTATGTTGCTTGTGGTAGCTTACCCTCACCCCTATTTTTTTATTCATTATTAAACCGACTCCTGCATTACCCCTATTTGTTTTTTTATTTATAACCCTGTATTCACCTCACAGGAAGTCGTGTTCCTCCTGACACCGAACTTCACTAACTCCCACTATAACTAATTTTAACCTCTCCATTTCCCTTTTCAAATTTTCTAACCTACCTGCTCGATTAAGGTATCTGACATTCCACGCTCCAATCCATAGAACACCAGTTTTCTTTCTCCTGATAACAATGTCCTCTTGAGTAGTCCCTGCTGGAGATACGAATGTGGGGTTGTTTTCCCTATGGAATATTTTACCGAAGAGGATGCCATCATCATTTCACCATATAGTATAGCTGCATGCCCTCAGGAAAAATTATGGCTGTAGTTTCCCCTTGCTTTCAGCCATTCGCAGTACCAGCACAACAAGGCTGTTTTGGTTAGTGTTGTATGGCCAAATCAGTTAATAAGCCAGACTGTTGCCCCTGCAACTACTTTCTCAATAGGCTGCTGCCTCTCTTCAGGAACCACACGTTTGTCTGGCCTATCAACAGACAGCTCCATTGTATTGCACTTACAATATGTTCATTGGTATCACAGAGTCACGCAAGCCTCCTCAGCAATGACAAGGTCCATGGTTCATAAGTAAATTAAAATAACAAGACTTTTTTTTACTTCAGGGTTAGGTTGTAAAGATTGTCAATGAAAGAGAGAATAAGAATTTTTTTTATATTTGCTATATAAAACATTTATTTGTAATAACTGTGTAAAGGAAATTAAAAATTCTTCTAAATCTATTCATAACAGATATGAAAAGATAAAATAAGGGATAATGGAAAAGTTAAATGTTTTTGTTGGAAATTTGATGTAAAAAATAACTATGTCACGAAAAGTTTTAAAATCTAATTAAATTTTTTTAATAAACATATTTTATTTAATGTTTCTATTTACTCTAAGCAACTTTTAAATTCCTTGAATGAATCATTTTTATCTTGTGTGTGACTTTATTGTTTTAAGGTATTCTTTTTATCTTCCAAACTACTCTTTAATTCCATTAAGAAATCATTCTTACTGTCTTTTATTTTATTTGGATTTAATTTATTATGCCTGTTTAGCAATGTATTAATCCCATCTTGTAGTATAACATGTTTATCATCATCATAACTTAACCAGAGTTATTACATTAAACTGTATGTTATTCACTTTAGAATTACCTAATTAAATTCATTTTTCTGTATTGTTTTGCCATTTAAACGTTTATATCCATCAAAAGTAATTTCATCCCTCACAACTGATTTCTTAACTCCTTTCTTAGTTTTTATTATTTATCTTTTACTTCCAAATGATATAGATTTGCTCATAAAATTTTTTCATAATTTTCGTCTTTTAGTTTTCTAAAACTTTCATATTTATTTGCTGCAGTGAATAAATGTTATTTTTCTAATATAGACATGTCTCAAATTCGTTTATAATTGGTTTCGTATTCTTATAGAAACTTTCAATTCTTATATTGTAAATGAAAGAAACAGTATTCATATAACATAAATAAATAACTTCACAATACTTTGGTATCAAAGCTTTTTTAAAAAAGTACACTTTAGTTTTCGAAATAACTAGAATACTCATTCCAATGTAAATTGTTTAATCGAACATTATTTTAACTGCCTTCATATCAACTACGAAAAATTTTTGGAAAATATATATGAATGTTAATAATTATGTTTTGAAGTAAATAATATGTGTATATTCATGGAACTGTTATGATTTTAATATCAACTCTGTTTGTAATATTTTCGATCATTCCTCCAAATACTGGATTATTCATTAGCTTATAGAAATCATTTTCAATTTCAAAAGCTGCCTTTGTTCTCGTTTCTGTATTAAGTTCAACATATTTCTTCAATCAAATGTCATTGTTCAAATGATAAGACTCTACGAGCTTTCTTAGATTTTCATCATATATTCAATATTGTTTGAAATTTCTATTATATGTACGATTTTATTCTTTATTATTTAATCTTATTAATAATAATAATTTATAAATTATTTAATTTTCTTGGATATTTGAAATCAACATTGCAAATATAACCATATTTGTAATTATCTAGAATTGTAAGTAATATTTCAGTATTATCATGTTTTGTTTCGCTCCATTCAAAATTCTCTGATAAGAATTGCTGAGTCTTAGGAGATCCATATAAATTATTCTTGTCTAAATATTGTAGATACTTTGAGTGTTTCTTTGGATCAAAACTTTTTATAGATCTGTTATTATTTCTCCACATATTTTTAATAGTTTCAGAAATTCCACCATGTATGCCTTTCTCAAGAAATTAAATCATAATACAATCATATAATAAATGTAACTCAATTTTTGTCTCCTCCTACATTGCATCACAGTCTAGTCCACCAGCTGTGTAATTTCAAGATGAATCAACCTTATAGGATTTAATACACATGTCTCTCAAATAATCGAACATTTCTGCTATATATAAAACATCAGATTTATATATCATCTTCTATATTCATATAAAATTATAATATTGAAATTTTTCCAAACTAATTTTGCACAATTATAATCTTCAACAGAAACATTATTTTCATTTTGTCTTGGATAAAAGAATTTTTTGTGGGGTAATTTGTTTTTATGTAATTTTTCTTCAGAATCTATATATTCATATTGGAAAACCCTGTTTTGGTTATTAAATATAATTGTTCACCTTCAAAATAGCTTAATGTTTCTCTAATCTATTGTTATGTTATTTCTCTGTTGTTTCTCTCAATTGGTCTTCTGCTGTTCATCTAAATAGTTCCTTTGGAACTACACCTTTTTAAATCTGTGAACCAATTTCTTCAGCTTTAAAATCTATTCCGATTTCTCCAAGTTGATCTCTTACTATTTTTTTACATTCACCTCTTGTAAGATAGTTTATCAGTACTTGAAGCCATAAATTTAAATCAATCTAAAAATCTTAATGTTTATTCACCTTCAATATGTTTAGTAAAGGAAATATACTTTTGTTCATTATTTTGAACTGCATAAATGATGTTCCTATCAGCTGATGATTCTTTAATATACTAATGAACAGCATAATTTGTTAAATTATGAATATAAACTTGAATAAATTTTTTAATCTGACAATTATTATTCCAGTCAAGCTATGCAGCTGCTCGACTTTTTCCTTTTAAATGGCATTGATTCCTTCCTTTCACTACTCGAAATTCATATTCTTTCTCAAAAAAATAAGAGATTTTTGTATTACTATAATTGATTACAAGTTCTTTAGTGTGTTTCCTTTAGAACATTTCAACTATAGATTTGTAACTTTTTGTCTTGATTTGTATCTTCACATTTGATCGAAATTTTATGTTGAGTTTTTACCTGTACAAGTAACAGTATTTAAACAATGGCCATTAGAATATTTAATGTAATAACTGAATTAAATTGGTAAATGTTCTTGATACCTGCTAATATTTGATACTTCAGCATTTGGTTGAAAGTTTCGACTATCTTTCAACAAACAACTAATAGCTGCGTAAATTACTGAAGGTACACGTAATGAATGATTAGACATTCGAAATTCAATATTTTGACCTTTTAAAGGAATATCTATTTTTACATATTATGTTTTTGCAATCTAGTTCATGAATGTCTAATGTTGCTTGTGAGTGAATATATGTTTAACATCGATCATTAATATGAATGTTTCCATTGCATTTGCCTGTTTGTTTATCAATTAATCTAAATAAATCTTTCATCAAACAATAATGTGAAACACTTTCATTTTGAATTAAAAGAAGATTTCATATTTAGTGTATGGTAATGTGGCCATATAAATTTATCAGGTTCTGTAGCTCCATCTGCATAAACATTAATTGAAACCCTCTATTTCCATAAATATTTTACAATATCTGTTATTTGAACTGGAAAGTTAATTATCTCTGATCCAAAAATTTTATCTAAATCTAATACAATGTTTTTATAATTACTAACTCTTTCTAAATGAAAATTTTTGATATAAATCCGATTTATGAATTAAAATTTCTTTGTCGTTTTTAGGGATAACAACAGCATTTTTAATGTTAATCCTTTTGCTAAAACGATAGAAGAAGAACCATAAATACCATTGTGTCTATTAACATTTAATTCCAAATTATCTATATAACATAAAGACAATGAGATTTTTCTTTCCATTTCTTCTATTTCATTTAATAGTTGGATTGTTAATTTTTGCTATTATTCTTGATTAGATGTTTTGAGATTGAATTCTTGTATGCCTTCTTGTCTTTCAAAATTACAATAAAATATCATGTCAACGGTCTTTACACTTCTTTCAATTAAAATCATCTATAATTTGGTGATTGTTTTTTTTTTAATTTGGTTAAAAGTTTCCTGTTGTTCTTCATTATCAGATAATTGAAACCTCGTAAGTTTTTCTGATAACATTTTTGCTTGATATCTTGATGTTTGTCTACTAGAAGCTTTTTGAATGAATCCCCTTTATTAACAGAAATAATTTTACCCTCAGATTCATTGTCAAAATCTATTAGCTGTTGCTTCTTAAGATTAGAATAATTTTTCATATTGTTTGTTTTACAGATTTGATGAAGTTCTTTCAAGGATTTGTTACTCAAGTCGTGATCATATCATTCTTAACTTCTGTTCTGTTGATAAAAACAGTTTACCAATTTTTTCTAAATTTAGAATAATATTTTATGTTATACTTGATAAAGTTTATTTATTAATTTTTTACTCAACTCGTTATTGTTATGATTGTTATTAATATTGTCAAGACATTTTACAATGAGATCAATTAAGTGACTTTTCCTACATTTATGATAAGTCTTTTTTTAAAGTTTTGGATTTTGGTTCTGCCTTCTTTGTTGTTTATTCATTTCTTTCTTATTAAAATAATCAAAAAATTCTAACAGAGCTTCTCTAATAACATTTGAGTACCATTTCCCTTACAACATTTATTCTAATTCTTTTACACTCAGTCCATAGTTTCCTTGAGTATAATTTTCTAATCTCTTAAAGTGCTGAGGTTTCTTCATCATTCCTTTTCCATCATAATTATAGTAAAGGAAATGTGATTTCCAATTTTAATTGTAAGATTTCCTGCTGTAATGAGCCTTTGAAACCTAGGGTTTGGATTTTCTTACATCCAAGAATATAATTTACTAGTTGGGAGATTTTTTGGATTAGAAAATCGGAAGTTTTGAAATGGGCAAGTGAGATTTTTTCATTCTTATTTAGAAAGAATTAAATTTTGTAGATTTGAAAAATTTTTAGTGAGAAAATAAGAATTTAATTTTATTCAATATAAGCAATGAGGCATAATGGTTCTTATTTATAAAGAATAAAATTTATTAGATTCAAAATTTTTATAATAGAAAATGAAACTTTACTTTGCAATACAGACAAATGAGAAATGTTGAGTTGTTCCTTGAATTCAATTCAGATATCGTTTATTCTAAGTTTTATAGATGGCTTTGGTTTATTCATCATTTCTTGTTTCTGTTGTATTTAGGTAAAATTAAATTTTTCGATATGGGTGAAATGGGATTTTTTGGTTGGGAGGAACTGGGAGGTTATGTCTTTGATCAGAAACCTCGAAATTTATCTCAGATATGCTCTTTGTCCTAGACTTTTCTTGGTCATACTACTGGTATCTTCATTCATTGGTGCACTCATGGTATATGCTTCTAAAATGCTTCCACTTTTTACCACCAAGTGAGAATATGGCGCTACTAGCAGTTGGATTGTAGAATGTCGCTTGGTTTTTCATGTTGCTTTCTGCTGTGAAGTGACTGTTGCTGTTAATGGTTAGGATGGTTGTTGTATCCCGTACAAAGTGCAATTGATGTTGAGAAAAAAGACCATGTATTGTTGGTAAAGTTGTTTGATCAGATCGTCAGCAATAGCAGCGCTGTATTTTGGGGATATCGCTGATACTGAAGAGGTCCTAAGTCAATAAATGGTCTAAAGAATACGACACCAAATTTGAAGAGACAGGCGTTTTAGGTGATGTAGCAGGGAGAGACAGGCGACACATTCATATGGCGGTTCTTAATAAAGCTGCTGTAGCCATAGCTGACTGTTCAGCAAGTGCCACAAATTCTGCAGATCAGGATGTGTCAAGGGAATTTTATCCACTGTGGTAACAGTTCTAATGATTTTCCAACACATTTTACTCTGGTATCACTATGACAGTTGGAGGTGCACCAAATGAAGCTAAAATATTCTACAATGCCATGACTTGGCCCTTACATTTTTGGCACACATGGAAATGGAGAACGTGTGGCATGGCAATATTTTATGGAAGGAAGAGGCACGTTCTACTCTGTACAGTGTAATTAATGCAAGGTAAGGTCGCATATGGAGTTAAACTCCGTCACATGTTGTACAGGAACAGCCATTGCATTCAGCATGTGTGACTGTGTGATGAGGTTGCACAAGCATCTTCAATCTCGATTCACTACGATATGAAACCTCACATACCTTTTAGGTGAACTGTGACATGTGCACATTATAAGGACACCCTTTTTGAACACGTGTTTTCAGCTTTGTAAGAACGCCACTGTGTCCACATTACTATTTTCTAACAACATGTGAAGATAAAACATGTCGGTTACCAGTTGGAAGATCTGCCTCGAGACACCTTCGATAATGACCACATCATCTCTAGGCAATTTGAAGATGTCTGGCCCTCCAGATCATCTAACCTAAATCCGTATGGCTTCTGATTCTGGGGATATCTGAAATATAGTGCCTCTCAGGGATGTATCTAGACTCTTTCTGTTCTGAAGGTCAGAACACGATGATATGTTTGTTTACACCGATATGCTGTGAGCAATTGTAGACCATGTTGTGTTACGGATGCAACATGTTGCTGTGTTGTAATTAGTGATCAATTCCTAATAATCGTGGCAGAACCACCGTTATCGTTTTTCTGATGATTCCTCCCCTTTTCCTGCGGCCATGCCGTATTCTGACTGCTTACAGCTCCACATTTTTCCCTGGTGGGAGAAAATTTTAGTCTATTTATTCAGCACAGTCCACAAGCGCAAACTATAATTAACGTATCTACGATGTTTCAGCATCCTGCAATGTATCCAGCCCGCACGGCAGCACTCGGAACACCATATGTTTAACTTTAAGAATCCAGTGTGTGTATTCAAAGAATTTTTTGAGTAGTTTTTGAGTGGCTAGTTCCTACAGAGTGCTCAAGAAAGAATACTTAAAGCGTGTATTAAAAGTTGTGTACATGTTAACTAGGTAAGCAAGCGGGTGCTCTAAATCTTTTGTCATTATCCTGTAGTGTCCCAGAACCGCTGAAAGTTAAGTGTGTTACTCCCAAATTAGAAGAATTTCGGTATTCACCAGTACTGACTGATTTCTGTCTTGTGCGGAAGCTTGGAGTGTTATGGGGATATTTGGCGTTAAACTAATGGGGTGCTTCTGCTTGTCACAGCGAAGATGTTTACTCATGAAAGTAGAAATCCAGAGAAACACTTTATACAATTTATAATAATGGCACATCGTTTTGTGTGGCGATACAGATACGTCGAGTGGAAGGTAAATGACGATAATTCGCCTGACAACAATTAACATGGAAACTACTGCTCTTGTTTCTGCCAGAGCCCTGACAGAAAGTGTGTGACAATAATTGAATAAATTTGTAAAACAGAGAATTGCGGTATTAATATTGTTCAATACCAACTTCCATTTTTTTGGGTTCAATGTCAGGATACACATTTACGTTTAAGTGGGAAACCATTAACAACAACGAAAAGGAAATCACAAGAGAATGTAGTCGTAAACGTCTCTTTAAAGTTATAGTCATGTCATGAAATGTTAGAAATGCCCATCGTCTACAGCAAAACACATTTGCAGCTGCTGGTGCAAGGATTTATGGACAGACCGAAGAGCTTCCTATGGATCATTGCACGTGGTGTAATTATGGGATAGTGTGAATCCTTTTGGATTGAAGTAACTTCTGCATAAATTTAATCGTTGGGCTTATCGTAGAGAAAAAAAATCAAGTGGCTTTAAGTTAGGCGGACATACCTGCCAAACGATAGTGCCTTCACGTCCTACGAAGCGACCAGGAAAGAGCTAGATCACAGCTTTCCTAGCCACATGCGTATAGTAAGTAGGGTATCCGATTTGCTGGTGCACATACTTCTGCGTATTTCAAGTGGTACCTCCTGCAGCTGATGCGGTAGCACTTCTGTAAGAATTGGCGCATGTCCTTCGCTCATTAAGGTATCTTCTACGAAGTAAGGAACGATCGCGTAGTCTCCAATACCTAGCACCAAACGTCCACATTCCACTACCACTTACACTCAACCAACTTCAGCCTGTGCGTATTCTCAGCGGACAAACAAAGCAGAGTTCTTAAATTCAGCATGCCATGTTTCATCAGGAAAGAGAATTAAGTGAAAGCAGAACTTATAGTCCAGATTTAGCATCAGAACAGCGTGACAGAATTCCATGCCTCTGCTGCGGTCCAACTCGTTATGTGCTGGTGAACTGACATATGATTCGAATGAAGGATGTTTACACAGAAAATTCGAACAACGCTGAGCTGACGTTTTCCAGAGGCACTCTATTCAGTAGGTGAACCATGAGCTTATGAAGTTGAGTGAGTACCATTAACACATACGTGTACATCGGCATCCTATCTCTGCAGGCTTCCTTGAAGTGTATGGCTGTTGTACAATATGGCTGAGTTTCTTCTCGTTGGAAAATTATATAAGAGAGAGAGAGGTCTGAACGATATTTCTACACTCTTTATGTAATACTGGTTACATTTTGAAACGTTTTAACTTCATTCCGTAATACGTGTGATGTCTGTTTTTTCGAACATGCCTACAATAACAGACACCACATATATGAAGGTAACATATATACAGGGAACTCAGAAATTCCTATTACAGACTTTTAGGACTTACAGAGGGGAGTGAGTATATAATATTTTGAACAGGAACCTACGTCCGGAAACGTACCGTTTCCTCTCTACGACGGTTTCAATTCAAATGATTAATTAATCCACCTCTCCATGAGAAGTAGGACTAGGCGTGGCGCAGTACTTGTACTAGGTAACAATTCGAAAGGAAACATAAGAAACAATACATTCATTACTTACGCACATTAGTTTATATTACTTTTATATTATTGGCTGTACTACGTTTACATCATTATAAAACAAAAAAGAATGAAGCATACTGTACGTACAGAACAATATTGATATATTACGACGGAGGCTCGATATGGCGCCCACCAATGTTGTTAAAGACTGTGCCTGCGAAGCACTTCCAGGAACACACTCTCCGTCCAGTTCCTTGTGCAGCGGGCAGAACCTGTGCCAGCAGATCTTCCTCTGACTCTACAGGGATCTGGTAAATTAAACTTAGCATATGAACCCCCAATAAATAGTCCATAGGAGTTAAATTCGGCGGTCGCAGTGGCCACGCGGTTGGGTCACCTCGGCCTATCCCTCTTTCAAAATACCATATTTTGAGATGTCTCCGAACCGCTCGTGAGAAGTGAGGTGGTGCACCATCGGGATGAAACCATGTTTCCTGACGGCTGTTCGGTGGTACGTCATTCTATCTACCCTACTGCATACCATGGCAAGGAACTTCGGGACTTTACTCTTTCCCTCAGCAAACGTAGATGTGCTACACATCTGAACTGAATCCTTAGTAGAACGGAAACTCTACATTTCTGGACGTGGGTTCTTATTCAAAATGTTACGTACTCATTCCACTCTAAAAGTCCTAGAAGTTTGTAACGGGAATTTCCTAACACTCTGTATATGCATTGACGGTATTTAATGATATCTTCAATGTAGTTGTCCACTTGGTCAGACCTCTTGAGGAATCATGCTAAATATTGCGAGCAATAAGAATGGTGCACAGGTAGGTTCTACGGAAGTGCCACAAGTAGGGATTTAGGATTGGACGAGAAGCGTATTCGGATAGTTTAAGTAGTTAAGGCAACTGCTCGCACAAAGCGACAAATTCGGGTCCGATTTCTGGTCCGGCTCGAATTTTAACTTGTTGTCATTGAATTATGTTAATGCCGTCATGTGGATGACGTTGGTTCTCGTTCATCACATAGTGAGTAGGCTACCATGGGATAATTTGGATCTGTTTCCAAGCGTCGCTCAGTGCAGTTTTTTCAGCAATTGCGTGCTGCTCTCCCATGATTCATACGAACCTATTACTATTCGTTGTGTCCTCGTTACTCCTACCTGATACGAATCCCACACACTTGAGCAATATTCAGTGACGGGGCGCACTTGTGTTTACAGGCAGCTTCATTTGAACCTTTATGCTCCCGTTACCAAACCAATGAACTGAAGGCAAGATCTTATATTTCTACGATTTATATTATGCCGTTATTCGATGTCATTTCTCCACAGTTTCGTTTGACCACCTGTTTGTGTGAGTTGACTGATTTAAGTTCTGAGTAATTGAAAATGTAGAAATGGGATACTATGGTCTTCGTTTTGCGAAATTTACACTTTAAGAATTCTGCAAATGTAAGGTAAAAAAAATGGAAATGTCGTGTGGCTAGGGCCTCCCGTCGGGTAGACCGTTCGCCTACTGAAGGTCTTTCGATTTGACGCCACTTCGTCGACCTGCTCGTCGATGGGGATGAAATGATGATGATTAGGACAACACAACACCCAGTCCCTGAGCGGAGAAAGTTTCCGACCCAGCCGGGAATCGAACCCGGGCCCTTAGGATTGACAGTCTGTCACGCTGACCACTCAGCTACCAGGTCGGACAATGTAAGGTAAGTTGCCAATGTTTGTATCACTTTGAAATGCCAAGATCTGATTAGACATTAGTGCATCCTTACTTTTTGTAGAACTTCATTATTTGCAAAAGGACTTCCATTACTGTCTTATTGCTTACAACGAAAGTAAGTCCTTATGCAGATACTTGGGATATGTTTTAATTTGCTTCTGCATCTGTGAACGACTTTCTATTCAATTTATTCACAGCTTCGGTAAACCAGAAATTTCTCTTCATACTCTGGAGAAAGGTACTTCTGCTGAGGAATTACGTAAGATTCCACATACCTTCTCTTAGTTCTGTCCTCACGGTCGCAGTAGATATACACATTTGATTTCGCTACTATTTCCAGGTCGGGAAGGAACTTTCATTAACTTTTTATACCTGGGATTTACAGTCATGTAGAACCATATAAAAGACATCACGTTTACGCCAGTGACTGTAACACTTTCGTTATTTCACGATTGTAATTTCGGCCTTGGGTCATTATCAAGTGAAGGTGTAAAATACAGAATGTTTTTAAATTATTTAACAAAATCGTTGTGTATCTTGATATTCTAGTACAGTCGCTGGTCGGCAATGGCGCACCACACACAGTAAAAGAATATTTGAAATCCGTTTACGCGCCGAAACGGCTACCAGTTGCCTGTAAACACTAATCTGCCGCTGCAGTTTACTGCATACGTGACTAATGATGGGCTAACGAATATCAGTGTCTACCAACTATGTTCATTTACAACATATGGATATGTGTGCTCTCAATATGTAACAGCGTCACCAATGTATTTAATAGTAATGACATCGCCATATAACTGTGTCAGTTCATTCTAGGTCGACATGGTCTAATAGCCATGACATCTAAGTAACATGCCTATGCATTTGCATTTTTCATCCTGTGTAATCGGCAGAATATCAGGATAGACCACGATTTTGTTAAATAATTTAAAATGATTCTGTATTTTTCAGCTTCACTTGATAATGGCACAAGGCCGAAATAGCAATCGTGAAATAAAGAAACGGATGCAGTCACTGGCGTAAACATAATGGCTTTTATTGGAAAGGAACTTCGTCGTCAGGCTAGAGGATGGGTGCCATTCACTATCCGTTAATACTGATTACATGTTCTTTAACACATTATTTATTTTTAAATGGAACCACAAACTTTCAAAGATACGTGCATATATGATATACACTACTCGCGATCAATGTAATAACCTCCATCATTTGATTTTTATACAAATGACACAGTTGATGACAGCATTGGCGCGCGTAGGTCTTACGTCAAAGCGATCTCGCCACTCACTCCTGTGTATGACTTAAACAGTACTACTTTCAGTCGCTACCGCCATGTGTATTATTACTTACCAATATGACAAAACTTAAAGTGTGGTACTAGTATAAATACCACTCAGTCGTCAGAAAATACTTCATCCTCCTCTTTGTCTTGATTCTTCTATCTCGAGAGTGTCATGTGGGAAAACGAGGACGGAGTTTCGACTCGGAATCCAATGCTCAAAAATGTTTCAAATGGCTCTGAGCACTACGGGAAGTAACTGCTGAGATTATCAGTCCCCTAGAACCCAGAACTAGTAAACCTAACTAACCTAAGGTCGTAACACACATCCATATCCGAGGTAGGATTCGAGCCGGCGACCGTAGCGGTGCTACTGTAGCGCCTAGAACCGCTCGGCAGTCCCTGGCCGGCTAGGAATCCATCCTGTTTGGAAAGGAAAATGTATTTTTCCAGATATCTCACAGCGTTTAAGTCACAATCCGTTATGACTTTTGCAAAAGATGGACGTCAATGAGATTGGACATTAATATTGTGAAACACGTCTGCTACCCTTGAAGCAGTCGGGTCTGCACTGTTTTTGCTTCTCACTACTAGGCACAGTTTATTGCTACAGGTATCTACGGCGCTAAAACGAGAGCAGTTGTAAATTCTTTACAGAATATGAAAGAAATTGTGCCAGGCTCTGGAGGTTTGCTTAATCTTACACATTTCAGCTTTTCTCGACGCCACTGACACTAATATCTGTAGCATCACGACAGTTAAACTGGGTCTCTATTCCAGTATCTTGCCAAGGAACACAGGAAAATCGAGTTCAGAAAGGCCGCTTTGCCTTTACTACCCTCAGTGTTAGTTCCTATGTCATCCATAAAGCAAGGCTACATGAGAGGGAATTCGATAAAATTCTACCACAGCCAGTACCGAATGCTTTACGCATTCACATCTTGACTGCCAAATGCGCTTCATTCTGCATCTCACAACTACACCGTTATGTGTTGATCTGCATCTATCATGAAGTAGTCGTCGTTTCCTTAATTGTTCCTTTACAATTGTCGCGTGTAACGAGTGGCCTAGACGGTGTTGGGTAGTACACGTGGATATCTTTCTAGCTGGATATTTTGTGAATTATTAAAATTCTGTTAGTGAAAATTCTGACAATGTTCAGACGTACAAAGAAAGAAAACCAAATATTTTTAATAATCACCTAACCTTGTGATAATGTTTTGAATGTTAACATGGGACTCACTACCGAGAGGGTGTTCCCTGGGAAGAAGTGGACAGTTATAAATATCAACAGCAGGACAAGAGTTAAATAAATGTCCGAGCTCGAGACTCTGCTTCACGGGCGGCCTCCTAACAGACCAGCATACTCCCATCTGATCCCCCGTTGGGACGTGCAGCGTCCACACATGCGCACTCGCGCCCTTGCCTACCACACGTGAAGCCGGCGTTCAGCAATGGTGACTGCAGTGACGGATGCGTTCAGCTTTCTCAGCGCAAAGCGCTCGCTTTGTGTCAGGATGCTTTCCGGCTGTGTCTCCTAGCCGTGGGCTATGCTGACAGACATCGCGCGCCAGCGGTTGCTTATCGTTACGCGCGCTCTTTACCACCGAGACCGAGAGAGTGCTGTCTCCTTTAAATACTCAAGATACGAGCGACGACGTTAAAAATTAATTATTCGTTTAGCGCCTGAAAGCTCCCAGACGTAGAACCAGAGCACTCCGTGTGTCTGCCTCGTCGCAATCTGTTACATTCCTGTGGCTTTCACATGAACTTCCAATGCCATCATTTAAGGCATCGAAATAAAACCTCATCATTGTGTGTCTAGCGCTTGATCTTCAATCCCTCATTTTGCTAGTGTTAAGACGCAGTCACTGTACAAATTCCTCAATTGGGGTAAATACTCCTAGTTCGTCCTTAAGATAGCACGACTCCATATATATTGTTTAGTAAAACATATAACGTTCGTCTTCTTTTAGTTGCCCTTTCAGCTTACGAAGCATTGTCACCACAACTGCCTCATATCTCTGAAAGCGTCCGTCTATACTGTCGTCAAAGTAAGTCAACTGCTTATTATCTCAAAGGAAATCTCCAAACCTCCTTAGTTATTCTATACCACTGTGCTACAAGACTGTAAATACCTTCACAGAAACGTGTTTCTGGCTGCCTATGAAGTCATGGTTATTCCCATAGGTGTACCTCTTCATCCAAAGAAAATTAGCGGCCACCATTGACTCTATTCAGGACTCCAAGTACATAAAAATCACACATAGAGAGCGGGGGTCTACAGAGCATGTGTGAGGGATTCGCAACGTAATTTGTGCAGCATATCCGGAACAATCTCCGCAACATGTAGGCAGGGCAGTATCCGGCAACAGAATGATACCGATGGTCTATATTTCCGGATGCTTGAAAGTAATACTGCACTTCGAATTCTACAAACTGTGCACATACCGCTGTGCTTTAAATGTTGTGCCGTGCTCCATAAATGCAACGATCAGTGGCCCCTTGCAGTCAAAGAAAAAGGTCATAATGACTTTCTGGAGCTGCTGTGCCTGTTGTTTCGACTACTCTGCAGAAATTTCGCTGATAACTCCTTAATCAAACTTTATATAGTCCAGATCTCTCCCAGTTTGATTCCCATACGTCTGGAATGCAGAAGTAAGAGATTAGTGGCCGTCGATTTGCTTAGGCCAAGGAAGTGCACGCATTGGTATAATCATGGTTCCATAGGCCACTGCAAACATTTTCCCACGAAGTCGGGGGGGGGGGGGGGGGGTTGCGTCACCGACTCGCTAGGCCCTCAGCGGGCAGCGCGGCTTTATGCTATGGAATTTTTTCAATTTGTTGCATCCTTGAATCCCCGTTCACCATATGTACACTTACAGGTTACAGAAGTCAAGGATCACACTTTATTAATAACTGTAGTACAAAGTGATATCTCCAGTTACAGTTACGCTGTTTCACAGCAGAATAAATGTATTAACTGTTATAGTGATTACTTTTCAAACAATAAAGAGTTTACTTATTTTTAGCATGTGTCTCGTTTTCCTGGGTCTATCCCTATATGTCCATCATGAATGAGCTTCTGAACAAGTTGCTTCAAGTAGTTACCGGAGAATGCATTTCAGGTTGCTATTACGCTTCCAAGAAAAGCAGACTGGCTTTTGTGGAAATTACCGATAATCAGTCTTGATTGACATTAGCCAAAAATACAAGAAGACTTTATTGGAAGAACGGAAGAAAAAAATTCAGAGTAGATTAAACGCAGACAGACTTGGTTTTTGCATAAGTAGTTCACTTTAAAAGTAATTTAGGCGCTGTAGGGCATACGAGGCGCAAGGTGTACAAAGAAGACGCAAATACACTTTGCAATCGCATATCTGGAAATGCCAATTACGCGCGCTCTTCAGTTTGAAATAACCGATAACGGCGTGGGCAGTGCACGACCTAAAACTTTGTTAGCTTGGCTCGCTGTAAGCCAGGAGGGATCCGTTACTAGCCGTCGCTTTTAGGCCCAATTATTCAACACGGAAATGTTCATCAAAACCTTCAGTAATAGACAGAACAAATAAATATGTGTAGAATAAACGTAGAACAAATAAATATGTGTAATAAGGCATAGCAGCTGAAAAATGTCAAATAACTGAAAACATCTCGCAGGACAGACGTTTAGACTAAACCACGTGGATTAAACTTCAAATTAAACATTGTTTACTAACTCAGTATTGTACGTATGAGAGTGGTGGCCTCACTGTATTTTATGATACTATGAAAGTAAAACAATCAACCTATAATTAATTGTATAGTGAAAACTATGTAGTACTGCAGTGTTAGTAGGATGTTAATCACCGTAGCAGGAGCAAATGAAGTTCTTATAACAGCACAGCAGCTGCCTAAACGGGCAACTACTAGCCGGCCTATATGTCCGAGCGGTTCTAGGCGCTTCAGATCGGCACCGCACTGCTGCTACGGGCACAGGTTCGAATCCAGCCTCTGGCATGTATGTGTGTGATGCCCTTAGGTTATTTAGGTTTAAGTAGTTCTAAGTCTAGCGGACTGATGACCTCAAATGTTAAGTCCCATAGTAGTCAGAGCCATTTTCAAGCTACTACTACTTAAAATTTGATAAGTCAAAATCTCACTTACAATGGCTACGAAAAATAAAATTCGTTTTCTCAATAATTATCGCCATAAGACCATTAGAACTTTCTTTATACCCGTATATCAATAATAAATAACTGTAATATTTCACTAAATATTATAGTTCGTAGTTGCCTAGGATACTCAAAGAAATAAAAATTTTCGTCGCAGTAAAAAATCACCTCAAACCACGCAAATAGTTCTAGTCCTATTAGTAATTCGAGCACAGAATACACACTTACGAAATTGTTGCAAGTATCATGAAATTTAGTAGTATTAAATTTTCGGTTTCAAGGAATTTTCAAGGTTCAGAGAAAGCTAACCCAAGCACACGCCACTTTGATCACGTAATGAACTCCTCAACCTACCACCATTGGATGTTCGCAAACGAAGATAATACTTTCACACACCTTATGACGTCAATCAGCATTTGAGAAATAACCAACACTGAATATCAGAAGGCGATGACATACCTACTGGCCATTAAAACTGCTACACCAAGAAGAAATGCAGATGATAAACGGGTATTCATTGGACAAATATATTATACTAGAATTGATATGTGATTACATTTTCACGCAATTTGGGTGCATAGACCCTGAGAAATCAGTACCCAGAACAACCACCTCTGACCGTATTAGCAGCCTTGATACGCCTGGGCATTGAGTCAAACAGAGCTTGGATGGCGTGTACAGGTACAACTGCCCATGCAGCTTCAACACGTTACCACAGTTCATCAAGAATAGTGACTGGCGTATTGTTACGAGCCAGTTGCTAGGCCACCATTGAGCAGATGTTTACAATTGGTGAGAGATCTGGAGAATGTGCTGGCCAGGACAGCAGTCGAACATTTTCTGTATCCAGAAAGGCCCGTACAGGACCTGCAACATGCGGTCGTGCATTATCCTGCTCAAATGTGGGGTTTCGCTGGGATCGAATGAAGGGTAGAGCCACGGGCCTTAACACATCTGAAATGTAACGTCCACTGTTCAAAGTGCTGTCAATGCGAACAAGAGCCGGCCGCGGTGGCCATGCGGTTCTAGGCGCTACAGTTTTGAACCGCGCGACTGCTACGGTCGCAGGTTCGAATGCTGTTTCGGGCATGGATGTGTGTGATGTCCTTAGGTTAGTTAGGTTTAAGTAGTTCTAAGTTCTAGGGGACTGATGACCTCAGATGTTAAGTCCCATAGTGCTCAGAGCCATTTGAACCATTTTTAGCGAACAAGAGGTGACCGAGACGTGTAACCAATGGCACCCCATACCATCACGCCAGGTGATACGCCAGTATGGCGACGACGAATACACGCTTCCAATGTGCGTTCACCGCGATGTCGCCAAACACGGATGCGACCATCATGATGCTGTAAACAGAACATAAATTCATCAGAAAAAATGACGTTTTGACATTCGTGCACCCAGGATCGTCGTTCAGTACACCATCGCAGGTGCTACTGTCTGTGATGCAGCGTCAAGGGTAACCGCAGCCATGGTCTCCGAGCTGATAGTCCATGCTGCTGCAAACGTCGTAGACCTGTTCGTGCAGATGGTTGTTGTTGTGACGTAGCAAGACAGCCACGCCACGGAAGTAGCCGAAAGGCACGCGTTTAGTTCACACAGGCAAGAGATAGGTCTGTAACAGGATACGTAATGAATGCTATAAAGAAAAGTACGTAGCTTCTGGAATACTTAACTTTAATCCATCCTTGGTACATCGCTATTGACGATATAAGTGAGACTCCATAGATACATGCAATGTTACTAATGGCGCCTTGCTAGGTCGTAGCCATTGACTTAGCTGAAGGCTATTCTAACTATCTGCTCTGCAAATGAGCGAGGCTTCGTCAGTGTGCATCGCTAGCTACGTCGTCCGTACAACTGGGGCGAGTGCTATTCCGTACCTCGAGACCTGCCTTGTGGTGGCGCTCGGTCTGCTATCACACAGTGGCGACAAGCGGGTCCGACATGTACTGATGGACCGCGGCCGATTTAAAACTATCACCTAGCAAGTGTTGTGTCTGGCGGTGTCACCACAGTTGTTGTCTTGCAAACGTCCCCATCTGTTGACTCAGGGATCGAGACGTGGCTGCACGATACGTTGCAGTCATGCGGACAAGATGCCTGTCATCTTGACTGCTAGTGATATGAGCCCGTTGGGATCCAGTGCGGCGTTCCATATTACCCTCCTGAACCCACCGATACCATATTCTGCTAACAGTCATTGGATCTCGACCTACGCGAGCAGCAATGTCTCGATAAGATAAACTGCAGTCGCGATAGGCTACAATCCTACCTTCATCAAAGTCGGAAACGTGATGATACGTATTTCTCCTCCTTACACGAGGCATCACAACAACGTTTCACTAGGCAACGCCGGTCAACTGCTGTTTGTGTATGAGAAATCGGTTGGAAACTTTCATGTCAGCACAGCGTACGTGTCGCCACCGGCGCCAACCTTGTGTGAATGCTCTGAAGCTAGTCATTTGCATATCACAGCATCTTCTTCCTGTCGGTTAAATTTCGCGTATCTAGCACGTCATGTTCGTGGTGTAGCAATTTTAATGGCCAGTAGTGTATGTTCACCACGTACCAAATTAGGGGATTATTTTATCGAAACCGCGTAATTGTCTCCGATTTCAACGTATAAGTTTGAAATTTGGCTCATAAGTGCCTACAACCTTCCTCTGTAATGTTGCAATATCGTCGCGCCCTGCGACTACACCCTTCGGGCCGGCGTTACGTCAAAGAGTCAAGTGCCTACACGCGAAAAAAAGGCTGCAAGGTAGTTTACTCATATAACATTGACACCAAAACTCACTACCAATGTGGACATATCACACTATTGAATGTCGTCAACCGGCTCTTACCCAAATTTCACCCCCTGCTTGGACGCCCTGGCGATGGATACAGTACCGTGACAGACAGAGTTGAAATCACTCGGTTCTCTCACAGGTGATGGAGGAAAACATTACAGACACAGGGCCTTCCTATGGAACGTTGATTTCCATACATTTCGAGGTCCAAAACGACAGTTCGAAGTGTGATGAGCAGCAACATGTCTCAGGCACTAGAGCACCGTCTAGGCTGAATTGGTGTCGAAATTTCTGACAGGTGCATTTTATCGTGATAAAGAAAGTTGCTCGGGTGACTCCGTTGGTTTTGCCCAGCTCGGTAATCCTAGAGGCACAGTCCGACTTTTTATTTACATACGTCTCAATGACGAACCTTCCCGTCATCACGCCACACGAGGGAGCGAAAGGAAGGAAGGAAAATTGTAGAAACACTTTTCTGCTTCACATCACGTTCATATGTTTCGATGAATGGTTCTAAATGGTCCCTAGTGTTTCCACCTTGTGTGGCACAGCAAAAACTGCTGTCATGCTACACACGAAATGGGTGAAACTACGATGAGTGGGGCAGTGTCACAGAATACGGTTTAAACACCCAGGGAACGGCAGCAGAGATAAAATTTTTCAAGAAACCCACCCTGCTTCTCGTCCCACCGCGAACTGCGTTTTCGGGTGGGAATCAATGGACCAAGTAAAGGTATGTTTTCAGTGACGCCCTTTATGCTATCCCATGAGGCCTTATCGTGTCGTTTCTTAGAGGCTGTGTGTCTGAAACGATTTCATTAGCCACCCATATGAAAAGTCGGATTGTTTGTACATGGAATGCATAGGGACCTGTAGATGGTACAGCTGAGATACTGAAACTGGTTGCCTAAATAAAATAACATCTTAAACACACATGGCCGTTTGGCGATTTTCCTTTGTAAATATTTTACCGGCCGCTGACACCATTCAACACTGGATCAACAGAGACTAAAATATGTTCAGTATTTTTAGCAGTCTTGTATCTACTACAGGGATGAAAGGGTAATCTGGAAAGTAATGCCTCCAAGACTTTTATGTGAAGATTCTTAAGGCTTTTTAAATAAAACAATCCTTATTACAATTTCACATCTTTATTCTTCGCACCTACATCATTATTTATTCCTCAACATACGCTGTCGACGAACTCATTTCTCTCTTTAGAGAGACCAGATCCTTGATATCATTTTAGAATGTTTGACGTTGTTACCGGAGCTCTCTGCTTGCACCATTCGTCTCTATCCAAGTGGAGTACTCGAAGGTATTTTTAAGTTTTGAAAACGTGAAAATAGGATGGAGCGAATTCGGGACTTTTTGGTGAATGATCGACGATATTGAAACCAAGCTAATGGATTGTTGCAGATGTCGCTGCGTTCGTGTATTGTCTGGCATTGTCATGCTGAGGAAGAGGGTACTCCTTACGTGGACGGTCCCTTCCATTACATCACGCTGTTTCTCACGCACCGCAATGTTAACCGTTACAATTCGGGGCCCTCTAGCGGGAAAAAGCTGAAAATATGGAGATATGAAGAATAAATGTGTGGAATTAAAAAGTTTTAAGAGTTTCCACGTAAGAATTCGGAGGCATTACTTTGCAGCACGCCCTCGTCCATCAGAAGGTGACGAAGAAAACTGGAACTGGTGGTTAAAATCAGAAAAGATAAGTCACATTTTGATCACTCTAACTGCAAATGTTTGATTGGCAGACTGAAGAGCCTATGAGGACTGTGAAAGACCGCCTGTGTTGTCTGATACAGATTGGAAATCTAAAGACTACGCTTCACTGGTGCCATGGCAGTTGTTTCCAATGGTGAGCAGAGTTTACTTGGCTGCTTAATGAACTGTAAGGTCTACTATCTGATAGCCATGGTACACACAAGAGCAAAAAGAAAATAAACGTAAATAGTTAAGGTGGCGGTTGAATATGCTGGATAGATGAACCTTAATTCGGACAAGATGCTTTAGGAGAGATGGATGAATTCTTTTTGGAATATGTAACCAAGGGAAACGCAGGAAAGACATCGAAGCAAGGATTACTCAAGTCAAAAATGGTTTTGTAAAGAGCAAGTGCTGTTAATACCCAAAAACGTAAATACTGAAACCTGAAAATGTTGTACGAAATGTTATATTTTGAGCATGCTCTGTGTTGGTGTACATAATGAGCAGTGGGGAAGACAAAACTGTAATGTGTGGAATGAATTGAAATGCGGTATTACAGAAGGCAACTGAAGCTCTGGTGGACTGTTAAAATGAAGAATGAATGCGTTGCGCTATGAATGCTGCTACAGCATGTAATGTATCTACGAAAACAAATATCTGGGCTCCTACTAAACGGGAAGTCGCTATAAACTGTAGCTGGAGGAGAAATAGACATAAGGACTCACAAAAGCAGGCCTAGAAATGTGTAAGGGAGATAGTTGCTTTGTGGCAGCCATTAGTCGATTGGTTGATTGATTGGGGAGAGGGAACCAAACAACGAGGTCAGACAGCAAGGATGGGGAAAGAAATCGGCCGTGGTCTTTCAAAGGAACCATCCCAGCATTTGCCTGAAGTGATTTAGGGGATCACGAAAAACGGAAGTCAGAATGGCATGACTCAGGTTTTAATCGTCGTCCTCCCGTATGCGAGACCAGTGTGCTATCCACTGCGCCACCTCCCTCGGTGACCTATCACATATGGTATATTGAGGAGATCAGCTGCGAGCTCCAGAGATGGAGAAATGTAAAAGGCCGCAATGTTTAAGCTTGAAAGGAAATTTTAAGAATAAAGTTCCTAGGCTGAAAGCCCACAATCAATTATCCTAAATTTTTAAAAAAATATAATCATAAGCCATAAATTTTAAGTAGCTGGAAACAGATAATTAAACACCGGTAAGAAATACAATAAAGACAACGGCACTCAGGAACCTCCATGTGGTCGGTCGGCCTTCGTTCACTTAGGTGAGACAGGTGGTGAGCCCAACTACACTTGATCTGTCGGGACCCAACCAGGGGCAGCCACAGACCGACCGACACAACGACTTGTTTGCCACAAATCAGTACATAAGAACTCAAACACCAAAGGTTATGAACGTGATTATGAATTAGCTGCCAAAACTACACACCATGTTGGACAGCGACAGCAGGTTAGGAAAGGACGCTGCCTAAAATTACGTTAGTGGCCAGGACAGGTAACTGGAACACTAACAGCCACATGGCAGAAAATTCCGCTGGTACACTTGAATTTGAAATACGGTAATACAGTTAAATTCGCCCAAAAGAAACACTGCCAGAATTTACGTCATAGGCCAGGGCAGGTAAGAAGAACACTAACGGCCATAAGGCAGAAAATTTCCGCTAGTGCACTCACATTGTAATCAACCAATTTAATTAATTGCAACACATGGCGGGTAAATTTCAGCAATAGAAACACTCGGTGTTGCTCACAGGAAAACCTCTCCGACAATGAACCACCGAAACGAACCACACAACACGGACGTGCCATGGGTAGTTGAAACCAATACTCAACTTTGACGTTCTGGGTCTGTGAACCACGAAGCTCGTAGCGACCGGACAGCTCCACACACCCTCCGACACTGCGCAGGGACCGCCAGTGGACCCAGCCGACTGTACCGCATGGAGATCACTTGCCTGGACCGCCGCAACCGACCAACTCACTGCAGATCCCCTAGCCGGAAAATATATGCACAAAACCAAAGACGGTTTACGGTGCAAATATCGATACACATCGCTGCTGCCACACGTAGAAGGAAGAAGAACCACGACGTAATCGCACCAAGGGCGTGAAACCAAACACAGATAGACAGCGAAGTTCACGAAAACGCACAGTTGGGAGTGAGCACAGCTCAGGTTACATCGATATTTTCTCAACAGTTCCAATATCCAGTATCCTATGGTCCACAGTTTGTTTCTCTCCGCTCCCCCCCCCCCCTTCCCTAACCCTCGCCCTCATCATATATGTGTCCTCTTTCAATCACTTCATTGCTCTTACCATCCGCCCTCCACAATTCTTTCATCCCATCCAACTTCTGGGACAGGAAATTCCTTAGAATTCCTGGTGACGTTTGGACTACAGCGACTAAAATACCTGAAACTAGACAGCACGGCCATATGAAAGGATACAACGAAACATAGGGTGGCACACGCTGCTGCTGGAGGGCTAACTATGTGTTGGAAGTAAATACTTCTTAAATGTATCACTTTACAGCGAATGTACGGGACTTACATCGACTAAAACTGAAGTAAAATCATTTTGAAGTAAATATCAAGATTAACAAACTGATTTAAAAGATTTTTCTTTCAAATTGACTATCAATATAACACTAATAATCGCAGAGGAAGTCGAAACACAGTACTTATTCCTTGCTTTAGTGACACAGTCACTCTAGAAACGATTAAAATTACTTGATAATTGACGCTGCACGCATTTTTATTGCTTTCCTGCCATTAGAGTGTTCGTCGTCAGGTCTGAACAGTTCGCCTTTCCCAAATAGCAGAAGCAAATAGTTCAGTTGTAAATCACTGCTCAGCTTTCTTTCTTGATGTGTTTGGATCCCGCATCCTTGATCTTTTACTTCGTATTTCATCCCACATGATAACGACACACACAATCAAACACACACACATACACACACACACACACACACACACACACACACACACACACACACACATATATATATATATATATATATATATATATATATATATATATACATACATACATACACACACACACACACACGCACGCACACACTCACACACACACATGCACAAAAAGATACTAACGAAATACAGAAGTTTCATACAGAGGACTGACCAAACACTACTGGATCCTTCTGCACAAGAAGCTATTCAGCGTCACGGGTACAGTTATTAACATCACAGACACAGGCACACATCAGAATGCGTCGTACGACATTGCGAGAAGCCAAATTTCAGAACCTGCTACTGTGTCACCGGAGTCATGAATACAATGCCGTGGCACAACACACAGGGGGGGGGGGGGGGGGGGGGGTAGCACATTGGTAAACATATCTACCTCACGTATAGAAAGCTGTAGGTTCTAAATCTCGTCAGTTCTACCTTTTCTGTTTCTATATCTAATCTAAGGTCTCTGATTTGTTGCATGAAATGTATTTGTAGCTACGATACGAACAACCATTAGTTGTATAACGGAATGACGACAGTGAAAATTTGTGCCAGACTGAGGTTCGAGCCAGGATTTCTCGCTATAGATGAGGGGTCGCCTTAACCTCTTTGAATACCCGTCCACGATTCACGGCCAGACTCAGGGGAATTACAGTTGATGGATGTTCGTATTCGCAACTGTGAATACGTTACGTGTATTTCACACTGGGTGAAGTTGTCTGCATGGATCTACTTAACAACACAGGCACTGCGGTATCGTATTTTCATTATTATTTTTATTTGTTCATCGGTTTACGTATTTTTTTATTTATAATACCTTCCCCCTTCATTTTCATAATCATATTCACTTTTTTTATTTGCTCGCACACTATGTGATCAAAAGTATCCGGACACCCCAAAAAACTTACGGTTTTTTATATTAGGTGCATTGTGCTGCCACCTACTGCCAGGACTCCATAGCGACCTCGGTAGTCATTATACAATCCTGGAAATTGAAATAAGAACACCGTGAATTCATTGTCCCAGGAAGGGGAAACTTTATTGACACATTCCTGGGGTCAGATACATCACATGATCACACTGACAGAACCACAGGCACATAGACACAGGCAACAGAGCATGCACAATGTCGGCAATAGTACAGTGTATATCCACCTTACGCAGCAATGCAGACTGCTATTCTCCCATGGAGACGATCGTAGAGATGCTGGATGTAGTCCTGTGGAACGGCTTGCCATGCCATTTCCACCTGGCGCCTCAGTTGGACCAGCCTTCGTGCTGGACGTGCAGACCGCGTGAGACGACGCTTCATCCAGTCCCAAACATGCTCAATGGGGGACAGATCCGGAGACCTTGCTGGCCAGGGTAGTTGACTTACACCTTCTAGAGCACGTTGGGTGGCACGGGATACATGCGGACGTGCATTGTCCTGTTGGAACAGCACGTTCCCTTGCCGGTCTAGGAATGGTAGAACGATGGGTTCGATGACGGTTTGGATGTACTGTGCACTGTTCAGTGTCCCCTCGACGATCACCAGTGGTGTACGGCCAGTGTAGGAGATCGCTCCCCACACCATGATGCCGGGTGTTGGCCCTGTGTGCCTCGGTCGTATGCAGCCCTGATTGTGGCGCTCACCTGCACGGCGCCAAACACGCATACGACCATCATTGGCACCAAGGCAGAAGCGACTCTCATCGCTGAAGACATCTCCATTCATCCCTCCATTCACGCCTGTCGCGACACCACTGGAGGCGGGCTGCACGATGTTGGGGCGTGAGCGGAAGACGGCCTAACGGTGTGCGGGACCGTATCCCAGCTTCATGGAGACGGTTGCGAATGGTCCTCGCCGATACCACAGGAGCAACAGTGTCCCTAATATGCTGAGAAGTGGCGGTGCGGTCCCCTACGGCACTGCGTAGGATCCTACGGTCTTGGCGTGCATCCGTGCGTCGCTGCGGTCCGGTCCCAGGTCGACGGGCACGTGCACCTTCCGCCGACCACTGGCGACAACATCGATGTACTGTGGGGACCTCACGCCCCACGTGTTGAGCAATTCGGCGGTACGTCCACCCGACCTCCCGCATGCCCACTATACGCCCTCGCTCAAAGTCCGTCAACTGCACATACGGTTCACGTCCACGCTGTCGCGGCATGCTACCAGTGTTAAAGACTGCGATGGAGCTCCGTACGCCACGGCAAACTGGCTGACACTGACGGCGGCGGTGCACAAATGCTGCGCAGCTGGCGCCATTCGACGGCCAACACCGCGGTTCCTGGTGTGTCCGCTGTGCCGTGCGTGTGATCATTGCTTGTACAGCCCTCTCGCAGTGTCCGGAGCAAGTATGGTGGGTCTGACACACCGGTGTCAATGTGTTCTTTTTTCCATTTCCAGGAGTGTACATCGTGAGATATCGGAATGGGGCGCTCCGCGGAACTCACGGACTTCGAACGTGGTCAGGTGATTGTGTTTCACTTGTGTTAAACGCCTCTACATCGATTTTCGCACTCCTACACATCTCTAGGTCCACTATATCCGATATGATAGTGAAGTGAAAATGTGTACAGCAGAAAAACGTACATGCAGACCTCGTCTGTTCACTGACAGAGACCGCCGACATTTGAAGAGGGACGTAATGTGTACTAGGCAGACATCTATCCAGACCATCACACAGGAATTCCATAGAGCAACTACTATGATAGTTGGGCGGGAGGTGAGATAACTTATGTTTCATGGTCGAGCGGCTGTTCATAAGCCACACATCACGCTGGTAAATGCCAAACGACACCTCGCTTGGTGTTAGGAGCTTAAACATTTGACGACTGAACAGTGATAAAACGTTGTGAGGCGTGACAAATCACTGTACACAATGTGAGGTTACGATGGCAGGGTGTGGGTGTGGCGAATGCCCGGTGAATATCATTTGCCAGCGTGTGTAGTGCCGCCAACAGTAGAATTCGGAATCGGTGGTATTATGGTGTGGTCGTGTTTTTCATGTAGGGGGCTTGAACCCCTTTTTGTTTTGATTGGCACAGGCCTACATTGTAGTTTTAAGCACCTTCTTGCGTCCGACTGTTGGAGAGCAATTCGGGGATGGCAATTATATCTTTCAAGACGATGGAGAAATTTTTGATAATGCACTGCCTATGACGGAACATCCCTGTAATGGACTGGGCTGCACAGAGTCCTGACCTGAATTCTATAGATCACCTTTGAGATGTTTTGGAACGCCGACTTCGTCTTGGCCTCACCGACCGACATCGGTACCTCTCCTCAGTGCAGCACTCCGTGAAAAATTGGCTGCCATTCCCAAAGAAAACTTTCAGCACCTGAGTGAACATATGCCTGCGAGAATCGAAGCTGTCATCAAGGCTATGGATGGGCCAACACCATATTGAATTCCAGCATTACCAATGGAGGGGGACCCTAGCTTGTAAGTTATTTTCAGCCAAATGTCCGGATACTTTTGGTCACATATTGTGTTTTTCCTCCTATGGTTCCGTTTTCGTTTGGAATCTGGTTGTGACGCCTATAATCAGCAGCCAACTGCCAATCAATACCACTCTTCGGTTTTAAGCGCGACCTCTTGAGTAGCCAGTGTGAGGTTAGTTTCAGATATCCAGTGACAATGAGAAATTACGGTTTGCTTTCAGTGGGTTGAACTAAAATTTTTGACTTGAGTTTCCTTGTAAAAGTTAGCTTTAATCGCCATGAACAAAGCGATCGTGATTTTTGTTCTGCCGCGGGTTGCTGGCCGCCGTTTTCTCGGACACATTGCATGTCACGAGGTTGTGGTTAGGTTAAGACATGAATTTAAATTCAGAACCAAAAACGCGTCATCTTTGGCAATTCAGTCATTGGTCACCTAAATTCAACGGTCGACTGAGCGTCTCGCATTTCTGACGTAACTCTCGGCAGCCCCATCCAACACAGCTGAGCGTTAGGCATTAATAGCGTTTGGGAAGTTACCCGCCTTCTTTGATTGGTTGGTTTAAAAAAGGGCGAGGTGGGGGAGGTGGGGAAAAGAGACCACACGCCTTCTTTGAGTGTCGCCTATAACCGAGGTGTACCCGGCAGTCCATGTGGAAACACTGTAGTGCCAAATGACAAACGTCAATTGTCAAGTAATTTTAATGAGACATAGTAAGACTTCGCCTACTTTACTTGTGTAATATCCTTGAAATGCATTGTGTTCGACGATGCTTAGCTGGTTATGTTTGTATCTGTTTATGAAACCACACTGGCTGCATTATTTCGGATATTGTATTAGACGGGTATGCTTCAGTTCACTTTGAGGCGCACGTATTCTACAAAGTTGTCGTAATTTGTACTTTATAAGGTACTGGCTGTCGGCTAGCTCTGTTTCATTTCCCACTTTTTTGGTAGACTTGAAGAAGGGTGTCACTGACCGAAGTCGACAATATGAAGACTATTTTTTGTGATCATAGCCTGGAGTCAAAGAAACAAATTCTACATTAGCGCATAATGTAGCTTGCGACAAACGTGTTTCACTCAAATTGGAAGTTACTTTTGTGGGATCTTTATGGTAATATTCAGTCCTGCTCAGATGGTATTGCCACTTGTTTCCATTGGGTACGTCGGTGTTGGCCCACCTGTAGCCTTGATGACAGCTTCGACTCTCGCAGGCATATATTCAATCAGGTGCTGAAAGATTTGTTGGGGAATGGCAGCCAGTTCTTCAGGGAGTGCTGCACTGAGGAGAGGTATCGATGTCTGTCGGTGAGAACTGGCACAAAGTCGGCGTTCCAGAACATCAAAATTTGTTCTGCAGTATTCAGGTCAGGACTCTGTGCAGGCCAGTCCATTACAGGGATGTTATTGTCGTGTAACCACTCGGCCACAGGCCATGTAATATGAATAGGTTCTCGATCGCGCGGAGAGATGCAATCGCCATCCTCGAATTGCTGTTCAAAGTTGTGGGGCAATAATGTGCTTAAAACATCAGTTCAGGCCTGTGCTGTGATATTTCCACGCAAATCAATGGGTACAAGCGACCTCCATGTAAAACACGATCACCCCATAACACCACCGCCTACGAATTTTACTGTTGGCACTACACACGCTGGCAGATGACGTTCACCGGGAATTCACCATACCCTCACCCTGACATCGGATCGCCACATTGTGTACCGTGATCTTTCACTCCACATAACGTTTTTCTACTCTTCAATCGCCCAATGATTAAGCTCCTTACACCAAGCGAGACGTTAATTGGATTTACCGGCGTGATGAGCAGCTGCTCGACCCTGAAATCCAAGTTTTGTCACCTCCCACCTAACTCTCATAGTACTTGCAGTGGATCCTGATGCAGTTTGGAATTCCGGTGTGCCGGCCAGGGTGACCGAGCGGTTACAGGCCCTAGCGTCTGGAACCGCGCAACCGCTACGGTCGCAGATTCGAATCCTGCCTCGGGCATGGATGTGTGTGATGTCTTTAGGTTAGTTAGGTTTGAGTAGTTCTAAGTTCTAAGGGACTGATGACCTCAGAAGTTAAGTCCCACAGTGCTCAGAGCCATCTGAACCATTTGGAATTCCTGTGTAATGGTCTGGATAGATGTCTGCCTATTACACATTATGACCCTCTTCAACTGTCGGAGGTCTCTGTCAGTCAACAGACGAGGTCGGCCTGTATCCCTTTGTGCTGTATGAGTCCCTTCACGTTCCACTTCACTATCACATCGGAAACAGTGGACCTAGGGATGTTTAAGAGTGTAGAAATCTCGCTTACAGACGTATTACACTTTCGAAGTCCGTGAGCTCCGCGGAGCGCCTCATTTTGTTCTCTCACGATGTCTAATGACTACTGAGGTCGCTGATATGAAGTACCTGGCATTAGGAGGCAGTACAATGAATCTTATACGAAAAACGTATGTTTTTTTGATGGTGTGCGGATACTTTTGATCGTGGTGGGACTGTGGCTTGGGTACGGTTTGGGAGTTGGTCGGTCGTTTTAGTGGTGGTGGTGCGGCCGGACCAAGCTCCGTTACGAATCTGGGACATTGTTAACGAAGTAGCCTTTGTAGAAGAAGCTTCACTCTTACCAGCCGTATGCTCAAGAGAAAGGAGATAATTATCAGTGTAGTGAGCGATCTGAAGTATGAAGAAGTTAAATGAAAATTCTATAAGAGAGAGATGTGTACTGGATGAATATTACAAAGTCAATAGTAACGTAGCACGAAGGAAAAGTAACTTCACTTGCTTTCGAGGATCTGATGAAAGTCTGTTGGCTCAGTTAAAATTCGTGCAGTTCAGTTGAGTGCTGAAGCCTGCTTACTAACGACACTGTTCAGGATCTCACTCTCGGCTAAGATCTGGGAGACGTGGAACGCGCCCTAAATTCTCCGTGGAGTTGGCTGAGTAAAGATAAGAATGGGTATTAGGTTCCATGAAAGCGTGGAAAAACATAGTAACGGGTTCCAATTTTCTCATTTTTAGACTACTGACGGGCTATCTGATTTAAATATAAACAACCATTGAACAGCCAAGACCACATAAAAGGTATATTTTATGTTATCGTGGCTCTTGAATGCTTACATTAATGAGTACCCATGTCTGGATGTGTAAATAGCCTGTTGTTATATATGTTCGCGTTTTAATATCCTAGGGTGTTTTAAACAGTATGTATAGTACATGATAGGAGCAGCATGTAGGTGAACGTACAGTCCCTGGCCAAATTATTCGATGCATTGCTCATTTGTTATGTTATTTGTAATAATTACATGTTGAGTACTATATTTACTGCGATTGATCGGAAAATTTATGACAGTTATTCAGGGCACTTATTGCATTGTTCAATTTTTTATCTATTGTTGCTAAGTGACATTTGATTGTTGACTTATTGTAGCTATCAATGTGCGGAGTACAGCGTACAGGAGAGAACCTATTCAATGGCGTTCTCGCGTGTAACTGGTTTAATACTCTGTTCGCTTTGAATATCAATTTCGTAATATCGACACCACCATTGATTCTTTAACTGCCAGACCTTTAAAAATTGGTAAAAGAGGTGACCTTTCACCACGTAAAAGAGGCTGAGGTAAAAGCCCTCGTTAATAGAAAAATGCGTTCCAATCAGTAATTTTCACGAAGGTTGGAAATGTCAGAAGCTAGCGTGAGGCGCATAAAGAAGAAAATTGATTCAGGTTTAGAACTGAGCACCAGAAGGAAGAATATATGTGAAAGGAAACTAGTTTTCACCCCAAGGTCAGAACAGAATTTGCATATAAAACATATTTGCAACAACGAAACAGATAAAATCTCAACTGGGAGAGGCTAATGTGAATGAATCTGAACGCACTGCTCGCAGAAAGTTGAAGGATATTGATTTCAAGGCCTGTCGACTCGCCAGAGAACCAAAGTTGACAGCCACAACGAAAGCAAAGCGTCGGAAGTGGGCTAAACAGTGGTGTGATAAGGATGTGGACTTCTGGGAATCGGTAATTTAACATTAAAACTATTATTTACGATATGACATAACCTATGTATATTTATTCACAGCAGATTAAGTATGTTTCTTGATTTTCGCAGGTATGCTTCTGCGATGAAAGTAAGTTTGAAATTTTAACTAACAAATCTCAGTATGTGCACCGTGGAACAGGAGAAAAATTTCACCCCGACTGCATTATTCAGACTGTAAAACACGCAACTAAGGTGATGATTTGACCTGTCATCTGTGTTAAGGGTACAGGGCGTCTTTACGTGATTGAAGGCGTAATGAGGTAAGATCAGTACTAGGAAGCCCTGCAAAAACGGTTAATATTACAGCTAAGAGAATGCTTCCCGAATGGAGAACCATTTATTTTTATGCAGAATGGAGTTCCCTGTCACACAGCCAGGTCAGTTAGATCCTTTCTGAAGGAACAAAATATACCTCTGTCAGACTTGCCAGGAATAATCCCGACATCAAACCCATAGAAAATGTATTGGAACGAACGAAGAGGGAGGTGGCAAAAGATGTCACCAAAACAAAAACACATGTCTTAGAGAAGATCATCGAGGTGAGGTATCATCATCCACAATTGCAGGACAATGTACAGTCTTGCGTCGACAGCATGCCACGTCCTATTAAGGCTCTCATACCTGCAAAAGGTGGATCAACAAGACATTGAAACTAATGTTTTCAGTTTCACAATATTTCAATTTTTGTTTTAATTACTGGAATAAAGTATTTTCAACAAATACTATGTTTTATTGATTTGTTATATCACCTTAGTTATGAAGTAGACTATACACAATCATTTTATCACAGTTTATGTGTTAAAAAAGAAATTTCGTTAGACATAAATCAAAATTTGCTTAAAAACTGTAGTGCGTCTAATTAACTGGCCAGGAACTGAAAATATAGTAGGACAGACTTAACAAAAAATATTTGATTGTTATTTTGCAGTCTGACCGTTAATTTTGAGAGCAGCACATTCCAAGATGCTCCAAACATGTAATTTCTTTCATGTAAATGTCAATAAATATCTGTGTCTCATACTATGAATATAATTTCTTAGCAAATGTCCTAAACTCCCTTCAGTGTACTCTGTATATTTCAGGGAAAAAAGGATTTTTCAGCGGGGCCGATGACCCCAGCACTTTGGTCCCATAAGACCTTACCACAAATTTCCAGTTTTGTCCAATTCCGCTAATAGTTTCCTTAATATCGCTTATACATGGAAGCGCATTGCAATCTTTCCCGTGTTACTGATATGTTTTCGCAGTATTATTTCTGTTCAATGTGCGGTTGACCAGACGAGTGTATCCTACGGCGGTCTGTGTTTACATTACCGCGCAGCAAGTACCTAACTTGCTCTCTTCTTGCCAGCAAATGACTCAGGACGCAAGAGGTACCTGAGCTCACTTGTAACTAGTGCAATAGTTCTAGTCTGCTGTAGTCGGATGCTTCGGTGAAATGTTACATCCCTGTAAGAGAGAACACAGACAGAGACGATATTGCACAGGAAACTGCTACGAGGCAAAAGACTGAGTTGTTTAAGAAAGTCTAAACCAGTATGCGCTCTGTTAAACAACTTCGGTTATCCATACATACGTTTTCCGCGTTTCCCTAAATTCGTTAACACACATTTTGTCGTAATTGATTTTGAAACAGAGTCTTCATTCTTTCCACAATTCGAACTTAAGTAACGTGGATAATGACTTTGCGCAAACTGAGCGTCAACTCATAATCTTACACCACTCCTGTTAACCTGCAATATTGATGAATGGATGTGACTTCGACCGACAATAGCCTTCGATCAGTTGTGAGGCACTACGGCTGTGATCTGTAACTTGCGCATCACAGTGTGCTTCAGGTCACTGTGTGTCGTACAGCTGGTACATTCCCAACCGGTGGCACTTATACAACGAAAGCTTTCTCACATTAATAGCATTGTGTTTGACTATAGACTTAGAGCATTGTAACCATTGGACGTTAGTATTATCGAATTGTAATGACGTGAATCCTTTGTTCAGTTCTTCATGTAATCATGGCAATCAACTGCACTTTACAGTTATGTAGGCATGTCTTGCGCATGAGAGATCTGCGAAAAATATCATCTGGTAGCGTTGCTATATCCGACATGCAGACAATCTGAGATATAGCCTAATTGGCTTAATTCGCTCTCAAATTGTCTGAACGTTTTGCCCTGCTACTTTTTAATTGTACCTTTTTAATTGTACTAATGATGCTGACTTAACTCAGTGGGGTCCTCCTGCGACAAATCGACCACTTCCATCTCTGGCTTTTTGTTCTCCTCAAGTGGTGGAATTTCTTCAGTCACCTCCTTCACGCTGAAATACTCAAAATCACAGACCTATGGATGATTTGGTTTTATCACCATTGACTCAGCTATAGTGTCATATGTATAACACATAGAAAATTTGAAACGCTGACTGAGTGTTCTTAAAGAGATTATATGCTAAGTATGCAGCCCTTAATTATGTGTTGTAATGAATGTAAATAGCTGCGGTACAATTGTCTGTTAAAAAGTAACCTATCAAATAAAGTAGAATACAGAGAGGTACAAGTCTGTAAAACCGAGGTTTTATATTAATGTGGATGTAGAGATTGGATGATATGTGGTTTCTGTTCTCGCAGTAACCCTATCAGAATCTGTAGCTAGATCTCGACGCCACCTCTCATTCGTCAAAGTGAGAGACAAAAATACTTACTAACGATGTGTCGAATTGGCTGCATGGGGATATAATGACTGCTCCTAAGCTGCTACCTTCAACTCTTACATATAATCTGTATTTAGAATCTAATTACTGAATCATGTTAGTCTCAACATTGGAAAACTCGTTTGCAGTATAATAATAGGGCAAAAGACACCACGAAACTATGTGAGGTGTGTGAAGTAAGTTCGAAGAAAGATGAAGTGGTTTCTTAGACTACAGAATATTTTATAAATCCACTTAGAATATTTATGAGTTCAGATGTATCCTGTTCAGTTTTTATAGAAACCGATCGAACGTACTCGTTAACAAGCATACTGAATTGATGTACTAGTCATTCCGTTTCCACTATCCTTGTCAGGGATTTTGTCACCTTCTTCTCGGCAAGAATCGTTGTGTTTTGTTTCTGTCTGCTTCGTAGCATGTTCGTCGGTGGTATTGGCGGCGACTTTTATTTCCAGCTCTTTGTGTCATATCTCCTCGCACCTCCGTATGTTACTCATTTTTCTGTTTTACTTATAGGTTTGCCTAATGTCAGTTACGCATTTAAGGGCATCACAGTTTTTTCCTTTAATAGCGGTACATATTCGAAATACCATTTCTGCTTATTCCGTAATAGACCAGACGATTTTATCACATTGCGGTCAATGTTTACAGTACAGCGCAGCATGTAATCAATTCTTGCCTCCAAGTAACTATGGACGCCAGCCCAATGAAGCAAGAGTTGTTTAAGCTCACGCGCAACCGACGAAAAACTTCAGCTCTGACACGGTCTGATACTGCAACGAAGTATTATATCTCAGCTGGCGATAAGGTAAACAAGGATGGTGTTTCCACGCGAATGTGGTGAGTTGACTAAGACAAAGTACTCGATATCAGTATGTGCTGTTTTAAATTTAGATCAGATATCAGTATTCACATTTTCAGCGCTTCCATAAATAGCATTTCTCGCTGTAATTGTGTTCAAAATAACTCAAAGGTTTGAGTATCCCTTATTTCACAATCAGAACTCACACTATGTAGATAACGTCTTCGTCGCAAACTGAAAACTGACTGCTTATCTTACTCCAGTGCCTCGAACCTGCCATGTAGACAGATGGATACAGCAGCGGCTGTGATCTACAACTAGTGCCACTCAAGTAGTTCCAGGGTGCTGTGTGTCACACAACTGATACATTCGGAGCTCGTCACAATTTTAGAATGGAAACTTACAATTTCTAGTAATACAATTGGGTTAGACCTTAATTTACCATAGCGACTAGTAATTAACGGACTGAGTACACCTCAAGAAAAATTTGAGAGAAATTCTATGATTTATTAAGGAACACGAGCTTTACTAATTGTGCAGGTCAATAATGCATTGATCCATCTTCTTTATACAGATAGTTATTCGTGTTGGTATTGACTGACATAGATATTTGATCTCCACCTGAGATATACAGTGCGAAATTCTGTCCAACTGGTGTGATAGATCGTCAAAATCCCGTGCTAAATAAAGGGCCTGTCCATGTTTCTCCAAACGTCCTGAATCGGCGAGATATCCGGCGAGCTTGCTGGCCAAGGTAACGATTGAAAGCTCGAAGACAAGCAGTAGAAACTCTTGCCGTGTGATAGCGGGTATCATCTTGCTGAAATGCAAGCCCAGGGCAGAGTGCCATGAAGATCAACAAGCGATGCGTAGAGTACCACTGTGCTGTAAGGGCGCCACGGGTGAAAAGCAAACGGTTCCTGCTGTGAAAAGAATTGGCTTCCCAGACCATCCCTCCAGCTTGACGGCGAAAATAGGTTGGTATCGCTCCGCTGTTTGGCACACCTCCAGACACGTCTTCGCTGGTCATCAAGGCTCAGTTTCAAATAGCACACGTCACTGAAGACAATTATATTCCATTCAGTGATATTTTAGGTCGAAGAATTGACTTGAGACACCCCAGACAGCGATGGTATATCATCAACCACACTGCCTGACAGTCGGGAATTGTGGTCTGGGCACCATTTCTTTCTTAACAGGAATCCTATGCTTGACATTCAAGCCTCCCTTATAGCAGTACGTCAACAATAATCTAAGTTGCACCTACTTACTGCCCTCCCTTCTCAGACTATACTTGGCTTACATTTCGGAAAGATAACGCACGTTCGCCCACGCCGAGAATTTCTGATACTTGCCTTCATGCTTGACAGCAAGGTCGCCAGATCTCTTACCAACTGAGAACGTCTGGAGCCTTACGGGAAGAAACCCTCAACCATTTCGATATTTTAACGATCTAACACGCCAATCGGACAAGACAAGACGGACGACCGCTAGCATTAGGGCCACAGGTGGATGAAAGCGTTATTGACTTGCTCAATTTGCAGAGCTCATTCTCTAGAATAAACCATCCAGTTTTTTCCTGAAAATGTAACAATTTGTTTGTGTCCACATGTACATCACATCTACCGATTTCCGTCCCATCCGGATAATTCCTTCGTACTGCATCGTTCCTTTGTCTTTGAGTGTGTTGTTGGATTGTGATACCTTTGTCTTAGAGTGTATTGTTGGAATGTGATATAGTGAATCCCTTGGTTAGTCCTTCACATAAACATGAGAGTCGACTAGTTTTTACAGTCGTGAAGGATGTCCGAAATGTGAGAGGTTCGCCAAAATTATCATCTCGCAGAGTGGCTTACTTTGCAATGCAGACAGTCTGGGAGGTAACTGCAATTTCTTCGCCCTCAAAATGCGTGGCTGTTTCTCCCTGCCAGCTCTTCATTATACTAATGATACTGACTTACCTCAATGGGATCCTCCTGCGGCGCATCGACCAGTTTCATCTCTAGTTTCTTGGGGACGCTGTCGGGTTGTGCATTCATCTCGCAGATGTGGTCGTGAAACGGTTGAATTTCTTCGTGCAGAGCTTTCACACTGAAGGGCCCAATAACACAGACCTGTGGGAGGATTGCCTTTATCGCTAACTAAGGTATAGAAGCATGTGTCTGATATACAGAAAACCTTAGACACTGACTTAATTAATTAATTAATTAATTTATTTATTTATTGATTTATTTAACCTGGCTAGATTAGTTCCATCAGGCCCTCTCTTACATATAACCAGGCATTCTACTTATTTTACATTCATATGCTTTAGCAGGCATGTTAAACTACATCTAGTACAAAAAGTGGGATAAACAATTTGAAAGGTACACCTGGAAAAATACTTACATATAGAGTTTATATTCTTAGGTCCAAGTACTGTTATAATTAGACATTATTGCAGAGACAGATATTAGATAGGAGTGCTAGCAGCAGGGAGTATGAGGGAGACTCATGGTGAAGGGAGGAGAAGAATAGAGACATGGTGAAACATAATTAAGGAAATATAAAGGAAAAGAGGATTGCGTGGCTAGTAGAGATAGATGAAGAGGAAGGCATCTCAGGAGCAAGATAGGGGACGCTAGCTTTGCTATTTGACAGATGAGGGGATTGTCCTAGTACATTAATTTTGTGGAGAACTTTATGAGGATGATAGTAGGAAATGCTTCAACTTCTTCTTAAAAGCAGCAGGAGATCGAATTTTGCGCAAGGTAAGGGGCAGTTGTTCCAGAGGCTGACAGCGGCAACTGAGAAGGAGTTTGCAAAAGTTTTTGTTTTGTGAGTGGGCACAGTTAGGATACCAAATAAGAGTGACCTCGTGTTTCGATTATGATGACATGACAGGTTTTTAATCTCTGAAGCAAGGTAGTGGGGTGCTTGCGCGACGAGGACTCGGTGGAGTAGACATAGAGTGTGGTAGTCACGCAATTTGTCCGGCCGCAGCCACCCTAGCTCGGAGTATGAAGCACTAACATGATAATATCGGCGAATGTTGCAGGTGTGACGCGCACAGGCATTCATGGTTAGCTCTAGCCGTCTTTTGTTTTCACTACTCATGCCTTGTTGAATCACATCACAATAGTGGAGGTTCGGTAGGACGAGTGCTTGCACGAGCTGGCGTTTCAAGTCCTGTGGAAATATGTTCCGAAACTTTTTGAGAGCTTAGAGACAAGCAGACGTCTTTCGGCACACTGCGACTGTATTCTCCGCTCAGTTGAGATGCTCATCCAAAGTTACACCCAAGTTCTTCACTGTTTTCTGATATGGTATTGGAGTACCGTCGAGCAGAATAGGAGGTAGCCGTTCGCGGAAATCTGAACTTATTAATTTCTGATGGGCTATTAAGATTACTTGCGTCTTTTTTGCATTTAGTTTAAGCCCCAGGTTTTTCGCCCATGTCACTACTGAAGACAGATCATCATTCATCTGAGCGATTGCAGTGTTTACATCTTCAGGTCTGACGCTTAGGTACAGCTGGAGGTCGTCGGCATAGAAATGATATTTACAGGAGGACAGAACCGACGAAATAACGTTGACATATAAAGAAAGCAAAAGTGGTCCTAAAACTGATCCTTGTGGCACTCCTGAGGAAACATGTTTCCAGGAAGATTTTTAATTTACGCAGACAACACATTGCTGTCTGTCTTTTAAGTAGCTTTCAAACCATCTCATTGCACTATCAGAGAAATTAAGCTGTTGCAATTTTCCGAGCAATATGTCAAAGTTAACAGTGTCAAAAGCTTTGCTGAAGTCCAGTAGCGTCAATATTGTTGCCTTTCGATTGTCGATGGCATATTTCAGGTCATCAGTTACTTTAATTAGAGCAGTGTTTGTGCTGTGATGTTTACGGAAACCGGATTGAAATTTGTCATATAGGCTGAATTCATGCAAGTGTTCAGTGATTTGGTCATGAACAATATATTCAAGTGCTTTTGAAACAGCAGGCAGTATGCTAATTGGTCGGTAATCACTAGGCAGTTGCGGGTTTTCGATCTTAGGGATGGGTCGAATTAGGCTTCTTTTCCATGCAGTGGGATGTATTCCGTTCACGAGGGAAAAATTAAATATGTCAGTTAAGACAGGTACTAAGATATCGGCAACATTCTTAATCATGGTTATACCGATACTGTCGTTGCCTATTGCATCAGAAGAGATTCTCATTACTGCTTTTCTTACCGTATTTGTTGTTATATGTTTTAGATGGAAGGTATCGTTGTTAGTTATCCTGTTTGGGGATTCTTGTGGACGGTAATTATCAGCTGTGCTGGTATTCAGGGGTGCAGAGAAGAATTCATTTAATTCGTTAGCTGACACATAAAAAGTAGTTTCAGATTTTGCCTTTCCGACCCCCAAGCTATGGAGATTCTTCGATAGAGTCGTGGGCGTCAGATCGCTGCATACGAGGGAGCGAGCGTACCTGATTTTAGCATTGCGAATGCATTGTTTCACTCTGTTCCGTAACTTTGTATATTCTTCGAAACGCTCGGGTTTTGGATCTGCCTTGAAACGCCTGTGGGCAGCATCCCTATTAGTCATCATTTGACGTAATTCAGCTGTCAGCCATGGAGCAGGAGATTTTCTTACACGGATTGTGCGCACAGGTGCATGTTTGTCATAGAGGGCAGTGAGTTTATCACCAAGTTCATTTATCTTGCCGTCGATTGTGGGTTTTCTGATTATTTGATGCCATGAGATTTCTGAGGATTCGGCTGTTAGAGCGTCAAGGTCAATACGTTTCATGTTCCTACAAGTTATGTAACGCGATTTGATCCTTGGAGGCTGCACAGAGTAGGCCAGGAATATTACATCACGTGCTGAGAGGCCAGCGGCCGATGTTTGGGCAACATCTCTTACTTTGTCAGTCTGTTTCGTTGCGATTACGTCTATAAGAGTATGACTGTGCGCCGTATGGTGTGTAGGTTGTAATGGAAGAGTGTTCATGCTATTGCAACTAAACAGTCTTCTTAGGTTTATTGCGGAGGGAGTGTCTCTTAGTAGGTCTATGTTCAAGTCACCCATTACAATGACATGTTCGTATTAACACTGAAGTGAATGTAATTCCGACTGGAAGGAACTCATTGAGCTTATTTTTGGCGGCTTGTACACGACGCCAGTCAAGAATTTCCGACTTTGTATATTTATTTCAATGAACATGAATTCAGCCTCTTTTTCTTCAGCAGGATTTGACATACATAAGACTTTCGCTTTGAGCTCTGTTCGTATATACGCGCCGACCCCGCCACCTCGCTTTTTTGATCTGTCTGCCCTAAGAAATGTGTACCCTGGGAGATGAAAAGATGCAGAGGATATGTGTGGTTTCAACCACGTTTCGGATAAGAGGATTACGTGGTAGTTTAGTTGGTTGAAGAGGAGGCTAAGTTCTTCGTAATGTGTTCCGTTGAGCAGCCTGGAGTAGGGTGGCAGACTGGTTGGTCCCTTTGTTAGGCACTACCTGCCGCGAGGGGCACTGGCCACCGCTTCCACCAAGTGACATAACACAGGGGTGTCCGAGATTTTGCGCGCCCTGTTTGTGACACCGCGAGTGCTGAAAGAAAGGCGACTGCTAAAGATTTCCTGAGGTTGCGGGAGTATAGAAAATGGATTAGTGGTATTCGGTGCAAGGAGAATATGACCAAAATAGTGACGGCTGTGTGTCACTGTGTATCCTCTGTCGTAAGAGGAGAAATGTAATTAGCGTATTTGAAACAGCTTAGGGTGGAAATAAGGGAGAAGGGAGTGATTTAACAGGAAGATGCTGCCAGCAGAGAGAAGTAAGCTTAATAATTAATAGATTATCGTAGGAAGCTAAAATTAAATTGAAATTTACTAAAGTGATACTGGTAGTGATTATCGTAGGAAGCTACAATTAGATTGAAATTTGCTAAAGTGATACTGATAGTGATTTTTGTTATGAACAATTTAAACCGAAGAGATGGTTAATTAATGAACTAAAGGAGAGACTAATAATTGCAATAGAACTATTTCAGAACGGAACAGAATATAATGAGAAAATGAAAAAAAGTATTAGCAGTAACTAAAATTAAGTAATGGTTGGAGCTACAGACACAAAAAAAAAAATAGTGAAAAGTTAATGCAGTAACAAAAGCAGTTAGTTCAAGGTACAAATATGGGTATAATTAAAAAATTAATAAAATTACAAGACTATATCTGAGTATTGGGGCTGTTACAATTGCAAATGGTGTTAAGTTTGCACTTTTGGCTAGAGTAGCTTCACTTAATACTATTCAGTTCTGTCATGTTTGTGACTGTCTTCTTTCCAGCTGCTGTCTTAATGATTACTCTGCCATCCTGAGTCCACACATTCTGAAGACCGAAATGGGATATGGCACTGTTTAAAATCTTTAGCCGTTCGTGTGTCAGATCTTCCCTTACTGTAAGCCCTGTCCTTGCTAACTTCTTCTTCTGGGTAAAGATCTCTGCCCTTTTTCGGTACGAGACAAATTTAATTATTATTGGACGGGGTTTGGTGGCACCTGGTAGTTTTCGTCCCACCCGATGGCTCCTGTCAATGTCTGCCTTGGTCACTTCAACGCCTAATTTTTCACGCGCAACCTGTATAAGCAGGATGTCCGTGTCTTCTTCCTTATTTCCTACTGCTCCAAACAGTAGTAGACTATTTCGCCTTTGGTACTGTTCTAGTTCGTCAGTTGCGGCAGATAGTTTCCCTTCCAACTCTCGTGCCTTTTTTTCGTATTCAGACACAGACTTTTTTAGTGCTGTAATTTCGGCAGTATTGGTCTCAACAGTTTCACGCATTTTGGCCAATACTGCTGCCGTTACAGTATCTGATATAGTGCCTGCTATCAGATCGAGATTGTTTTTATCGCGAAGCGCAGCGTTTACCTCAGAGCGGACCAGCTCCGCTATACCGGGAGCCGCGGCCGCACCTTCCGCCAAGAGCGGGCCCGCCGCACCTGCTGCTTCCCCGCTGCTGGACGCGCTGCTGTTCACTCTTCTGTTTACCATTTTCTCGAAGACATTGGCGGAGCACAGAAAAAAAATATCACTACTGCACAGAACACTGTTGTTTTCACGATTTCCACTTGTACTAGACAACACCACCTGCGAGAACACCTTCGAATTCAACTAAATTTCGCGAGCCGAACTTAACACGTGTTACACTGCAGCCGCCAAACGTTCTTAAACAGATTATATGTTAGGTGATCATCCCTAAGTGTAGTTATAATAAATATGATTAACTCTATTACAGATGTCTGTTAAAAGTGAGACATTATCTAAGGCAGAGAACTGAGGGGTGCAGGAATGTAAAGGCGTGGTTCTGGAGCTCGCTTATCAGAATTATGTGTACGTCGTCGTGACTACAGGTAAGGCATACGGGAGTAGTTTAATCAGGCTTAGTTAATCAGTCTCTTGAAATTAAAACTTGCAAAGATATGCTCAGCTAAGATTACAACTAGCCCATGTAGCGCTTAATCCTCACGATGATACTAAATGATGGTACCGAGCAGGAAAATGGAACCATCTGACAGTGTGATGGCCTAACACCTGGTCGTATTTTCTATGGTGTATCTGGTATAAAATGTTTGTGAATTTTTATTTACTACTTTCAATGAAGGACGTAAGATGAACAGGAAAAACATAGGAAAGTAAGCAGGCTGTTGTAAATGAGTTCGCTTGCTAAGGAAAATGTTAATTTACATTTGTATTACTACTTTGAATCATGTGATAAAGTTACGTATAACGTACAATAATCGTTACACCGTACGGAGTTAGTAATAATATGTTTGTTAGTTAGTAATAATATAATGTTATTAGTTAGCAGTAATATATTGTTTGTCCTGATGATTAATTATTCTTTACAAGATAAGTATTTAATCACATATTAAAGGTTCAACCGTGTTTCACGCTCTTATATCGTAAAAAATGGTTCAAATGGCTCTGAGCACTATGGGACTCAACTGCCGAGGTCATTAGTCCCCTAGAACTTAGAACTAGTTAAACCTAACTAACCTAAGGACATCACAAACGTCCATGCCCGAGGCAGGATTCGAACCTGCGACCGTAGCGGTCTTGCGGTTCCAGACTGCAGCGCCTTTAACCGCACGGCCACTTCGCCCGGCTTTATATCGTAGTACCTGAAGTTGTCTGATAGGTTTGAAATTGCTTATGCTGTATTTTATAACTCACACCAATAGCGTTATATCCGCTTCTTCCTACATGTTGGTCTTCTTCTTAGGTGATATTCTGTCAGCGGTTTTTATCTAGCCTTAAATTGCTTCACTTCCCAGAAATAGAATTACTACCTTGCTAAGGAAAATGTTAATTTACATTTATATTACTACTTTGAGTCATATGATAAAGTTACGTATAACGTACAATAATCGTTACACCGTACGGTGTTAGTAATAATATGTTTGTTAATTAGTAATAATATAATGTTATTAGTTAGTAGTAATATATTGTTTGTCCTGATGATTAATTATTCTTTACAAGATAAGTATTTAATCTCACATAAAAGGTTCACACGTGTTTCACGCTCTTGTGTCGTAGTACCTGAAGTTGTCTGATAGGTCTGAAATTGCTTATGCTGTATTTTATAACTTACACCAATAGCGTTACATCCGCTTCTTCCCACATGTTGGTCTTCTTCTTAGGTGATATTCTGTCAGCGGTTTTTATCTATCATTAAATTGCTTCAACTCCCAGAAATAGAATTACTACCCAAAGCGATTCTGCCACTCACCTCGTGAAACATACTATTTCTCATCAACAAAATATTTTTGTAAAAAATCTTTGCTATTTCATATTTCTATTTCATACCTCGCTGTTGTATTCATCCTCTTGCAGTACGTGCCCATGTAGCAGTATATCTGTGTTATCAACTGGAAATATTTTGCGTATATTTATAAGCACCACTGTCTTCAGTCAAATCATCCCAATTCATAGGTGTGAGGCCCGTTTTTAGCCATACCGCATCCATCCCAGATCACCTCATTCGACTTCCTTTAAATATCAGATACCCATTGTAACACCACCCATTCTCACAGTATTTAATCCTAGAAGGTATTGTCCAAGGTATCCCTAATGGTGGAATTATGGCAAAGCTCCATAGCATGTATGAAGTGCCTCAGTGGGATGCAATGTACCACTGTTGTCATTAGAGAGAAAACTGTGGCTCAATATTGGAATTAATGATGGGTGGAACGGCATGTGTTCTTTTCGACTGAAAGCATCCTGACTATTAACATGGCCAACTTCCATTTCGCGCTAAACTACACATTTACACTGATTTCAGTCCTGGAAGTGGAATTTTGTCAAACATAATGCTCTTCTGTGAAACAAGAAGGACATTCTGCTGGTAAATACTACTGTGTTACTCATATTTCACACACTCGTTGCTTCACATTACAGAGTTACAAAGTTCGTAATAGGGTTTGTTAGTGAGATGTTGGTCAACCTGGCATTGAAGGTAATCCGCACCAGTGTTACATCTATAATTTAAACAATTTTACTTCGAACGTAGCCCACTACTATCATCAGAAATCGAAATCCATTAAGGATGTTGTAATATTATGTAACTACTATTGTCTATAATTTCGGTATTAATAATGATCGAGACCGATGTGGACGTAAAGATGGGATGGGGGTTGGGTTGTTTGGGGCAAGAGACCAAACAGCGAGGTCATCGGTCTCATCCGATTAGGGAAGGGCGGGGAAAGAAGTCGGCCGTGCCCTTTCAAAATATACATACCGGCATTTGCCTGGAGCGATTTAGGGAAATCACGGAGAGCTAAATCAGGACGGCCGGACGCGGGATTGAACCGTCGTCCTCCCGAATGCGAGTCCAGTGTAAAGATGGGATGGTATCTGGTTCAGTCACTGGTAATTCTGAGAGAAGCTGTACCGAGATGCCTCTGCCACCTTTCATTCGCCCTTTCCTTATGGCTTGTGCCACTGATTCCATGTGGCCTCTAGCAACTGCTCTCGTAATCTTACAATCTCTTACACTCTCTCAATCTACTAGTACCAATAGTCTGCACTAAGAACATAATTACAAGATCGTGTTAGCCTCAACATTCGAACAATCGTTGTCAGTTCATAACAGAGCAAAACAGACCTCACTAATGTGTAACAGACGTATTTAGTGCGTAAGGTATGTTGGAAAGCAGATGAAGTCGTTCTTGTGGACTACGTTTGTATATGTCTCAGGTATTTCATTGGTTCAGTTAGAATCCATATGACATCACACTTATCCTGCTGAATTCTTACGAGGAATCGAAAGATCGTACTTTTTAAGAAGCATACTGGTTTTTAATGTGATAGTCATTCCGTTTCTATCGTCTATGTTAGCTGGAGTGTCGTATTCCTGTCTGCAACAATCGTTGTGGCGTTATTGTTTCTCCTGACAGCTTTACCTGCAACCTGCTGCTATATTAGACGTTAATTCGTGGTATTCATAGAGTCATTTATTTACAGTTCTTGGTTTCTTCTCCCCTGACATCTCCTTGCCCGATTAAAGGGTTCAGTTCCACTTATTGATTTACCTAATGTTACATACATATAGAAGTGCATCGCAGTTTTTCCCTTTAATAACCATACGTCTTCGCAATAATATCTCTATTTAATGTTGATGAGACGAGTTTATGTATCTGCGGTCTACATTTACAGTAGGGTGCAGCATGTAGACGGCATCGCCAGTGCTTTCCAGAAAATGGCTAAAAACGCAGTCGTCTTGAAGCAACAAATCAAGTTTATTTGCAACCAAAGAAACAGTTCAGCTCTGATGCAGTCGTATGCTTCAGCAAATTATTACCTCTCTCTGTAAGTCACAAGAAAAAGAAAGACGTATTTTCGCAAGAAACTGCTACGTGACGATGGGGTCCCTTGGTTAAGGCACAGGACTTAAAATCAGTATGTGCTCTGTTAATTTCACTTCGGATACACGGATCTAAGTTTTCCACGTTTCCATAAATCGTTTAACGCTATTTCCGTCATAACTGTATTGAAAATGAGGCAACCGGCTTCAGTCTCTCTTTGTCCACAATTCACACTACGTGAAAGTCGGCTACTTATCTTACGCACTTGCCTCGTACCTACAATACTGATAAACATATGAAAGTCTGACAGCAGCAGCCTTCGGCCAGTTGAGACTCGCCATGCGTGTGATCTATTTAGGTTGTCGTATGTCACACAATTGATATATTCCGGACCGAAGGCAATTTTACAACTAAAGCTTACTGTCTCTCAGCAGTAGTATTGCGTTTGATCTTTAATTTACCTAAACGCTTTGTAACCAATGAATGTTATTATTATTGTACAGTCGAGTGAAGTTTACAGTCATGAGGGCAGGTCTGGAGTGTGAGTGATTAGCGAAGAACATCGTCTCATAGAGTGGGTGATTCTGCTATGCATACATTCTGATGTGTAACTGTCTTTTCTTCCCTGTCACGCTGTCTGGCCGTTTCTTCCAATTATCTATTCAAGGTAGCAAAGAAATTGACGCACCCCGGTACGGCCTTCCGGTGGCACATCGACCAATTCCGTTTTTGGTTTCTTGGAGAGAATCTCGAATGATACACTCGATTCGCAACTATGGTCCTCAGAACATGGGCTCTTTACAGTCACCTCTTCCACATCGAATTCCCAAGTAAAATCGACCTGAGGGTGCTTTGAGCTTATTGTCACTCAGATAAAATGGCAGATATCTAAAGGACAGATTTCTTTAGACACATGGCTCAGCATCCTTAAATGGATTAGGTATTAAGTAAGCCTAGGTTGTAACGGCATGAAATACAGTGCTATAGAAGTCTGTTAAGATTGTAAAGACATACATAGGTTAGAATAAAAAAGCAAATTATTGTCTATGTATTGCGTTGGGCATATGATGGTTGAAAATTATTAGAGGCTGCAGAAGAATGAAAGCAGCAAGAGTATGATGATCTAAATGTATGAGACATGGTCTCTTGTGTGTTTAGTACGTAATGTTTCTGATAGTTTTTGGTTAGCATTTACGACATTACAGTACATGTATAAGTACAGCAAATAGATAGTAAAATACGCAGGCAGATATGAAATGTCACAGTGGCCCCTTATCAGTTAGAGGGCCCACATAACAGACAGGCAAGGTGGGCAGCCGACCTCCCTTCAAGATCTCAGACCGAAATATCGCCAGTGGATGTAAACAACATACTTTCAACGTAAACACGGTACTATTTCGCGGAAAGCCATGTGGCAGAGATCCACCAATTAGAACTAATGTCACTACGTGTATCACTAGGCCGAATCGGCGTTATAAGCACACCAGCAGAGTCTGACCAACAGTGTGTAATTACAGCTATGACAGCTCCAGCATAGTAGACACTTTCCGTAGCATTCAGTAGAACGTTATATCTTTGTAAGTGGTAGAGTAGTATTTTGGTTATTATTTTCTTTTCATAGTTTTGTACTCTTATCTGCTCTTTGCCACCACAAGAATTGTTGTTCTTCTTGTTGTTCTTGCGTTTGGAAATTTGTGCACCCCAAGAAGGCGTTTTAACTGAAATTCGATCTACTGCTGTCTGTAGAAGAAGGGGAAATGTCACATACTTGCTTATAGAATGATACCTAATAGCTAGTAGAGAGGTTGTAATATAACAGTCATAATCTTTAGGTTCAAAATCATCGGTATCAATTGTGATGTAGAGGGATTTGGACATATAGATGGGACGGTATCCTGTTCGGTTTCGTATAACTCTACGAGAATCAGCATTGATACAGCTGGGCACCTCCAGTGAGAGACAGTAACACTTTCTCACGACGGGTGCCTTTGGCTTCTTGTCCACTTTACAGAAATCGCTACTGTCAACTCGCAGAAATGGTCTAGATATATAATCTAGTTACAAGATGACTCTTACAATGACTTCAGTGGTATTGTAGAGTGGATCGTAAATGACTAGAACAACGTCAAGAACAGTATAACTGAAGCTATATACAGTGATTCTTTAAAAATGTGAATTTGTTCTCGTTTTATTAATATTAGTTTAGGGAGGTCAGATTCATCTAGCCCAGTTGTTCCGAGCAATCAAGCCGACATACTAGCTAGTGAGTGTACTGACTTGTAATAATAATCACACCGTTCCTACCATCTGCGTTGGACGAAACGTCATTTTCTTGTATGTGTCAACCGTTGGAGTGCTGTAATTTATTCTGATTGAACTATCCGTCTTCTACTGCTGCACGATGTGCTTATTGGTGGTATTTATTTGCCGCTACTTTTTTTGTATCTCATCATATACTATTCATGTGTTATGTTCCACTTAAAACCTTACCTTATGCCGCTTCCATATTTAAGTGCATTGCAGTATTTCCGTTCGTTAGCAAGACATTTTGTTTAATATGTGTTTTACCAGATGATTCTATGCTACTGTGGTCTATGTTTACAATTTATAACAGCATGTAACTACCATCCTCTGTTCTTGTCACAAAACGGGTTTGAACGCAATCCCATCAAAGAAGGACGTACTTAAGTTTACTTCACATAAATGGAACATTCAGCTGTTAACAGGTCAGATGCCTTAGCAAAATATTTACCTCTCTGTGTGATGTCAGCAATGACAGGATAGTACTCAACGAGAGGAACATGAAATGTCAGAGTTTCAAAGTGGCAGGAAAGCTAGAAATTTTGTAAAGTGAAATGCATAGGCTGAATCTACATATAGTTATCGGCCATGGAAGTGAAATAAAAAGAAGATAAAGCTTTCTTGTCAGGCGGAAATAAGTCAATATCAACAGCAGAGAAAAATAGTATTCAGAGGTGGGATTCGTTATGAACAGGGGAGAGAAAGAGCCATTCTTAACAGTTTAGTGGTAGGACTGCTCTCATCAGATTCGACAGCAAATCAACATACACTCCTGGAAATGGAAAAAAGAACACATTGACACCGGTGTGTCAGACCCACCATACTTGCTCCGGACACTGCGAGAGGGCTGTACAAGCAATGATCACACGCACGGCACAGCGGACACTCCAGGAACCGCGGTGTTGGCCGTCGAATGGCGCTAGCTGCGCAGCATTTGTGCACCGCCGCCGTCAGTGTCAGCCAGTTTGCCGTGGCATACGGAGCTCCATCGCAGTCTTTAACACTGGTAGCATGCCGCGACAGCGTGGACGTGAACCGTATGTGCAGTTGACGGACTTTGAGCGAGGGCGTATAGTGGGCATGCGGGAGGCCGGGTGGACGTACCGCCGAATTGCTCAACACGTGGGGTGTGAGGTCTTCACAGTACATCGATGTTGTCGCCAGTGGTCGGCGGAAGGTGCACGTGCCCGTCGACCTGGGACCGGACCGCAGCGACGCACGGATGCACGCCAAGACCGTAGGATCCTACGCAGTGCCGTAGGGGACCGCACCGCCACTTCCCAGCAAATTAGGGACACTGTTGCTCCTGGGGTATCGGCGAGGACCATTCGCAACCGTCTCCATGAAGCTGGGCTATGGTCCCACACACCGTTAGGCCATCTTCCGCTCACGGCCCAACATCGTGCAGCCCATCTCCAGTGGTGTCGCGACAGGCGTGAATGGAGGGACGAATGGAGACGTATCGTCTTCAGCGATGAGAGTCGCTTCTGCCTTGGTGCCAATGATGGTCGTATGCGTGTTTGGCGCCGTGCAGGTGAGCGCCACAATCCGGACTGCATACGACTGAGGCACACAGGGCCAACACCCGGCATCATGGTGTGGGGAGCGATCTCCTACACTGCCCGTACACCACTGGTGATCATCGAGGGGACACTGAATAGTGCACAGTACATCCAAACCGTCATCAAACCCATCATTCTACCATTCCTAGACCGGCAAGGGAACTTGCTGTTCCAACAGGACAATGCACGTCCACATGTATCCCGTGCCACCCAACGTGCTCTAGAAGGTGTAAGTCAACTACCCTGGCCAGCAAGATCTCCGGATCTGTCCCCCATTGAGCATGTTTGGGACTGGATGAAGCGTCGTCTCACACGGTCTGCACGTCCAGCATGAACGCTGGTCCAACTGAGGCGCCAGGTGGAAATGGCATGGCAAGCCGTTCCACAGGACTACATCCAGCATCTCTACGATCGTCTCCATGGGAGAATAGCAGCCTGCATTGCTGCGAAAGGTGGATATACACTGTACTAGTGCCGACATTGTGCATGCTCTGTTGCCTGTGTCTATGTGCCTGTGGGTCTGTCAGTGTGATCATGTGATGTATCTGACCCCAGGAATGTGTCAATAAAGTTTCCCCTTCCTGGGACAATGAATTCACGGTGTTCTTATTTCAATTTCCAGGAGTGTAGAAGACGATTGTTCAGGTACACGTGCCATCTTCTGAAGAGTCAGATGAAGAAACGAGGAATTATTTGACGATACCAAACGGGTCATTTGGTATGAAAGGTAGATGAAAATTTCATTGTTTCCGGGGACTGAAGCGAGGGTTTAGAAGAAGGAATTTTAAGGAACGGCTACGGGAGAATACGTACTTGACAGTAGAAATGACAGAGGAGAAAGGCTGATTGAGATCTGCAATAAATTACAGATGGTAATAGCGTAGGCTCTGTTCAAGAATCACTTATGGAAGGTTCCCCCTGCATAACATCATGGTCAGACAGAGATTTAGAAATCGGATACTGGATTACGAGACATACCCAGGTGCAGATATGTAGTCACAGCACAATTTAGTAATGATGAAGTGTAGGAGGAGTAAGTGAATCGTCGGAAAGAATCGAAGTGGAAGGAATTGGGATTCTGGAAGTGCTGAGGAATGATGAAATGCGTCTTGGAATGTGAATACTGCGATAAGGAAATTAAGAGTAAGCAGTTCTGTTGTAGAAGAGCAGACATCTTTAAAAAAAGGCAATCACAGATGGTCGATTGATAAACATAGGTAGAAGGAAGTTAAATGCAAAGAAGATTGGGTAACAGATAAATAGTTCAATTGGTGAACGAGAAAAAGAAGTACAAAAATGTTCAGTTTAGGAGTGGAATAAATGGGAAGTGCAGGGCAGCAAAGGCGAAATGGCTCCAGGAAAACTGTGAAGAAATCGTATGCAGAAAGATCGTCGGGAGTAACGGCTCAGCATTTACATAAGTGGAAACAGCTTTCAGTGAAATTAAAAGCAATAGTGGTATAATTGATAGAGCTTCGGCAATTCAACTGTAAAATGCAGAAGAGAGAGTAGATAGGTAGAAAAAGTATGTTTAAGTACTCTATGAGAGGGAGCACTTCTCTGACGACGTATTAGAAGTAGAAATGGGGATCGAGCATTAGAGTCCGAATGTAAAACAGTTCTGCATGACTTGAGACCAAATAAGGCAGAGGGGAGAGATAACATGCCATCGGAATTTCTAAAATCATTGGGGGAAATGGCTATAAAACGTTTATGGAATTAACCATTATCATCACACGTTCAGAAAAATGTCATCCACGCAATTCCGAAGATAGCAAGGGCAGATAAGTGGTAAGACTATTACACACTCGGCTTAACAGCTCATGCATTCTGACAAGAATAATGTACAGAAGGATGGAAAAGGAAATTGAGAATCTGGGCTTTAGGCAAAGGCAGCAGAGAGGCTGTTATGATGTAGCGCTTGATAATGGAAACAAGCCTGCAGAAAAATAAAGACACGCTCGAAGCATTTATCGACCTGTAAAAAGCGATGGACAACGTAAAATGGTGCCACAAGTTCTAAATTCTGAGGAAAAATTGGAGCAATCTGTAGCGAAAGACGTGGATTATAAAATATATACAAGAACCAAGAGGGAAGAATACGACTTAAAGACCAAGAAAGATGTGCTTGGACAAAAACGGCGGAAGACAGGGATACAACTGTCGTCCCTACTGTACAATCTATACATCGAGGAAACAATGACAAACATGGAAACAAGGTTTAACAGTGAGATTAAAATTAAGGGTGAAAGAATATCAGCGGTAATCTTTGCCGATGACATTGATATTATCACTGAATGCGAAGAAGAGTCACAGGATGTGTTACTGAAATTAAAAGTTTAATTGTGGTTTGAGAGAATACCGGAAAAAGGCGAAGGTAATGACATGTAGCAGGAATGAGAACAGTGAAAAACTGAACATCAAAGTAGGGGATCACAAATTAGACGAAGTGAAGGAATTTAGCTATATTGGAAGAAAAACTACCCATGGCTGAAAAAGCAAGGAGGATATAAAAAGCAGATTAGCAGAGGTAAAGAGGGCATTCCTGTTCAAGAGGGATCAACTGGTATCAAACATGGGCCTTGATTTGAGGAAGAAATTTCTGAGAATATACGTCTGGAGCTCAGCACTATATGGTAGTGAAATATGGAACAGAAGAGAATCGAAGCATTTGAGTTCAGGTGCTACAGGAGAATGTTGAAAATGTTGGGGACTAATAAGAAAGGAAGGCGGAGGTTCCCAGCAGAATCGGTGAAGGGAGGAACATACGGAAAATACGGACGTGAAGAACGGACAGGATTATAGAACATGTATTAAGGCACCAGAGAATAATCGCCCTGGTAGTAGAGGGATCTGTGGAGGGCAAGAAATGTAGGGTACGTGAGAACTTTGAATACAGCCAACAAATAATCGACGATGTAGGGCGCATTTGCTACTCTAACAGAGAAAGAGGAGGGAGTTGCCGGCCGGTATGGCCGAGCGGTTCTAGGCGCTAGAGTCTGGAACCGCGCGACCGTTACGGTCGCAGGTTCGAATCCTGCCTCGGGCTTGGATGTGTGTGATGTCCTTAGGTTAGTTATGTTCAAGTAGTTCTAAGTTCTATGGGACTGATGACCCCAGAAGTTACGTCCCATAGTGCTCAGAGGCATTTGAACCATTTTTTTCAGGAAGGAGTTAGCACAGAAGAGGAATTCGAGGCGGGCCGCACCAGATCAGTCAGAAGAGAGATGACGCAATAAGACAGAAACAGAGGGAAGTTAAACAAAGACTAGTATAACCACTTGAAATTGCTGCGAGGCGAATTGGTGAGTCGATTGAGGTACGCTACTCGAGATCATTATGTGCTCAGTTAAATCACAACGGCCTACCATATTTAGGTTTCCCGCGTTTCCCTTGATAGCTTAACACAATATAGTAACCACTGTGTTGAAAACGTGTCTACCGGTTCGGTTTTCGTTGTTCTACAACTATAATTCCCGCTATATAGATGATGACTTCGCTGCAAAGTGAAATTCAACCGTCAATCTTTCACTCTTTCATCGAACTTGCAGATTGATGTGTCTCCTACCGGCAGTAGCTTACGGTACATTACGACTCGCCCTGACGAAAATATATCGTTGGTGCTTCTGATGCCCTCTGTCTTGTCTTCTTTGTGACGCACATGACCATTTGGCTTAATAATGATCACGTGTCCAATAAAATCAAACAGTCTTCTGTTGGACAAAGTTATTGAGCGTCCTTTTCCTTTTCATCTTTGCTACAACCTTATTATTATGATATATACTACACTCCTCCCCTAATTGTGCAAATTGCCTGGTCGTTCTCCTCTTCATCACGTTTCATATAACCCGTTTTGTTTGAGAAACATGCACCAAAGTGTGATCGAGATCACGGGGTTATAGCAGCAGGGATTGCTGTGCACTATTTCACATCAATCATTGCGTGTGTATGATATGCAACCACCTGGACTTTCACTTTTCATCATGCCAATTATTACGTTTTGTGTTTTCTTACCAATGATCAGTTTCTCCGATAGAGTTTCCTCATCAGCTAGATTTAGTTTAGATTTAGTTTTACCTGCATCGGTTATGGCGAGTCTATCAAACTAAATCTTAAGCTTAAAGATTCCTGTTTCTAAATATGAAAGTTTCCTTACCGCAGCTGGAAAGAGAGAGTCAGTCGAGCCATCCCTGCCTTACGTCTTAGTGCTACAACTGCACTGTTAGCCCGTGTGAACTACACTATTGTCCTTTCCGGGAGTTATTACTCCGTATCTTACAACTGTGAACTGGCAGCCCATTTGAGATGCAATATTTTCCGATCAATGAGTCTTAACTCGAAATCCTGTTGCTTAAATAGCAGCTATTATGTTTCCCTCCATTTGTATACGCGTGTGCCTTTAAGGTAAGCTAACATCTCTATTGTCAACACCACTACATGGATTTACTGCATTTACTTCTATACGTTCATACCTCCAAGACGATACACACACACACACACACACACACACACACTACCTCCACTACCGATTCTCGTAGCCTTCATAAAGGGTCTTCACAGGAACAACGTCATATTTCCTTCAAGACACCAAGACACCTTGCACCCTAATACTACCTGTTATAACATTCTACTTTAACATTTACATGTTTACTCCACCAGCATCGTGCGTAGACGAGGGTACTATATACCACTACTAGTCGTCTCTTATCCTGTTCCATGCGCAAAAAGAACAAGGAAATAATACTGTCTGTGAGTCTCCATATGTGCACTGATTTCTCGCACCTTGCCTTCGTGGTCCTTTGGGTGCTGGCCGCAGGAAAATCGTTCTGCAGTCTGCTTGAAATACCGTTTCACGAAATTTTATCAAATGAACGTCACCTTCTCTCCAGAGATTTCTGTTCGAGTTTGCGAAGCACTTGAGTAATACTTGCATGTTGTCCGAACCTACCGGTAACAAATCAGCTAGCCCGCCTCTGAGTTGCTTCAATGTCTTTCTCTAATCCAACCTGGTGCGGATTCCAAACAAACAAGCAGTACTCAAAAATAGGTTGCACTAATATCCTACATGCAGTGTCCTTTACCACAGTTTCCTAAATGCTTCCAATAAACCAAAGTCGACCATTCACCTTCCTTACCACGTTCTTTCCATTTCATATCACTTTGCAACGTTACGCTCAGATATTTGAACGATGTGATTGTGTCAAACAAGTCTCTGATACTGCTGTATCCGAACATTACGGTTCTGTTTTTCCAACTCATCCGCATTAACTTACATTTTTGTACATTCAAATTGGCCGCCATTCATGAAGTCAACTAAAAATGTTGCCTAAGTCATTTTGTATCTTCCTACAGTCACTCAATTTCGGCACCTTGAAGTACACCGCAGCATCATCAGCAAACAAATGCATATTGCTGGCCACCTTGTCCGTCAGGTCATTTATGTGTATCGAAAACAATAGCGATCTTAAACTTTACTGGGCCACTCCTGACGACAAAGTTGTCTTCACCGTCGAGAACAATATTCAGGGTTCTGTTACTTAAGAAGTATTCGAGCAACTCACATACGTGGGAACCTGTTCCATATGAACGTACCTTCATAAAAGTCTGCCGTCGGGCACGGTGTCAAATGCATTCCAGAAATCAAGAATATGAAATGTGCCTGCTACCCGTAATTAAGGTAATTGGTCTGTAAATTTGCGGGTCCGTTCTTTTACCCTTATGGTAGACAGGAGTTACCTGCACCTTTTCCCACACGCTTGGGAAGCACTGGGCTAGAGATTCGTGATTAGTGCAAGCTAAGTAAGGGGGCAGTGCGCTAGACACTCTTTGTAAAATATAATTCGGATTCCAGCTGGACCTGGTGGCTTAGATGTTTTCAACTCTTTCAGTTGTTTTTCTTCGCCAGAATTGCCAATTACTATGTCAACCTTAAGAGGCTCTGGGCGATTGTCAAATGATGCAGTGGTTGTACGATTCTCCTGCGTTAAAGGTTTCTTAAACGCGAAATTCGAGGCTTCATTTTTCGGTTTTCTGTCTTTTACTGCCCCACCAGACTGGTAGAGGAGTGATGAGTGACAGAAGTCTTAGAGCCGCTTTTCGAATTTTACATAGGAACAGGTGTTGTCGGAGTATTGACCAGATCGTTAGGTATGGAATGACGCTAGTAGTAGTCGTACGCTTCGAGCAGAGATATTTTTACAGACGCATAAAGCTCCACTAACCCTTGCCTCTCGTCATTTTTGAGTTCTATTTTGAACCGAGAGTGCAATTACAACTCTGTTTAAACTTTGCCTACAATTCCTCTATGTCCATAATACTGGAACGAAGTGATGTCAATTCATTGTCTAAGTGAGATGCTAGTAACTGTTTGTAAGCTCTTTTTAGCAGAAATGATCTCCTAGTGTAAATTCCCATACGCTACACTGGCATCGTGCACTTTTTTCCACAATGGATGCTAGCTCTTTCTCACTGCAATGACAGCAAACTGAAGTCAGCTTTCGACGTCGTTACTACCGATAGTACATGTTTTTTCAAATTCAGAGCACTGATTAGTATTATGCTGCGGTATTCGGTTCAAACTCACGGTACATATGACTGAATTTATCCTAGTGGACAACACTGTGATACGATGTCGATGTACTTGGGAAAATAAGGAAGACCGATAGTGTTGACATTCATGTATTGTTTGCTAAGAGTTGTTCAGGCAAACGCTTGGTACGCGTCAAACAAGTTGTATATTCTGGACACGTGGCAATTTTACATCGTGAACTTTCCTTCCCACAGTAATATCCTTGCGTGCCACGTTAGATTTATCTTAGCGCCTTGTAACCAGTAGACGGTACTGTTATTGGTCTGTAGTCGGGTGAATCCCTGATATTAATATTCATGTAAACAAGAGCATACATTACAGTCTCTCGTGCCTTGAAAGCATCTGTGGAGCTTGAGCGTTTCTCGATAATATTATCTGGCAAAGCGGCTGATTCCGGCGTGTATACCATCTGAGACACAAATGGGTCGTTCTTCCCTCTCACCCTCTCTGGTCGTTTCTGCCTGCTTACTTTTCACGGCAGTAATGATATGGACTTACTTGGACGGGGCTCTCCTGTTTCGTCTCTCGTTCCTTGCGGCGATTACGAGGCTGTGCAGTCAGCTTGCATTGGTGGGTATGGGACTGTGTAAGTTCTTCAGCCACATATTTCACTTTGAAACGACCAAAACATGGACCGGTGGGAGTTTGGTTTTTATCATCACTAATTCAGGCAGGACGCCATGTATATAGCAGATATAAAACTCTACACATCTGGCCTGGCATAATCAAGAAGACGCTATATTAAATACGCAGTCGATTAGCGTAGTTTTAAAGAATTTTAAACAAGGTGCTACTGACGTCTGTTAATATTAAAATATCAGATAAGGTAGATAATTGAGAAGTACAAGAATGGAATGGAGAGGAAAAATGTTCATGGACCACATTAATAGAATTAGGGGTAGCATGATGCGACTCCTGTTTGGGCACCCTAAAACATCCAAGCACTTGAAACGTTAAACAGTGCAAACATGTACAGCTTAGCGTAGAAGCAGATAACCACCGAGTTATTGTGATGTATCAAACGATTAAACAATGAAGAAGAATGGAACCAGTCAAGAAAATTATGACACAAAGATGTGATGAATTGTCTACGGTCAGTTTCGTATGTATTATTTACGATGCTTTTTTTTTTTTGTCACTTACGACACTACAGGAAATAAATAAGAACTGCATGTACATAATAAAATAAGAAGGGAATTGCAAGCAAAGTTAGTTTGCTAACCAATATGTAAATTTATATCTCTCTGTATCTACCATAATTTTTCTTAGATAATCCCCCCCCTCCCCCCTCCCCGTCATCACCAGATTTTACGTTTAAAGCTCCCCGATGACGCCAGTTTACCACGAATTCCGATTCAGAAAGACTACAAAGGGACTCGACGACTGCATGTCACCTTTTCTTTAAGACTCTCTGTAAAACCGCGGGTTCGTCGTTCAGACTATTTATTCTGTTATCAACTAGTCTTCGATTTTATAAACCTTCCTCTGCTTGGGGGTCTTGGTAAGTTTCACAAACAGTGGAACTGTGTTCTACATTACATAACAGTGGCATCGCGTACTTTTTTCCACCATGGATACGAGCCACTTCCTCAAATTACTGCACACAAATGAAGTCATACGTCGTCTTTTTTACTACTGACAGCATACGAGTATACTAATTTATGGAAGTTCTTATTTTTGTGGACATATATTCATACTAAGACTCCGTGTAGTCGTATTTTGTGTACTGGACACATATGTAGCACGTCGAAAGTTTATGGGAGATCATGGAGGACTAAATGTACTGTTAAACGTCTATTCTAATTTGTTGAAGGTCAAGCGCGAATGACCCCAATTGTGTGTGAAACGATTCATAGATTCCGAACCCCTGGTCGTTTCACAAAGAAAGCTTACTTTCCTGAGCACTATTACTGCGTTTCACCCTTACACTTTCGTACTTACTTTACATGGTAGTACTGATATCGAATTACCTCCGCACCTTCGTTTTGGGCGTACAGTCTATTCTCTTCTCTCCCTTCCTGAAGCGAGTGCTAGGTTCAGGAGACCGTTGGTAGAGAAATATCTCAAACACAGATGGAACTTCAACCAGCCTCCACTTTCTCAAGCGGCCGTACACCTGAAAATGTGGATAATTTTTCTTCTACCGTTAATGACTCACATAGGATGGTATATATCTAACAGCCGTGAATACTCTAGACACTTTACTTACCGTGCTTGATCGGATTTTATGTACCATAAGCGGCGCATAAGTGTAGCGATTAAAGAACATAGACTGTTGTGCTGTTGTTGTTGTTGTGGTTTTCAGTCCAGAGACTGGTTTCATGCAGGTCTCCGTGCTACTCTATCCTGTACAAGCCTCTTCATCTCCCAGTGCCTACCGCAACTTACAACCTTCTGAATCTGTTTAGTGTATTCATCTCTTGGTCTCCCTCTACGATTTTTACCCTCCGCGCTGCACTCTAATACTATATTGGTGATCCTTGTTGCCTCACAATATGTCCTACCAATCGATCCCTCCTTCAAGTCTAGTTGCGCCACAAATTTCTCTTCTCCGTACTTACATTCAGTACCTTCTCATTAGTTTTGTGATCTACCCTCTAACATTCTGCGTGGTGTCTGTTTGTTCTATATCGTGTCTCCCTACCACTCTCGCGCAACGACGCACTGAGCGTGTTTTTTGGGGAATTGACTAGTTAGAACCTGGGACCTGTTGCTGGTAAGGAGACGTCAGACCACACATGACATTGTAACGTCTCTGCTCGGGCGTACGTTAACTCTTTAAAGCCTGTACTATGAGAAGTTGACGGGCTTCACCTTATAAGAAAGGATTTTAGTAAATATGTTGACCGCGTGTACCTGAATGGAGGCCAAATCAGACTTACGCCCACTCAGTAAGAACAATGATACGTCAAGCAAGTCTAAAGTGCAACTACACGTTAGGACGGGCAAGAAACATACACAGCAGATGCTACCAATTGTTAATAATACGGTCGCCAGACTAATTAGGCATTAAGTGAGTTTTTTCCTTGTACAAGTGGATGTACGTACAAGCATAACAACACGTACTAATACTGCATTATATGGTAAATTTTAGAACCAGAAAAATCTACTGAACTAATATTTTCCCTTTCTGTACTAATTTGAACAACCTATAAATACACAACATTACACTATAATGATTACTACAAACTGCGTTTTGTCTGTTGATCTGACTGAAATCGGGCATAGATTACCCTAGAAATAGCACTTTAGAAACACACAAACAATGTCAATTTTAATAAGGGTAAAACACTGAAAAATTTAGGTTTTATATTGACTTTAACTTTGCAGGTCAAATCAGTTCAGTACACTCCAGATTTTAAATGAATAGAAAAGATAAGAGTGGAGGGGGGGGGGGAGACCTTGAAACTGTTATAATCACTGTGTTGCAACTATTAACTATTGGAAACATTAATCACTCAAAATTTAAAAAGTATGAGTTACTACTCTTTTTGTCTTATTACTTCCTCATTTAACTACCATTATTTTTGTCTGAAATTAATTAAGCTTCATTACTAAACCAGTTCCTAAATTAACTTCCAACTTTGTCAGACCTTGGTTCTTTGCTTATATTTTCATTAACAATAAACATCCTTAAAATTCATTCTAGCATAAAAAGGTCTGCAGGAAATTCTTATTAACATAAACTTTAAATCTTCATTTTGGGGCACTCGGATTGTACAACATGTGGAAAGGACCGTGTCTAGGTTAGAGATAAGGATAATTAATTGATAGGACAATTCGGTAAAAGTTAATTTGTTATTGAACAGTCAGGAACAAAATTAACACTGGTCCACACGAATACCATTCTAAAGATTCAACCTGTTCGTGTCGATGCGGCGGTTGGCAGGCGGCGAGATGGCGAGGCGCACAGCACACATACATTCACAGCTATGGCTCTTGGTGTATCGGCACTTTGCTTCATCTTAACGTCGCAATCCTTTTCAATTCAGTGCCTATAGAAGATAGCCATGCTGTGTAGTCGTCGGAAACGGCACATCCGAGGCTCAATGAAACCACTTTTTCCAGGATAGCCTCCTCGATCTGGAATGTGTTCCTCAGACCGATGCCCAACTCCGACTGTATTGCTGAGCCCGTTATGCCGTGCCGCGCCCGTGTGCATTTTCCCGCGCTCGCCTGCCATCCACCCTTTACCGCTCCCCTATAGATAGGGTATTCACCAAAGGTTTTACATTCCACATATCCTAATACATTGCCTACGTATGGACCAGGCGCACAATTACAATTTTAAACATGTTACAATAGATTCAACATGTGTTACACTTCAATCCTGTTATAGCATTTCTTGAAATTTGATATAAATATTAATATTCACTTCGAAAGTTGGTTACATTTTCTGTAACATAATGACACGAAAAGAAAAAGAAATGAAATCAAAACATTGCTTACATTAATTCATCGAAAATCAGAAGAAAAATTATTATATGTACAGTTGCTGTTGTTACACATGCCCCTGTTTCCAGTAAATTTTACTAAGTATAAATTTAATGGGAACACTAAATTTTACATTCATACAGTGGTTCTGAATCTTTATGTGAATGTCCAAAAAAAAATTTATACCACATACTTTCTTTTCACTCACATTATATAAGTCTATACTTTTTAACATATCAAGAACATTTACTTGTTATTTACTTAAGTGCCTTTTGCACAGTCCAACCTCCCATCACCACATTATTAAAATATTAAATTACTCATTGTTACTAACTTTTTCAAAGAAATAATTTCAAAATCTGGTACATAAACATTTAACTACAAAAGCAGATGCAAATATCTGTATACACTATAAGACAATTTATTGCTGCTTGCATTGAATGGCAGTCCATATCCTTACTTACTAAATAAACAAACACACACAATAATATTCAGAAAATTTACTACACATATTTGCTGCCTATTATTCAGATTTGGGCAGTCCTTTTCACCTCATTTTACCACATCACCTGTATCACACTTACAATTCTCCATTGATTATTTATCTGCCCTCATTGGTGTTTGGCGGTCCTTTATATTATGACTCATATACTGTCCACTTTGGTTTTTGGCATTTATCCTTTCGTTTTCAGTCCTTTTCTCCATACATTCTTCCATTTATAGTGCATTTGGTAATATGAAACTCACATAACTACATTAGCACACTGTCAATGGTATACATACATTTACAAAAATTTGTTACATTTGGAATAAAATAGTTTTAGCGTAGGATACAGCACATTTACTGCAAATTATTTTCTGAGTGTACTTATGTCACTCACTCCTAGGAACATACCGTTTCAGGACCACAACATTTCTTACACCTAAAGGTTTTTTGGATTTTGGGTAGATCAGGTAGTAAGCATTATCGTGTGGAATGTTCTGTATTATATATGGCCCATTATAAATATATTTAAATTTGGAAATTTCATGGTTCAGTTCACTAGACCTTTCGTGGGTTTTTAAAAGAACATAATCCCCAATTTTAAATTTTGAAACTTTCAGATTTTTATCGTGTCTTTTAGATCTAGATTCAGCCTTTTTCTTTGCCCTTTTTCTTACTAATTCTTTCATTTGACTCAACCCCAAACTTGTACAAGGTGGAAACTCTAGTTTTTCCTCAATTAAACTGCTACTTCTGCTGCCTAACAAAATTTCTTCCGGTGGGGATCCAGTAGTTTCATGATGTAATGTGTTCATGACAGTCTCAAAGTCCGATATAAACTTGCCCCAGGCCCTATGGTTATGACTGCAGTACGTTCTACATAATCTTCCGCTTTCTCGCATGTACCTTTCAACCGGGTTGCTAGCAGGATGATAGGCTGCAATATATTTAACCTCTACTTCATTTTGCTCCATCCCTTCTTTCCAAATTTTCGATATGAACTTGGGACCATTGTCAGATAGTACTGCCTTTGGTTTGCCAATGGTTCTGAAGTATTCAACCATCCTACTAAATACAGCTTTTGCTGTTGCTTTTTTCAAGGGGTATAATTTTACAAATTTTGAGAATACTTCCAAAATTACTAAAATATATGCACAATTTCCCGAAGTCATTGGGAGGGGACCATATAAATCTACCGATAATAAGTCTAGGGTGTCTTTAGATAATCTACTTTGCATTGGACCCCTACTAGTTTTGTTCGGTACTTTGACCTTTTGACAGACATCACACGACTTAACCCGTTCCTTTACCTTCTTACTGATACTACCAGCAATCACTACTACATTATTCAATTTATCCAAACATTTCTTGGGCCCACTATGCCCCAATGCTAAATGAAAATAATCTATGACATCAGTATCAAACTGGTGTGGCCAACATACTCTCCATTCCTCAGTGACTAAATCTTTCCTCCTAAACAAAATGCCATTAAAAATTTTGTAATATGTCTTAATATGAGGATACTGCACACTGTCAAAATTTACCTTCACAGATTTTCATGTCGGATCCTCATTCTGATGGTATCTCATATTTTTACATATTTGCTCAATTTTCCATTTTCCTGAAACCTCTTTCATATACCTTATCTGAAAAGTACCCTCATCACCATTTTCATTGGGCACTTCACTCATACCATTAGGCAATCGAGATAAAGCATCTGCCACATAATTCTCAGCACCCTTAACATAGCAAATATCGTAATCAAATTGTTGCAGGTACAAAGCCCAACGAGTTAGCCTACCATTAAGTAAACGACAATCTTTAAGAAAAGTTAAAGCTTTGTGGTCAGTATGTATGATGAGCTTATGGCCCCACAGATAATTTCTGAACTTCTTTATCCCCCATATAATGGCTAAAGCTTCCTTTTCCGATATAGTGTAGTTTCTCTCGTATTTTGTTAGAGTCCTTACTTGCAAATGCGACAGTCCTGTGTTCGATTTCTTTGCCCTCACAGGTTTCTTGGAAAACTTCTATACCAATTCCATAAGCACTGCTGTCAGTACTTATATGGAAAGATTTGACAGTATGGGGTGATGCAAAATATTATCATTCAAAAGTTCACTTTTTAATTTTTCGAAATCTCTCATACACCCTTCAGTCCACACAAAAGCACTATTTTTCTTAAGTAGGTTATTCAAATGAGGACTATTAAAAACTATACCCTTGACGAATTTTCTATAGAACCCACATAAACCTAAAAAGGCTTTCAACTATCTTCCATTTCTAGGAGCTGGACACCCTGCTATTGCACTTAACTTTTCCGGGTCCTTGCCAATACCGGTCGTAGTAATAATGTGCCCCAGAAACTTTATTTCCGACTTCACAAATTCACATTTCTTCCACTTAAGTGTCATGCCCCCTGCATGTAGAGCAATAAAAACTTTCTGCAATTATTCACAATGCTCTTGCCATTCTTCTGTAGCAATCAGTAAATCATCTACATAAATGGTTAACCGGGAATTCAATTCTTTCCCTAATACAAAGTCCAGTGCCCTAATAAATAATAAATACTGCCACAGAAGTGCTAAGCCCAAATGGCACTACTCTATACTGATAGCATTTCCCGGCGAATAGAAAAGCGGTATATTTACGGGATTCTTTACTCAAAGGGATTTGCCAGTATCCGTCGGTCATATCGAGACTGGTTAAATACTTCACGTTATAAAAATTTTGGAGCATTTCGTCCAGATTTTCAGGTCTGTCTATTTCCTTCTTTACAATTTTGTTCAAGGTTCTGGCGTCGATAACTACTCTCACTCCCTCATACCTTTTGTTCATGATGATAACGGGACTATTATATTCGCTGCTACTCCGTTCGATTACACCCCATTCTATCATTTTATCTATTTCCACTTGAACAGCCTGCCTCTTTGATATGGTATCGAAAACGGTCTTACAAAGAAAGGTTTATGCTCTATTGTCTCAATCTGGTATTCAAAGTTCTTAACTAGGCCAGGTTTGTCTGAAAATACGGTGCTGTTCCTATCTAAAACATCAAGCAATTATGTTTTCTGTTCAGGAGATATTCCCTTCAAATTTTCCACCATTTCTTTAAAATTATGCCCCTGCTTGTCACTCTCATCTATTAACCTCTGAACATGTACACCTCATACTTGTTTGTCAAACCATCATTCCCTAGGTCGATCTCCAACAATAAAGAATCAATTTCTGAAGCGAACATCTTCCCATTTTCCTCAAACTTTAATTAAAAATTCCTAGATGCATTATTAATTTTAATCACTTCCTGGCTACAATCAATAATCACCTTTTCTTTATCAAACCAATCTATTCCCAAAATCATTTCAGTACTCAAATCTGGCACAACCAAAAAATCGTGTTCAAACTTTTGTCCTTTTATACTAAATTCAACCAAAACCTGGTTCTTTACCGGCTTGCTAGTTTTGCCAGTAGCACCAACCATTTTTACACCCGTCACTGACATAATTACTAGTCCAGGCTTATCACAAATGTGTTCGAAAAACGACTGGGAGATTGTGCTTATCTGAGATCCAGTATCAAGAAGTACTTGCAATTTCACCTTATAAATTTCAACTGGTATTACAGTTTGTTTAACCGTCGAATGTTTTTCATTATTGTTATCTTCCCCAAGCAAATCCGGGTCGACGATAACATCGTCCCAAGATATGCTTTTAACATTCACCCCCATATATCTGGCGGTTTCTTTCGTTCTGGGAGTTCAAAGTCATTAATTACTTGAACTCTTTGTAAAATAGATCCTGAGTCGTCAGGTGCCTCTTTCTTTCTTTGTTCGTTCTCAACATCTGGATATTGTTTTGAAACTTCGTCATCATTAGGTACAGTATCACAATTAGCTGCATCACCGTTATTTTCACCAGTACCGAAATATTCGCCATCTGAACTATCGTCAGAATCCGACCATTCTGGATCGCTTTCAGGTTCTAACATAAAAGCTTTTCTGAGACAGGCATTAAGTTCTCCCTCTGCATTTTCGTCAGGCTTTAATTTAACTCAGTATCCTCTTTTGGCTAAACGGCCTCATCATTAGCTTTACTCACATCTACTGTTAATTCATATTTCGTGTAATCCTCGTGGACTTCAATTACTTTTAGGTAATTATCTGCCCCTTCTCCACGGAGCCTTTCGGTAGCAGCTAGTACAGTTGGTGGATCATTAACAGAAGTTACTTCCTCGTCAATGCTAAGGATTTCGTCCTCCAATTCCTTCCTATTTCTCACCTTCGTCCTATCGGCAGCACGCGTACTTTGCGCGGCGCTATTTACTCCCTCCTCCTTAAATTCGGGCCACGTCACCTTATCGACGACCCTTCTATCTCCTTTTCCACTAACTAATTTCTTTGCCTCATACTCCTTCTTAAAATCCTCCCACTCACATTGCTTTAGGCCCATGTACAGATCGTCGATATGCACACGCCAATTATTTACTTCCGCTAATTCATTCTCGCCTTTAACTTCATTGCAAACACTGCTAACCGCACCTATCTGTGTATTCACAGTTTCATATATTATTTCCTTCGCCACGGAATTATCACTCGTAATATATTCATCAGCTCTTGCGGCTATGTTCGTATCTAATGCTGCCGCATTGCTAGCGGCTTCTCTCTGAACAGCTGTTCTGCTAGGCTGGGCCGTTGCCCTCTGCTGCTCCACTCGCCTGTTAACATGTAACGCTCTGCGCGACGGAGATGACTCATTCTGGCTCGCACCTGACGCTTGTTTCGCAGCAACACGTTGCGTCGTTCCACGCCTGTCTCTAACCTGTCTCATAACATTACTGTCAGTTCGGTAACTTTCCTTAAATCGGGGCTGGTATATAGTGTCCGCTTCCGTTTTGCCCGCAACGTTCGCGGAAATCAGTTTCCCGCATCGTTATTATTTTGCGCGGTGTATCCTCTACCGCGACCTGGATAACTTCCTCTCCCTCTGCCTCTACCTCTACCTCTCTGTATCATATTGACGCGAAACCCTTCGCCGTCATTTCTTTCGTCATTATTACGGTTATTTCGATTACCAAAATTTTGATAATTGGCACGACTTTCGCGCCAATGGTCTTCGTCTTCGACCCTTTCGAGAAATGCTTGGAAGCTGCGATGATTGCTTCCCACGTATCTCTTTGAGTCTTCTGGAAGCTTTTTATATAGTTCCCAGATGATTTCTGAATCGGATCTTCTTCCTCTTAAATGCGTCAACTTCCTGTACCAATATTCGCAGAAATCTTTCAAAGAATTCCTGCCCCTGTTATCATGAAGCTTGGCCATGATAAACTCGCGCCATAAATGATCCTGTTTTTGTTTGGACAAATATTCTTCCGTAAACCTTTGCTTGATATCTTCGAATGTCATTTGTTCGGTATTCAAATAAATTCCCCAGCGCTTAGCGTCACCTACTAAGGCGCTAATTACTACGTTTATCTTTTCCTGATCAGACAAGTGTTCAGGAAATATCCTCTCACAATTTCTAATGAAATCTAACGGATGCCATCCTTTATGTTTCTTGGCGGGATCGAAGCGTTCCTCACCTTCTAATAGCTTCGTAATTGGTGTGCCATTACAGATAACACCAGGTCTATCTTTAATTTTACTCTCAAGATCGAAAATTTTGCCTTGAATTTTCGAAGCAGTTTGTTCACATTTTTGTACACATCCGTTAACTTTCTCACCTAAATCTCTTTCAGTGTCTGAAACTGTCCTTTTCATCTGAGAGATTCCGTGTTGACATTCGTTTACGATTTCAGTTTTAAGACCGAAAACTTTTTCGTCTACTTTTGTTTCAACCAGAGGCTCTACTTTCTCTTGGATGTTGAGAATTTCAACATCAAACCTACTGTTAATGTTGTCAATTTCCCCCTGCATAGTATCCATATGTTTGTTAATGGTGTCAATTTAAAATTTCATAGTATTTACCACAGAACTTAAATTACCCACTTTTTGTTCTACCTGTTCTATTTGTTTACTAATTTTAATTCCTTGCTCTTCGACCTGTGCTTTAAGCTGATCATTCTGTGTTTTGAGCTGATGGCTCTGTGTTTTAAGCTGCTCGTCAACGTGTGTTTTAAGCTGACTAACCTGACTACCGACTTGTTTTTGAAGCTGATCGTTCTGTGTTTTGAGCTGATGGCTCTGTGTTTTAAGCTGCTCATCAACGTGTGTTTTAAGCTGATCATTCTGTGTTTTGAGCTGCTCGGCCACGTGTGTTTTAAGCTGATTGTTCTGTCCTGAAATTTGTTTAGTTAATTGTTCAAATAAATCGTTCATGCTTAAAATTTTCACACTGTTTTGTTCTACTGAATCGGTGTATTCTGATCCTACTTCAGAAGTTTCTTTCGGTTCTTTCTTTATCTGTGGTGAATCAAACAAGTCAGTGGATTCATTCACATACCCACTATCATCTACAAAGCCACCCTCTACTTCCTGTTTTATCCCTTGCTGTGTTCGAGACTATCTCGAAATTTCAATCTGTTCGTTAACGTGTTCATGATATTGTATGTACGCCAATTGTCTTCCGCTAACGCCATCTGTTATCTGGCCTCGTAAACTGCTGCTACTGCCAGCCGCATTTTCCATTACGCTCGGCACATCTACCGTGTCTACGTTCCTGTCCATACTGAATGCCAATTACACCTCTCCACTGTACTTGACGTTCACTGCTATTTACTTTACTGACTATTATTGAAATTCGAGCCACTAAACATCCAATGTTCGGTATTCACTTTAATTTGTGACCGACAACAACTGGATGTCCTGTCACTGGGAAGCCACTTGTAACGTCTCCGCTCGGGCGTACGTTAACTCTTTAAAGCGTGTACTATGATAACTTGACGGGCTTCACCTTATAAGAAAGGATTTTAATAAATATGTAGACCGCGTGTACGTGAATGGAGGCAAAATCAGACTTACGCCCACTCAGTAACAACAATGATACGAAAAGCAAGTCTAAAGTGCAACTACACGTTAGGACGGGCAAGAAACATACACAGCAGATGCTACCAATTATTAATAATACGGTCGCCAGCCTAATTAGGCATTAAGTGAGTTTTTTCCTTGTACAAGTGGATGTACGTACAAGCATAACAACACGTACTAATACTGCATTATATGGTAAATTTTAGAACCAGAAAAATCTACTGAACTAATATTTTCCCTTTCTGTACTAATTTGGACAAGCTATAAATACACAACATTACACTATAATGATTACTACAAACTGCGTTTTGTCTGTTGATCTAACTGAAATCGGTCATAGATTACCCTAGAAATAGCACTTTAGAAACACACAAACAATGTCAATTTTAATAAGGGTAAAACACTGATAAATTTAGGTTTTATATTGACTTTAACTTTGCAGCTCAAATCAGTTCAGTACACTCCAGAATTTAAATGAATAGAAAAGAAAAGAGTGGATTAATCACTCAAGATTTACAAAATATGAGTTACTACTCTTTTTGTCTTATTACTTCCTCATTTAACTACCATTATTTTTGTCTGAAATTAATTAAGCTTCATTACTAAACCAATTCCAAAAATAACTTCCAACTTTGTCAGACCTTGGTTCTTTGCTTATATTTTCATTAACAATAAGGCTCCTTAAAATTCATTCTAGCATAAAAACGTCTGCAGGAAATTCTTATTAACATAAACTTTAAATCTTCATTTCGGGGCACTCGGATTGTACAACATGTGGAAAGGACCCTGTCTAGGTTAGAGATAAGGATAATTAATTGATAGAACAATTCTGGTAAAAGTTAAGTTGTTATTGAACAGTCAGGAACAAAATTAACACTGGTCCACACGAATACAATTGTAAATATTCAACCTGTTCGTGTCGATGCGGCGGTTGGCAGGCGGCGAGTTGGAGAGGCGCACAGCACACATACATTCACAGCTATGGCTCTTGGTGTATCGGCACTTTGCTTCTTCTTAGCGTCGCAATTCTTTTCAATTCGGTGCCTATAGAAGATAGCCATGCTGTGTAGTCGTCGGAAACGGCACATCCGAGGCTCAATGAAACCACTTTTTCCAGGATAGCCTCCTCGATCTGGAATGTGTTCCTCAGACCGATGCCCAACTCTGACAGTATTGCTGAGCCTGTTATACCGTGCCGCGCCCGTGTGCATTTTCCCGCAATCGCCTGCATTCCACCCTTTACCGCTCCCCTACAGATAGGGTATTCACCAAAGGTTTTACATTCCACATATCCTAATACATTGCCTACGTATGGACCAGGCGCACAATTACAATTTTAAACATGTTGCAATAGATTCAACATGTGTTACACTTCAATCCTGTTATAGCATTTCTTGAAATTTGATATAAATATAAATATTCACATCGAAAGTTGGTTACATTTTCTTTAACATAATGACACGAAAAGAAAAAGAAATGAAATCAAAACATTGCTTACATTAATTCATCGAAAATCAGAAGAAAAATTATTACATGTACACTTGTTGTTGTTACAACATGTAGAATTCAGAAGAGTTCAGTGAGACTAGCCATGATATAACCAAATACTTAATGATCAGCGTCAGCACCACGGCACTCCCTGTAAAAGAGTCTTAATATTAACTAAATTTAGTGGAAGGGGTTCTAGGCTTTCCTATTATTAGTTAGCTGGTAAAATAACGTCGAAAAAGCAGTTAAGTTTACCGTTGCAAATTTTATTCTACTGACAAAACGTTGTTTATAAATTGCACTGTTGATAAAAGGAAATTTTTTAATACAGGATGGTAAAAACCAACTGCATTCAACAAAAATGTGAACGAATACTCCCTGAATGGGTTTCCAAGTTCTACAGTTATTCGAAGGATGATCTATGCCATATCACATCTATAATCTAGGTTTAAATTAAGTTTCACAAAAGAGCTATACTGTTCTTCTGGAGTGCTCTATCTTTTAACATGGGCTGGGGGGGTTGTTCTGAAGTAACGGAGACACGAAAAAATTTGACGCTAAAACTTGCGGCTGGGGTGGTCCTAACGGTTAGCTGGCAATGTTGGTGTCCGTCCCTTATCGTAGGGCCTTCCAGCTTAACACGGTTCTGCTCTCGGCTTTTGTTCTCGTTTCTCATCTTGGAATTGCGTCTGTCTCACAGTGGGAAGGTATGACATGCATTTAGGCATTTTTGTGTTAGTCTGTGGTATTCCATTTGCTCACTCGGTACTCGTATTACGTTGGTTAATTTAATGTCACGATTTATTCGGAGCTATGTGACATACTACTGGATTTGCTTGTCATGTCAGGGTTTTCATGGAAGGTGTTGGATTTGCCTGACACCTTACAACCCATCTAATCTTCACCATCCTTCTGTAGCACCACAATTCGAAAGCTTCTATTCTCTTTCTGTTTAAACTATTTATCGTCCACGTTTCACTTCCATACATGGCTAAACCTCATACAAATAGTTTCAGAAAAGACTTCCTCACACTTAAATCTATACTCAATGTTAACAAATATCTCTTCGTGAGAAACGCTTTCTTTGCCATTGCCAGTCTACGTTTTACATTCTCTCTACTTCGACCATCATTAGTTATTTTGCTCCCCAAATAGCGAAACTCATTTACAACATTAAGCGTCCCATTTCCTAATCTGATACCCTCAGCATCACACGATTTAATTCGACTACATTCCATTATGATCGTTTTGCTTTTTTGATGTTCATCTTATATCCCCCTTTCAAGACACTGTCCACTCAATTCAGCTGCTCTTCCAGGTCCTTTGCTGTCTCTCACAGAATTATAATTTCATCGGCGAACCTCAAAGTCTTAATTTCTTCTCCATGGATTTTAATTCCTACTCCGAAATTTTCTTTTGTTTCCTTCACTGCTTATTCGATATACAGATTGAATAACATCGGGGATAGGGTACAACCCTGTGTCACTCCCTTCCCAACCACTGCTTCCTTTTCATGCCCCTCGACTCTTATAATTGCCATCTGGTTTCTGTACAAATTGTAAATGGCTTTCACTCCCTGTATTTTACCGCTGCCACCTTCAGAATTTGAAAGAGAGTATTCCAGTCAACATTGTCAAAAGCTTTCCTCAAGTCTACAAATTCTAGAAACGTAGGTTTGCCTTTGCTTAATCTATTTTCTAAGATAAGTCGTAGGGTCAATACTGCCTCGCGTGTTCCAACATTTCTACGGAATCCAAACTGATCTTCCCCGAGGTAGGCTTCTACCAGTTTTTCCATTCGGCTGTAAAGAATCCGTGTTAGTATTTTGCAGCTGTTGGTTATTAAACTGATAATTCGGAAATTTTCACATCTGTCAAAACCTGCTTGCTTTGGGATAGGAATTATTATATTCTTATTGAAGTCTGAGGGTATTTCACCTGTCTCATACATCTTGCTCGCCAGATGGTAGAGTTGCGTCAGGGCTGGATCTCCCAGGGATATCAGTGGTTCTAATGGAATGTTGTCTACTCCCGGGGCCTTGTTTCGACTTAGTTCTTTCAGTGCTCTGTCAAACTCTTCGTGCAGTATCATACCTTCCATCTCATCTTCATCTACATCCTCTTCCATTTACATAATATTGTCCTCAAGAACATCGCCTTGTATAGACCCTCTATATACTCTTTCCACCTTTCTGCTTTCCCTTCTTTGCTTAGAACTGGGTTTCCATCTGAGCTCTTGATATTCATACAAGTGGTTCTGTTTTCTCCAAAGGTCTCTTTAATTTTCCTGTAGGCAGTTTTAATCTTATTCCTAGTGATATACACATCTACATCTTTCCATTTGTCCTCTATCCATCCCAGCTTAGCCATTTTGCGCTTTCTGTCAATCTAATTTTTGAGACGTTTGTATTCCTTTTTGCCTGCTTCATTTACTGCATTTTTGTATTTCCTCCATTCATCAATTAAATTCAGTATCTCTTCTGTTACCCAAGGATTTCTATTAGCCTTCGTCTTTTTACCTACTTGGTCCTCTGCTGCCCTCACAATTTCATGTCTCAAAGCTACCCATTCATCTTCTATTGTATTTCTTTCCCCCATTCTTGTCAATCGTTCCAAATGCTATCCCAGAAACTCTCGACAACCTCTGGTTCTGTCAGTTTACCCAGGTCCCATCTCCTTAAAGTCCCATCCTTTTGCCATTTCTTTAGTTTTAATCTACAGTTCATAACCAGTAGATTGTGGTCTGAGTCCACATCTGCCACTGGAAATGTCAGTGTCTCCAGGCTTCTTCCATGTACATAATCTTCATTTATGATTCTTGAAACAGGTGTTAGCTATAAATGGATATTGCAAATGAAGACATCATATAAAGTAGAGAACTGAGAAATAAAAGAATGAAACGGGGGTAAGTGGTTTTTTTTTTTTTTTTTTAAGCACGCTCAACAGAATTAGCGGCACATTAATGTGACTACTTTGTAAGGCATCCTGGAATAGATAACCTGGCATCTGAAAGGTTTAATTGTGCTTATATGCGAAGGTTAGAACATGCGAACAGGATATGAATAGATACGTACAGAAAACACCTAGTAAAATATGTAGGCCAGAATATACCGAAGAGAGACTAGAAAACTCGACCTTCGGCTTTCTGCGAAGTTTGGAAGAAAGGAGATGAAGTATTTGCGGAGATACAGCTTGACCACGTCGTAGGTCGTGCTTGGGTAGCTCAGTCAATAAAGCATGTGTCCGAGAAAGGCAAAGGTCCAGAGTTTGAGTTTCGGTGCTGCAACCAGTTTTAGTCTGCCCTGAAGTTTCAAGTATGTAAGCAATTGTAAACATAAAACCTTGTTAACTAAAATGTAAATATGTGCTGATAATGCGTCCCTAAATCCTCCACCAAATTAACTTCAGTTGACATTACATCCTGTGTAATTGTTAATGACATATACGACAGGCCTTCTGATAAATTATTTGTTGGAATCAAAGTATTTAGCCACGTACGATACATTCATACTCATAGTGCGCTGTTCTATTTTAGAATCTGAAATTGTGTAGTTGCTCCAAATTTATTATTCTATCTTTCGTTTACTAATTCACACTCGTAACACTAGAGGTATTTCTCTGCATGTGCACTGTCAATTGTTTCAGTAGTTCTTCAGTCACATGCTGAATCCTTTGTCTTGGTGTCTCCTTAGATATATGTACTTCTCTGCCAGTCACAGAATGGCTTCCTAATGATTAAAAGGTTACCACATTGTGTGCCTTTGGTAATTGTTCTTCTTTCTTCTTAGCTGCAGCTTCACCGCTGCATTTGAAAGACAGTTGTCCATAAAACAATGCAGGCGCGGTATCAGCTGAAACATTGAACAGGTGTTCGTAAGCGCCAGTTCATTCAATCACATCATTTTCGTTCATAAAAGCAAGGAGACTTCTGGTTTGTTTACCACGAACGATTAGCCAATAGACTGAGCCCAGAGGGCATCGTTGAATAATACACTCGGTTTCCATTAGATATCCAAAATACTTTAATCTGTCCCCCTCCAACGTTAAGCTCTAACCCTATAATCCAAACGTTCCCTCATCCTACATCTCCTTAAAAGGGAATTGACGATGTCATCTTAGACAAACTACAAAGTCCATTAAAAGGTATATGTTGACTGAAAAGTCACTATCATATCTGTGAAGAAATACTTGTATCTGCCTATCACCCTCAGGTATATCATGGCAATTCTGAAAATCGTTCGCACCGTCATAGTTGTTCAGCGACACATTTGCGCTGTTCACGATTTGGAGGTTGAAATTGGTTACAAAGAATGCTTGTCTGAGACACAGTTGACGCATTCAGCATAAAAATACGCCTAGTGCTGGTTCGCTGCTTCTAGACTACATGGTTTGAGACTTGAGCCTCAATGTTTGATGTGTGCGGTCAGGAAAGGGCATGTAGTGTACCAGGTTTCCTGTTTGTTTCCGCCCTGAAGTCGTCATTCCTTCGCTCGTCTCAAGTAACGTTAGGAAAAACAAATGCTGTAGTAAGCAACGTCATCAGATTTTCGGTTAACCTGCAAATATGCCTCAGATTGACAAGGTAATTCGCCCAGTGCTACCGTCGTCCATTAAACAATCAAGTCTCGACGGGACATTGCTCAGGTCGTGAGCAGAGGAACCAAATTCCATATTTCTCGTTACAGTTTGTTATCCGGCACTGATGTCTCCATATTATGATCCTTTCACTTTGAATGAGTAATATCGGCACTGCTGATGACATAACAGGGATAAAATCTCGTTTGGACGAATCGCCCAGCACTTTTAGGCAGAATATTAGATTATCTCGAATGACGTGGAAATGTAGTTCTCTTGATCTACGCCATCCAGTTCGTGTGTGCCATCATTTACTCTTACAACTTTTTCTTTCTCCTCTTTTCATCAGATATTGGGCAAAACTAATGTTAGTGCAACCGTCTTTGCCAGCGGCTTCCTACATCCATTCTTCCTTGGCACCAAAAGTTTCCTTAAAGGAAAGTGACTCACTTTTTCAAGGCATTATTCTATTTTCGTCTATAATTCAGAATTTTATCATTGACACTAAAAGGTTTTAGAACTTCATTTCTTGAGCATGGATACGGTTTTCTTTCTTTTTGGTAGTCGCCCAAGTCTCGCTTCCATTGAGTAGTATGGGGACTGGTACATTTTCCTGAATGTAACGTGGGTATGTATCCGACATTTTCTTCTAGCGTTACTGTTAATTTTTCCAACACCCGGCTAAATTTATGAAACTTAACTTCTATAATGTTGCTTTAGCTGAATGTTACCTTTTATCACAGTTAACTGAAATAGTTTACTTGTTCTAAAATCTTCCAATCCAGAACTAGTTTGGTTCTAGTGAATTCTTTCTCCATAAAGGCAGCTGCCTTAGTTTACTCTGTTGAGAATACCATGAAAAATGTCGCACCTATTTGGTTTATTAAGTAAATTGCTTCCGGAAAGTGGTCTCCTTTATTTGGTAGGATCATTCCATCGTCAGCATATAGTATGCTACTTAATAGAGTTCTCTTGTCTAAATATATACCTTTATGGAGTTCTGTTTTCCACATTGTATTAATTCATGTACGCCATGATAAATTTGGGGAGATACAGCAGTACTTCGTTGTTGTTTGGTATCTCTTTAGTCAGTTTTCCGCTGAGCTTTAGAGTGGTCCTCTGACACAAACCTTTGGGGTATTTTTTAGATGTTTCGCATTTCCATTGTTTGTCATTATCACCCAAAATTTCTGCCCACTGTCATCGTAAAAAGCTCTTTTTAATCCATTAAACCTATTGGACTTTCTTCGCTTTTTTGTGTTATGTGTTGTTAGGAAACAACTGTATACTCTGAGGAGCGTCCTTTCCTGAGATACATTCCTTCGTTATGTTTAAAATGTTTGCATATATTATGTATTTAGAGTCCAGTAAAATTATTCCTCGGTACTTATTGCATCGACTCACATCTCCTTCTTTAAAAAAAAAAAAAAAATAGCAGTGGTCTTCCAATCTTTGAGTGTACCCTTCCGCTTCCGTTTAATAGATGCAACAGTCGTAGCTATAGCATCATTCCTCCATATTTTAGCAATTCAGCATTAATACAATACCATCCTATGGCTTTTCTCTTCTTAAGTGATCTTAAGGCACATGTTATTTACAATTTTCTGCTACAACCTCTGTAGATAATGAGTCTGTTTACGAGATCATGGTTGTCTTAACTGGTCACAAAGTTTCTTCAAAAGGAAGCACGTGATGTTCTTGTTACGACGCAGACGGTATTCTAGATGCACTTTCTTTTTCTCCAAGTTCCCACCCATGCCCTACCCTACACTAGCCTATATCCCCCGACTGACAGCCGTGTGTAGCATGTCTCACTACTTTTTTCTCACGGCTACGCCTACCTACGAGTATGTCCTGCATTGTATACATTTCCTCCTTACCCTATTTCTCTTTCTATCTCCTCCTCATTCCCCTCTCTCTCCATCTCCTGTCTAATCCAGTTTTCACTCTCACCCAAATCCAATGAGGTCAATGAGGTTATTCTTTACCCTCACAGTACTTCTTACTAGCTAATAAGAGGTGGTTTGGTTGAAATCCATCCAGCGGTTCAGAAGGAGATGTACAACACATAAACACAATTATACACACACACACACACACATATATATATATATATATATATATATATATATATATATATATATATATATATATGCTGCTGTTCGACATCTTCTTACCGCATAGCATTGAAGCGTGTCCACAATGAAGTCTCTGTTTAGTATATGATTCAACAGAAAAGCCTGTGCTACCTTGGACTGCATTAGTGTGTTAGTGTACTGTGTTGCCCCAAACATCCTTTATTCTTTCCTATAAATGAATGCGGAAGGAAACATATCGGCACAACACCTCACTTACTACCAGTGGTCCGCCACAGTTTTCCTCTTTAGTGCGATTTGATGCAATAACGAAGATTTACAGGTCTCTGTGGGACCTGAAAAGTAAAATTAATCCACCCAAACGTGAAACGGTGCGTGGAATAGGAAGAGATAACGAAAAGGCTTTCTCTCCGCCATGTCTGTTCGCAGGCTTTTCATGTTTGTGCACCCGAGTGTTCCCATTGTAAGCAGGTATCTGTGTCTCTTCTACGTATTTTTAGATTACTCTTTCGGGTACTCGTAATCGACCCGAGTAGCCCGTAATGTAAAATGTCTGCTTTCACCGACTCAGGCCTACTGTAGTACTACAAGTATAAATAAATAAAAAAGGGAGAAAAGGTAATTAACGTTGCTAACAAGTATCATATTAAGCAACACATAAATCTCATGACTCAAGTATTTTGTGCTTTCGAAGACAATATTAAGAAATCTGTGAAACTAAAAGTCTAAAGGACATAGAACGAAAAGACCGAGACCGTTTTATGTGACGCAGACTCACCAGAAATTTTTATACCAAACATTGACTCCGTCTTCGCCAAACACAAGCAGTTTAAGAAGAATATGATGAAAAGAAGTGTGAGGATATGCAGTGACTACAGTAAACTAAAAGAAGTATAGCCTGTGCTGGATACAATATGTTCACACTCAGGAAAACATTAGCTCAACCAGGGAAATATGAAACAGCCCTTAGACTGGAGATCTGTAAACTTGATGCACTCTGTAGTATTACGCACGTTATTTCGTACATTCTACTGTTTCAATTAGTGCTTCCTACTGCAGAAGTCACAAACTTGTAAAGCGAGTGTGTAGTAAAGTTTGTATTATCTACGATAATTCTAACGTACATTACTTCAGAAATTAATAATAACGTTTGACAGACATTATATCATGTATAATAGTTATAAATGAATACGTTAATGTCACCTGATAAGAAATTCATCTATAGAACAGAAAGAGCTGGTCATCAATAATGAATACGTATTACTATTATGATGTTTTTTATTTTCATCTCACTTGGATGTAGGTCCAAATTAATATATCAGAACTATGTTTCCTTGAATCATGGACACCCATTGTATAGTTGCCTTCATTTGACTTCTCCACCCCTCCCTTAAATATAGGTGTATCATTGGTGTAAGAATAAAACTGCTTCTTAGGGACGTAATGTAATGGTAAAGTGAGATTTAAACGTCTTGGTGGGAAATGATCATGAATGGTGGCCTAAAGGCAGATATGGATTGTGAACCACCAACTATAGTAGACAGCATCTACTGAAACTTTGAGAAGAACATGACATAGTGATCAGAAACACAAACTTCGAAATGGATGAAAGAAAGAATTTCACTTCAAAACCTCCATGTGAAGCAGCACCCACCATACCCATTTGATGCTGGTGTAGAGAGCATATTGAAGTAGTCTAACCGCAGCTCTCCAGAATTAGACGTAGACATCGATCATGTGTCAAACTTAGTAAAGTAGTATTTAAGATGTAATACATGGCAGAAGTCTAACAAAAAAAGCTGGAATATTGAAAAAATACAATAAATAAAATGAACAAATTAGGCTACTACAATAAGCACTCTCACTAACATCATAGTGCTTAAAGTAACTGATTAACTTCAAACAAATTACACAAAAAAGAAATGAAATACGAAGAAAACCACATTTAATATTTATGACCGACACTTCAGTAAACTTAAATCAGGATAGGAATAAATACAGAAAGGTAAATGGAATAGAAAGTGAAGTAAGGCACAGAGTCATAAAGAACACAATCAAGAGGCTAAGAATTATTGATAAATGAAGTAGGGGTACGAATTAAGGAACATATACAGGGCTATTACAAATGATTGAAGCGATTTCATAAATTCACTGTAGCTGCATTCATTGACATATGGTCACGACACGCTACAGATACGTAGAAAAACTCATAAAGTTTTGTTCGTCTGAAGCCGCACTTCAGGTTTCTGCCGCCAGAGCGCTCGAGAGCGCAGTGAGACAAAATGGTGACAGGAGCCTTGAAAGCGTATGTCGTGCTTGAAATGCACTCACATCAGTCAGTCATAACAGTGCAACGACACTTCAGGACGAAGTTCAACAAAAATCCACCAACTGCTAACTCCATTCGGCGATGGTATGCGCAGTTTAAAGCTTCTGGATGCCTCTGTAAGGGGAAATCAACGGGTCGGCCTGCAGTGAGCGCTGAGTGTGGGAGGAACTTGAATATCGGCTTGATGTCTGCCGAATCACCAAAGGGGCACATATCGAACATTTGTGAATGCCTAAAAAAACTTTTTGAGTTTTTGTATGTGTGTGCAAAGCATTGTGAAAATATCTCAAATAATAAAGTTATTATAGACCTGTGAAATCGCTTCAATCATTTGTAATAACCCTGTATAAAAATGGCATGAGTGATAACGCCTATGGAATGGTTAAGAAAGTGCAATTCAGAACAGGGAAGAGGTCATCTTTGAGAAGAGGTAGACAGAAATGTTTTATTCCTGAATGCTGATACAAAAACGCCAGCATATGGTGGGAATATCTGATGAATTTGCCGAAGGGAAAGACATCACCGAGGAAGAAGTTTACAGTAAAGAGAAACAACTGCTAGCTAGCAGATGATGTAGGTCCACGAATGATGAAAAGAGAGTTCCCAGCAACACAAGAGACCAAAGTAAGCCTCTGGTCTAGAGGAGCTGCCGGATGAACTCTGACACATTTCTGAGAACAGAAATGAAATACCAGATTGTCGTAATTATAAACGCTTTTTATGATTACTATTTTCTTCCAGACAATGTTCACCTATTAAACATGGGATACAAGTTCTGATTGGAAAACAATAACTAGCTGTAGCAAGGAATGCAATTCTGAAAAAGAAGAATTTGTCAGAATCGAATATAAATTTCGGTAGTAGGACGTCCCTTTGAAGGAATTTGTGCGGAATGTTGCTTGGTATAGAAGTGAAACTTGGTCGATTAGCGGTTCAGACATGATAGTAGAAGCTTTCCAAGTGTGTGTGATAGAAATACGCTGAAGATTCGGTAGAGAGCACATATAACTAATGATGAATTGTGAATCGAATTGAGGAGAAAATAAATTCACGGCTTGATTATAAAAAGGAATCGGCTGACAGAAACAAGAAATTATCAGTATGATATTGTATGGAATATATATTGTATGGAAATACCAGATTGTCGTAATTATAGACGCTTTTTATGATTACTATTTTCTTCCAGACAATGTTCACCTATTAAACATGGGATACAAGTTCTGATTGGAAAACAATAACTAGCTGTAGCAAGGAATGCAATTCTGAAAAAGAAGAATTTGTCAGAATCGTATATAAATTTCGGTAGTAGGACGTCCCTTTGAAGGAATTTGTGGGGAATGTTGCTTGGTATAGAAGTGAAACTTGGTCGATTAGCGGTTCAGACATGATAGTAGAAGCTTTCCAAGTGTGTGTGATAGAAATACGCTGAAGATTCGGTAGAGAGCACATATAACTAATGATGAATTGTGAATCGAATTGAGGAGAAAATAAATTCACGGCTTGATTATAAAAAGGAATCGGCTGACAGAAACAAGAAATTATCAGTATGATATTGTATGGAAATGTGGAGGATAGAAATGGTAGAGGGAGTCCAAAGAAAGATTACTGTAAGCAGATTCAAATGGATGTAAGCTTCAGTAGTAATTTGGAGGTGAAGAGTTAAAGTTATTGTAACAAACGAGTCAAACTGGGGAATATGCCTGGCATCGCAAAAGAAAGAATTAAAACAGATAGAGTTTATAAACGTTACTCAGTAACCTGAATTCCTGAAGTCAACAAATAACCATTAAAATCAAAACATGAATTGCCACAGCTGAACGTACATTCGATGAAATAGATAAGTATTAGTAAAAGAATTGTTTAATGTAGGAAAGGAAACAATAATTTGTCAAGCTGTTCCTCTTGATTTATTTAGTACAGAAGGGAAAAGGAAAACTGTTTATTAAGACCTTCATAGGGCGTGGGTTCCTGTAAGCCTGTGAAAGCTGAAAATTCTTCAAGACAGACAGAATGCGCTCGCAAGCGAAAGAAATATGTGTCTAGTGGAGGCTAAGGACCAGCTGGATATTAAGAGAAACGATTTGAATTATTGTGAAAGAGATCAGTGAGCAGATAAACGTCACAACAACAATCCAAAAGAATGAAAAAACTTCTTTTGGGACATTTATTGAGAGTAAAATTTTTATAACAGAATTGTTGGGCGGAAGTAACTGGGAAAGAGACTCGAGTGAAAGTAAAGAAAATAAATAGTCGAAAATTCAGAGGTATAAATAATGGGCCAAAGCTATCAATAAATGAAGAGAACAACATGGAACGGGAAAGACTGGTACTAGTGGTATGGTAGGGCTTTTCCAAATTGATTATATGGAGATTGGAAGCTGTTTTGCTAATTTTCTTTTCTCTTCACACCTGCAGGTTTATCACGGCATTCGACCAAGGCATGTATTTGCTTCATCCTCGACTCAGCCGTAGAATGGCTAGAAATCAGTATCAATTCTCAGCCTATACTGGCAGCACTGGACTCGCATTCGGAAGGATGACGGTTCAATCCCGCGTCCGGCCATCCTGATGTAGGTTTTCCGTGATTTTCCTAAATCGCTCCAGGCAAATGCCGAGATGGTTCCTTTCAAAGGGCACGGCCGACTGCCTTCCCCGTCCTTTCCTAATCCGATGAGACCGATGACCTCGCTGTCTGGTCTCCATCCCCAAAACAACCAACCAACCTATACTGGCAGCGTCTAACAGAGCTCATCGACGTCCGTAAGTGTGAGGCGAGCTTTTACTCGGACAACCCTTAAATAAGCCCACAGATAAATCTTTGAGTAAAGCCTTCCATTACGACTTTAATTACCTTGTAGCTTCCTATACTCATTCTGCTGCCATCGTCCCACTGTGATGATATTGAGGGATGAGATGAATCAAATGCTCTTAGAAAACATAAACATAAACACTGATAGTCACCATGGGTTGTCGAAGACGCTTGCTACGTAGAACATAATTTAAGCAGTACATATACTTAATTGACTAAACGAAGATCCTCATTAACGACGTTATGAAATGAATGCTCTGTCCTATGGCTCTGGTTACGGTTGTGAGATCAGAAGTGGGAAATTACGTGAAGCTCCTGACTCATGACAGGACGGATAGATTGTTGACGGAAATAAGCGTAGATGTATTACATTCTGCTGAGTCGCAGTTTTTTGACTGCTTAGTTTGCTATTTTGTGACTCGTCTGGATTGAGCGAATCAAGGGAAACGAACTTACCCATTATAAGACGTCCTGGTTTTCTAAATAATTGAGCCATTCATCCATTGTCACTCTGAAACATTGTCAAAATTAAAAGTGTTTAATCTCATCAAACTGGTCTTTTTCACGGATCTGTCACAATCTCGACCTAACGTAATTATCAGTTGGTTTCTGACGTAATCTGCTTTGTTATGTCTCGAAACAAGCCTACTGCTGTCAGTATCATTATCACGGAATGTAGAATTTCTGTGTAGGTACTGTCTCCTCGTATACCGGACTTAAGTGCAATGCCTTCTTGTCTCAGTCCATGGTGTCAGAAATTAGTACATATGTGAGATCGGTAATGCATTTCCATAAAGTCTTACAGTGTGCTGTCATGAGTTCAGTTTACTATCTTACTTCCACCAATTAATGTTGTTCCTGTTTGTTGTCAATGTTTATGATATCGTATGTAAGCATGCTTATTTATGCCATTGATTCGGAGATCACAAGAAAGCGAGCGGCCAATCTTGTGGAACTGACGGATATGAAGGCCGTTGTGTGCAACCCGGTACATGCCTCACCCCACATTTATTTAACTGTCGCTGTAAATACATTTATGAAGTGGTGCAGTCAGTGTGCACTAGATTCGGAGATGACGTATCATGACAGCTCTCTTATAACAACGAGTAGTTTCGACACTTTCACTAAGTCCTGAAGTTTCCAGAGTGAAATACAATATGTTATTACGGCAATGACCATATCAACTTGAATCTAGCTGCTCGTTAGCCTCATTGTGGAGATTTTCATTAATCTTGGATTAGATCTGTGCTCATCTCCTTCATGTCCACTTTTCCTCCATTCCTTTGACCGTGCTTTCTTTGACTTGTCCCCTACATCATGCCTCTCCTTCCTGTGGGGATGATAAGGGCAGCCCAAGATTCTGCGTAGCACCTGCGAAGACAAAAGAAAATCACAAAATGCGTGATTCAGAATGAATAGATTAAGACATCAATATGAAGACGGCTTAGATTTTGACTGTAGAGCAGTCATTAATTTCAGAATTTTTTGTGGACTGGCTCTCTCAAGGACTTGAAAATTTCCTCATTTTTTGGTAAAATCCCCTGAAGCTACAAAATCAGAAGTAGCGTATGGTCTTTTTTCCAAACTTAGAGAAAATAGTAAATTATAAACTTCAAACAATGCTTCACGTCAGTGGGACTGTGGATAAGTATGATGTCGAACTGTGTGGTTACGCAAACTTTTTCGGGTTAGTATTGTTACATCTCATAAAAAGTGATGAGACTTAATGGAGGCTAACAAACCATCCAACTGATTCAAGACGAATGGCAGCCGGAATAAAGTCACAGATAACGTCTGCAGTCTGATATTAAGAACATCGACTAGCACTTAAGCAATGTGAGATCCCCTCATCTTGGGAAGATGAACTGCACTGCTGGAAGACAGACACTGTATAAACAATTAAAAACTTCTTAGCTGGGTAAATTATTTTGAAACAATGACTAGAGTTATTAAGATATCTGATGTGAGGATTACAATGAGGAAACTCAGAAACCGTAACTGGAACCTGGACCATAGGGAAATGGACAAGTCATTAAGAGCAGTGCTTCGCAACTTGACTTTTTCCTACGTGCTTGACAACTAGACTTTTTCTTACGACTACAGTCCCGCTATTCCACAAGTAATCATAGTATCTGACCATGTCCTGTGATCACCGCTTCATCTGAAACAGCCAAATTAAATACAGCAACCGTCGATGGTCTGTGTCCTTCGAATGTATTATGTCCGCTATCCTTTGCTGTCCTTCCCGCCATATCGTGCTCTTGTAAGTAGGCTGTTTAGGTTTTTTATTGGTAACGCCACCTCTGTATAAAAATCACTGGCTGTGCTGTGTGCAGTCTGTGTCTAGTTTGCATTGTTGTCTGCCATTGTAGTGTTGGGCAGCGGCAGTTGGAGGTGAGCCGCCAGCAGTGGTGGATGTGGGGAGAGAGATGGCGGAGTTTTGTAATTTGTCATGAACTGCTATATATATTATGACTATTAAGGTAAATACATTGTTTGTTCTCTATTAAAATCTTTCATTTTCTAACTATGCCTATTAGTAGTTAGTGCCTTCCGTAGTTTGAATCTTTTATTTAGCTGGCAATAGTGGCGCTCGCTGTATTGCAGTAGTTCGAGTAACCAAGATTTTTGTGAGGTAAGCGATTTGTGAAATGCATAGGTTAATGTTAGTCAGGGCCATTCTTTTGTAGGGATTTCTGAAAGTCAGATTGCGTTGCGCTAAGAAAATTGTGTGTCAGTTTCAGCAGAGTCTTGTATAATTTTTCAAAAGGGGACGTTTCATATGTCGATCCTTAGCCGAGGATACCTCACTGGAATCTTCTGATTTTTTGTTGTAGTTTGTGTAATTAGTGTAGCTTTTGTTTATTGCTAGCGCGTAATTGTAGAGAAAATCTCCTTTTTAGTTGCAGTCTTTCATTGTTGTACAGTTGTGGCATGCATGTAGATTTGCACCAAGTATTTCGCAGTTGCAATTAACTAGATATTATTTTGAGTGCTATCTTAATGTGTTATCTTATTTTGCTCTTCAAATTGTGCTTTTCTGTGTTATCGTGTGAAATATTGTGGCAATAATGGGGTGTGAAAAACGTAACACTAGGCTCCAAAGTAAACTGAGAAATAATAGTGAGGACGAGCGTTGCTTATCAGCGCCGCCGAGTAATGAATTTACTAATGTTCAAAGTAGTAATCTGGTAACTGTGCATAGGGAAATGGAACGGGCGTCAAATAATGGTGTAGACAGTGAAACAGGTAGTGTACAGGGAAGCATTATCGATCGATCGGTCGGCTACAGCTCGCCTTAGGAATCGGGAATGACAGAACACAATTTAGCAAATACTGTAGATTCAGGTTTTGCGTCCTCACCGTTTTCCCAAATCAGTCAAGACACATTTTCCGCTTGTCAAAAAGTGAATGTTGCCGGTTCAAATTCACTGCCGAAAAGCACTGAGGAACATGTTTCAGACACCAGTGCATTGTTATTACAATTAATGCAACAAATGGGACAAAAGCTTGAAAAGTTAGACACAATGGAACAAAATCAGAGACAAACACAGCAACAGTTAGACACAATGGAACGAAATCGGAGACAAACACAGCAAAAGCTTCAAAAGTTAGACACAGTGGAACAAAATCTTAAAAACTTAGACTCATTGGAACTAACTCTTGAACAAACATGTGAAGATTTAACTACTGAGTTACATAACATTGAATCGAAATCTCAAAAAGTCTGTAATGACGTAAAAATTCAAATTTGTGAGCATTTTAAACCTATTTTTTCGCGGCATGAAAATGCATTACAGAATCACGAAGCAGCCACAAAAGAACCGCAAACCATTGTTCAGGAAAATCATGAGACCTTGCAAGCTAAATGTGACTCAGTTGCATCTACCGATTCAGTCACGCAACTTGCAAAAACTCAGGAAAACTTAAAGGACACAGTAGATACTCTGAAACTTGGTTCAGAAGAACACACTGAGGAAATAAGTACACTATCGGAGAAAGTAGCCGAACTTTCGGATCAGTTCACTAACTTATCTACGAAGGTAGATGATAATCTGAATGACACAAAACCGGTAGTCTTTCATGACACAGAAGAGTGCGAACAAATTAGGAAATTCAATCAAAATAAAATCAATATACAGTCCAAAAGAGAAATCCGGGAAGTACAAGATCAGTTGGCACGAGTAATACAAAAATTACAAATTTCAGAGGACACTCGCGCTCCAACACGGGAAGAGGGACTTAGAAATACGGAAAAGACGCAAAATAATAACACAGGGCATTTCGGAAGTTATGAAAGAAACTGGCAATGTGCACCGAATTTTGAGATGGAACCGCCGACACGACCTAACAATGACCGATATGCGACTCGCCGACATGATGATTTTGACTATAAGCTGTTCATTACTACACGTAAATTCAAAACATTTAAGAATTCTGGCAACGACATTCATCCGCAACTGTGGCTTCATCAATTCTCTCATTGTTTTCCTCCCAACTGGTTATTAGAGCACAGGTTAGAATTTATGTGTGGCTACTTGGAGAATGAACCAGCTGTAAGAATGCGATCGGTCATTCACGATTGTCACAGTGAAGGAGATTTTTATCATGCTTTCCTCTCAGCATATTGGTCCCAAGCTACACAAGACCGAGTAAAACATAGCATCATAATGATGAAACATTTCGAACAATCTGAATTTTCCAGTCTTGTGACATATTTTGAAGACATGTTGCAGAAGAATCAGTACCTGTCAAACCCATACAGCCCCTCAGAACTCATCCGCATTTGCTTAATCAAACTTCCTGAACATTTACGACATATTATTTTAGCAGGACGTTGCAAAGACGACATTGAAGCTTTTCAGTGACTGTTACAAGAACTGGAAATTGACACTGACAATCGCGGAACCCGAAAACAGGAGCACAACAATTACAGATCACATTCGTCACAATTCCGCGATGACAGAAATAATACACGACAAGGCTATTCTTTCAACGTAAATCGTGACCAAAACAGACACCACCCATATGACAAACGTTGGCAGAGTAGTAATAATTACAATGAAAGATCACCTCTCCGTGGTAATGACTATCACAGAGACAATCAGAGAAACAGACAATATGGGAACCAAAACAGTTATTATCAAGGGAGACCGAATAACGTCAGACGCAACAGTTCAGCGCGCAGGTACGATTCAGGAAGAAATTCTCCACCACATGACCGACAAGAAAGAAACTATAGGAACTACCGACATGACGACAGACAATATAATCATAACAATAGACGTGAATTTCATCAGAACTGGCGGGATTCTAACAGAGCTGGGTCCTCTCGGCAAGGCGAATTTGTAGAAGTTAGGTCTCCTAATCCCAATAACGACGCGCGCCAACAAAGAAACAGACAATGACTCGCACCGCAGGCAGCCACCTGCGCCGGCTGGCTCAGAGAAAAATAACACAGACCTTGAGAAAAGATTTAACATTCCTTACTGACGTATAACACATGACAATTGCTTTTCAGTTGAAACTCTGCATACTAGGAAGATTAAAGGCTTACACCACATTTCACATGAAAAACCGTTTATTGAAAGATAATCTGCTTTTTAACTTTGTCTTTGCCATAAAACTCTTCACTTCACATTTGCAGTATGCTTTGTCAGACTTAGAATCTGTTAATATGCAACAATGTTTGAAGTTCAATATCCAGTCTAGAACCTAGGGAACATTTTTAAACAGAAATTACGAATGCATTGTTATAGTGAACAGACGACACAGTGTTGTCATTTGTACATTCTTGCTTGTTAGTTGCACGATGACGTAACGACTATAAGGCTCACATACTTAGAACATTTACCAGTACCGCTAATGAGATTTTGATGCAACATTTTGGTTTACTTAAAAATACATTCTGGATTTAAAGTACTTTCTGTGAGATACCAGATGACACGGTGGTTAGTTTATGTGACAGCTGCACGATTTTATCACGACGCTACTAATGAGTGACTATTTACAATGTTGCTTTTGCAGTGTTTCTGTTTTATATCTGCACAGATTTCTGTTTTATTCTGGAAAGTAAAACATGTTTTAGTAGTAACTTTTGTGGTATAGTTACAATGAGACAGCCTTTTCGATAGCACAACAATACGTTATAGTACAGTACTTTCTTCATCACAACAATAAGCTTAATAACTACGATATCTATACATAAAGCATTTCACTTTTGTTTATCATGAGGTAAGTACATTGACTTCTGCAGAACTTAGCTTTCGGAGGATGAAAACTACGCGACTTCATAAGAGATTATCATACAACATGACGCACAGTTTAACGCTACAGTACACGTGTTTGAGTGATTAATGTCGCACTTAAAACATTTATTTTTTTAAGATATTTGAAGTACAATGATACAAGGGTTTTCCGTGATATATTTCATTCCATTGCTGTAATCTGTAACACCTGAGGGTATAATTACATTAATCCTCAGGGGGGTACACACTTACTTTGTGTACCATGTGTTTGGCAAGCACAAGGAGCCCTAGCTAATATGGTATTTGCTTATACAACTTTACACATCGGTACCATATTTCTCTAACACAGAACTACACAGCTATCTGATCATTTAACAGAGAAAGAAACTTTTTTTACTACATCAGTGACAGATGGTTACGTAATTACACAGTTGGATAACATCATACTTATGAAATTGTAATTTGTATGTACTTTGTGAAATGCTCATATTTTTCGGAACCATTGTGATACTATGAGAGCTTTCAATGATGTATTTGGAATGGGATTATGATTTTTAAAGTGCATTTGAGGCAGATGACACTTTTGACATGAGCAGATAATTTTTTTTTGGTTTTGAAATTATTGAAGGAAGCTACGACGATTTTGAGAGTTGACTGAGGTGTTATGATGTTATTATTACGATGATGATGTGTATTATGCTGTTGCCATATGTTTATGATCAATAAGCTGATGCTATATAAGTTATTTGATTATGCTACATATTTCTTATGATGAAATATTGGAGAAGTGTCGACGAATATTTATATGTATAATAAGGTAAGGAATAATGTGTAGTGGTTAGGGACTCTGGTTTGTGAAAAAGGATGTTGGAAACCAAGAATCGTACTTTAAGAGTTATGAAATGTGTGTAAATGCGTGAATGTATCACAATGCCAGCGAGAATTTTTTGGACACTTTTATATTTACAGGATTTTGTTTCTACATTTGTAACGCAAATTCTCGACCTATGAAATTTCTATACGAGACTGTCACTGTAGCGGAAACTGCTGTCATAAATATTTCGTTAAGAAAGGTAAGTGACCTTGACGTAATGCGTTTTTTGCGCCCAGCTGAGAGGTAGTTGTCTGACAAAAGAAAGCCATTAGGTGGAGAAAAAATGAGGCCACTATCCTCGCCATTGACATTCCTTTAGAGAAAGCAACGCAAATACGACACCCTCATTACTTGGAAAGATACATCTGCACACCTGATTATGACACGCGTCTTTCTATGAGAGTTGAGAGAATTTCTACTAACTTATGAAATGTGACATGACTATTGAATGATATTTTTATGCTTTGCTTTTCATAGTTCCTTATTTCATTTTATATCTAGTTTCCAGCTGTGTTGCAGCATTGCTTTTATAAAATAAAATGCATTTGCTAATGTGAACACTCTCTGTCAACAGATCTATTAAATAATAATTTTGTAATCCACATTCTTAAAAAAAGGAGCACTTGGAAAGGAAAGAACAAGAAGAAGGGACTAGTAACAGTAACTGCACACATGATTTTCTTTTCAAGTACATGGTGAATATTTTTTTACAATAAGTTGTTGTGGTGCACCACTTTAATTACTTAGACATTAAGATGTGATTATACATTTCCCTCATCTGCATTGTTATCTTTAGTGTACTATTTTTTCTGCTTGAGCTATGTCATGCTTAGGAATACGTTATAGCATTTCCTGCTGCTGTTTGCAAGGCATAGTGCTACTGAATTTTAATTTGTGTTACTCTGCAAAGCGAGATTTATTTCTCTTGTTTGCTGCACGTTGCCTTATATTAGTTGTAATATTGCAAGTGCTTTGCTAATTTCTGTAATGCTGCTTCCTTTGCAAATCTGCATTTTTTGTCATTGCTGTTTGTGTTAATTGTTTTATGCTGCTGCATTGCCTCGTCCCTTAGTTTAGCATCTGAGCTCAGTAGATGTAAGTTAGCTTAAGAGGGGGTAGACTATATAAGAGAATGAGTTGTGATTAATTGGAAGAAATACATTGAGAAGCTATAAGAAAATGGTTTGGCCAAAAAAAAAAGTATTTTGAAAGAGGATATGAACACAAAAATAGGGTTTAGGGACAACAGGTTTAGGTAGGATTTTCTTGGAAATAAATGATGAGGTAAGATAATGGAAAATAAATAATGAGGTAAGAAATATGAGAACATATAAATACAGAGAGCATGCTTGAATTGGATTTTTTTTGGTGGAAACAAATGTTGAAATGAGACGAAAGATCTATGGAATAAAGGTTTGGGTTGGACTGCAGTACCAAATGTCACACTGAAAACGAACCCTGTCCTTTCCTTCTGTATTATTCCGCTATGTGTTTATGTACCCTTGTGTATTTATCTTTTTTCCTGTCTTTATGTGTTTAGCGAATACGATTTATGTTGTAGAATTTTTCTAGTACTAAGGTACATTCACTATGATGAGGAATACTGTTATCCTCAAATATAATTTTTATTAATAATGTTATTCATTTTGTAAAGATGTTTAGACATTAATTCTGTTCTGTTTCAATGCTCAAGTGTGAAATTAATATTTCGAAAACTATTCTCATTATTTTATATATTTACTTATATCATAATTCCTGTAACATTGATGCATCTGTTTATTTCTATTCTTTTGTAAAGCCAGTTTTACTACAAATGTTATCTGTATTGTTATGTTCTTTAATGATGTATTTTCTACCTTTGTTATTGTATTCTCATGTTATAATATTGTAATTGACACCAGTTCTTCAAATTAAGTACCATTTCACTGCACACGTTTCTGTTGGTCATAGTATATGGACAATATGTGAGAAGTAGGGACTGTTAGTGTTTGCACATGTGTTAATCATTCAGCAAGGGACTGGATAACAGCATTGCTGGTTCTAAGGACAATTAGAAACTAACTTTGTGAGTGCACTAGTGGTGGTTTATGGACTTGCTATATTATCCGCAAGACTCTTCAATGGTGATTGTGCACCTGCACAGTCACAACAGAAGGCTGCTGGCCATCTCTACAAGGACTACAGTGGGTATGCATCTTTGATGATCCACCAATACCATTATCTCTACAAGGACTACAGTGGGTCTGCATCTTTGATGACCCACCAATACCATTATCTCTACAAGGACTACAGTGGGTCTGCATCGTTGATGACCCACCAATACCATTGTTTCTACAAGGACTGCAGTGGGTCTGCACCTCTGGTGGCCCACCAATACCATGATCTCCACCAGGACTACAGTGGGTCTGCTCTGTGATGACCTACCTACCAATTCTCTTCAAAACTTCGACTGACTCTGCTGTGGGTTTGCTCTATTGTGGACCAATACCTGTCTCCATGTCAAGAGTCAGCACTGTCTTTTCGTTGGAAGGACAACACTACTTCTGCAAGAGTGCATGGAAATCCACTACTTCCGTGTGCATTTTCTTCTATTGCTCAGACTTTGAGAAAAACACTGCTATTTTACTGTGATGAACGATAAGGACTGTCTTTATGGACTGTGAGAAAATTTTAGCTTTTGACCAACAGTGTATCAATAAGTGTGTGCATTTGATATCTTTGATATTGTAATTATGAAAAATTTTATCAAATCATTATTGGCCACTGCCCAAAACAATTTGTGAAATTTTTTGTGGGGAGCATCAGGGCTATGTAAGTAGGCTGTTTAGGTTTTTTTATTGGTAACGCCACCTCTGTATAAAAATCACTGGCTGTGCTGTGTGCAGTCTGTGTCTAGTTTGCATTGTTGTCTGCCACTGTAGCGTTGGGCAGCGGCAGTTGGAGGTGAGCCACCAGCAGTGGTGGATGTGGGGAGAGAGATGGCGGAGTTTTGTAATTTGTCATGAACTGCTATATATATTATGACTATTAAGGTAAATACATTGTTTGCTCTCTATTAAAATCTTTCATATTCTAACTATGCCTATCAGTAGTTAGTGCCTTCCGTGGTTTGAATCTTTTATTTAGCTGGCAGTAGTGGCGCTCGCTGTATTGCAGTAGTTCGAGTAACCAAGATTTTTGTGAGGTAAGCGATTTGTGAAATGCATAGGTTAATGTTAGTCAGGGCCATTCTTTTGTAGGGATTTCTGAAAGTCAGATTGCGTTGCGCTAAAAATATTGTGTGTCAGTTTCAGCACAGTCTTGTATATTTTCTCAAAAGGGGACGTTTCATAGAAACAATGACTAGAGTTATTAAGATATCTGATGTGAGGATTACAATGAGGAAACTCAGAAACCGTAACTGGAACCTGGACCATAGAAAAATCAACAAGTCATTAAGAGTAGTGCTTCGCAACTTGACTTTTTCCTACGTGCTTGATAACTAGACTTTTTCTTACGACTACAGTCCCGCTATTCCACAAGTATTCATAGTATCTGACCATGTCCTGTGATCACCGCTTCATCTGAAACAGCCAAAATAAATACAGCAACCGTCGATGGTCTGTGTCCTTCGAATGTGTTATGTTCGCTATCCTTTGCTGTTCTTCCCGCCATATCGTGCTCTGACGACAATTCCATGGACTTCTAGCGGCATCTGGATGAGGTTCTTCTTCTTCACTGAACAATTCAAATAATGGTTCACCTACCTGACCGAAAGCGATGCCTGTAAGTACAACGTCGTCTTGTGCCAGGTGTATGATCGAATGGCGTATTAAGACCCGTTGAGAGTGATAGCTGCAATTGGAGAATTTGCTTTCTACAAACAAGTTTGGATTTCCAAAAGCTAACGGAACACTAGACGGTCTCCGTGTTACACACTCTGATTTATTTCGAACGTTCAAGAATAGACAATATCTAGCGGCAATATTTATCGACGTTGAAAGTGCATACGACAATGTTTAAGTTCCAATTCTACAACAAAACTTAAGCGATACGGGCATTCTAATAGTTTCAATGTTTTAAGACCTTACTAAGACACAGTACTGTGTATGTAAGATTCCTCAACAAATTACTCAGACGATATCAAGACGTCTGCCTGAATGTTCTGTTCCCATTTCAAACGTATACGCGAAATATGGAGTACAACATTTCGCCAGGTGTTAAAACTCTCTGATATTCAGATAATTTACATCTTTTTTCTGCACATCAGAATCTCGAATCTCTTTGCCGAAGTTTAGAGCTGTTTACGCATTAACACGCTGGTTGAATGCAAATGACCAAACAGTTTCACCTGAGAAATAGCCGGCCGCTGTGGCGGAGCGGTTCTAGGCGCTTTCGTCCGGAACTGCGCTGCTGCTACGGTTGCAGGTTCGAGTCCTGCCTCGGGCATGGATGTGTGTGATGTCCTTTACGTTAGTTAGGTTTAAGTAGTGCTACGTCTAGGGGACTGATGACCTCAGATGATAAGTCCCATAGTGCTTAGAGCCATTTGAACCTGAGAAATGTTTTGTAGTTCTCTTCAGCTGCAGACGGGTATGATCGATTGGTTCAGATATTTTATTAGGAAGGCTATCATTCCTGTAGCTTAAAAATGTTCAAAATTGTGTGAAATCTTATGGGACTTAACTGCTAAGGTAATCAGTCCCTAAGCTTACACACTACTTAACCTAAATTATCCTAAGGACAAACACACACACCCATGCCCGAGGGAGGACTCGAACCTCCGCCAGGACCAGCCGCACAGTCCGTGACTGCAGCGCCTAAGACCGCTCGGCTAATCCCGCGCTGCCCCGTAGCTTATATAAGCGACATAGTTGAGCACATGCTTAATATGGGCTGATCACTTATGTGCCGTAATCAACAGAACAGCATTAGCACAATGAGATTAGTAGCGGAACTTACGGGATGCATACTAGGACCTCCTCCGCTCAGCCATCGATTATGGATACTTCTTACCACACAAAGCTGCCAAAGATACACTTCATAAACTTGACATGGGGCAGTTCCGATGCCTATGGATATTCTTCGGAGCAATGCGATCGAATTCGACGAATGTCTTATACCTAGGAGCTGTGAACCTCCGCTTTGTGTTCTACGTCAGTACTCTGCGAGAAAATTTATTTGCCAAGAGGAAGTAACTCTCCAACAGTAGATTAATTAATTACTCTCCTACGGGAAAAGTAAGACATTCTTCTGCACATAAAGTCTACACCTTTGCCCTGTTATAGGTAACACATTAGATATAGTGATCAGCATCTACCATCGAATTTAAACAGATACCTGCATAAATCCATTTGGAATTCCATTCCTGTATCACCTGGTAAACCTCGACACTCACTATTACAGTTTTATGAAAAATGGCTTTGGCACCATCAGTTCAAGTGTCTGTATTTCATTGGGCGCACATTGTTCGTGTTTATTCTGATCAATTTTTATTTCTGGAGACTTCAGCATAGAGCGTGTATTTCTGGTCCAAAAGCCGAAATACTGGAAGCAATTTCGTCTGCCCCCCCATATTGTTCAATTTTCACTGTAAAGGTGACAGTGATTGCTTAGATTTGGCTGTTTTGCTGGGCTACAGAACTTTATAGAAATCTGTTCAATAGCGACAATGGAGCAGTCAAATAAATATTCAAACACTGAAAAATTATATGAGATGATTGAAAAATGAGTAAAGAGGTATGAGTGTCTCTTCTGTATGGGCGCCAGCTCAATGACGTAGACAAACAGGGGTCGTAGAAGGTCAGTGTGTCTGGTCCTGTTGAATGTCTTTCTACCACCCACAGATTTCGAGATACGGATGAGGAAAGAGGCCGAGGGAGAATGGACAGAGGATTGTAAACTTGTAACCTACCACAAATATCAGCACTACACTACTGTAGAATCACTCATTAGAAGCTACACTTTGGTCTCGAAAATTTATGGCGAGTCGATAGCTGATAACTGTACGAATCATAATTCATCCCCATCCAACGTACGTCGGCTAGGTATCGAAGATAAACCTTCCTGCGAAGGAGACGTTAAGAATTTGCTGTTTACCTACAGTTACTTCGAAATATAGCAAAATCCTGTGTTGCAGTACCTTGTGAAATTGAAGATGCCCCTTCTAACAACAGCTGTTCCATTGAATCATAAAGACACGTACGCAACATCCCATTTTTAATTTTCATTTCTAGTTCTGGGAATTAACTAAACTTGCTGTGCTTGATTATAGTGTGTACTTTACACCATATGCTTTCCTTTCATCGATTGTTTTCGTTGCCGCAAGCTCCCAGTAAGTTTCAGAATCTTCTTGATGAAAGCTGTTTACCCCAGTGCCGGCATGATTTTGAGATATAAAGGTACTTTCCAATTGTTTTTAGTAATTTTGAACTAGTATGTCTTTAAACTGTACTGCAAAATGCTAATATACTCTACGCTGTAAAACAAGAGATAGTTTATTTACACACAACGACATATCGACACAGTTCTCTTACATAAGAGGGCCTCCTCAAACGTAAAGCCTCCGGATTTTTTATTTTGCTCTCAACATCGGTTGAGGTTTCACCTGTCACTCATATTACTCAGTCAACTTTCCGGCTTCGCCGACGTAGGCGTGTAACAGAGCGGTGTGTAACGTAACTATGTCTCTGCGTTAGAAACAGAACATCATACAACTGAACTCATGAATTCGAAGAGTTCGTCCACACACAGAGGACAAACGGGAGCTGTAATATCTGTAACAATCCGACCCTACATCCCATTTTCATTTGTTTCCAAAACTTAAAGAACACTTTCGAGGATTTCTCTTTGATAGTGATAAAGCAGTGCAAGCATAAGTGAGGTTGCGGATTCGTTAGCAATAATGAAACATTCTACAGTGATGGCAACAACAAAAACAACATGGTATCTCGTTTGGAGAAATGTGTTCATCGCCACGGCGACTATGATTGGAAATAATGATGTAGACATCAATAATAAATGTCTAAAACGTAAACAGCAGGTGTTTTATTTAAAAAGCCTAATGAGTTTTCACATAAATATTCCGAAGCGTAGCTTTCCGGCACGACTCGTAGTCCTAGGTCTATGTTCGATGATGACCTATAGCTTCACATTCACAACTGAGAATACAAGACGTAGAAAAGAGTGAGAAGAAGGGGAATGTGATTACACTAATGCTGCATTTCCAATGACGAAACAAGCAGAACGCCCACCCCTGAGCAGCCACCAACAACGAGAATGGCCCGTGCCACACGTGTATCTGCGATATTGAACAAAACTCGGAAAAGTTGACTGAGATATGCGTTGCTTGGAAGTATGGGTTTCACATTGTTCAATGCTCTAAATGCAAAATATAGCTTTGTTTCACAGAATAAGGAAGCTGTTCTTATTTTCTTTTTTATAGTTCGAACCGAAAGAACAGAATGGATCGTATATGTAGGGACAGGGAAAACAAAGCTACAGATATCGTCCCAAGCTAAGATCATTGCGATACAAGAGTCACCCATTGTCAGACAAGAGTATATGTTCTGTGTGTCCGGCGGAGACATACGGTGGTATAAAAAACAGCTGCATCACATTGTGGGAATGAAATTTCAACTGGGAACGTAATACAAATTTGAAGTACGTGGAATGGTAGGATTCTATGGGGCAAAACGGCTAAATTGCACGTACATTGACCGTGAATTCAGGTGGTATATGGATCAAATGCAATGTGGCCTCAGCTGTAGTGAAATGGTGCCAAAAATTTTACTGTAGTCGCAAGACGGTGGTGATACTGATCGAAAAGGAAGATCATCGGCATCAATATCGATTAAAGACAATGTCCAGGTAGTCATGGAACTGACTGAAAGGAATCACAGATTTCCGGACGATGAAGACAATTACACAGCATTTCTGGAAAGGCTCCGTGACCAAGGTGCCTTTTTCCATCGTCAAGTACTAGAACAAGTTGTAGAACTTTCCCAAGATTGTTTAGGGGGACTTGGTTATTGTGTCGTGAAATTATATCACTTACTTCTCTCAGTTTCAAGTGTAGGCAGCATTCAATAAAAGTTACATAGCCTGCCATAAAAGGAGTAACCTACCTTTTGAAAGCACCTGGTATGAAAAGTTTTCTGACTGTCTTTCCCTACATAATAAAAAATAGCCTTTTGAGGTAATTACATAAATACATCTATTTCTTTCATTTGCTAGCTTATAAATGAAATCCATCAAAGCGATCCGTGAAAAAAATGTCAATACTAGGATGAAAAACGTGTTTGAGTCCGAATGTATCATGTATGCTAAGTGTCTTAATATTTTCTTGAATCACAATGACTTCTCTTTTTAATTGAGTATTTCAGTCGTATTTGGACCCAGAACGAATCATTGACCAACAACATAAAATTTACATTCAGAGTATCTAAGCTCAGGATTGATTAGAATATACAAAGCCCTTATTTGATTTATATGATTTAATAACGCGTTTATATGGAAGCTTGACTTACGAAGGCTAATCTTTTACTAAGGTCCGATTGGTCGCGACCACAGTGAAAATAAAAATTGTTTTATTTCAAACCCAGCTACGTCTTCCACCTACTTTTTTGATATAGTCGCCACTCCGACTTAGTGATTTGTCGTAGTGTAGTATAAACTTTCCAGTACCATCGTCGTAGAAGGCAGCTGCCTGAGCTTCCCGCCAATTCTCTACGATGGCCTCCACCTTCTTGCCTATGCCAAAATGTTGCCTTTATACCCAGCGGCTCTTGTGACATGAAACTCAGACGGAGCCAAGCCCGAGCTGGTATGGGATGATAAGTTCCGCTTTATCCAAGACACTTCTTTCTGTTTTGTTTCACCCATACATGTTTCAGCAGTTTTGTGTTACCATCAGTGGGTTTAATTTTTACTTTTAACTGTAAAATTGTTGTTTCATGTCACCATTTGCGTTGTTTATAACATTATGTCAGAGTTCCATTTATATCTTAATGGGCTGAAAGTGGATGTATGTATTAGTTGACATACCTTACATGATGCTGTTTTCCATTTATTTTGGTAGCTATTCTGGTACACAATATACAACTTGTCGTCTGCAAACAGCAAAACGTAATTTATTTTTCTGTTTGTTATGCATTTACGAACGTAAATGAGTCTGTATAACGTTTTTTGTGTGTAACGTACAGTTTTTAAGTTGTGGTGCGTTCTCTTGTGTCGTTGGCGAAGTAAATAGGCTTACTTCGTGACCTGTGGTCGCTTGGCACTGCACTCTTCGATTTCTCAAAACAGAGGCGCAGTTTTCACTGCAATTACGTGTTGTTGTGGCTGTGTGGTGTTCATTTGTTTAGTAGCGTGTTTGGCTTGGTGAGGTGCGCGAGTTTGAATTGTATTTGGCGTCAGTGGTGTTTTGTTTGTGTGGGTTTCCGTGTGTGTGTTTAGTACTGGGGCGGAGAGAGAGAGAGAGAGAGAGAGAGAGAGAGAGAGAGAAAGAGGTAGAGAGGGAGGGAGAGGTGGAAAGATTTTTATTTTTATTTATTTATTTCCCATGAATAGTTTTGGTGTGTGTGTTATTTGTATAGTTCTTCTACTGAGGCGAAGATGGTTTAGTTGCACAGTGATGTGGATTCATTGAGTAATTCCTTTCCTTGAGCTATTGATTTGTAAATGTGATAGGTTTACGCTACAGTTAATTTTTGGTATAAGCTGCTACTAGATTTTAGGATGTGTAAGTCAGTTTCAGTGTTTGTTGGGCGGTGATTGTGAGCTATCAGGTGAGCCGTGTGGTGGGTGCTCAAAGACTTCCCATCGAAAACGCTGCAGTAGCATTTTCATTGCCACTGCAAGGTGTGGCCGAGAATTGCCGTGATGAAAGAAATGCATGACACCTACGTTTATGTGGGCTGCATGAAAACAGACGAAATTTCTTAGTAGGCACTCGTACTTGCCGGAATTCACTACTTTCTAGGTTTCTTTACAAGCCTAGAACCGAAAATAGCGACGCGACTTGTTCGGCAGGCATATTAGAAACATTCCGTAACATATCTACACAAACCTCCGTTGGAGTTTCACTGTGGTTTCCATTTCTGACCCTAATAAACGAATACTCATCGCATAACAAGCCTATCAGCAGTTTCCTCAGATGAACGATGCCAAAATAGAAAGAGAACAGGTTTTACAAATGCATCTATCGTCCAGTGTCCACTTCTTCTTACGAACCTACGACGTAAGTTTTAATGTGGACGATAAGGAAGAGTGAGGCTTGTAAGAGTAGTGGTGAATACGCTGGAGTCTTCTACGACTATACTTTTAGAGCAATCTAAACTGAAATTTATTTTATTTCCTTAAGTCACTTTAGACGGATGCCAGTATGGTCCACCTGAGCGGGATATGATTAATTTTGTGACACTTCTTTGTCCGAACGTCGCCTAGGTGTCAAAGCCGTGTTTTCCATTCTCCTGACCAGTGAAACACTGCGTAGGCTGAAATTCCTACACATACCTATATAGTCATTTAAGTAGGTGGCAATGTTTTGCATCCTTACGAAAATATCTATTTTATTTGGGAATAGAGACTAAAGAATATTAACAATGGCTCATTCATGGTTAGCATCCATATCTATTCGCTTTCTGTTGGATTTATGTTGTCTCCCACAGGTATTAAATGTATTCAACTTTCGACAACGCTAAACAGTATGACATTAGTCATACATTTCGGAAAATACTGTAACGAAAAATTCATCGTGAACAAACACTAGAGATTCTAAAAGGAGCAGCTCGCTGCGTTTACAGTAAGCGTTATCAATTTACACGTGATCTCAATGTGTAGCCGTGGCAGAATGACCAAATACGGTGGTCTTTCAGCGCGTTGTATATGGCCGTACGTTTTGTAATTTACATGCACAGCTAATTACTCGTATATTCCAGTTACACATTTATTGTGACTGATATATCGTTGTGTCCTCGTAGGAATACTGGAGATCATGGCTTCACTAGTACGCGAAAAAAATTTGAAAATCTAAACTTAGTATTTATATTACGCAGATACAAAAGGTTGTGAGATGCAGGAAGGTTATTGCATACAGCCGACGCGACATAGTTTGGACTTACATGGTGCCAGGAGCGGACTTTCCAGAGCCTAAAAGCATATTTTACTAATTTTAATTAGCATGTGAACCTCTACAAAATATTTCGAAACACTCCAAGGAAATGTTAATGTTAATGGAAAGACGATCATGACATTCAACGTGAATGTAGTTACTAAGGACCACTTTAATTTCGTCTCCCACCAAATATCAATGGTTCTAACTAAATAGTGAAAAACCCAAGACTATGATATTCTGAAGGAACAGTGGTATTTATTTAATAACTAGGATATTTTTTATTTATTTTTTCATAGCAATTTCCTCACATGCATTTGTCAACTATTTTCCACTCACTTCCATCTTCGTGTGGATTGAACACAAATAATTTATGGTATTCAGACAAAACGGTTCGTACCTCCTGACAAAGCTTATTTGAATGGATTGCTCGTCTTACTATTGCAGTTCAACATTTACATTACATGCGATTTCAGAATCTTTGGATCGCATCGGTGAGTCCTATCTCTCAAAACAATTTCTTTAACATTACAAATAATACGATGTCTCTGCATAGTAAATATGGTGAAGAATTTATCTGCTGTGGCGGTATGTCGGAGGATTACGGATGAACCATTTAACAACTTATTTCCTTAGCTCAAATGGTTCAAATGGCTTTGACCACTATGGGACTTAACATCTGAGGTCATCAATCCCCTAGAACTACTTAAACCGAGGTCGCCGAGCGGTTCTAGACGCTACAGTCTGGAACCGTGTGGCTGCTACAGTCGCAGGTTCGAATCCTCCCTCGGGCATGGATGTGTGTGATGTCCTTAGGTTAGTTAGGTTTACGTAGTTCTAAGTTCTATGGGACTGATGACCTCAGAAGTAAAGTCCCATAGTGCTCAGAGCCATTTGAACCATTTTTGAACCGAAATGCTGAGTTCGATTTCCAGAAAATATTTTACCACTGGTTACAGTAAAAGAGTTCCTTCTTTGAGCCGTAGCAACAACATCGAAGTGATGGTTTTGTGGCAGGTGGTCACGAAATAGAAAATCAACTGACATCGATCGCCAGAGGAAACATATCGAGACCGGCTGAGGTACTGGGACGTTCCACGGAGATTATTCGAAGATTTTGGGCTACTTCAAGTACCAGTTTATCGTAGGGCGTCAGAATACTGAAAGCGAAACGCTAAAATTTCCGTACAGAATTAATTAGTATGAGGGCTGCTATAAAAATTAGAAACCGCTACAATGTACCTGGGAACGGTTCCATTCAAAAGTAATTCACATACGCTTTATGACTTTCATCCCTTTTATCACACACCCGTTGACGAAGCAATGAGTTTCTGTTTCGTGCAACCCAGTATGTAGCTGACGTACACACGCAGACACCCACTCTCGCACGTCCTCGTCCGACTGTAACCGACGTCCACGCATTTCTTTCTTCATGTCGCCATAGATGGGAAAACATCGTGGTGCATGATCCAGGCAATACGAAGGATGCTGCAGTGTCTTTTTTTTGTTTTTTAAAGCGTGTCTTTTCAATTTATACGAATCTTTCATGTACATTTTTCCACCTAAACGCCATAAATTTTAGTTATCTGAAGACTTATCAAATCATGTTGATATATTGTTGTTGTTCTGGTCTTAAGTCCTGAGTCTGGTTTCATGCAGCTCTCCATGCTAATCTATCCTGTGCAAGCTCCTTCATCTCCCAAAACTTACTGCAACCTACATCCTTCTGAATATGCTTAGTGTATTCATCTCTTGGTCTCCCTCTACGATTTTTACCCTCCACACTGCCCTCCAATGCTAAATTTGTCATCCCTTGATGCCTCAGGACATGTCCTACCAACCGATCCCTTCTTCTAGTCAAGTTGTGTCACAAACTTCTCCTTAATCCTATTCAATACCTCCTCATTAGTTACATGATCTACCCACCTAATCTTCAACATTCTTCTGCAGCACCACATTTCGAAAGCTTCTATTCTCTTCGTGTCCAAACTATTTATTGTCCATGTTTCACTTCCATACATGGCTACACTCCATACAAATATTTTCAGAAACGACTTCCTGAACAGGTGTCAGCAAAGACACTATACCAAGATATGTCATTCTGCATGGCGAGGCATAGTCAGAAGCAAAGATAGCGTACGATGTACCTCGTTTTAGTGAGGTGTCACTGCTGTTGTTCACCGCACACACCACCTGGTAAGAAGTGTCAGTATACTCCCATGTAATGCGGAATTGACCACTATATGTCACGAGAGGCGGTCCCTGCAGTGCTGAACGAGGTGCGAGGTGGGGAGTATGATCATGTCAGTAGAGAAGCCGTAACAGCAGGCTATGTCGATTAGGAGAGCTCAAAGACATCGAATGTGGATTGGGCGTTGGATATTACCTAGGTACCAGTTCCGTGAGGGATATTTTAGCTCCTTCTGAAGCTGCTCAGGTAGGCTCTTAATGATGTGATTGCGAAGTGGAAAGACCAGACAGACCTGTTCTCCTGGCACGCAGCGACTATCGAGCATTGTGGAGGGTGGTTGTAAAAGGTCACAGGAAACCAACTGAAGGAATCACTCGTCGGTTCGAAAGAACTGCCACAAAAATCCAGCTGGAAAATCGACAGCTCGTGGGGAGTTGCGAATAATTGGATACAATGCTCAAGTAGCTCCTCATAAGCCACACATTACCATAGTCACTGCTAAGCGAAACTTGAGGTGGTCTAAAGAACAGCTGGACAGCAGATGACTGGAATCGAGTACCTTGGACCAATAAATGACGCTGTGTCCTGTAGCAGTCAGATGAAAGAGTTTGCATTTGGTGAATGCCAGGACAATGTTGCCTGCTATTCAGTAACAACAGTGAATTACGAAGAAAAAGGTAAATGCTGAAGGATATGAACTCGTATTACATAACTGCGTTGTGCAAACAAGAGAGGGTCTTTTCGTAGGCGGTGATCGTTGGTTTAAGCATGATAATTCACCCCATGACAAAACAGCACCTTTGAGCCTATAGTTTGTAGCCAGTAACATTCGTGAAATCGACTAGCGTCCGGACATGAACCCGATGCAACATGAAGCACGAAGGAAGAGCTAAGACTAGTGAATTATCAGAGCAGATTGAGTTACTAATTTGGGTCACAGCTGTTGAGGTAGAGCATATGTTTCAACCTGCAGACCTCAAGATCAGGTAGATCAAGTATTTGCCTCTGAATCTGAGTGAGGATTATTGACAGTTGATTTACCGTATACTCAGTATATACAGTAATACGTATTAATATGACTGAGCAGGAGCAGGATAAACCGGGTTTGGAATTTTTCAGGTATATTACTGAAAATGAATCAATAAGGGGTACAGAAGTAATGAATAAAGTTTTAGTGAGGAGAGAAGACTTCACAATTGCTGTGCCTGCTTTGTTAAAACCAAAGGGTGTAGTTTTGTGAATACTGTGCCAAGAACGGCCAAAGTTTCGAAACAGGTCATGTCTTTTCTGAAGACTAAGATATTTTCTCTTTCCAGGTGATTGTGAGACAGGTTGTGAATTTATTTTTGGGAGTAGTACCAAGTGCTAGTGTCTTTCTCAGGCAGTGAGTTTTAGTCGACGAACTTGCAAAATACACTGCTACATGTTTCTGTTCATGTGATATCGCTGGTAAGATACTTGGAAACTAACTGGAAGAGAGTATGAAATAAACTGCATATTTTCGTGACTCAGAGAGAAGCAGACATCAGTACGAGAAAGCGCAGTTGTGCCAAATATTCAGAAAATGAAGCAGACAGTGTGAAATATTTAGTCAGCTTTGCCTTTATATTGACAGTTATCTTTGTGATTAGGTGGATTCGTTGTGTTTTTATTGTATAACGTAAGTTTCCTTTGGGCCAGTTTTCGATACTTTAGATTCTTTTTGATGATGTGGCACTAATCATATGTTTTCAGTTAATTTCCTGTTTATTAAATTACAGACAATGTGAGGAATATTTACATAATATGGGTTGAGATAGTCAACAACTTTAAATATGCTTGATGAGGTAGTATGCAGTGATCTTGCATATGATAGTTTGACTAGTAATGTCCTTCCACACGTTTCTTTTGTACATTTTCCTGCATTTGTTTCATTTATTGATGATTTAAATTTTCTACAGGCTTTATAAAATTTCTGTCCAGTGTTATGTATGCTATGAGGAATGTGTGATGTTATTCAGTATGACGACTGAAATGCTAATAAGTGATGACATGACTTGGTAATTTATTTCCATTGTTATCTTAGTAGATAATGAAGTTTGAATTCATTGATTGAAAGTTCTAGAAGATTTATGTCGGTTGTTGTTAGCTTTTTCTTGACATGTTGTTGCATGATGTAGATTTATATGACGAAGTGACTGTCTTCTTCAATAGAGACCAGTCCCCATGATAGATGTATTTATACATGATGTAATAGATTGTGGACGTTTATATTTTCTTGAAATTTGTGTTATGACTATATGGTTATATGGCTACCACTGATTGTAAAGTCGTTTGAAGAACATATATATATATATATATACATATACATATATATATATATATATATATATATATATATATATCTATATCTATATATATATATATATATGCAGATCGAGCAGATTCAAACCGCAGCTCTGGCATTCAGGTTCTTGACAGAAATTCTCGTAACATCTTTTTGCTATCGTCTCAAAAGATTATTTGATGATCTCGGTGGCTTGGACTGCGTATTTTTATATCGTTGACAAACGAGGAGCTGGGGGCAGTAAGATGCCATGCCACAAAAGTGTAACACTTCACCCAGGAAAGACTTATTGAAGAAGTTGAGCAAAATGGTATTACGATTCTTTTATGACGCGGAATCTGAAAGGCTGCAGTGGATGTTATTATTTTTGACCATGCAAAGAGATAAGCAATAAAGTTTTAGTATTTCATATTTGATGAACATTAATTTATAATTTCAAATCATGACCTCGCTTAGAGATTTACGTCACTCACGTAGTTCTGTATCAAAATAAATTCAATAAAGCCCAGTCTGTATTCAGACGCTACTAGAACAGACAGAAAAATATTTTTATTGACAAATGTTATTGAACAATGAATCATTCATGAATAAACATTGGGTTAACATAACAGTCAACGTCTGCAGACACACCAGATAGCCATAGCCAAAAAATATCGAAGAAGGAACATAAAATTTAACTTTTAAGTAAATTAGATCAACGTGCGAAATAGATTACATTGATTTCAAGGGAAGCAGTGGATGGCTGCATAACTTCAAACAGGGCTACAAAATAAAAGACATAAGACAACGAAATTTCAAACAAACCATCAACTTGTCGATGCACAGCATATTGAGAAATCGGCCCAAAAATTTCTTGGTGTGATAAACAAACTTATTGCAGTGTTGAGTAAGAAATTACTTTCCGACAAATCGGGATTTGAAGAGTAAATGCATATGAGAGGAACCCTGAAATAGAGGTACCAAGAGAGTTGTATCAAGATCAACTCCAATCAATGCTATAACTCATTCGTGGACAGTTGCGCTGGCTGTTAATGTGGATGATAAATCGGCTGGAAAGTTACTCATTGGTCTTCGAGAAGTTGGAGGTGCTCTGCCCTTGGGATTCTTTCTGGCGTGCATGATCTTGCAAGTGCAGTAGGGAATATTTGCGTCACAGCAAGCAAAAGAGGGAAATTCGTCGTAAGAGAAATGAAACTAGGGTATGAGCACTGTTTCTAGCCAATAGCTAGTCAAAACAACTTGCTTTTGCTTGATTCCTGGTCTGTGTGTAAATACCATACTCCGTCACAGCAAACTATCCCTCCTGAAAAGTGCGTGACTTTTCAGTTCATACCACCTTGAACCACACAACAATTTCAGCCTCAGGATGTTAGTTTCCCCCAAGTCTATGAAATGTCTTATCACTGCGAGCTAACTTTCCAAAGATGTTTTGGCTCACCTGAGGTTCCTCTTCGTCGAAATGTCTTGGCTCAAACTCGTCTAGGGGTTGAACCGCACGTATCGCGTTACACGCCCTAAATTAGGCACTTATGACTATGGTTAAATTGGCTGGTGGAAGTGAAGTTTGCGAGATACAAAGTTAATGTAGCATACAATAATAGTAACAATAATATAGGGAAATAAATAAACAGACCCATAAATGATGTAGGCCACACAATTGCGATTTAGTTAGAGTAATGTTTATTCAGAAATCAAACTAGTAGCGAAAGTGGTTGTATTTAGCATTACTTTTACACTCGAGCTCAATACATTTGACAAAGTCCGATCATTCACAATCTCATCGCGAAATACAAGTTATCTATGCGAAAAGTTACGAGTTCACACCAGGCGCGCAGCTACCCACCGCTCAGAGACTAAGCCCAGCGATGGCGCACAACGCGAAATTTTCTTAGTCGTTTAACTTCCTAGCTGCCTGAAGACCGTCTCTCCGCTTTCGCGTCACCATTAGAACTGTGCCCTTTGGTGTCTCCAGCCGAACTGTCCGCTCTGCCCGTCCCCGGCCGCGTTTCCCGCGCGCCGAACATCGTCGCTCAACTGACTAGGGCCGTTCCCTTTCCTGAAGCCGTCCATCTGATTGATTAGCATTCTACAATATTTTACATTTTAACATATTTAAATAATCAAAGATTGCCCACTTCCACGTTCTAAATAAAGTAACAATAATATGAATCGTTAAAATCTTTTACATAAAACCAATACAATTTCCTTCTAAACTTTGAATGTCACGGCCAGTAGCCTTGCACCAATGTGCTTTCCGATAAATAAATGAAGAACAAAAATATCCTAATGATTCAATAAGGTTTCATGCTGTCATCGTTAACTGAAAATACTGATAATTTAAATTTACTATATCTTGTAAACAAATAAAGTTACAGAGTTGTAATTCCAACGCCTTTCATTTTAATGATGAGCATCTAAATGAAATATGGATCGTTAAGATCTACTAAAGCGTTCGTATTTCAGCATTCAGGTTTATGTTACAAAACTTGTGAATTTCACTTTAACAGTAAATCCTAAACTATTACAGACATGATCAATATTCGAGGTTTATTGGGATCACCATGAAAATTTCAATCTGCCAAGATTAAAATTACTGTGGCTTGATTCCCTGCATTACTACAGAATTAAATAGTTTTCATAAATGTTTTGCCGGCCGAAGTGGCCGTGCGGTTAAAGGCGCGGCAGTCTGGAACCGCAAGACCGCTACGGTCGCAGGTTCGAATCCTGCCTCGGGCATGGATGTTTGTGATGTCCTTAGGTTAGTTAGGTTTAGCTAGTTCTAAGTTCTAGGGGACTAATGACCTCAGCAGTTGAGTCCCATAGTGCTCAGAGCCATTTGAATTTTGAACCATAAATGTTTCCCTTTATGGCCGATCTTAGGTCCACCATATTTAACACTGCTACGTCTCCTTGACGACAAAAGGCTTCTACTGGGTTTCCCTATGACGTAGGTTCTCGTCTGTCTCACTCACACACTACAGTGCTTAGGCGTGAATAGACAATAGACGCCTTTGAGTTTCCCTCTCTCAGGGTGAATCTGCGCTCTTTGTGGAACACGGTCCTGGACGACAGAGTTCGTTTCACAACTCCTGACGGCTGATTTTTTCCATCGTACATTTAAATGACAGCGAAATGCTCGTTAACTCAAAAACTGTCTTCTTATACACCTAAAGGACAAAAACTTCAGGGAAAATTGCACGATAGCCTGTTTCACATTCCATGCATCTCATGCCGTCACATCACCCCGTTACACCAATATATTTCTATATACACTCTCTAGCTGAACGTCCTGCTCGGTTTGTAACTCCCAAGCAGTTCGCCTTCGATCTCTATGGTGCGAGCCTTTGTGACCACTGTGGAGCACCACTTTTCACTCGGTGCTCCAGGTGCAGGTGAATGGTTTGTTTGAACACTTCTTGAATGTCAACGATGTCAATTTTGTGAAGTGTCATACATACACCTCGTAGAATATTGACCTCTGCATCTTCCAGACACTCATTTTCTGTCGCCCTCCTGATGCGCGTTGTGAGTTATTAGCTGTTAATATTTTTCCTGTTATAATATTTAACACCTTACTAAAGACTGAACTTGTTACCACTCTCTCAGTGGGTTCCTTGTGAGAGCGACCATACACAACACCGTTATGTCATCCCGCTGAAGAGCCCACATGCCCCCTGGTGGCGCGTCGAGGATTTTGTTGCTTAGCTACAGAGGCAAAGAGATTATTTCATGTAAACGTAGGCTTCCGCGGCCGTTGTCAAAGTCAACAAAATTCTTCTGGGTTTGAGGCTGCACTGTCATCTGTAAAATTCCGACGATTCTAAGACGGTTGCAAGGCGCCTTGCTCATAGTGTATTGCTAATTTGCAGTTAGGAGGGTGCCATGCAACAGTCGCCGAAACGTCAGAATTTTATAGGTGACAATGCGGCCTCAAACCCAGAAGAATTTTACTGACAGATTGTTTCACGCTTTCGAGCCCATATCGAAGCAACGCCCAGGCCGTATTTCTCTCAGAGGACTTCTATTACGTTCTTAGTATCTTACAAGAAGGTGTCTTCTGTCCGTGGAAATATGATTGCGTGAATTATTGCGCTACTATTATAGCTTCCTCCAGCAGCTGCCAAAGACATCCGATTATTAATTTCCCTACACCACGGCTAATTACACTCGTTCAAACAAGTTGTCACTTACTGAAATTTTTATAACGGTTCTGGGTAGAAAACCAAGATAGTGGCCGATAGAAGCTAACCGTAATCATAAGCCATTTAACACTAAGCACTGCTTAACTTTGTTGTTGTCGGTGTGTTCAGGCGTTCGGCGTGGTGGTTATCTGTTCCCTTACAAATAATTTATGATATGAGTGTGGTTACAGTACATAAAAACACAAATTCCAAAAGCACAAAATTATCATTATTGTTCTACCTCTTGCTGTTTAACCTTGGCACACACACTCTCAAGTGTAAAAGAACCAAAAACTGTAAACACAGTTTGTGTCTTAAGATTTACTATTAAAATGCAACTCAAAGTCACGAAAAAATCAGGAAATGGTGGTTACTTGATTACTTACACAATAACTTGATGATTCACCCATTACCTGCACATTAAAATCTCTTGCCTGGCAGTTTAGGTGAAAGAGTAGATGCTACACATATCCTTAAACCTTTAAATGTGTGCTCATAACTGAGAAAACCTACTTCTTATGACATTTACATACACTTAGTGGGCAACTGAAATCTCTGTCTAAGTCATACAGCTCAAGCCAACATACGATGCAGGGGAGGGGACCCTTACCATTATTAGTCATTCGTTTTCCACTCTAAAACAGGGTGAGGGAAGAACGACTGTCTATATGCCTCCGTACTAATCCTAATTGTTCCGATGTTATCTTCGTGGTTCGTACGTGAGATATACGTTGGCGACACTCGTTCGGCTGTCAGCTTCAAATGTTCCTTCTCTAAATTTTGTCAATAGTGTGTTTCCCTCCACGGATCCCCCATTTGAGTTACGGATGCATGTGTTTAATAGCTGCTTTTTGCTGGAACTTACTGGTAACAAATCTAAGAGCCCGCCTCTGAAATGATTCGATGTCTTCGTTTGATCCGACCTGGAGCTGATCCCAAACACTCCAGCAATACTCAAGAAAGGGTAACTCTAGTGTCTCGTATTCATTCTCCTTAATGGATCAACCACACCTTCCCACTATTTTCCCAATAAACAGAAGTCAACCATTCGCCTTCTCTAATACAGTCCTTACATGTTCCTTGACAGATGTGAAAATTACAGAACTATCAGTTTAATAAGTCACAGCTGCAAAATACTAACACGAAATCTTTACGGACGAATGGAAAAACTGATAGAAGCCGACCTCGGGGAAGATCAGTTTGGATTCCGTAGAAATATTGGAACACGTGAGGCGATACTGACCTTACGACTTATATTAGAAGAAAGATTAAGGAAAGGCAAACCTACGTTTCTAGCATTTGTAGACTTAGAGAAAGCTTTTGACAATGATGACTGGAATACTCTCTTTCAAATTCTGCAAGTGGCAGGGGTAAAATACAGGGAGCGAAAGGCTATTTACAATTTGTACAGAAACCAGTAGGCAGCTATAAGAGTCGATTGGCATGAAAGGGAAGCAGTGGTTGGAAAGGGAGTGAGACAGGTTTGTAGCCTCTCCCCGATGTTATTCAATCTGTATATTGAGCAAGCAGTAAAGGAAGCAAAAGAAATATTCGGAGTAGGTATTAAAACCCATGGAGAAGATATTAAATCTTTGAGGTTCACCGATGACATTGTAATTCTGTCAAAGACAGCAAAGGAGTTGGAAGAGCAGTTGAACGGAAAGGACAGTGTCTTGAAAGGAAGATATAAGATGAACATCAACAAAAGCAAAACGAGGATAATGGAATGTAGTCAAATTAAATCGGGTGATGCTGAGGGGATTAGATTAGGAAATGAGACACTTAAAGTAGTAAAGGAGTTTTGCTATTCAGGGAGCAAAATAACTGATGATGGTCGAAGTAGAGAGGATATAAAATGTAGACTGGCAATGGCAAGGAAATCGTTTCTGAAGAAGAGAAATTTGTTAACATCGAGTATAGATTTAAGTGTCAGGAAGTCGTTTCTGAAAGTATTTGAATGGAGTGTAGCTATGTATGCAAGTGAAACATGGACGACGAATAGTTTAGACAAAAAGAGAATAGAAGCTTTCGAAATGTGGTGCTGCAGAAGAATGCTGAAGAATAGATGGGTTGATCACATAACTAATGAGGAGGTATCGAATAGAACTGGGGAGGAATTTGTGGCACAACTTGACAAGAAGAAGAGACCGATTGTTAGGACATGTTCTGAGGCATCAAGGGATCACTAATTTAGCATTGGAGGGCAGCGTGGACGGTAAAATATCGTAGAGGGAGACCAAGAGAAGAATACACTAAGCAGATTCAGAAGGATGTAAGTTGCAGTAAGTAATGGGAGATGACGAAACTTGAACAGGTTAGGGTAGCACGGAGAGCTGCATCAAACCAGTCTCAGGACTGAAGACCACAACAACAACAACACTCTCCTATCACTTCATATCCCACGCCTAGATTATCAGTCGACGCGACTGCGTCAATCAACACACTACTAATGCTGTATACCAACATTACGGTTATTTTCCTATTCATCTGCTTAAACTTGTACTTTTCTACATTTGGAGCTAGGTACCAGTCAACACACCAGTTACAGTTATTGTCCAAGTCATCTTTACAAACATCACAAACTGGTGGGTCTTCAGATGGAAACCATGTACCCTGAGGCTGTGTCCTATATGAAGACGTATTAAGATTAATTGATCACATATAAGTAGCCAAAAAAACTTGCGACACGTCATTACAGTTCCAGTTATTGATCGCAACTGGTTATCCATCACATCCAGCCACTCTTCCTCCCACGGAAGCATTGCAATACCTCACAGCAATGTCACTACGTCACACAGAGGAACAACACAGTGGATTACAATGGATAGTGTACGTGCCTTCTTGATTGTTGTACTGACAGCTTCCTGCCCACGTCTCCAGGTTCCGAATGGAATAACACCTCCTTCTCTGTGCGTGCCGCTGAGAAAGAGCGTCCTGAATATTCTGTACTGTTTATCTGCTCCCCGTATGCTCTCCAGAGCACTGAGCAGACCGCACTCATTTCGTCTCGAGATCAGATTCCTTAACTAAGCACCTGATGCTTTAATAATCCAACTTCCAATTATCAGAAAACCAGCGAATAAAAGATAAAGATATGGTGCGAAAATATTAAATTTTGTTTTTCGTAAACATTTCGGGAAAGTATTTGGAAGAAAAGATCGAGAGAATTGTTCCACAACTGCCATGACAAACGGTGTCATCTCACTGAGATGCATCTGCCTATACGTTAATTAGTATTATTGGTGAACGTGGCGCAGGATAGAATCCCGTTTGTGGTATTTTCAGCCGCTTTTTACTGTCGTTTACAGAATAAAGCGTGTTTATTGTTTAACAGAACAATGTGACACAGTTAATGAGCGTCTAAACGCAAACAAACAGAAATACTGCACCCATACAATTGATCACATCTGCGTGAAGCAGAGCCATTGTGTGGTATGATTAATTAGAGTCAGTTGTTTCTCTTCAAACTGAATGCAAATGACGCCAGTTCATCGACGGGAATTTCATTGAACTTTTCGGCGCTACTCTACCGAAGTGTATACAGGGCGCTCTGTCTGATTGGAAAGGTTCAAAATACTGGTGACACTGCAGAACGTCATTATCGGGCGTTACTAGGTTGCCGCAGAATATAAGACAACTTTAACTAACATCTCCAATAAGATATAGTACGTCATTTTCCAGTTATAAGAAGTGAGAATTCCGCTACAAATTTGTGTTAATATGTTAAATGAAGTACAATTCTATCAGAAATCTTTAGCAATTTTCCAAGTTTATGTGAGATTTAATACTGCAAAACACTTAACAGCAATTACTGAAATAGATGGTGGAACGCACCACATTGCCTCTTTCAACATAAGAGAGCGTACTTGTACCATCTGCTCTACGTGCAGTACAAAAGGTGCTGCGAATCATTTCTACCTCATTCATATGCAGCTACATCACGACGTGCAATAGTTCATATTTGCTTCTGACTACGTGGAGCTCAAGGACAAGGAGTGGCGAAATGTTGACCTGATATTTTGTCCATTATTTCTTTCCTTTGTGTTGGAGCGGTGGTTGCGGAACATCACAGTGACAAATGCAACTTCCCTTAGGGACGCAGTTATGCTATTGACATATGATGTGACCTTTAGTTCGTCATCACAAGGGGATACGATAAGAAATAGCATTGGTCACTGTTTCTACGTGTCGATACAATGTGTCGATACGTGGAACAGTTTCAGTGTTTCGAAACAGCTTTGTTTCAATGTTTAGAAACAGTGGTGTTTCATTCCGCCCTGTCTCGGACAACGGGACCAGATTCGATCTCGAGCCAGACGCAGGAACTGTATCGTCGTTTCAAAATAACACTGTTTTAGTCCACTTGTTCTTTGAACTGCATCAAAATAGTGATGTTTCATTTCGCTCTGTCTCGGACGAGACTCGGGCTCGGCTCAGACACTGAGACACATCTAACACACCACTTCATGAAACACGTTCAAGAGTGTAGAAATCTCTTTGACACACAACAGCATTAAGCTTAATATTTCCGAAAATAAAGCTTCGTTTCTAATTGACTGCTTTATTCCTAAAGGGAGTAATATCTGCTTTACAAACATCAACAAACAATCGAATAACGCACACTATTCGTATTCAAAATAGTAAAAGTGTGAAATTCATTCAGTTAAATTACGTCTCTTATAACATACGCTTCTCTGTTCATGTACAGAAATCATATTAAAAAACGCAAGTAAACCAACAACATTTTGAACAAAAAAGAAGTAGAGTGTCAGTTTTTAACATATACATAAATTCGATGTAGGTATAGCTGCAAGCATTCTGATTGACGGATCACTGATGGTGTAATGGTGAACGGGAAGGGCTGGAAAGCATGGTGGATTTATAGTAATGTTTGGAAACACGTTGAACGAAAAGATTTTTTTCTCTTTATTTCGGTATTTATTCGAATTACGTGGCGTTATTTGTGAGACTATTCGCAGTGTTCCAATTCTCCACAATGATCCACTTTATGTGCATGCAAAAAAGCGGGACGGGTATATTACCCATACCAACGGAATGTGGGGATCCCAGTTGTGTACCCGTTGTTTCAGCAGTTTGCTCCCGCCTACTGTTCGGTCTGGTTTGGTTCGTCCGTCTTCAGCTATGACGTTACCAACCACGGTGTGGGATTATTTTCTGAACATGAATCCTGAGAAAATTAAGTGTAACCTGGGCCCGGTAGTGTTGTCGTGTAAAAGTAGATCATCCTCATGCCTAAACAGACATTTGCGAAATAAGCATCCAACAGTTAAATTAAGCGAGACTCATTCGAGGCCAGTTTTTATGGATCTGGGCAGTGACGAAGCCATTTCAGTTACTACAGCCACTGTTCAGGAACCTGCCATTTCTGTGCCTGTGTGTCAAGATGAACGATCTATGCAAGAAATACCCAGTTCAGTTCTGGGTAGGTATGGTAGACAAACAAAGATTACTTGATTTGCATGAAGACCAGTAACTTCATCCAAACGAGCCAAAATAGACGAACAGACTTTAAGACTTGTTGTTAAGGAATGTCTTCCGTTTAATGTAGTTGAGAGTATTCAGTTTAGAAAAATGACTTATCTATTAAATAAAAATTATGTTCCTCTCAGTAGAGAAACACTCTCCAACTGTTTACTCTCTCAAGTATAGTGCGAGTAAGATCTGCAGTCCAAGCTGGATCCTACATCTGCATTACGACCGATGAAAATGAGAATTATATTGCAATGACTGCTCACTTCATTGGTGAAAACTGCAATCTGAAGTCATATTCGCTATCTAGTTTTAAGTGCCATAATAAGCCTACAGTTGGAAGCATGTCCACTGAATTACAAAATGGGACTTCAACTTTGGGCAGTACCAATAAAATGGTAGCTTGCACTACGGATAATGCACCTAATATGTTGAAGGCAGTGGTGATGTGCTAATTTTGGCATGTACCTTGTTTTGCACGAACACTGAACTTAAAAGTGCAAGCAATCCTTGAACCAGTTTCAGACTGGGGGGGCAAAGTGAAGTCAAGAGTGGGAAATTTCAAAAGAAGTTCTCAAACACTTGAGAAATTATATAACATTCAGAAGCTATTTTAACATCTAATCAAGATCGTCCTACGAGATGAAATTCCACGTATGAAATATTTGACAGGCTTTTGGAAACCTAAGAGCCTTTGCCAAACACCCTCGCCATCGTCGGTGTCGGTTCACAAACAAAAATTTCCAATGAAACTGGACAGTTATTTAAAAAAAAATGTTGTGAAATACTATCTCCTTTTGAGCAAGTAACAACATAAATTAACAGTGAAAGATATGTAACCTCATTAAAAGATTACTTACTAAGCAAAGGTTTACAAATTCATTTTCTGTGACTGAAAAACTCAGATTACAGCAATGAAGCCATCAACACAGTAATTGCTAAACTTGAGGATGGAATCTGTACCCGCCTCGTTCAAAAGTTTACAGATAAAGCAGTTGCTTGTGGAGCAAGATTTTTACCAAGGTGTAGGAGGGTCGATCGAAAGTGTAAACAATCCACGCGCTGGAAGTATAGTCGAGCTTGATAAATACATGAAAATGGCGCTGATACACAAATCGCAAGATACATTACTGTGGAGGAAAAAACCTCATGTTTCCTACGCTGTTAGAAATCATAAAACGAAGTGATTTTATTATGGCCACCTCTGTCACATGTGAGCGCATATTTTCAAACCAGGGGAGAACAATAAGCGAAAAAGTATCAAAAATGATATTTATACACTACAGCTAAGAATAGGTACGGTAGATCAAATCAGAAATGAAACAATAAAATTTCAGTCGATTTTGTTCTTTTCTCGACAATGTACACTGAATTCGTATTTGACTATATTTTGTCTAGTCCACTAAATCTCGCATATAGCTACCTTGCAAGAACATTTTTCTCATATTTTTTGCACACAGAAGACACGTTTTTGATCAACACTCAATGAGTTTAATTTTTTTTGAGTATGTTTATTTATTATGTGTTTGACAATAATTATCTGATTTATGTATGTATATGTTTTTGTGCTTATTTTTGTAAATGTGCTCTGCTTGGTTATTACTCATTATAGGCATCTTAATAGTTGTGTATCATAAATAATTCTCAGGCAAATCAACAATGGTACTTTGATAATTTTGTTTTTGACTTTCAGATATTCAGACACTATGATAAAAATTGCATTCCAACAGCAACTTAACTTCATCTCTGATTTTCTGAGGAAGTTTATAATAAGAAAATATATCTGGTTGCTGTGAGTACTTGTGGGAACTCCACATACCTGTGTATCAAACAAACTTCTACAGCAAGAATTGTAAGTGGTGTAAAGACAAATCTTTTTCATCCGTGTGCATCAGTCACTTTGCAGTCATGTGAGTAAGAGAAATGTGAGAGGCACTCTCATAAATGTGTATCGCCCAGGAGCTAGTTGAAAAAAGTTAAATAATAGCGATTCAGCTCTTGATTTGCGAGGTGAGTCAAGGTTTCCCAGTAGGTGCATTTCAAGCCTTTAATGTGCTCATTGTGCTGTGACTGATTGGTGAACATAGTCCAGACGGACAACATACTTATTTACTATTGACTACTGTCGAGAGTGATATCGAAAACATCGAAATAGCTGTGAATAAAATGTAAATCACTACTGGAGCACCTGGAAGGTTCTACAGTTGTATGTTTAAAATTAATAAAATATAATGTTCATACAAAATATACAAGTTTTTAATCAACATTATAGATAAAAATGTTACTCGAACTGGTTTACAGTCACAATTATCGTTCTGATTTTTTTGGACTGGCCTTCAAATATTTCTCTACAATGAATAAAACTGCTGTGTTAAAACACTCACAAGTTTTCTTTTGAAGTCTGGTAACGCTTCCACATACCTCAGACTCTCAGTTAGACTGTCGAATAATAAGCATTATACCTTTGTGGGATCTTTATCAGCACGTTTGTGTCTTGAAATCTTGAAATAATAATTATTTTTGTCTCTTGTGTGATAACTGTTACCTTCTTTGTTTAACATGAGCGTGCTGTTTATTTTTAAAAACTTGATCCTTGTATATAGGTACATGTAGGGAACCGTTAGTATTCAGTACTCACTGAAATTATTCTGGCGAGACAGTCTCGGTAACAGCCCTGCAATATCTCTTACAGATTTCTTTTGAAGCTTTTCCAGCCTTTTTATGGATTTGTATTTGCTGCTCTGGTCCATATTATTATGCAGTATCGCAAATGGGACTGAATTAATAACACTGGACTGATACAAAACTTTTTTGAGTTCTCTGTCATTTAATTCCAAGTGTACAAGAATCAATAGCTTCTGGCTTCAGCCAGTAGGAAGAACATAAAAAAACATATTTTTAGCTATAATTCATGCTGGCAAAGTGTTGCAAACAGATATGTCTCCCTATAGTTATGTTACTGTCCAGTCACTAAATAGGTGATGAATACATTGCTGCAGACCTTTGAGCATATTTTACTTAATTCTGTGCCCTGCTTATCAGAATACTATCTCAATAAATTTCAGCTCATGATATGCCTCTTAAAGAGCACGTGCAGAGTATCACTCATAAAACCTATCAAAATCAGGCACTTGAATACAGGGAAGCGAGTTTGACAAAGTCTGTTATGTCAAACATACAAGCGTCTGTCCTCAGCCAATTAGAAAATATGAAAGTCACATGAGACGAAAGCAGGGCATTTGATGCAGGAAATATGAAACTGCCATGACACCCGACTTAAAGTTTCATACTTTTTGCGATATGATTGGTGCTCTCGCACCTCATTTGTCTTTAAATGGCAATATTTACACAGTAGGCACACAGGATGATATAATGTGTGGGCCTATATGATTGGAGAGACAGCGTTTAGAAGCATTACATTGTACTGTTTCAATTGTTACCAAGCACTCGGATATTTAAGTTGACCCATTTCGAATCAGGAAATCTGCTGAGAGCTCGCGTTTCGAAAGATTACATTGTACAGTTCCATTTGTTACCAAGCACTTGGATGTTTAACTTTGCCCATTTCTAGTCAGGAATTCTGCTGAGAACACGCGTTTCGAAGCATTGCATTGAACTGTTTCATTTCTTTCCAATCACTTGGATGTTTGAGTTTGCTCATTTCTAATCAGGAATTCTTCTGCTCTCGCTGCCCATGCCACCAATAGTCCCACTCAAGGAATGCGTTAATCACTCAATACATATGAATAGGCAGCATTTCCGTTATATATAAAAACACCAAATGTGAGTGCGAGTTGTAACTGATGGCTCCTCATACCAGGAAGCCTGGTGTGGGACCTGTGTTTCATGAGGAAATGCACTCCGAAACGGCCGCCCACTTGGTCTAGCCGTACTAGTGTACGTCCACCACTCACATATAGACAGAACCGACTCCCTTAAATGAAGACAACAGAGCGGCATTAGAGTCTCCAGTCGACTTTTTCACGACAGCAGAGTAGATGGTGTCTGGTAGCCTGGTCAGAGGTGCACGTGATCATCTCCAAACTCGGCACAATCACTGCCTGCATTGTCAAATCAACGCTTGCACAGACAGTCTGCTACAAGCTGACAACTCCCAATGCTCCTTAGGAACAGAAGGTATAACATGTTTCCGGATGCCTCCCATGGATGATGTTCGGTCGGTCACTTCTGTCCACACAAAGCGTCGATCTTGATGTACGTCTGCACTTTGCTGAGATCGAAAATTATGACTATGGATGTGAGAATGTTTCACAGACCACTGCAGAAAGCAACGACACACGAGCGATACATTGTGCTCAGCTTGTGCAACAATCCGTCGATACGTCTGTCCAGCTTCCCTCAGGCCACAACGGAACTTCGTTGAAATTGTTGAAATTATTCAACGACAGTATATATTCGTCGGTGGGGCATGTTTATACCCTAGAATGAAAATACTGTTCATCTCCAAACTCGGCACAATCACTGCCTGCATTGTCAAATCAACGCTTACACAGACAGTTCTCCTGAATATCATCTGATCACCGACGACAGTCACAAATGAATCACTAACACTAAAACTCCTCTGTATGGTGCCACAGAACAAAGTTCTTGATTGTGTTGCGGTCTTCCACAAACTGGTAGCTCAGCGTTTCCAACCGTGATATTAGCGCAACACTGTAATCTTTTTGCTGGCTGCTAAACGCAAAAGGCAGGTACTCAGGAAGCGACGAAATATTCGGAGTATTGTCTGTCTGAAATTTGCGCCAGCTATCCACTTCCAGTCTGGCCGGCCACAGCACTGTACACACACTAAAAGAGCAGACATTGTGCTGCCTTCCACGATTGTTGTCATTGAAACTAAAATCTTCTCGGTCGTAAGGTGGCCTCAACAGGAAACAAGAGAAGATACTGAAGAAGATACCAGCAGAGAGATCGAAACGTAGATTGTATAAGAAGAGGAACATGACGCGGTCTAGCAACCGCGTTGATTTTTACCTTAAAAACGAACAGTTTTGTTTTCCAAGATAGAAAAGTTGTGACAGTTACGTTCGCAGACGGTGTAACTTGATGGTCTATCACAACATCTGAATGAATTATTGATACTAATGTCATTGAGATTATGGGCTTTAACGAGAGATGAAAATAAGTAACTGGAATGACTATGGAATAAATTGTAAGAAAAAATTGCGTGCATTATAGTTAGTCGTTCAGAGTAGAATGGATTAAATTTTCATCACCCGTAAGCGACATCATGCTAATACCGTGTAACACCGCCTTTAGTTTAGATAATCATCTCAGGTAGATATGGAAGCCACAAGTTTCTTCAGGTATTGATAGAGCTACGCTGTACCAAAACTACGATTCGTTAGTCTTGTTGCCGGCCGGTGTGGCCGTGCGGTTCTAGGCGCTTCAGTCCGGAATCGCGTGACCGCTACGGTCGCAGGTTCGAAACCTGCCTCGGGCATGGATGTGTGTGCTGTCCTTAGGTTAGTTAGGTTTAAGTAGTTCTAAGTTCTAGGGAACTGATGACCACAGATGTTAAGTCCCATAGCGCTCAGAGCCATTTTTCATAGTCTTGTTACAATGCATAAATGGCGTAGTAAATGGTGCACAACCCGTAGCATTAGCACCGTTAGTGAAGGAAATGAATGTGTTAGAGAGAAACCGAGAACTGACGAGTTCTCTTTGTTTTTCTTTTAATTTTTTTTGTGGCACATAATTATAACGCCACATCGTAAAGTGTCAGAATCGTTAGAAAATACAAGGTGGGGTAAATAAAAGTGGCTGGGATTATTGGATACGATTGGATGTGAATGTAAGCACATAACCACACTACGCGACCCTCACAGTACGTTGTACGATCGCCACGTGATCCACGCCACTTCAGAGCGTAATACAGCCTGTGTCAGTGTCAGTGAAGCAGTGCAAAGGGCACGATGGTACTCACAGTGGAACAGCGGCTGTTATTTGTAGAAGTTACATGACAACCGAGTCCTGGAAGCAGTGTGGTCAGTTGTTTGCTGAGAACTTTAATTGTGTCAAAGTGCCAGCGAAGAGTGTCATCCATCAGACGGGATCTGTTTTGAACAAGTCAAAAAACATTCCGATACATGCCCATCCACCAGAAAATGTGGTTGCAGTTCACCAGAAAATGCTTAAGAGTTCTACCAAATCAACACAACCCCTGTCGCAAGAGACCAGCATATCACTTCGATTATGTGGAAGAACACTCCACCGGCACCTGCACATGCATCCCTACGAAGTGTCTGTTGTTCATTCCCAGCACATGCTCCTCAGCGTCTCCAGTTCTCTCATTGCCTGTTCCCTGAGATAACAGTAAATGGCTTTGACATGCATCGTTTGTATGTCTCACGAAGCCTGGTGTCTCTCCCGAGTTGTTCTGTCAACTCACGGAATCGCAGGTCCTCGGCAGCACGAAACATCATCAAATGAACAGAAGGTTGGGGGTTTGGTGTGGAGTGACTATACACCGCATTACTTATCTCATCTTCTTTTATCAGACTCTGACTTCGGCACGTTACATTGCCAACATTGCGAAACCATTTATGGCAGCATTAACGGAGGAGGAAAAGATCTATAGTTACTTCCAACAGGATGGAGGAACTGCCTGTGCAGCCGGCCGATTCATGGAGCACATTACCCCATCTTTATGCATGACAGAGTCCTTAGCCGAGGCCAGTTTGGTGGCGTCGATAGCTGGCCAGCCCGGTCACCCGATCTGTGAGTTTGTGCTTACTTTCTGTAGGGATCCGTCAAGTCTAAGGTGCATCTCAACAAACCTCATCCTCTTCGAAAACAGCAGCAAAATATTTCGTATGAGACTGCAGCAATTCTAGCAGTCCAGCTTCGATTCGCCTTCAGCAACTTGCTGAACAGGTCCCACAAGTGCTGAGAGATGAATGGTGGTCACTTTCAACATCTGTTATAGTTAAGGTAGTATAGTAACTTTTCCCTCTGCTTCTTTCATACCCTGGAACTCTGTCCTCCAAGCCTCTTTTATTGGTCCCACCCTGTATAAAGTCCTTTTCGTAAGAAATAAAAAGGAAATGTCGTGTGGCTACGGCATCCCGTCAGGTAGACCGATCGCCTGGCGCAAGTCCACTTCGGCGACTTGTGCGTCAATGGGGATGAAATGATGATGAAGACAACACAACACCCAGTCGCTGAGCGGAGAGAATCTCCAACTCATCCGGGAATCGAACCCGGGCCCCTTTGCATTGCATACCGCCTCGCTGACCACTTTTTTTTTACGTAGTTTAAGGAAGTAATCCGCCCCGATAGCTGAGTGGTCAACGCGGTGGTCTGTTTCGCCGAGGGGCCCGGGTTCGATTCCCGGCTGGGACGCCGGCCGGGATGGCCAAGCGGTTAAAGGCGCTACAGTCTGGAACCGCGCAACCCCTAAGGTCGCAGGTTCGAATCCTGCCTCGGGCATGGATATGTGTGATGTCCTTAGGTTAGTTAGGTTTAAGTAGTTCTAAGTTCTAGGGGACTGATGACCTTAGATGTTAAGTCCGATAGTGCTCAGAGCCATTTGATTTTTGAACCGGCTGGGTCGGAGATTTTCTCTGCTCAGCGACTGGGTGTTGTCTTATCCTCATTATCATTTAATCATCATCAGTGGAAGGCAACGGGAAACCACCACTGGAATCACTTTCCTATACGCTCATGCGATGGACGTCTCTGACGAAGCTTCCCTTACGACGAGACCTGCTGTAAGGCAGAACACAAAGTTAAGTTAAGGAACTATGTTACACATTCCAAATACTCACTAAGGACATGTAGTAAACGTGCAGAAATGTTATACATGAAATGATGTAAACAAAAACAGTTTGATAGTTGCAATTATGCTGATGTTAAAGAAATACAACAGAATGTTCAAATGGTTCAAATGGCTCTGAGCACTATGGGACTTAACATCTTAGTTCATCAGTCCCCTAGAACTTAGAACTACTTAAACCTAACTAACCTAAGCACATCGCACACATCCATGCCCGAGGCAGGATTCGAACCTGAGACCGTAGCAGTCCCGCGGTTTCGGAATGAAGCACCTAGAACCGCACGGCCACCAACAGAATGTGTTACTGACTGAATTACCAGAGAGAATTAATTTGAACATCAAGAAAATTTTTTATAAAGACATTCAAACTTCTTCGACCATGAATATATAAGAAACTGCACTTTGAATTACATGTGCTCCAATCTTTACAGAAGTATAAATAGCGCTTTATGAAGGATATCGGCAAGTTTTTGGGATAATTTTTAATTTGTTAATGCACACACGGAAATCGTCTCTTTAAGAGACAGGTTAAGAGAAGAAACTGATCATAGCAGTCAGACTAGCTATGAGTATTTCACACAATTGTGTGAAAGCCACCAAAACTTATACAGCACACGGAGGATTTACACCCATTGCACTTAAAAACATTTTAATAGTCATATTAGACAATCTCTGAAATACGTGAGAATGGCGGAAATGTGATGTTATAAAGTTGACTAGCCTTCCAACTATAGATTCTGAACATTAATGGAATGTTAATTAAGTGAAGTGATCAGACCTGTATAATAGATCTTTCACTGAAAACTGGCTTATACATCACAGTGCAAGACTGAACAGGGTAATCTGCCAGCCATTGAATATTACATTATATCAGATACAATTGTATGGTGTTAACAAATCGATAAAGACATTTCCATAAAAACCGTCAATTTTCGTATTTATACTATAAACCTATAATGCAGCTTTAATTTTTGTGTTTTAACATTATTAGACACACAATCTGACTGTCACATTAGTTCTGTACATTAGCTAATAAAATTTCTGAAGTAGAACAAGCACACAACAAAACTTTACAGTAAAAATTTAAATAATGTCCTTAAGGTAACTACAATACATCACAGTCAACACAGTCTCCTTTGTTTATGCCCATTCTTTCAAATAAGATTTTTAACATATTACCGAACACTTTCTTGTGATTCAAATACCTTCTAATTTTGTAGTATTCACACAGCACGTGTACCTTGAACTCTGTGGTGCCGTAGGATCCTAGTTTGTTAATGACGTAATTAACAAAATTTCCCAGCAACCAGTACACAGCGTTACTTTTTGCTCTGAGCAATAGCGTGTTTCAGACCTGTGTATCAATGAGAGCGATATACTCTTTGGGGATGTGCATGTAATCAGAGCTATTTGCTCTCGGATTCACTTCAAGCTATTCAAGTGACCTCTGCAAGTGTATCTATGAATCGTTGTGTCAGCTAGATGGCATTGGTGACAAAAATTTGTTGCACAGAGTACGATTGCGTACAGCCTTTCATTGGTGTTAACTATGTAGTTAGCTGTATTGTACCATGGCGTTCTTACATTAGGCGTTGGTACATCAGAACTGATGTTTTTCCAAAACTCAGTCCAATCAATATCTGGAAACTGCCGTTCTCTTTTGTTCCTTCCTTCGCCTTTCTTTCGTCCCTGCATTATGGCTCTTGATTTTAAGTTTAGTGACTGTCTGATATCGGCACATACATAACTGAACTCAACACAGCCGTGCGGGATTAGCCGAGCGGTCGGGCGCTGCAGTCATAGACTGAGCGGCTCGTCCCGGCGGAGGTTGAAGTCCTCCCTCGGGCATGGGTGGGTGTAGTTTTTCCTTAGGATAATTTAGGTTAAGTAGTGTGTAAGCTTAGGGACTTACGACCTTAGCAGTTAAGTCCCATAAGACTTCACACACATTTGAACATTTAGAACTCAATCAGAAAACCCTCGCATGCTGTAAACGACTCTTGATATTCTACACGTCAATCGGGGCAAGCAGGCTTCGAGGTTTAATGACCTCGAAAAGTAGGCGGTTATGCTTTCTCGCGAGTCTCTTATTAAATTAACTTGTCTTTTGATCCGTTATATCAGCTAATCCTAGTCCACCATCTTTAGGCTCTAAAATGGCTACTTTAGTCTTTACTCTGAACACTTCTCCCTTCCACAAAAAGTTCGGGATTTTGGACATTATTTTCCTCGCTATCATTCTCTTTATTGGAAACAGCTGGGTAATAAATAAGCCTTAGCAAGGATGCATGAGTTGATATACTTTGTTCTTTGAAGTTGGTTCATGTATAAGTTTAATTCTCTATAATGTCTCCTTGCACCTTACCTGCTGCAACTTTCCAACTGAAAGCCGTCATTTTCATGGGGCATGCTGTCAGGGTGATCCCAAGTGTTTCATGTTGTCGAATTAATGTTGCCCACTCGATGTTGATATTATCAAAACCCCTGAGATTTAACATCTTACTTATTTTTAGTTTGAATTGACTCCATATGCTCTACAGGACGAATCAGTCATTTTTGCTCGCGTCGTGGTCTCTTCATTATCCCTTATAGTGACCCCTATATCATCAGCATAGGCTCTTATAACTGTCTTATTTGCCAATAATGTTAACCCTTTTAATCAAGCATGGACATGTCGGAGGTAAGGTTCTAGTGAAATAGCGAAGAGCGACATGGACAGAGGACTTCCATGAGGAACACCTCGTTTTATTTGTGTTGGCCTCGATTGCTGATAATTCACAGCTATTTTTGCATTTATTTGAGTTGCTATGTTCTTTATCATCTGTATGACCCTATCGCTGAATCCTATTTTCTTCAACATATGTAGAAGATATTCATGATTCACGACATCGAACGCTTTATAAAAACCTAAAAAAAGCACATTTTATGTTTTTTACAGACGTTATTCCAATGATATCGCTGATATCCCCTAGATTTTGAAAAATGGTTCGGTCCTGGAAGCAGTTCCGTTGTTTACTAATAATTTTATCTGTAAGGCATGAAATTCTCTTGTTTACTATTCTAGCTATTAATTTATAATTAGAATTCAGCAGTGAAGGTGGAAGAAAATTATTTAAATCTTTTTTTCCATTATTTTTTGATACAATAACAATTTTACTCTCCTTAAACTCAGCCGGAGTAATTATACTCTAAATAACCTCATTTACTACGTCCGTGATTCTCGCACCCACTAATGGCCAGTAACGGATGTAAAACTCTGCTGGCAGACTACCCGGTCCTGGGGATTTTTTGGTGGTGAGGCACACAGAGTCTCATACACGTTCTCTTCACTGACCTCCTAGAGATAATTATCCTTATCATCTTCCGTCAGCTGTGAGGCTAGGACGTCAAGAAACTCTTCCAATGATGCATCACAACTTTGATTTATAGAATATAGCTCGCAATAATTGCGATAAATCTCGTCCATGATAGCCTCCTGCATTCTGAGAATGGTAGCGTTTGTTGTTAGGGTTTCATCAATAAAAGTCCTTCTTCCGTTTTTCGTATGCTTCACTAAGTGATATAAGGAAGTAGTTTCGTCTTCTGGCACTGAATTTGCGTTCGATTTTATTTTCAACCTTTCCATTTGATTTCTCCTGATATTAAGTAACTTGGCTTTGATTTTTTTTGATGTGTGCTATCCGAAGTGAGGAACCTGCTGATACCTGATCATATAGATCTCCCGAAACGGAATAGTAATATTCTATAGTGCATTTCATTCCTCTTGAGCTCAGGACACTGTATTGAATAAGAACGTTCCTCAACTTTGGCTTCGCCACTTTAGCTCACCAGTCGGTAGCAGTGACATAGCTATTACAAGCATGCTGGCATGTTGCCCATGCTTCTTTAATCAGGTCTTCTAAATCATGATTTACTAACAAGGATGTGTTCAAATTCCACTCGTTCTGGAATTGGCGAAATGGCTGTCTTGTTAGATTTAAGCATGCTAAGACAATTGAGTGGTCTCAAAAGTACTTAAAAATGGTTTCTACTTATGTCACGGAAGTTTCACGATATTTAGAAATATATTAACTATTAATCCTGCTATGAAATGTTGCCGCTAAATAAGTGAACTCAACAATGGAGGGGTATTTGCTTTCCCATATATCCTTTAATTCTAAACCAGTTACTAGTGGTTTTAGTTTACTTGAGAAATTAAAATTAGGTGACTGATCTTTTCGATTTAAAACACAATCAAAATTACTTCCAAGTAATAACTGTCTTGCATTTTTCGTTAACGAGTATTCCAGTTAATTTTCGAAGAAACGTGTAGTGTCTGCTCGGTGAGAACCTCCCGAAGGAGTATACAAGTTGATGACAGTCGCATCATAGATATTTAGTCCTATTTCCCTTCCGGATTCCAGTCGTTCAACCGCACTTACTGGAATCCCTTCCCTCACCAAACAGGCTATTCCAACACTTGTTTCGTAAGACACATTGATGTAACTGACATAACCGGGAAATACTAAATCGGACGTTAGAACTTCTTGTAACAAGGCAATATCTGTCGCGGATTCGTACAAAAAGTGCCGATCGTTTTAAATCGGTCGTAACTTTATTTATGTTTGTAGTAGTGACAGAATAAGATTGCGTCATTGCGCTGACACTATGTAGTTGTTTTGATGAACTAATTTAGTTTTCTGTGGTTCAGGGTTCTGTTAAACTAACAGTTTTCTCTAAAGGCTATCGGGGCGGATTAGTTCCTTAAACTATGTTACTGTCCCGTATTTTCCGACTTCTGTGGTTTTCTCTTGCAACGCTAGCAGACTGATTTCCTTGTAGAATTCCTCATTTTTCCTCCATTGATTCGTGTAGGACCGTTTCGTACCGAACATTGTTTGGGCCTCGGTCACCCTTTCCGGATTTTCCCTTCCCTTGGTTAAGAGATACATTCACATTTGGTTGCGTATGTGTTTTACTTCGCTGTTCATCTGGAGCAGCAGCAGACGCTTTCGCAATTTCTTTTGCTGGCGCATGTCCTGCGGTGTTGACCGTGATTTCATATTGGCCTACACTTCCATGTTCTTTAGTAATATCACTTAGGTCCTGATTGAGAGACGGCAGTTTTGCAACCTCTCCCTGAATTTGTTTACTAACAGATAGCTGCTGATCTTTATAATCAGCTACTTCACCTGTTGTTTCTTGCAAATTAATACTGACTACACCCCTTCATTTTCTGGTTCCGTATGTTTTTTATCTTTCTGTTCATCAGTTTCCATTCGCTTTCTGCCTTCCGGTTCCTTTGCCTCCCCATCGAACTGTTTTTGCCTGTGAACTGAGGGAGTTGTACAGGACAGCTCGTCCTCTGAAAAACTGACGTCTCCGGAGATGGTTTTGTCGGTTGCATTTCAGTTTCACGAGTAGTGATAACAGGGTTTCCCTTTTTTGTTAGCGGGGGATATTTGCTGTTATCTTGAAGGGGGACATCAGCTTGGCCCGCTGCGTTAACGTCCTCAACCAGTTGATCCGGGTTAATCTTTGACAACTGATCATTTAAGGTAAGTTTCTGGCGCTGTATCAAATAACTTTTAAGAACAACAGTTCGTCGCGGACATTCCTGTATGAAGTGGCCTTTTTCGTCACATATATGACATGTGGCTTCCTCTACCCGTATAAAGAATTTGTGCCTTATACCCACAAACAGTTATGTGAGACGGAATATTTGTCTTAACGTCCATCACTACACAGCGGAGCCCGTTGAAACACTGCAGTTAAGCGAGGCGACCATCTTTCATTTGAAATAGATTTAACGTCCCCATAGTTTGAAAGATCTTCCTTAATCTTATAATTTTCAATTTCAATGGGAAGATTCAAGACAGGAACGGTTTTGTAATCAATGTCAGCTCTGTAGATGGAAACCTAACTTTTATAACCATTTCTATGCACAGAATATACTTCATAGCCCCACTTTCGTAACACTTTATCAACAGTCGCAGCACTGAATAACTTGACAAGAACACAGGGTTTTTCCTGATCCAGTTGCAAGGTAAGGACGGTTTCAAATGGTTCAAATGGCTCTGAGCACTATGGGACTTAACATCTATGGTCATCAGTCCCCTAGAACTTAGAACTACTTAAACCTAACTAACCTAAGGACAGCACACATCACCCAACCATCACGAGGCAGAGAAAATCCCTGACCCCGCCGGGAATCGAACCCAGGAACCCGGGCGTGAGGGACGGTTTCAGAACTGAGACCAGTTACCTGTGTAACCAAGTCATCTGTTCCCGGGATGTGGGCGGAACTGAATGGAATACCTTGTCGAAAGCAAATACCTGAGTTTTCTTCCTGAGGTTTGTACACATGGTTAGTCCAGCGACGAAATTTCGGTTGAACAACCGAAATTCCAATTAGCAGCAGCACGACCAGAAGAAGCGATCATATCCTAAGGAATATGAATGAACACGGAGATTAACGGACGGACAGCACTCGGCGAAGCACAGGTACAGCGACGTTAACACAGAAGTGCAGCGCAGCGCTTAACAACGTCCACTCTCTCTCTAGCGTGGATGAAACGGAACTGCAGCTGTCGAGGCGGAAATAAGTAATAAAAATATGATGATCGCTTAATTTCTGCGCTTCTACAAAGCAATTACTTTGGAGGCAACTACAGTTTACATGCACAATCATAAACATCCGTATAATTATTGTTGTTATTTTGTACTCAGTATAATGTTCTTTGTCATCACCAAAGACAGAAGTTTCCTGTAATTCTTGATAAGTGCGAAAATTGCATAGGATAAGAGATAAACGCTTTCTGTAAGCTCGGCGACGCACTGAAGCGAGGTTTGACATGTTTTTTTTATTTGCGTTTTCTTACGTTTTTCTGAGAAAATTGCTTTTTATTTCGCTATATAATAAATCTACGTTTCTTTTTGTGTTTTTACTACAGCATACCCCTCCATTTCACGTTATAAACCTGCAGTTTTCGAATAAAACCTAAATTAAAAACTTACATTTTGTGTTTCTAGAGGATTTTAGAAAGACACAGATGGCACACCCCAAACGATCGAAATTGAGGAACGCCCCATAAGTACGTAACACACCTAACACACAGGTAACGCGGTTACGTTCCTAACTGGCAAAAGCTGCAAGATAACTACCGCCGTCTACGCTTACTTATCATAGTCTACGGTAGCCTACAGTGGTTTTAAAACTCTATGTATTAAAATAAATCTGTCGATTGCATTGTTATAAGTACTGAATTCTTTCTAATGCTCGAAATACAACGAAAAAACCGTTACTAACCGTTTTCTCTATATCTCGCTGACAACCGCGTTCCTGAACTTGCTATACACTGTGGGTATAGCCTGCGGCAAGCCGAATATAGCTAATGTGAAAATTAAAGAAAATATTAATTATTTTCCCACAAATCTTGACAATTTGAAAATAGGCGTTCTCAATAATTGGCTTGACCTTAACAGCGGAATTCCATACAGAAACATTATAGGGGAATTTTCTTCCAAGTGAGCTGTACTACCATGATCTATAATTATTTTCGGGGTTTCATTAATTCTAAGAGTCCAAAACTCGCTTAGAAAAACCTTCCTTTTTGATGGTCGTGTTTTTTCAACCAACTATTTGAGTTCCTATCTTATGAAAATACTTTAGAGGAGAAGAAACAATTTCCAGCCATTTTTTCATGAATTTAAAAATTTTTCTAAGACCTTATGGAGCCAAGACAACTCTTTTCATTAAAAAAGATGGAGTGGACACAGTTCTCATTTCACAGCGATGCGCTTGATGGATTTTCAAGAAAAAAATTTTGGGAAAATATTTTACTGATCACTCTCATCACTATTTGGGTTGTAAAATGATGAGACAAGCGCGGAGTGCGTCAACAGGAGCAGTGGACTGTGGAGAGTGGGAAGTCTGAAACCCAATTTTATAGTGGAGAGCATAAGAGTTGCGAGTGTGTGGAAGGCAGAAGCTTTGGTAATCATTGGCCGATTCGTTGCCTTTGGAGCTGGAACCACTATTCTACGTGGGGTCCTTAGGAATGTGGGACACATCACATGTCTTGCACCTACAAATTACACGTTGCTGAACTGCGGTTGTACTATACACATCAAATGAGTTTTACATACTCCGGGACTTCAAACATTATTCAGCTTTTATGGCGTGGAGTTCCGTCTTGCTCGAAGCAAATCTTGTCGAAATCCGTGTCACATTGTACAATGGGGATGATATCATCATCCAAAAGCTTCATGTATCGTTCGATTGTTACCGTGCCATCAAGGAAAATCACAGCGATTATACTGTGCCTGGACATTGCATACCACTCAGTCACCCACTGGGGGTGAAGAGGCTTCTTGAACCCGAAATGCGGATCCTCAGTCCAAAAAATGTACCAATTTTGGTTAGTTCCCAGAACTCCTGAAGACAGACGTTGACTGTGGAAATTTTATGACAGACACAGTCCCTTTGACACTCAGAGACATTATTAAACCAGGATTAGCCGACCTGTCTAAGGCGCTGCAGTCACGGACTGTGTGACTGGTCCTGGCGGAGGTTCGAGTCCTCCCTCGGGCATGGGTGTGTGTGTTTGTCTTTAGGATAATTTAGGTTAAGTAGTGTGTAAGCTTAGGGACTGATGACCTTAGCAGTTAAGTCACATAAGATTAAAAAAAAATTATTAAACCAGCCGAAAGATATAAACAACCATGCATGAGCAGCACCTGTTACACGGAGGGGGTCCGACAACCAGTTAGCTCCATTCATTCCACCAAAAGGATGTACATGGCTCGCGTTGTCTAGAGTTCAACCCTGCCTAGATGGTCAATACCGCGGCTTGATCGCGTCCGCGTTTTTACTTTGTGCCAGGAATGGCTCTCAACAAATAAGTGTCCGGCCTCTAGGAGTGAATCAAAGCGATGTCGTTCGGATATGGAGGAGATACAGAGAGACAGGAACTGTCGAAGACATTCCTCGCTCAGGCCGCCGAAGTGCTACTACTGCAGTGGATCACCGGGTGACCGCTACCTACGGATTATGGCTCGGAGGAACTCTGACAGGAACGTCACCAAGTTGAATAATGCTTTTCGTGCAGCTACAGGAAGTCATGTTTCGACTCAAACAGTGCGCAATAGGTTAAATGATGCGCAACTTCACTCCCGACATCCAAGGCAAGGTCCACCTTGGCCACCATTACACCACGCATTGAGGTACAGATGGGCCCAACAACATGCTTAATGCATCGCTCGGAATTGGCATCATCTCCTCTTCATCGATGAGTATCGCATATGCCTCTAACTAGACAATCGTTGGAGACGTTTTCGAATGCTACCCGGTCAGGCTGAATGCCTTAGACACACTGTCCAGCGAGTGCATCAAGATGGAGGTTCCCTGCTCTTTTGGAGTGGCATTATGTGGGGCCGATGTACACCGCTGGTGGCCATGGATTGCGGCGTAACGGCTGTACGATACGTGAATGCCATCCTCCGACCGACACCACAGGCAGCCCTTCACAAATTTTCGTCGTACTCGTCTTCATGGACGACAATTCGCGCCCCCATCGTGCACGTATTGTGAATGACTTCCTCTAATATAACGACATCGCGTGGCTAGAGTGGCCATCATGTTCTCCAGACATGAAACCTATCGAACATGCCTGGGATAGACTAAAAAGGGCTGTAAATGGACGACATGATCCGCCAACCACTCTGAGGGATCTACGCCGAATCGCCGTTGAGGAGTGGGACAATCTGGACCAACAGTGCCTTGATGAACTTGTGGATAGTATACCACGATGAATAGAGGCACGCGTCAATGCAAGAGTTCGTGGTACTGGGTATTAGAGGTATCTGTGTGTACAGCAATCTGGAACACCATCTCTGAAGGCCTCGGTGTATGGTGGTACAACATGTAATGTGTGGTTTCCATGAGCAATAAAAAGGGCGAAAATGATGTTTATGTTGATCTATATTCCTGTTGTCTGTATAGGTTCCGGAACTCTCAGATCCGAGGTGATTCCAAACCTATTTTTAATGTGTGTATTTTCTCTTTGAGTGAGTTCGGAGGCTTGAACTCTATTCCGAATAAGCGCTGATATACGCTGTCTTTATTAGGTTGATATAAGGTTTCTACCAGTAGTGAGGGAGTAGGAACTTTGTGTGCGTTGCTGCATGTTATTCGGTGTTTTGCTTTTCTCAGTGGACCCATATTAAGGCACAGTAGCAACTTCTGCATAGTTGTTTACATAGCACGTACTCCCTATTTACTAAATCCATTTGCGCTTGATCATGTTTGAGCTGTCTCGTGACATTAGCGCCGTGTATGCGCACTTGATCTTTAGCGAAGTTTTTTTTCTTTTTTTAAGACATCTCGCCGAAGTGCAGTTTGGAAGCTACCGTGTTGAATGGTGTTTGACTGATAGGGTCTTGTTGGTGTAAACGTTAATGTGCGGCTTTAATATTAATTCATTCTGATTTTGTCACCTAAGCATTAACCTACTTTCCCTACGTTTAAGATGAATAAGAAAACTGAATTGCATTGGAGGCATAGCACTGTATGTGGCAGTGGCCAGCATCCAATTATTTTTATTTACATGGAGGCCACAGAAGAAATATCGGAGCATGCGTAGTATTTTTGGAAAGGTCTCATGGCCTACAGCTTTTAAAGAATGTAAAGATTATATTCAAGTAGACGTTATTTAAGCTTATCTGCTTTAGCACAAACGGCCCTAACTATCAAATTTTAACCAACGTTATGTTTAAATGAACCCTTGTCTGCTAACTGTTCAGTAGTTAGCTATAATGGTGGCTAACAGAATAAAAAAAATATTAATGGAGATTATTTCCAGATTCATGTCACCAGTGTACTTGAAAATAAGTGTATAATGAAATTTACAGTCTGTATCTACTTTAGCTCAGTCCACCACACCGGTTCTCTCTACTAAGTGTTTCACATATACGGATTTTGTATTATGTTGTCAACACCAAGAAGAAAGGGACCTGGCACTTTTCATTTCACTCCAATTAGAAAATGTATGGAATCAACCAATGAGTACTAAAAGGAAACCACAAAATTTGGTTACACTTTACATCGCAGAAATCTGAAGGCTATGAATTCTACTAAATACTGAGGGATTACTATTATGATTAACTTATCTTGAAACGATCAGATTGAAAATATTCTGGGGAAAGTGAAACGGGGACTGCGATTTATCGGCAGAACACTTAGAGAATGCAACAGGTGTTCTAAAGAGACTTTCTACACTGCACTTGTCCGTCCACTACTTGTGTATCGCTGCGCGGTGTGGAATCCTCATGAGATGTGATTGACTGAGGACATCGGGAAAGTTCAGACAAGGACAGCTCGTTGTGTATTATCCCTAAATCCCTAAATGGGAAAAAGAGTGACAGGGTTGCGATACGCGAACTGGGGAGAAAATCACTCGAACAAAGACGGTTTTCATTGCGGCAGGATCCTCTTACGAAATTTCTGTTACCAACTTCCTTCTCCGAATACGAAAATATTCTGTATGCTCTCACCTGCATAGGAAGAAATTATCGTCGTAATAAAATAAAACGGATCTCGCACGTAAGGATTTAGGTAGTCATTTTCCCGCGTGCTGTTCGAGAGTGGTACGCTAGAAAAATAGCTTCAAGGTGGCTCCATGAACTCTGTGCGAGGTACCCATCTGTGAATTTCAGAGTAATCATGCAGATGTATACAGATGTAGAGTAGTCTACATAATCGTTTATACCCAAACTAACCAGTCGAATACGAAGGTCGTACAATAAGTAATTCATCAATTTTTTATCTAAATCAGGTTGGTATCATTCACGATTCCAATACGTCATATTATTTCCCACTCTTTTGGCTAAAAAACCCTGTTTTCTAAAATAATCTCCGTTCAATGCGACGGCATTACGCCGCCTTACTGGGAGGGCCTATATGCCCGAATGGTACCACTGCTGGTCGAAGTCGGAGCCAATGTCTTGCTGCATCATCAACCTTACCATCGGCTAAGGTACTTCTGCCCGCGAAGTGAATCCTTTGTTGGGCCAAAGAGACAGAAGTCTGAAGGCGCGAGATGGCGTCGGGTCACTCCATATCTGGCCATTTTGTTTTCGGTTTTAAGTGACGTACCCATGTTTCATCGCTTATGACGATGTTAGACAAAAAAATTTCATGATCGGCTTTTAAACGCGCAACCAATTTCGCGCAGATGGTCCTTCGTTGTTCTTAATGATCTGTTAGGTGAAGGGGAACACAGCTGGCACAGCCCCTTGGCCACCTTAACTGGGAGATAAGTGTTTCAGCACTACCATTAGAGGCTTCCAGGTTTGCAGCGAGGTGTTTCATTGTGATCTGTCGATAAACTCGCATGAGAGCGTCCGCACGTTCCAACCTTGCAGGTGTCACAGCAGCGTGGGGCTGTCCGGCACGCGCAGATGGTCCTTCGTTGTTCTTAATGATCTGTTAGGTGAAGGGGAACACAGCTGGCACAGCCCCTTGGCCACCTTAACTGGGGGATAAGTGTTTCAGCACTACCATTAGAGGCTTCCAGGTTTGCAGCGAGGTGTTTCATTGTGATCTGTCGATAAACTCGCATGAGAGCGTCCGCACGTTCCAACCTTGCAGGTGTCACAGCTGCGTGGGGCTGTCCGGCACGCGCAGATGGTCCTTCGTTGTTCTTAATGATCTGCTAGGTGAAGGGGAACACAGCTGGCACAGCCCCTTGGCCACCTTAACTGGGGGATAATTGTTTCAGCACTACCATTAGAGGCTTCCAGGTTTGCAGTGAGGTGTTTCATTGTGATCTGTCGATAAACTCGCATGAGAGCGTCCGCACGTTCCAACCTTGCAGGTGTCACAGCTGCGTGGGGCTGTCCGGCACGCGAGAGAGAGCGGACAGGTTTGCGCTAACTTGTACCAATGACAGACGCCTCGCCCAACGTCTCACCGTGGTTTTGTTCACTGCCATTTTTTCGTAAAAATTCTGCCTACCTATAAATATCGGCGATGCTTTGGTTTCCCGCCAAAAATAAAACTGAGCTCCAGCTCACTGCCTGGAACGCACATCAGCCACAGGCGATATTTTGAAGGCTACTTCTAGCAGCGTTACCTATCTCAACTTCATTAAACTATAGTGGCTGAAGCAGTATTATTCCACAATGTGCCACTACAAAATCCACAATTTTTTGAACCGAAACTGGCCGAGAATAAAAAGTGCTCCATTATTTATCACACGCCGTCTCAACGCGTCCTAAATTGTCTCTACATCGATCCATCTTGCTGGGCTTACTCCGTGCAACTGAACGGAACTGACAAGTCACTACACAGCCGCGTCTTACATCAGCGATAAAGGATAACATGACGGCCTCTTATCAGTTCTACGCCATCTACAGCCTTCCAGATCGATCATTTTAAGAGTTGACTAGTCTTTCGTCCAGAAAGACTATTTTACTGGTTCGAGGTGGCGAGTTACACCCAATAGTAGCACTTACAGCTGTCAGCCTTCGTCATGAGCTCAACTTTAACTGTACACATGTTGGTGTGGAGTGAGTATACTAATTCATTATTTTACTTCTAGCTGTTATTTTTTCACCTATTGTAATGCATATTTCAGAAAACAATCCAGTCGTCAGTTACACATATATTTTTATTTTGCTATACCTGTTTCAGCAAATTCATATGTCATCTTCAGATTAGTAATCTTCTGTAGATGATAAGTTAATTTGTTGAAACCGGTTGTTGTTGTTGTTGTGGTCTTCAGTCCTGAGACTGGTTTGATGCAGCTCTCCATGCTACTCTATCCTGTGCAAGCTTCTTCATCTCCCAGTACCTACTGCAACCTACATCCTTCTGAATCTGCTTAGTGTATTGATCTCTTGGTCTCCCTCTACGATTTTTACCCTCCAAGCTGCCCTCCAATGCTAAATTTGTGATCCCTTGATGCCTCAAAACATGTCCTACCAACCGATCCCTTCTTCTAGTCAAGTTGTGCCACAAACTTCTCTTCTCCCCAATCCTATTCAATACCTCCTCATTAGTTACGTGATCTACCCACCTTATCTTCAGCATTCTTCTGTAGCACCACATTTCGAAAGCTTCTATTCTCTTCTTGTCCAAACTGGTTATCGTCCATGTTTCACTTCCATACATGGCTACACTCCATACAAATACTTTCAGAAACGACATCCTGACACTTAAATCTATACTCGATGTTAACAAATTTCTCTTCTTCAGAAACGATTTCCTTTCCATTGCCAGTCTACATTTTATATCCTCTCTACTTCGACCATCATCAGTTATTTTACTCCCTAAATAGCAAAACTCCTTTAATACTTTAAGTGTCTCATTTCCTAATCTAATACCCTCAGCATCACCCGATTTAATTTGACTACATTATATTATCCTCGTTTTGCTTTTGTTGATATTCATCTTATATCCTCCTTTCAAGACACTGTCCATTCCGTTCAACAGCTCTTCCAAGTCCTTGTTACTCCTGATAACGACGTCCTCTTGAGTAGTCCCCGCCCGGAGATCCGATGGGGGACTATTTTACCTCCGGAATATTTTACCCAAGAGGACGCCATCATTATTTAATCATACAGTAAAGCTGCATGTCCTTGGGAGAAATTACGGCTGTAGTTTCCATTTACTTTCAGCCGTTCTTGAAACCGGTAAAGCGAAATAAAAATATCTATGCAACTGGTGACCGAATTTTATTTTGAAACTAGCCGAGTACCTGGCGTTGCCCAGTTGTGTAATTCTATTAGTCCATCTCCTGCTCCCCCTTCCCTCTCTGTCCATCCTCCTCTGTCCACAATTATTATCTGTCTGCTTCTCCCCCTCCTCTCTGTCCGCCTCCTCCATCCACATTATCTGTTCTTCTCCTACCTCCACTCTCCACTCCATCTGCTACTCCTTCCTCTCCTCGTCCATCTCCGGCTCTCCATCTCTTTGCTCTCTGTCCATCTCGTAATTCCTTTATATGTACATTTCCTATTTGCTTTGTATGTCCATTTCCCTTTCCCCTCTCTCTTCGTCCATCTCTTCCTCTCTCTAACTCGTATTTCCTTCCTGTGGCCATCTCCTGTTTTTCCTTTCCATCTCCTCTTCCCCCCTATTGCCGTCCATCTCCTCCTCTTACCTTTCTCTGCCTATCTCCCCCTCCTAAAATAAAAATGGTTCAAATGGCTCTGAGCACTATGGGACTCAACTGCTGAGGTCATTAGTCCCCTAGAACTTAGAACTAGTTAAACCTAACTAACCTAAGGACATCACAAACATCCATGCCCGAGGCAGGATTCGAACCTGCGACCGTAGCGCTCCTGTGGTTCCAGACTGCAGCGCCTTTAACCGCACGGCCACTTCGGCCGGCTCCCACTCCTCCTCCTCCTTTCTGTGTGTCGTACAACTATGTAGTTTTGTGGGTGTATTCAACGGCCTATGTGGATACTGTCTGCATAATGTGTTGCGTAGAGAGCAGCGAATCGCTCAGACCTCTCACACTTATTTGTTTTATTTTGAGTCATCAGTCTTCTGATTGGCTTCATGTGGCCCACGAGAATTCCTGTCCTGTGCCAACCTTTTCATCTCAAATACTGGATGAATAAAATCGGGTACTCGTGCATCGTGTGCTACATTTCTTCGTCACCCATCCACACCCGCTTGACAGGTAGGTGTTTCTTATCCCCACACTGATTCATTCCCGAAAGTAAGAGATATATGCACAAGTTTGGTTGAAATTGGTGCAGTGGTTTCAGAGGGGAATGTGGAACGTTCATTCAGACATACACACATTTTCAGAATATGTATGGATATCTTCATGTTCGTAATCCAATTTAGATGAAATGAAGCCTATACATCCTATACAGTGGCAAGAGCTATACTGAAGTTACCTGCGATAACTCCAGGATGATTCGTCTAGTAGTTTTGGAAATTAGCATGTTCAGACACACCGACACGGAAATTTTAGAACCACTTTAAGTTAAGACAACTTTTCTAGGAGATTTGTTTTTGATTAAATAAAGCCTATAGTTTGACCAAGGTATGCTGGAGTTACCAGAGGAAACCTATAGAAATCAATCTTGTAATTTAGAGACCAACGTGTTCGAAAATGAAGACACCGACACGATCGTTTCAATATTAGCACATAGATATACCAGTTCACTTGCTTGTTTTGAATATATAATAGCTGTGTTCACTATCTTTCCTTTTGCGATGGTGGTTTAAGTTAACCGATTTGAAGCCGGAAATATAATATTTACGTAGCGTGAGTGACCTAATCACTTCCTCTCTGCTGAATACCAGTCATCTATTGCGAAGACTACATGCACGCCATCTGATTACATGCAGTCATCTTCGAATTTTGGAAATCTGTGCACACTGCTAAGAAGGGGCTTGCTAACAGTGAGAAGACAGTACTGGATCTGAAAGTGTACAGATTTTATTCATTATAGTTTAAACTTCCTTTCAGTCTGTGGATGGCGAGCGCGCCTCAGTGTTGCTCTGTTAATACCACGCGAAAGGTCGGTAAATGGAGTACCAAAGTGTTTTTCGTACTTTTTCTTGCACTAGTGTACCATCTGAGCTACATGGTCAATCAAGTGTCGATTATGCAACGTATTGCCTACAAGCGGCATTAGTAGGTGATCATTTTAGCTGGCTAATATACCATCGTGCTCTAAAATTTTCCATGTCTTTTATCTCAATTTTATCATTGAATTTTATGCATAAAATTTTTCTTGATCGATGAGGCTTCTAAAGAGAAGAGAGGACACACCATATACACAATACCCATTAGTTATTTCTATACGAAATCAGTCAATGTGTGCTAGTCAATTGCAAGTAGAACACAGAATGATGAAGTTGAGATTCTGAAAACAGCAAGAAGTGTATAAATGTTATACTGTAATATTATTTCACTAATCACATGGAAACATCTCAAATAACAGTTTAAAAACTAACAACTGCTTTCGAAACTAATCACTACTCAGGCCAAGGTTTATGCAAGACACTGCAAGGATAAAAATTTATATTAAAACGATTGTCTTATGATTCTTGTGAAAATGTTTTCGTGATAATTCTGCAGGTAATCTATCATTAGCACCCACATACAGCAAGGTCTGGTAAATGTAGTAATCTTTAGCTTGACATTCTGAGACTGCTCTCTCCCCTGATTCGAGGAAAAATTATTTATTCACCATTCTATTCTATTTATCAAAGTTTCAGAAAGCTGTAATATGATATCCATTGTCTAGAATCTCATAATATTACCTACAACTTCCTGTTTCATTTGAAATCAACCAATCAGATCAGTCAGTAGTTGACGTACGTTCCTGGTTTTCACTTTGACTCTTTTCAGAAATTATGCCTATCGTTGTTAACATTTATTGACCTTCATAACTATTTGCAGTTAGGAAAAGTGCTTTGTAGAAAGTTGCCCACTTAAGTTAATCCTACCCAATATCACTGGAAGTACTGTACCAGTTTTTGTTTGTCGTTCTTCAACAAAATGGCCGATTGAAATTGAAGTAGGAGGTAAAAATACTCCAAGTCATGCACCTTGTTTCCCTCCCAGGAAGATTTTTTGATGTATATGAATTAACCACCGATTACTTGTCATAGATGTCACCTAGCCGGCCGCGGTGGTCTCGCGGTTCTAGGCGCACAGTCCGGAACCACGCGGCTGCTACGGTCGCAGGTTCGAATCCTGCCTCGGGCATGGATGTGTGTGATGTCCTTAGGTTAGTTAGGTTTAAGTAGTTCTAAGTTCTAGGGGACTGATGACCACAGCTGTAAAGTCCCACAGTGCTCAGAGCCATTTGAACCATTTTTTTTATGTCACCTAAACAAAATATGAACCAAGATTAATATTTCCTAAATGATGAATCGGTAGACAGGTGCGGCATTGTGCGTTTAGCTTTAATTTTAGAAATACAAGTATTACTTTATTTTTTGTTTTACTAGACACAGTTCGTGCGTTCTCGTCAGAGTCTGCAGTAGATTTCCGTAGCGCGCGTCGATAGTCCGTTTATCTGCACAGTTAATTTTCCACGGTCTTCGTTATGGACAGGGACTGCGATTGTCGTGTGCGGATGCTAGTCGAGTTGGTGACAGTTCGCTCTCAGCCTCAGGCTGTGATGGCTTCGGTTACACAGCTTGAGGCTGCATTGGATGTGAACCACTGTTTTGGGCCAGCCATGGGGATCCAACGGACGTCCAGCACGTCAGAGTCCTCCGATCGGTCCTCACCAGTGGCCAACCCACTTACTGCTCGTACTGAAGCTGACCCCTCACCTGTCGTCGAGAGGGAGGTCGCCCCAGGATGAAACAGGCGGCGAAAGACTTCCCAGGCGGTCGCACATAAGGCCTCCCCGGTTTGTTTGACAAACAGGTTCCAGGTGCTGTCTGTGGCTGACACTGTCGCTGAGCCGGGTGCTGTCGCCTGTCCCGTTTCAGAGGAAACTACTCAGCCTGCTAGATCCAGGCAATCGCAGAGGGTGGGACTATTGATAGTAGGGAGCTCCAACGTCAGGCGCTTTAAGGGGCCCCTTAGGGACTCGTCTGACAAGAAATGTAAGGAAACCTGTGTGCACTCCGTGTGCATACCGGGTGGAGTCATTCCACAAGTGGAAAGGGTCCTCCCAGATGCCATGAAGAGCACAGGGTGCAGCCAACTGCAGGTGGTTGCTCACGTCGGTACGAAAGATGTCTGTCGCTTTGGATAAGAAGAGATTTTCTCTGGGTTTGAGCTGCTAACAGAAGTAGTAAAGGCTGACACTCTTGCTTGCAAGATGAAAGCAGAGCTGACCATTTGCAGCATAGTCGACAGGACCGATTGCAGACCCCTGGTACAGAGCAAAGTGGAGGGTCTGAATCAGAGGCTCAGACGGTTCTGCGACCGTGTAGGTTGCAGATTCCTCGTCTAGTGACAATGGGTGGTTGGGTTTTGGGTTCCGATGAATAGGTCAAGTGTCCACTATACGCAGGAGGTGGCTACACGGGTAGCAGGGGCTGTGTGGCGGACTGGGCGGTTTTTTTAGGTTAGAGGGTCTCGGGAAAACACAAGATGGGCTTCATTCACAAAGGGTGCAGGCTGAACACAGGAAGAACATAGATACAGGAACCATTGGTATAACAGTTGTAAATTGTCGTACCTGTGTTCGGAAAGTACCAGAGCTCCAAGCGCTAATAGAAAGCAGAGATGCTCAAATCGTTATAGGCACTGAAAGCTGGCTGAAGCCGGGTATAGGCTCAGCCGAAATTTTTGCGAAGAACCTAACGGCGTTCCGAAAAAATAGGCTAAACATGGTTGGCGGTGGCGTGTTTGTTGCTGTTAGAAGTAGTTTAACGTAATTGAAGTAGATACTTCCTGTGAGTTAGCATGGGCAAAGGTCAATGTTGGCAACAGGAGTAAAATAACAATTCGATCCTTTTACCGACCTCCCAGTTCAGATGATACAGTTGCTGAAAGGTTCAAAGAAAAATAGTTGGTGGTGACTTTAATTTACCCTCGACATGGGGGCGAAAATACATGTTTAATTCCGGAGGTACACATAAAATATCATCCGAAATTGTGCTATACGTGTTCTCTGAAAATTATATCGAGCAATTAGATCAGGAGCCCGGGCGAATAGTAAACGGTTGTGAAAACACACTCGACCCCTTAGCAACAAATAATCCTCAGTTAATAACCAGCATCAATACCGATTTAGGGATTAGTGAACACAGGGTTGTCGTTGCGAGATTGAATACTGTAATCCTCAAATCCTCGAAAAATAAGTGAAAAATATACCAATTCAAAAAAGCAGATAAAAAGTCACTGGACGCCATCCTGAGAGACAGTCTCCACTCATTCCAAATTAATAATATAAGTGTAGATCAGATGTGGCCTCGATTCAAAGAAATAGTATCGGCAGCAATTGAGAGGTTTATACCAAATAAACTAACGAACGTCGGAGCTGATCCTCCTTGGTAAACAAAACGATTTAGAACACTGATGCTGAAACAACGGAACAAACATGCCAAATTTAAACAGACGCTAAATCCCCAAGATTGGCGAACCTTTACACAAGCTTGAAAGTTAGAGCGGAGTTCAATGTGAGACGCCTATAACAGTTTCCACAACGAAACTTTGTCTCGAAACCTGGCAGAAAATCCAAAGAGATTCTGGTCATACGTGAAGTATGTTAGCAGCAAGAAACAATCATTGCCTTCTCTGCGCGATAACAATGGAGATACTATCGAAGACAGCGCTGCCAAAGCAGATTTACTAAACACAGCCTTCTGAAATGCCTTCACAAAAGAAGACTAAGTACATATTCCAGAATTCGAATCGGGAACAGATGTCAACATGAGTAACGTAGAAGCAAATATCCTCGGAGTAGTGAAGCAACTCAAAGCACTTAATAAAAGCAAGTCTTTTGGTCCAGACTATTCACCAATTAATTCCTTTCGGAGTATTCTCATGCTTTAGCTCCATACTTAACAAGCATGTACAATCGTTCGCTCGACGAAAGATCCGTACCCAAAGACTGGAAAGTTGCACAGGTCACACCAATATTCAAGAAAGGTAGCAGGAGTAATCCACTAAATTACAGACCCATATCGTTAACGTCAATATGCAGCAGGATTTTAGAACATATATTGTGTTAGAAGATTATGAATTACCTGGAAGGAACCGGTCTATTGACACATAGTCAACATGGGTTTAGAAAACATCGTTCCTGTGAAACACAACTATCTCTTTATTCACATGAAGTGTTGAGTGCTACTGACAAGGGATTTCAGATCGATTCCGTATTCCTGGATTTCCGGACGGCTTTTGACACTGTACCACACAAGCGGCTCGTAGTAAAATTGCGTGCTTATGGAATTTCGTCTCAATTATATGACTGGATTTGCGATTTCCTGTCAGAGAGGTCACAGTTTGTAGTAATTGACGGAAAGTCATAGAACAAAACAGAAGTGAATTCAGGCGTTCCCCAAGGTAGTTTTATAGGCCCTTTTCTGTTCCTTATCTATATAAACGATTTGGGAGACAATCTGAGCAGCCGTCTTAGGTTTCTCTGCAGATGACGCTGTCGTTTATCGACTAATAAAATCAGAAGATCAAAACAAACTGAAAAACAATTTAGAAGAAATATCTGAATGGTAGGAAAAGTAGCAGTTGACCCTAAGTAACGAAAAATATGAGGCCATCCATATGAGTACTAAAAGGAACTCGTTAAACTTCGGTTACACGATAAATCATTCTAATCTAAAAGCCGTAAATTCAACTAAATACCTAAGTATTACAATTACGAACAACTTAAATTGGAAAGAACACACAGATAATATTGTGGGGAAGGCTAACCAACAGCTGCGTTTTATTGGCAGGACACTTAGATAATGTAACACATCTACTAAGGAGGCTGCCTACACTACGCTTGTCCGTCCTCTTTTAGAATACTGCTGCGCCGTGTTGGATCCTTACCAGGTAGGACTGACGAAATACATCAGAAAAGTTCAAACAAAGGCAGCACGTTCTGTATTATCGCGTAATATGGGAGAGTGTTACCGAAATGATACAAAATTTGGGCTGGAAATCATTAAAAGAAAGGCGTTTTTCGTTGCGACGGAATCTTCTCACGGAATTCCAATCACCAACTTTCTTCTCCGAATGCGAAAATATTTTGTTGACACCGACATACATAGGACGGAACGATCACCACGATAAAATAAGGGAAATCAGAGCTCGTAAGGAAAGATATAGGTGTTCATTCCTTCCGCGCGCTATACGAGATTGTAATAATAGAGAATTGTGAAGGTGGTTCGATTAACCCTCTGCCAGGCAGTTAAATATGATTTTCAGAGCATCCATGTAGATATTGATGTAGATGTAGATGTTTCTATTGCTACCATCTTCATATTATTCACGAGACACAAGTTTAAAAAACCTGTCTCATTCTAATATTGACTTTATATAGCAGGTAACATGTAGAGACGCAGTGCTTGCCACACGTCTTACTTGTCTCGTTCTTACTGTGTCTTTGTGAGATACTTTTCCATAATATCATCACTGATTTCAAATCCAGCCATAGTCTGTGCCAGCATGTATTTTATTCGGATATGCTAAAACCAGCAAACGTTTTCTCTGCGCTTATCAGTTATTTAAATCTTTAGTCATACTTAAGAGCCTTAAACCCTGAAGAGAAACCTTGGACTAACAGCTCTATAAGGGTTAACGAAGCGCAATAATTAAGAGAACATTATTATATTCATGAAATTGTGTATAAACTTATTTCCATCCGGGCACTGCTGGTTCAATTCTCTGACATACGTTAGGTATATCGCAACCGTAGGTAAAGGGGTCTATAACAGAATATACAGAATGTGGGCAAAGGGGAAAGATGAGGACGTATGCGAGCTAAGGTGAAAATATGAGAAAAATCTGAAACAAGAGACAGAAACTGAATATATAAGGGGATACAATTATAAAAATCCGAAAAGACAGTAAAAAATTTTTGGTACCGAAACTTTGATAGGATGCGTGATAATACTGCAGAGAGAGACATGAAAATGGGATCCTCATCATTGAAAAAAGCGAGAACATGAACAACCTGGACTGGATGAGGGCGACCATCGATTAAAGCAAGAAGACGACAGGGAAAAAAAGGGGAGGAGAAACTGAGAACTGTAACGAGTTTGCAACTTACATATACGATTTCGACTACGATATTTTTCGTAGATCGTACAAGACGGATATAATGACGTTTGTACAACATTCCTGAATCGTCGTTCTGTATTAAAAACAAGCGAAAATCTGGAGATAAAAAGAAAAAAATATGAAATTTAAGATCGAGTTTAATTTGTAATTTCAAACTCGTCTCAGAAGTTTCTCATCTGCCAACTATTAACTTACCTTTTCGCTGATGCGTTCTGGGAAACGAGATAGAACGCTGCCTCAACACAGATGCAACGACGTGCAAGTTCGTTGCTTCCCGGAACGAAAAGGATATTCATCAACCGTCAGGGCTAACGTCAGGTCTTCGCTGTCGCAATGCGATAATTTGCTGGGAAGCCAGAAAACTAATCTTCACAAAATAACATTAATCACATATAGAGAAGTTTACTCTCTCTTTTCAAGGTACTGGTTTCACTTCGTTGTTTTACTCTTCACGCAAAAACATCTCAAGTTTTTGGGAAGGCTTATATCAAACACTTGAGTAAAAATTAAGTTCCCCTCTTTTATCTTATGATTTGCCACTTATTAGAAATGGAATAAAGTTTGTTTGCTTATCATAGTTTATTCCAGTTGGTTGTTAACCAAAGCTACATATTAAAAAAATTATCGTTGCTCAGATGCAAAGTATGTGCTCTACATCCATCTCTGCATCCGATATAACTAAGATGGATAATATAACTGCGGTCACCAAAGTGGACCACTAGAACTTTTTCCAGATAGTTAATCTTGCTCTATGTTGATAATACGTCGCACTAGTTGTTTGTGACGGGGGCTGATGCCTTTATTTTTTATTCTGTCAAAAGAGCTTCAGAAGTATTCCTGTTGTTCCCAATCCTATGTATGAATCGTAATGAATTACAGAATGAATCGAACACATCATCACTTTCTGATAACTCAGTCTTGACACTCTTTGCCGAGTAGTTGCGTTTAACGTAAGATAAAACTTTTATGTTCTGTGAGACTAGGAGACTTAGGAAACCATGTTGAGCTAGTGCCTTCGTGTGTTGCATTAGGGATTTCAGAGAATGAATGAAATCATCAGTGAGTGGTTTAGTTAGTTAATCTGTGTCAAGTTTTCAAATTTACATTTAATTTTGTGTTGAAATACGTGTTCTTAGTAATGTAATAAAATTAAAATTATTTGTGACGCTTTCTCTTTGCTATCAATGTAATGTAATAGAATGAATATGAGCCGTGACTTATATAAAAAAGAAACACACATTAGTGCAATGGCTTAACATAAAAGAGAAATAACTAATGTAGGAATATTATTAACAGTGTCATATGTTGTTTAAGTTAGCCCGACGTGTAAAAACACTCAGTAAACTAACTCAGTTCTCAGGGTAGTTACGCAATCATCGATAATTAATTGTTCTTTTCTTATTTCCCCAACACTACAGATATTATTTCAGGCTCGTGAGAAGTCATGTGCTTATTGCACCAGAGAATATTTGCCAAGTCTGTTAGATGTACACTACTGCAATACGTAACGTAACCATCGTGGTTTCGTCTCGATTCCACAACATGAGATAACAAGAGTAGCATCTACAAATGAAATCCGATAATGAAACTGGAATCCTGTGACCAGACCTTTTCTGCCTGGGATGTTATCTCGTTATATAAAGAAAAATCTGTAAGTAAAATTGTTAAATTATTTGTAGCTGCCTCTGGTCTCGTGGGATCTTAAATAAAGTTAATTGTCCTAACCGACGGCACGTCTCGTAGATGAGCTAAAAGAAAAACGTTAAAGATTTTTCTAAGATGGCGCCTAACAATGAAAATTCTTTGTTAAGGCCCATAACTACTTAAGACAATCCAGGTATCAGACTACCAATTGACTGACCACAGACACAAATTCTTTTGACAAAGTAACCCTTATATTTTTCTGGATTTAAGTAGAACTTACAATATTAGCTGGAACAGCAAGATGAGCTTTACACAAGAACCTCCTCTTAGGTCCGAATCCAAGCAGGTAAGATAAGTGAAAGACAAAGGAATGATATTTCATGCATATAAGCGCAAGAGTACATGGAATAGGATGTCCATTGTGGTTCTATCTCTTCTTCTTTGGCGTACTTGTCTATTATAAACTTTATCGTAATATTTAGTTAACATTTTTTTAAACCCAAGTCCACGCAGGAGAGACAGTACATCTTCCGTTGTTCGATGTTCGATCTTGACCCAGCAAGAGTACTTCAGACGCTCCGTAGACCGCTGTTTGTACCTGAATGAAGAGAGCTGGATTGACAAAGTTCGTCTGCTAACTTTTTTTTTTTTTTGGTCATCAGTCTACTGACTGGATTGATGCGGCCCGCCATGAATGCCTTTCCTGTGCTAACCTCCTCATCTCAGAGTAGTACTTGCAACCTACTTCCTCAATTATTTGTTTGACGTATTCCAATCTCTGTCTTCCGGTTTTCCCACAGTCCATATTTAACTACCATACACTGCTGTACTCCAGACGTACATCCTCAGAAATTTCTTCCCCAAATTAAGGCCGGTATTTGATATTAGTAGACTTCTCTTGGCCAGAAATGCCTCTTTCTTGCCACAGCGAGTCTGCTTTTGATGTCCTCCTTGCTCCATTCGTCATTGCTTATTTTACTGCCTAGGTAGCAGAATTCCTTAACTTCATTGGCTTCGTGACCATCAATCCTGATGTTAAGTTTCTCGCTGTCCTCATTTCTACTACTTCTCATTATCTTCGTCTTTCTCCGATTTACTCTCAAACCATACTGTGTACTCATTAGACTGTTCATTCCGTTCTGCAGATCATTTAATTCTTCTTCACTTTCACTCAGAATAGCAATGTCATCAGCGAATCGTATCTTTGATATCCATTCACCTTGTATTTTAATTCCACTCTTGAACCTTTCTTTTATTTCCATCATTGCTTACTCGATGTACAGATCGAAGAGTAGGGGCGAATGGCTACAGCTTTGTCTACAACCCTTCTTAATACGAGCACTTCGTTCCTGATCGTCCACTCTTATTATTCCCTCTTGGTTGTTGTACATATTGTATATGACCAGACTCTCCCTGTAGCTTACCCCTACTTTTTTCAGAATCTCGAACAGCTAGCAACATTTTATGTTGTCGAACGCTTTTTCCAGGTTGACAAATCCTATGAAAGTGTCTTGATTTTTCTTTAGCCTTGCTTCCATTATTAGCCGTAACGTCAGAATTGCCTCTCTCGTCCCTTTACTTTTCCTAAAGCCAAACTGATCGTCACCTAGCGCATTTTCAATATTCTTTTCCATTCTTCTGTATATTATTTTTGTAAGCAGCTTCGATGCAAGAGCTGTTAAGCTGATTGTGCGATAATTCTCGCACTTGTCAGCTCTTGCCGTCTTCGGAATTGAGTGGATGATGCTTTTCCGAAAGTCATATGATATGTCGCCAGACTCATATATTCTACACACCAACGTGAATAGTCGTTTTGTTGTGACTTCCCCCAATGATTTTAGAAATTCTGATGGAATGTTATCTATCGCTTCTGCCTTATTTGATCGTAAATCCTCCGCAGCTCTTTTAAATTCCGATTCTAATACTGGGTCCCCTATCTCTTCTAAATCGACACGTGTTTCTTCTTATATAACATCAGACAAATCTTCACCCTCATAGAGGCTTTCAATGTATTCTTTCCACCTATTTGCATTCTCCTCTGCATTTAACAGTGGAATTCCCGTTGCACTCTTAATGTTACCACCGTTGCTTTTAATGTCACCAATGGTTGTTTTGACTTTCCTGTATGCTGAGTCTGTCCTTCCGACAACCATATCTTTTTCGATGTCTTCACATTTTTCCTGCAGCCACTTTTTAGCTTCCCTGCACATCCTATTTATTTCATTCCTCATTGACTTGTACTTCTGTATTCCTGATTTTCCCGGAACATGTTTGTACTTCCTCCTTTCGTTAATTAACTGAAGTATATCTTCTGTTACCCATGGTTTCTTCGCAGCTACCTTCGTTGTACCTATGTTTTCCTTCCCAACTTCTGTGATGGCCCTTTATAGAGATGTCCATTACTTTTCAACTGTACTGCCTACTGCGCTATTCCCTATTGCTGTATCTATGGCGTTAGAGAACTTCAAACGTATCTCGTCATTCCTTAGTACTTCTGTATCCCACTTTTTTGCGTATTGATTCTTCCTGACTAATGACTTGAACTTCAGCCTACTCTTCATCACTACTACATTCTGATCTGAGTCTATATCTGCTCCTGGGTACGCCATACAATCCAGTATCTGATTTCGGAATCTCTGTCTGACCATGATGTAATCTAATTGAAATCTTCCCGTATCCCCCGTCCTTTTCCAAGTGTACCTCCTCCTCTTGTGAATCTTGAACAGGGTCTTCGCTATATCTAGCTGAAACTTGTTGCAGAACTCAATTAGTCTTTCTCCTCTTTCATTCCTTGTCCCTCGCCCATATTCTCCTATAACCTTTTCTTCGACTCCTTCCCCTACAACTGCATTCCAGTCGCCCATGACTATTAGATTTTCGTCCCAATTTACATACTGCCTTACCCTTTCAATATCCTCATACACTTTCTCTATCTGTTCATCTTCAGCTTGCGACGTCTTCCTCTACAGTTTTTGCCCTCTACAGCTCCCTCTAGTACCATGGAAGTCATTCCCTCATGTCTTAGCAGATGTCCTATCATCCTGTCCCTTCTCCTTATCAGTGTTTTCCACATATTCCTTTCCTCTCAGATTCTGCGTAGAACCTCCTCATTCCCTACCTTATCAGTCCAGCTAATTTTCAACATTCGTCTATAGCACCACATCTCAAATGCTTCGATTCTCTTATGTTCCGGTTTTCCCACAGTCCATGTTTCACTACCATACAATGCTGTACTCCAGACGTACATCCTCAGAAATTTATTCCTCAAATTAAGGTCGGTATTTGATATTAGTAGACTTCTCTTGGCCAGAAATGCCTTTTTTGCCATAGCGAGTCTGCTTTTGATGTCCTCCTTACTCCGACCGTCATTGGTTATTTTCCTGCCTAGGTAGCAGAATTCCTTAACTTCATTGACTTCGTGACCATCAATCCTGATGTTAAGTTTCTCGCTGTCCTCATTTCTACTACTTCTCATTACCTTCGTCTTTCTCCGATTTACTCTCAAACCATACTGTGTACTCATTAGACTGTTCATTCCGTTCAGCAGATCTTATAATCCTTCTTCACTTTCACTCAGGATAGCAATGTCATCAGCAAATCGTATCATTGATATCCTTTCACCTTGTATTTTAATTCCACTCCTGAACCTTTCTTTTATTTCCATCATTGCTTACTCGATGTACAGATTGAAGAGTAGGGGCGAAAGGCTGCATCCTTGTCCTACAACCTTCTTAATACGAGCACCTCGTTCTTGATCGTCCACTCTTACTATTCCCTGTTGGTTGTTGTACATATTGTATATGACCCGTCTCTCCCTATAGCTTACCCCTACTTTTTTCAGAATCTCGAACAGCTTGCACCATTTTATATTGTCGAACGCTTTTTCCAGGTTGACAAATCCTATGAACGTGTCTTGATTTTTCTTTAGCCTTGCTTCCATTATTAGCCGTAACGTCAGAATTGCCTCTCTCGTCCCTTTACTTTTCCTAAAGCCTAACTGATCGTCACCTAGCGCATTCTCAATTTTCTTTTCCATTCTTCTGTATATTATTCTTGTAAGCAGCTTCGATGCATGAGCTGTTAAGCTGATTGTGCGATAATTCTCGCAGGTGTCAGCTCTTGCCGTCTTCGGAATTGTGTGGATGATGCTTTTCCGAAAGTCAGATGGTATGCCGCCAGAATCATTTATTCTACACACCAACGTGAATAGTCGTTTTGTTGCCACTTCCCCCAATGATTTTAGAAATTCTGATGGAATGTTATCTATCCCTTCTGCCTTATTTGACCGTAAGTCCTCAGCAGCTCTTTTAAATTCCGATTCTAAATCGACTCGTGTTTCTTCTTCTATCACATCACACAAATCTTCATCCTCATAGAGGCTTTCAATGTATTCTTTCCTCTTATCCGGTATCTCCTCTACATTTAACAGTGGAATTCCCGTTGCACTCTTAATGTTACCACCGCTGCTTTTATTATCACCAAAGGTTGTTTTGACTTTCCTGTATGCTGAGTCTGTCCTTCTGACAACCATATCTTTTTCGATGTCTTCACATTTTTCCTGCAGCCATTTCGTCTTAGCTTGCCTGCACTTCCTATTTGTTTCATTCCTCAGTGACTTGTATTTCTGAATTCCTGATTTTCCCGGAACATGTTTGTACTTTCTCCTTTCATCAATCAACTGAAGTATATCTGCTGTTACCCATGGTTTCTTCACAGCTACCTTCTTTGTACCTATGTTTTCCTTCCCAACTTCTGTGATGGTCCTTTTTGGAGATGTCTATTCCTCTTCAACTTTACTGCCTACTGCGCTATTCCTTATTGCTGTATCTGTAGCGTTAGAGAACTTCAAACGTATCTCGTCATTCTTTAGTACTTCCGTATCCCACTTCTTGGCGTATTGATTCTTCCTGACTAATATCTTGAACTTCAACCTACTCTTCACCACTACTATATCGTGATCTGAGTCTATATCTGCTCCTGGGTACGCCATACAATCCAGTATCTGATTTCGGAATCTCTGTCTGACCATGATGTAATCTAATTGAAATCTTCCCGTATCACCCGGCGTTTTCCAAGTATATACAACAGGGTATTCGCTATTACTAGCTGAAACTTGTAACAGAACTCAATTAGTCTCTCTTCTCTTTCATTCCTTGTCGCAAGCCCATATTCTCCTGTAACCCTTTCTTCTACTCCTTCCCCTACAACTGCATTCCAGTCGCCCATGACTATTAGATTTTCGTCCCCCTTTACATACTGCATTACCCTTTCAATATCCTCATACACTTTCTCTATCTGTTCATCTTCAGCTTGCGACGTCGGCATGTATACCTGAACTATCGTTGTCGGTGGTGGTGTACTGTCGATTCTGATTAGAACAACCCGGTCACTAAACTGTTCAGAGTAACACACCCTCTGCCCTACCTTCCTATTCATAACAAATCCTACACCTGTTATACCATTTTCTGCTGCTGTTGATATTACCCGATACTCATCTGACCTGAAATCCTTGTCTTCCTTCCACTTCACTTCACTGACCCCTACTATATCTAGATTGAGCCTTTGCATTTCCCTTTTAGATTTTCTAGTTTCCCTACCACGTTCAAGCTTCTGACACTCCACGCCCCGACTCGTAGAACGTCATACTTTCGTTGATTATTCAATCATTTTCTCATGGTAACCTCCCCCTTGGCAGTCCCCTCCCGGAGATCCGGAATCTTTAGCCAATGAAGAGATCATTATGACACTTCTTCAATTACAGGCCACATGTCCTGTGGATACACGTTACGTGTCTTTAATGCAGTGGTTTCCATTGCCTTCTGCATCCTCATGTCGTTGTTCATTGCTGATTCTCCCGCCTTTAGGGGCAATTTCCCACCTCTATGACAAGAGAGTGCCCTGAACCTTTATCCGCTCCTCCGCCCTCTTTGACAAGGCCGTTGGCTGAATGAGGCTGACTTCTTATGCCGGAAGTCTTCGGCCGCCAATGCTGATTATTTATCAAAATTTAGGCACTGGCGGGGATCGAACAAAGGACCGATGACGTTTGGATTATGAATCAAAGACGTTACCCCTAGACCACCGGTCCTATGATCAGACAAACGTCAAAAATGGGCTTGAAATGATGTGGTTGGTGTCTGTGACGATACCTGGTTTGGTATAGCCGTGCTGCCTCTCGACCGTTTCCATCTGCTGGCCGTTCATAAATACCATCTCGATTCGTTTTCGATACGAATGCCAGACAATTCTGTTGCTTACAGAACACTGTGCCAGTGACACAGGGTGCAACACATACCGAATACTCGGCACGTAGGCACAGGAACTGCCATTCGTCAGCACCATCTATCGTGACAGCGATGTATTTCTGGGCATATGTCCACAGGGCCTTTTGCCTGTACTTCTAGTCAGAAATACGTCCCAGCAGTTTATAGGTTTTATTAATGTTCTCCCTGTAAAGTCATACTAAGTGTGGTCCTATGCTGTGGTGTTATAGCGGTGTCTGCTGGTGTTTGCTTTTGCGCATACGGACCACTGCGGGCCGGAATGGCCGAGATGTTCGAGGCGCTACAGTCTGGAACCGTGCGACCGCTACGGTGGCGGGTTAGAATCCTGCCTCGGGCATGGATATGTGTGATGTCCTTAGGTTAGTTAGGTTGAAGTAGTTCTACGTTCTAGGGGACTGATGACATCAGAAGTGAAGTCACATAGTGCTCAGAGCCATTAGAACCACCTGAACGGACCACTGCGCATTCTGTATGACTCTATGACTGATGTGTTTCTATATCCCGTTATTTTTGTGCTGTCTGATGATGCCACAAAAATGCAAAATGCAGCCCAGTCTCTTTGTCAGTTTTAAGTAACTAAAAAAGATTCTGTATGAGCCGGCCAGAACATAAAGGAGTAAATTATATAGAATCTTTTAGTCTAATCAATCAAGTTCCGCTATTTGCCTTAACTATGAGTTGTAAGGTCATCTTAAGGAATAAGTGCTATTACCAGACAATTAGTCAATTTTATCCGCTATGGAATTATCCTATTTTCTGAAGTTCTGATTTTAAAGATGACCACTTGTCACAAACAGTTGTTTAAGACATGCATATATCTTGTAGGAACGGTTAGGAAATTTGTTGGTCTGTACAATTTAACGTACTTACATTGCCTCTGATTTTTTTGTTCTGTTCCGTCAATGCGGAATTAAAGAATGCTAAATATAACAAATTCGTTTTAACTCGATAATGTAATACTTTTCAAAATATTTGGTCTGGTTATTTTCAGTACATATTGACTTTTGAAGGAGAGGTGAACGAGGAAAAACAGAAATCAGAATACAAAATTCCACACATTCTCTAGTTCAATGGCAACATATTACGAATCTCTCCATTCCCTACGACTAATTTTCTGTTTCATACTTCAGTATTCTGGGTAATTTTCAGTCTGAAACTTTTATTACAACCCTAGCGCGGTGACATCCTCATTATAACTTCTCCACAGTTTTAGGTCAACGTGATGAGTCGTTTTTCTTTTCATTCTGTGGCCTTTGTGTTCCTGCTAGAAAAAAGTGATTTTAACGAGACGTTGACAACGACAATACATTTGTTGGACTTTAAGCTTAGGAACCACTATTTTCTGAACGACTTACCGTAACACTGATCTATGTAGACGAAACCGTCTTTCTTATAGGGTGCTTACCTTCCACATGATATCAGTTATTTTACTGGAAATTAGGTCCGCTTCTAGCTATCGATTAATTAACACTAAATCCACAACCTGTAATGTAGCTTTTTATAGCATAGAGATCAATTACATAGTACACTGCGTTGTGTTACTAGAAAGAATTGATGATTTGTGACTGAGATTCGAATTTTTTACAAGCCCAGAAATTTAATTTTAGGAGATTCCTCAACATGGGCTTCAAAGGGATCGACCACAAAAAGAAATTTCTGAAGCTCTTTATGAAAGTGAAACGTACTTCAGTTCTGTAGGTGTCAAACTTTCAAGAAAGTTTTCTTATTTACATAACTGCCTCCTTTCACATGGCAGAATTTTGTTATTAGTCACACAGCCTTCATCATAATATGAGCGGAACGAAGTAACCGTTCGTTTAAGGCACTGAACTTTCATTCCGGAAAAATGCAGTTCGTAACTCGCCGACAACTGCCACTTTATATTTTGCTACGGTTTTCCTAAACGGACATGTATCAGTATTACATACTTAGGTTTACTCAACTCATTCTGGTGTTTACATTGACAAATATTTATTTCTGTGCTATATTTGGTAGGTCGTTCGCGCTGTTTCCCCTTCGATAACCGAATGACGCCTTGGAGAATCTACCACATAGCCCTTCATTGCTACTTACACTGACTTGTGAATACTGAATCGTAACTTAACGTTTTGTTGATCTTTATCGAAGAAGGGTAGATTGGATGCCAGTGCTGAAATCAGCATCTTAGATTTTTTGATCCTGTTGCAGCCTAACATTACATCACTATCTCGGTAAAAACACTGCAGTATGCACGCATATGTAATGCCCATAGCTTGTCCCAATCGAACTACACCTACGAGATGAAGAAAAAGTCTGCTCGAGAATCACTTTAAACTACTGTCCGCATCCGCCCATCGCCACAACTCTCTTCCAGATAAGTTCCAATGATCCACCTCTGACTGTGAAAACACCAACGTAATTGTTTCGATAGTACTCCTAAAAACCTAAAAACCTGCTTCTTTGATTTAAAACTTCAAAAAATAATATAGGTAGTTCCGAATGGCACTTGAAGAATTTATTTTCTCCCATAGTCATCTTACTGTGCGCAGCATCTACACCCCTATTGCTGCCAGTGTCCATGAAAAAAAAAAATATTTGAGGTCCTGTGAGGTTAACTCAACTAAAGCAATACTCTCCAAGAAACATACATGTGGCCCACTCGGTTAGCCGTGTGGTCTAACGTACTGCTTTCCAGGCCAGGAGGGAATGCTTGCCGGTCACCGGCACGAATCCGCCCGGTATTTACTCTAAGTACTCTACCACGCTCACATTGGGGTTACACGCGTCCGGTGTGAGACGTTCACGGGTGGGTCCACTAGGGGCCCAACCGCACAATAACCCTGTGTTCGGTGTGGGGCGGCGGTGGGGTTATGGACTGTCGTAGCCTGTTGTCGGGTCGTGAACCACTGAGGGCTATGCCGAGGACGAAGCCTCTCCGTCGTTTCTAGGTCCCCAGTTCCATACAACCCAATGTAATATAATACAGCATACACTTACATAAAAACAGCTTACGCAGTGCCTGACAAAAAAGTAAATTATCTAAAAGAAATGGTAGAATGTCAGTGTACCTTCCTATACGTTAATACAACTGGCGGCTGAGCAAATGATAGGAAATTAAATTCTCCATGACAGAACGGCCACCAGTGTATTAACGATGTTCGAGTTCAGGTTGTTACCAGGCTTCATACGATATATAACAGGCGCCAAGAGCGTCAGATATTGAATGAACAATATGAAGAACAGTGAAATGCCATGACTAGTGTGAGATACCATTATCACACCAGACAGACTTCGGAAAGGGCTTCTTTCAGGGGCTCCATTTGACCGGCTGGTCAAACCACACGATATTCAGATTTATGAGGCATTCAGAGGTGATAGTGGCCTCATGTTGGACCGCATGTGAAAGCGAGGGCAGCCATACACGTCAGGTTTCCAGCCGAAGACATTTGACTACCGCAAGGGAGGATCGCCATATTCCGCATCAGGCACATCATAATCCCATCACATTTCCGTCTGCCAGCCGTGAACAGGTATTGGACTTCCTGTAACATTCTGTGTCATTATACGCAATTGGTTGGAGTGCATCAGCAGCCAGAAATGTTAGTCATCGTCCAATGCGTAAGCTACTGTTAACACTGTAACACAAAATGTCGTGACCGGAAAGCATGGCGTCGCATTCTATTCAGCGATGAATCACGGATCTTCAGTATACTGGTTAACCAAACGTCCTCTCCACCGCCCCTCCTCGTCGGAAATTACGGCGACGATCAGAGTACAGCTCATATTTTCCCTTTTGGAGAGTCACAACGATGTTAATCCTGGTGCTATGATGTGGGGAACCATTGAGGATGACTTCAGGCCACGACTGTTTGTGACTGAGTGAACTCTGACGTCACCCTCATGCGTGAACTCACACGCGACATCATTATGATAATTATTTAATAGCACAACACTTCCCACAGGAGGCAAGTGTCTCTTTGGTCTTCATGATTTTAATGAGCTCTTGTGGCCAACAAGTCCCCAGATCTGTCCCCCATAGAAAGTGTGACACCAGGTCGGATATGAACCCGTACCACTCCCAGTAGCCTGGATATCAACGTCCAGTAGCAACTGTTATAGTTCCTCCAAAGATCATATATCGGGTTTAAGACATCCTTCCCATTCGAATCAGTGCGTGCCTCCATGCTAGAGAGCGTGCAACGTCATACTGATAGATGGGCTCATACTGCGAAGTTCTTCGTAAATTTGATTCGATTTTGTAATCACTGAAATGATATCACATACTTTCTCAAACAGCAAAATTACATTAATAGCGAAGTGACATTTTGTTTCCTTCTCCCCTTCTTGGTACTTCACTGTATTTGTCCGGCAGTTGGTATCTCACTTCTGTTTTCCTCCTCATTCCTCATCCCGTCAATCTGTTTGAAAACGGACGTAAAGTCTTTAAGCGTCTTTTACCTTCCAGCCTACAAAAGCACTGACATAATCCTCCAGTAAGACGTCAATGCTCCCTGTGAAATCATCATTCGTTCCTGAACGTTATCAGTTTCAATAAAATCTTTGGTTTCCGTCTTTCTTTGCTTTCCACAAATCATTCAATTTTATGAGAAATATGGAGCTGAAGTTAGGACTCATTTCATTGCCAGGCGTCGCAGCTCAAAGGTGACATACAGTTGAAGAAAATAAAGCAGCCGCTATTCTTTACACAGAAAAAAATTATTGTCTCGTTTCAGGGAGAACAATATCTCGGTGATAGATGACAGTGACCTAGAGAAACTACTAGAAATTATTTAGGCAAAATATGCCCAAACCTCTGTACAGCGCAACAAAAGATTAAAAAAAAGGCGTGTTCTGGTCAGCGATTATCTGCATCCCACTACTACCTAAATCCAGTCGTATCGATTTGAATTTTACCCGAACAAAACACAGACCAGAAAGAAGTACCATCAATATTCTGTAGAAAATTTGAACAACAAGCCACGGACACAAATCTCTAAGGAATACTTAATTTAGTAGCTGAAGTCATATTTCTGAGTGGGCTGTCCTATTTTGAAATAAAAAATGTAATTCATAATTAGCAGTCAACTAATTTTGCCTTCTTGGATATTACTAGGGCAACGGCCTCGCTGCAGCGGCTACACCGGTTCCCGTGAGATCACGGAAGTTAAGCGCTGTCGGCCGTGGCCTGCACTTGGATGGATGACCATGCAGGCCACCATGCGCTGTTGCCATTTTTCGGGGTGCACTCAGCCTCGTGATGCCAATTGAGGAGCTACTCCACCGATTAGTAGCGGCTATGGTCAAGAATACCATCAGAACGACCGGGAGAGCGTTGTGCTGACCCCACGCTCCTCCTATCCGCATCCTCCACTGAGGATGACACGGCAGTCGTATGGTCCCGGTAGGCCACTCGTGGCCTGAAGACGGAGTGAGTGAGTGGATATTACTAAGCTACATCACAATAATTTTTTACGCTTACAGTATCCCATATTCAAAATATTAGTGTGGGGGGATAACAGCATGTTTTGGCATTCCTAATAATACACGAAGTAATTACAGACCTCGACGGCGAGCGGGCGCTGACAGAAATTGACGAGGAATGGCGAAAATTTGTACTGGACTGGGATTCGAACTAGCGTTTCTTGCTTACATCATTTCTCCATGTTGCTATTTATGGTTTATCACCTAACAACCATTCAAGTTCATTGTTGATAGCTTCACTCAGTTTATGTTTTGCAGCGGCAGCCAACTCTGTGACCGAACATTCTGAGCTATCGTGTCGGCTTTGCTAGGCCTGTGCACAGATCACTGAGGCAGCCGGAGACACAGTGGCCACTGCAAACTGAGCGCTGTTGACAAGCGCTTTGCACTCGGCTCTTGTTAGGCCAATAGAAACTGCTTGACTGAGAAGCAGTGCTTCCAATCACGAAAACCCCTCAACACTGCGATGGCGCTATTTCGACGTGAGTCAAAAATAGGGCCAACTTTCCTCAGTAAAAAAACTGTGGCTGACTGGAAATTATTCGCAAACTGGCACGCGTGTTACACACGATGTGCCGCAAGCGAAAAATTGATCGCAAAGCTTGGACCTAAATCGTTTACGGTCGTGGAGTGAATTGTATTTAGAGCAGACACAGAGAGGTTATTCAGAGGCGATACACTGCCTTCTTTCGAGAGCGGAAACATGTGTTCGGTGTGTTTGGAGAAAGTGACACCAACATCAGCAAACAAGAGGACGCTACGCAGTCAAGGCCATCGAGCAGCCTTCAGTCAGTCCGTTGTGGTTACGTACGGTTCCTGTGCCCTCAATCCTTCTCTGTAAATTAATTTCATGAGCAACATATGTACGAAATGTCTACACACATTTCAAAGTACAGGAGAGTTGTTATAAAATTAGTCACTAGAAACAGTAATTATAAAAACAACACATTAACTTACATTCAGCAAGGAAAAAATAGACAACAATTCATGCCAATATTTTCTGATAGCGAATGGAATATTCCAAGTAGGATAAATTAAAACTAGAATCTACCAAAAACCTTATTTGTCAACAAATAATGTACACAGCCGATCGGTGGCATAAAGTTGCAGCAAGCTGTTTTTCATGGAGGATTTAATCTATGATTTCTGCTTTAATATCTTAGTTCATAATGTGTGATTGTAATTTTGAAGTAGTGTACGTTATGTGACTATTCCTTTGAAGAAGATACCCCTAGTATTATTGAAACTCGGTCAGGACTTCTTACAATAATTTTTACTTCTGTACATCATTCGTTGAACGCGTATTTACGGTTGCTGCTGTCAGCCATATTTGAAACTGTGAGCGTTGTTCGTATTTATTTGGCGCTAAACGTTCTGTAATTAGAGAAGATGCTTCATCTGATTTGTTTCACTTAAATGCTGAAATGTCCTTGACGATCGTTCCTCAAACATTTTGAATACACCCTTCAGTCGGGTATCCTGAATACTTTTTTCTACGTTGTCAGTCTTCCCATTTGTTTGATGCTGCCCGTCATTATTTCCTATTCTGTGCCAGTTTCTTCATCTCATAGTACCATGTACACTCTCCATCGTCTATTATTCATGTCATATACTCCAATTTCTACCGTCCCCAAAAATTGTTGATCGCTGTAGTTCCTTCTACTATGACGGAAGCTGTACACTTGTGTCTTAACTCAAAACCTTGAAGTTGGTGTTTCCCAAAGTGTCCTCTCCGCGCGGTTTGAGCGAGTAACCTCCTCATTTCTTCTCCTTCATTTCCAGGACTTTCCTCTAACACCACATCTCAAATGATTCTCCTTTCCCCCTTTTTGATTACTTTAGAGACAGAAATAGTTTTGCTTGAGAACATGACGAAATAGAACAGTATACTATATGGAAAAATTCTTCTTGTTTTTGTTGTGCGTTTTTCTCACATCTGCGTAGAGTCCGAATGGTTATTGAAGATCATGGCATGATTAATTTCAGGGGTGGCCGGATGCCCTTCCTGTTGCCACCTCGTGAAACCCCAGGACAGAATCTGTGGACCACAAATGCCTGCGTGAACAGTGATTCTTGTGAAAGTGGTAATTTTGTAAAAGGTAGTGAATCGTGCCACTGAGGCGGAACTTGGGTACCGGACCGGCCGTCAAGTAGTCGGATGTGAGAAATCGCCCAAAAAGCCATGTGCAGGCTGGTCAGCACACCGACACTTGTCGTTAACCCGTCAGAAGAATTTGATCCAAGGCCAGGGCGATTCCCTTTGCCGAAATTGGTGCTTTAACACACAGCGGATTTCCGGATGTCTAAGTGGAAAGTTTAATGATAATTTCCGCCCCTACCACAGTGGATTTGCATAGGCACTGCACATTTTGGATGCCGCAGCTTCATCATCAGGATTGCAGATGTAAGGACCTTCATTGTTATGACAAATCTCCAGTAACGTGTATCTGAAAATTTTATTTCTTTTTTATCTGACATCACAATGAAATAATTTCCTCATTTTCAGCACACAGGGCTTTCAAAGATGAGTTTTTGAACACGTGAGAGTTAATTCATTGTCGATGTCACACACAAAAGGAATCAGCATTTATAATTTTAGGCATAAGTTTCTAAAACATAGACATAGCAACCTGGGTCCTTGCGTAACAAGCGCTGCGCTGATGATGGCGAGCGCAATTTAATTCTCCACTTTAACTTCGTTTTCTTCATAACGTCTTCTTTTAAAACAATACTGTCACTATCAGGTTCTCCTCTTTGAAAAACCATTATGTCTTGAGTGTTCAGTTTTATTTGATAGCTTATGTTTTATGAGTTCCAATCATTAAATTGAGATAAGATGAAAAAGGTCTTTATTTATATCCCATCAGATGATATCATCATCAGGTGATATCTTGCCCAGTACACGTGACATATCCGTGGACTCCTGAGGTCGAGGGACATTCCTTTGTACCATGAGGGCTGGCGTTCTCATAGTGGGTTGGTGAGGCTGTTTCAAGCCTGTTCAGTTTAGAGACAGATGTTTCTTTTATTTATTTACAATTTACTACAGAATTTGCGTGCCCATGTCTGGCGGGCGTCGAATCCATGGCATTGGTAAACAAAGTATAGTCATTGAGGTAACTACAGATGCTACACCAATCGCAACGCAATAATGTGTCGACCACGCGTCACAAGCATTCTTCGGCGGTGGTGCGAGATGCATTAGTCAATAGCACTACTATGCTACTGGGAAGGAGGCTGCAGGGATATCCCAGAGGTATCGAGCGACAGGGGCATTGACATTAGTGATGCAAACCTAGGCCTTCATGTCTATCTGGTGGATGCCAGATGAATCAGTGGCTGCGAGCGCCTCACTTACACCCTTCACCCATCGGTGCTGCAGCTGAAACCCCAGCTAGGTGGTCGCATAGGATGGCAAATGAAGGTAGCTGCTGCAGCAGATGACAAGTGGGTGGTGATAATGCTCACATCACATAGCCCACTCAAAAGTGTTTGGCAATTCGATACCACTTGTTGGCTGGACGGCCAGTATTTACATGCACCAGGGTGTTCTTGTTGATGAACAGACACCCAAGGTGTCAAGCATTCCACCTCCTACAATGATGCTGAAGCGTCCCAGGTTACGGTAATGCCATTGGTCAGTGACCAAGTGATTGTCCCAGTGTATCAAAATGGTTGTGGTGTCGAAATGCTGTGCTGGATTATTACAGCAATAGTGGTGTTATAGTTACAGGCATTTAGACACATCCCTGTCTCTTCAGTACTGGATCAACTCTATGTTTATTGTAGTTATCTGCTGCCCAGTCTTAATTTATTCATTATTTTATTTTCATCTCAACATCAGTTGTCCACATAGTACTTTCTGGTATAAGAAGTCATCATCAATATTCCCTACAATGGAGGAGAGTTAGCAACAGCCAATACATTTACCTCCAGTCTTTCATTAAAAGCAAAAACAATTTCGGTAGGATTTATTTATTTATTTTATTTATTTATTGCCAAATTATAGACCTGTTAACTGATGTTTAAAACAGGTCGTACATCTTACAATTTTCGTTTTCCATCATTTTACTGTTTTCTTTCCTTTTGTTTTATCTACAACATTTACAAAGAGTGATTCAAAATAACAATAATTTGAGGTTGAAATATAAATAAAATTTTGTTGTTTTTAAGAAGAATATAAAAAGAAGATAGGATAGATGAGAGATATGTTAGTACCATCACCGAGTGTGATTGACGGTGAATACCTCGGAATGGTTTCATCGAGCCGTTGACCGCCAGTCACACACACACACAAATGGTTATTAGTAGAGAAATAATGTTTCTTATCTTATTTGTTACTAATCCTATGTATTAACTACATTAGGTGCGCATCCTTGTACAGCATTTGGTGTTTTCTTGGCTAGATTGCCAGCAATTTGCTTATTTACTGTCACATCTCAGCTTCCTCCTCCTGTTCCTCCTCATTTTCACTATTTTCGCTGTCACTGTGTGTATCGCTGTCCATCCTGAGAAGATTTCTGTTACGCTGCACATAGGCATGTCTGTGATGTCGTGTCCGCATATACCCTTCATGCGTTGTTTTTGAAATACTGTTTGTCAGTGCGTTTAATTGTGCCCATTGTTCTTCGTCTCTTATTGCTGTGTATATATCTATGTCTGTATCTGTGTAATCTAAGTGTCGTGTATGTCTATTGTTCGTGTATTGCCCGCAGAAAAAGACAGTGTGTTCTGGGGAACCTTCTTCCCCGCATGTGCACGTAGGTGTCTGCCTCAGACTCACGCGGTTTAAGTGCGTGGGATAAGGTCCGTGCCCGGTTAAGAAATGTACCATACCGCGGCTGGGATCGATATGTCTCATTCTCAACCGCTCCCTTATGTCAGGGAGGAAGTCGTGCAGCCTACGTCCCTTATCACTTGCATCCCACTCACCTTGCCGTGTATCCAAACGCCAACTTTTAAGGTGACGTATCGTCTCTATGGGCACACCGGTTATTGTGTGTACCTTATCTAGTCTCCCCACCTTTAACCAGTACCTCGCAGCTCTGTATTTGATCGTGATATCTATGGGGCATATTCCGAGCACCACACACAGTGCACCCGCTGAGGTGGTACCGAAGGCTCAAGATAGCCTAAGAAGGACACTTCTCTGCCCTCGTCCGACGGATGCTTTGTTGGTGACGACGTTCAGTCTATGCGCCCACGTGCCAGCTGCAAAGCTGATTCGAAGAGCGCACAGTGGTATGTACGTATGACTAGTAGAGGTAGTCTGTACTGTTTTAAATTTAGCCTCACCAGTTTGTGGAGTATTTTTTCTGCTTTGTCTGTTGTCAGCCTTATGTGTTCGTGGAAATTCAATTTTTCATCTACACTCCTGGAAATTGATATAAGAACACCGTGAATTCATTGTCCCAGGAAAGGGAAACTTTATTGAAAAATTCCTGGGGTCAGATACATCACATGATCACACTGACAGAACCACAGGCACATAGACACAGGCAACAGAGCATGCACAATGTCGGTACTAGTACAGTGCATATCCACCTTTCGCAGCAATGCAGGCTGCTATTCTCCCATGGAGACGATCGTAGAGATGCTGGATGTAGTCCTGTGGAACGGCTTGCCATGCCATTTCCAACTGGCGCCTCAGTTGGACCAGCGTTCGTGCTAGACGTGCAGACCGCGTGAGACGACGCTTCATCCAGTCCCAAACATGCTCAGTGGGGGACAGATCCGGAGATCTTGCTGGCCAGGGTAGTTGACTTACACCTTCTAGAGCACGTTGGGTGGCACGGGATACATGCGGACGTGCATTGTCCTGTTGGAACAGCAAGTTCCCTTGCCGGTCTAGGATTGGTAAACGATGGGTTCGATGACGGTTTGGATGTACCGTGCACTATTCAGTGTCCCCTCGACGATCACCAGTGGTGTACGGCCAGTGTAGGAGATCGCTCCCCACACCATGATGCCGGGTGTTGGCCCTGTGTGCCTCGGTCGTATGCAGTCCTGATTGTGGCGCTCACCTGCACGGCGCCAAACACGCATACGACCATCATTGGCACCAAGGCAGAAGCGACTCTCATCGCTGAAGACGACACGTCTCCATTCGTCCCTCCATTCACGCCTGTCGCGACACCACTGGAGGCGGGCTGCACGATGTTGGAGCGTGAGCGGAAGACGGCCTAACGGTGTGCGGGACCCTAGCCCAGCTTCATGGAGACGGTTGCGAATGGTCCTCGCCGATACCCCAGGAGCAACAGTGTCCCTAATTTGCTGGGAAGTGGCGGTGCGGTCCCCTACGGCACTGCGTAGGATCCTACGGTCTTGGCGTGCATCCGTGCGTCGCTGCGGTCCGGTCCCAGGTCGACGGGCACGTGCACCTTCCGCCGACCACTGGCGACAACATCGATGTACTGTGGAGACCTCACGCCCCACGTGTTGAGCAATTCGGCGGTACGTCCACCCGGCCTCCCGCATGCTCACTATACGCCCTCGCTCAAAGTCCGTCAACTGCACATACGATTCACGTCGACGCTGTCGCGGCATGCTACCAGTGTTAAAGACTGCGATGGAGCTCCGTATGCCACGGCAAACTGGCTGACACTGACGGCGGCGGTGCACAAATGCTGCGCAGCTAGCGCCATTCGACGGCCAACACCGCGGTTCCTGGTGTGTCCGCTGTGCCGTGCGTGTGATCATTGCTTGTACAGCCCTCTCGCAGTGTCCGGAGCAAGTATGGTGGGTCTGACACACCGGTGTCAATGTGTCCTTTTTCCATTTCCAGGAGTGTATATGTACCCTAAGATAGCGCGTAATGCGGGCTCGTTTGATGTTTGTGTCCCCAATTTTAACCGAAGGATGTAGAAATTGTGCCACAATGGGCACAGAATATTTCAGTTTCTTCCATGTTAACCACGGCATCATTTGTAGTTGTGGTCTTCAGTCCTGAGACTGGTTTGATGCAGCTCTCCATGCTACTCTATCCTGTGCAAGCATTTTCATCTCCCAGTACCTACTGCAACCTACATCCTTCTGAATCTGCTTAGTGTATTCATCTCGTGGTTTCCCTCTACGATTTTTACCCTCCACGCTGCCCTCCAATACTAAATTGGTGATCCCTTGATGCCTCAGAACATGCCCTACCAACCGATCCCTTCTTCTGGTCAAGTTGTGCCACAAACTTCTCTTCTCCCCAATCCTATTCAATACTTCCTCATTAGTTACATGATCTACCCATCTAATCTTCAGCATTCTTCTGTAGCACCACATTTCGAAAGCTTCTATTCTCTTCTTGTCTAAACTATTTATCGTCCATGATTCACTTCCATACATGGCTACACTCCATACGAATACTTTCAGAAATGACTTCCTGACACTTAAATCAATACTGGATGTTAACAAATTTCTCTTCTTCAGAAACGCTTTCCTTGCCATTGCCAGTCTACATTTTATATCCTCTCTACTTCGACCATCATCAGTTATTTTGCTCCCCAAATAGCAAAACTCCTTTACTACTTTAAGTGCCTCATTTCCTAATCTAATTCCCTCAGCATCACCCGACTTAATTAGACTACATTCCATTATCCTTGTTTTGCTTTTGTTGATGTTCATCTTATATCCTCCTTTCAAGACACTGTCCATTCCATTCAACTGCTCTTCCAAGTCCTTTGCTGTCTCTGACAGAATTACAATGTCATCGGCGAACCTCAAAGTTTTTATTTCTTCTCCATAAATTTTAATACCTACTCCGAATTTTTCTTTTGTTTCCTTTACTGCTTGCTCATTATACAGATTGAACAACATCGGGGAGAGGCTACAACCCTGTCTTACTCCCTTCCCAACCACTGCTTCCCTTTCATGTCCCTCGACTCTTATAACTGCCATCTGGTTTCTGTACAAATTGTAAATAGCCTTTCGCTCCCTGTATTTTACCCCTGCCACCTTTAGAATTTGAAAGAGAGTATTCCAGTCAACATTGTCAAAAGCTTTCTCTAAGTCTACAAATACTAGAAACGTAGGTTTGCCTTCCCTTTAATCTTTCTTCTAAGATAAGTCGTAAGGTCAGTATTGCCTCACGTGTTCCAGTGTTTCTACGGAATCCAAAGTGATCTTCCCCGAGGTTGGCTTCTACTAGTTTTTCCATTCGTCTGTAAAGAATTCGTGTTAGTATTTTGCAGCTGTGACTTATCAAGCTGATAGTTTGGTAATTTTCACATCTGTCAACACCTGCTTTCTTTGGGATTGGATTTATTATATTCTTCTTGAAGTCTGAGGGTATTTCGCCTGTTTCATACATCTTGCTCACCAGATGGTAGAGTTTTGTCAGGACTGGCTCTCCCACGGCCGTCAGTTGTTCCAATGGAATATTGTCTACTCCGGGGGCCTTGTTTCGACTCAGGTCTTTCAGTGCTCTGTCAAACTCTTCACGCAGTATCGTATCTCCCATTTCATCTTCATCTACATCCTCTTCCATTTCCATAATATTGTCCTCAAGTACATCGCCCTTGTATAGACCCTCTATATACTCCTTCCACCTTTCTGCTTTCCCTTCTTTGCTTAGCACTGGGTTTCCATCTGAGCTCTTGATATTCATAAAAGTAGTTCTCTTATCTCCAAAGGTCTCTTTAATTTTCCTGTAGGCGGTATATATCTTACCCCTAGTGAGATAGGCCTCTACATCCTTACATTTGTCCTCTAGCCATCCCTGCTTAGCCATTTTGCACTTCCTGTCGATCTCATTTTTGAGACGTTTGTATTCCTTTTTGCCTGTTTCACTTACTGCATTTTTATATTTTCTCCTTTCATCAATTAAATTCAATATTTCTTCTGTTACCCAAGGATTTCTACTAGCCCTCGTCTTTTTACCTACTTGATCCTCTGCTGCCTTCACTACTTCATCCCTCAAAGCTACCCATTCTTCTTCTACTGTATTTATTTCCCCCATTCCTGTCAATTGCTCCCTTATGCTCTCCCTGAATCTCTGTACAACCTCTGGTTCTTTTAGTTTATCCAGGTCCCATCTCCTTAAATTCCCACCCTTTTGCAGTTTCTTCAGTTTTAATCTACAGGTCATAACCAATAGATTGTGGTCAGAGTCCACATCTGCCCCTGGAAATGTCTTACAATTTAAAACCTGGTTCCTAAATCTCTGTCTTACCATTATATAATCTATCTGATACCTTTTAGTATCTCCAGGGTTCTTCCATGTATACAACCTTCTTTCATGATTCTTAAACCAAGTGTTAGTTATGATTATGTTGTGCTCTGTGCAAAATTCTACCAGGCGGCTTCCTCTTTCATTTCTGTCCCCCAATCCATATTCACCTACTATGTTTCCTTCTCTCCCTTTTCCTACACTCGAATTCCAGTCACCCATGACTATTAAATTTTCGTCTCCCTTCACAATCTGAATAATTTCTTTTATTTCATCATACATTTCTTCAATTTCTTCGTCATCTGCAGAGCTAGTTGGCATATAAACTTGTACTACTGTAGTAGGTGTGGGCTTCGTATCTATCTTGGCCACAATAATGCGTTCACTATGCTGTTTGTAGTAGCTTACCCGCATTCCTATTTTCCTATTCATTATTAAACCTACTCCTGCATTCCCCCTATTTGATTTTGTGTTTATAACCCTGTAGTCACCTGACCAGAAGTCTTGTTCCTCCTGCCACCGAACTTCACTAATTCCCACTATATCTAACTTCAACCTATCCATTTCCCTTTTTAAATTTTCTAACCTACCTGCCCGATTAAGGGATCTGACATTCCACGCTCCGATCCGTAGAACACCAGTTTTCTTTCTCCTGATAACGACATCCTCTTGAGTAGTCCCCGCCCGGAGATCCGAATGGGGGACTATTTTACCTCCGGAATATTTTACCCAAGAGGACGCCATCATCATGTAATCATACAGTAAAGCTGCATGCACGGCATCATACAACTTGAATATTCCGACTGCGATGTAGAGGGTCCTCACCCGGCTGAGGTGGACGTATATGCGCTATACGAGAATCATGTTCCGGAAATTCTGTTGGACGGCAACCATAAGGCCACACATATAAACCTGGCATGATGGCGTAGGTACGACGAAGACTGAGTTTCTCGGCGCTGTCACCAGTTTCAGTGCAGCCTTGAATAATGGTTCTTTCCACTAATATTCTGTTGTTGGAACCTTGTCCATGTACTTGGCGAAATTCTTATAACAACTGTTGTTTTAGCAGATAGTGTGTGTTAAATTGTTTGCTTGTGATGATAGACTCGCGTCTGTAGAGCAGTATTGTTACTCCTTATTTTTGCTTTCAAATCCTGCGAAGCTGAATTTGTCTTTTAAATGTTTTTGATGTCATATAGTTCATTACTGTTACAGTATTTATGATTTTCTTCAGGATTAGAGACATTGGTTTGTCTAAATGTCGAATGCTCAGGTAGGATCAAATATCGCCCGGCAGCATAAATATTTTAGCTTACTGTGTAATGTTTAATAAACTTGTTTTGAATTAGTGTAAAGTATAGCGCACACAATCTGCCCAGTTCTCTGACCCACCTTCTGCCCGGTACCACAATGGTAGGAAAGCCTGTGTCACAACATTTCTTGAAGTACACCTTTCTGTAGCTAAATGTTATGTTTTAAAAAGGGTAGAAGCGAATTGGTACACATTTGTGAGAAATAGAGAGAAGCATTTTAAACTGTTTAATAACTGTACATGGTCATCTTCATTGGCATAGTTATGTTACGATTCAAATTTGACCGTCAGACAAGAGATTCAATTGCTGGTATTGTATTTGGGTAATGTAATTAATCATTAGACGCCAGATACTGGTGATATTTTTAAACAAAGATGTAAGAGGTACTGAAATCGTTCCTTTATATTTACAATATCTTGGTTGCATACAATACAACACGTATTTTTCTGCATTACGCAGTCATGTATTATAGTTAGTGTTACAGTCCATTTACTCGTCATCTTGCTGTCATTCTTTACATGCCTCTTCCAAATTTTAATTCTTTACGTGTGTTGTTCTTCAGTTAGAGGTTGGTCTTCATCAGGAACAAAATGTTGGTGTTTTTCAAAGTCCTACATTTATTAGACTTAATTCGATCCTTTCCTGAGGCACACGCTAGTTTTGCAGGCACAATCTGTGGAGTACGTTCGAGACCCAGAAGGACAATGTGACAAATATGCCCCTTTAAGCTCTGTATAAGTTATAATAAAACCCTCTGTTGTTTCGTCAAAAACTAAATGACAAAATGTGCTCACAGAGAATCTGAACCAGCCTTGTCTTCCAACACCTTGAATTTGTTCAGAAATTTTGATCTTTCTATCGTACGATTGCTACTAAGACTTGAATTCTAGTAAAATCAATGGCAGCAATCTCTGTGACAAGAAATGTTTAAGATTTTAAACTTACAACAGTTACGTCACGCCATAATCTTGTTCCCTGACTTTCCCATTCTAAATGCTAAAATCTCTAACACGGCGTAAAGTAGTGTGTAATATCTCTAGAAAGTAATGTAGAATTTTCCTGAATTCTCCCAGAGTCAGTTAGGTACGACAGAAATTTGCTGAGACTGTGATTTTTATTCTGAGCCAAACAGATGACTGTGAACAGGCGACTTCCGGTGTATTATCGTGGAGTTTCGAATTTGAAATTTGTTGCCTGTGGAATTTATACAATTACAGGACATATGTCGATCTCCTCCCGACAATTTTACTGATAACTTGTTGCAGAACAAGTTGATAATATTCCTGTAAAGAATCTCACCCCTGTGCATTAAACAATACGGTTATCGATCTTAGGCTGCATTTGAGGATAATCAGGTCGTCTAAAGCGCCGTACTTTCCACCTGTTCTTTTGGTGCCGAAGGGCTTGATAAAAGATGGCGAGTACCTGATTACATAAGACTGAATAATAAAACAACCCTTGTGTACTCCTGTAACAGCAGAGTCGTCACAAACAGTCAGAAAAGCTTGAAAGCGTGATGCCGGGTACAGTGCAGTGAGAAATAAATGTTAAGAAAACAATTCGATACGTTGCACCGTATCCGATTTAATTAGCATCGAGGTTAGTCAGTCAGGTCGTTGCGCACGCAAATTCAAGAATCCTGCCAGAGGGGCAAACGAAAACTGTGTTTGGTTAGCTGAAAGCGAACACGAAACCACCGGAATCCACTGGACGGTAGTGAGTTAGATCCATGTTCCCGTCGAAAGTCCTATCGGTTTATGGGAACCGAACCTCTAGCAGGCTACTGGAAACTATTCGTGCCGCTTCAATGCCAATTGTATCTGAAAAGGCGCAACATACCGTATTTTTTCCTTAACAGATATTTCTCAGCATAATCTACCCTGCAAAACCCTTACAAGTTTTTTAGACTGTTTCTCACCAGCATACGAGGGTTGAAACTTTAATTGTGGCAACTATTTATGTACAGCTCGTACAAAATAGATACGAGTTTCAAAGTTTTATTGACCTTCAAAGTAGTCACCAGCATTGTGTATAACCCGTTGCCAGCGATGAGGAAGACGTATGATACTCTTAGCAGTGCCAGTAGTGTTGATAGTTCGAGCGGTGCGGTGTATTGCCCGACGAGTTTGTAGCAGATCTGAAATGAATGCCGTGGAGTGTTTCCTTCAGTTTAGAAATCGAGTTGAATTTACGAGGGCTTAAGTCAGGGGAGTGCAGTATGTGGTATAGCATCTAGCAGCACCATCAGTCAAACAAATCAGTAACATCTTGCACAGTACGTGCTTGAGCATTGTCCTGCAAAATGATGGTCAGGTCCTGCAGAAAGTGTCATCACTGCTGTCTCTAAGCTGGTTGTAGGTTGCGTTCCAAAAATGAACAATATAGAGACAGAAGTGATGACACTTTCTGTAGGACCTGACCATCATTTTGCAGAACAATGCTCAAGCACATACAGTGCAAGCTCTTACTGATTTGTTTCACTGATTGGGTTGCTAAGTGGTATACCACCTACTGCACTCCCCTGGGTTAAGCCCTCGTGGGTTCATCTCGATCTATAAACTGAAGGAAACACTTCATGGTGTTCGCTTCATAAGCGCTACAAATTCGACCGGCAGTAGACCGCGCCGCTCGAACTGTCAGCACAAGTGGCACTGCTAAGAGTACCCTACGATTTCCACATCGCTGGCAACGGGTTATACACAATGCTGGTGACTACTTTGAAGATCAGTAAAACTATGAAACACGTATATATTTTGTACGAGCTGTAAATAAATAGTTGCCACTATTACAGTTCCAACCCTCGTTTAAGGCCAATGTCATTGAAACAAGAATCGAAGCAACTAATTGCCATTGTACTCGGCTAGAACTAACATGCGTTTTAGTGTCGGTAGCCTGTGAAAAGAACCATTGGTTCTTTGTTTTGTCACGTCTCTTGAATATAAATTTAGATTTCTGTGTTGTTTAGACTCTCTTGTTATCTTTAGTTAATACTTTGAAGTTCTGATGCAACTAACAGAAGCGGTACTGATGGTCAAACCATTTAAATTTAAGTCATCCGAATGAGAGATGTCATTTTTAGGCCATATTGTCGTCAGAAGACGTTAGCACCAGACTCACACGGAAGCAGTTTATAATTATACATCTCCTAAGAACGCGAAGGATGCAGAAAGATTTACGGGGATGGCAAATTACCCTTAAGTGCACACATTATTTCTTCCAGTTCATAATGATTATTATGGTGTTGTCGTGCTGTAATACTTGAGATTCCGAGGCTGCAACTAGCACTACACTCCATCACATCTCTTTGTCTAAAGCGTAAGTCTTAATCACAATAAACTGAGCTTGGTGGTCAGCAGTAATTTATAACTGACTACCATAAATAATTATCTGTGTTGGTCTCGGCATCAACAATCAGAATTGGAAATTGTCAACTGTCACGTGTTAGATCTGTGTACGGTTATTAATACAAATAATGGATTATGTGAAAAAATTACATGTCACCACTGTTCCCTAATCATATCACGCAATGCTGCCTCTTGGACCCATAGGTGATCCTTACCTGAACACTGGAAACGATGCCCTGCTCTGTTGTAACCAAATACTTGAAACAATACCATCAAGCAGTGTCTCTGCCAATAAGAAGTACCATGTAATGATCCTTAGACATACATGTATGTTCAAAGGAACATTGCATCTTACTTCCTAATAATACAATCGTTGCTGTTTCGTTTTCATTCGCCAATACCAGGCCCTCTGCTCTCCATAAATAAGGTCGTGGACGGGAATATACGTAAAGTACTAGCGCACCCTGTGACACGTAGACGACGACATATGGAAGTTTAGATCTTGTGTGATTCGTACACAGATAGCTGAAGCAGTTAAGGTGACCTCTCGAGTTAAGCAGGAAGTCTGGGTTCGAATGCAGGTCCGGCACATATTTTCTTGTTGTCTTTCCAATGCACAGCCGATGGTGATTCATATTCGCAATTCCGAATACATTTCCTGTACCTCAGATAATCACTGAACAGCATGCGCCTGAAAGAAGTCACTGTGCTTCATTTACGCTTGAAATTCATTTATCTGCTAGCCGAAACTCGAAACGCTCCTAGAGAACATAATTTTAACTTCATCCACAAGCATGATGACAAATATTAGGAGCGAAGATTAACTAATTTAAAGGGATGTCTTAAACTAAAGTTATGTTGGAACCCAGCACCAACTGAATAATTTCGATTGGTATGGGAACTTCCGGTCTTCTTTAGGCATTTTCATTATGAGAGCGATAGAAAAATCAACCAAGGCGAAGGGTCTAAACAATTTTTGTAATATTAGCTCCTTACTTTATTCAAAGTGCATTTAATAGTATTCAATAATAATTTACTAATTCCCAAAACCCATGACTGATAATCATAAAATGTAATGTGTCGATCGGAATTTCATCTTTCTCGAAAAATAACTCGTAAGATTTTTTTTATATAATAAAACTGTCCGAACCACATGATGATGTTTATTTACTCTACTGGTGATCGAATATTTACTATCAAAAACAGACTTGATCACAGTTTATTTATTATGATGACCAGTTTCGACCACTACTGTGGTCATCTTGAGACCTACAAGTCGTATACAAGGTTTTAATTAGAGGGCTACATAAATTAAAGAAAATACATAAAGTTATAAAGCTATAAAACGATGAATTACCAATTAGAAAGGACCTCCTTCTGCTATGTAAATGGAAGTCTCTTATTACACCAGTAAATCGTATCTGTGCAGCATGTATGATACATTTCAGTTAACAGTTATTGCAGCCGACTCATTGGAAACCGTTTCAATAAAGACATGCTGCTGCTCAGTAGTACATCGTCTGACGTGACAGTCTTTGCCATTCGACTTTCGCAACAACTTCGTTAGAGAGAGGCCTGCTGACATCTTTCCACTGGAGTTTATCCTCACCATGGCCACCACTAGTTTGCCTATCGACTTTACAACAACCTCAGTGGAGAGAAGCCTACTGCCACATCTTTCGAACGGCGTCCAATTTCACCATTGCAACCAGTGGTTCCAGATGGTTCACTAACAGACGTTCAGAGGGCAACCAATGTACTGTCAAAACGAAGTTAATTTTTCCTACACGTTTAAATATTTTTAACGCTTTTTAACTGACAATAGCTGTTAAATGAGCTAAGTTTAGTGTGTGTTTATTTTCCTTTCTTGACATTGTTTCTTTAACTAAGAAAATTTACATTGTTATTCGACCTATAACCCATTGGTTAGCAATGACATCATTCCGTCAGAAGTGGGCAGAGCCGCCATTATATATAGTAAGACGTGCACTGGTTTCTCCAGTAGTTACTCTCCAGCAGAAGGAGGTCCTTGCTCATTGGTAATTCCTCGTTTTATAGCTTTATAACTTTATGTATTTTCTTTAATGTATGTAGCCCTCTAATTAAAGCTTTGTATACGACTTGTAGGTCTGAAGATTACCACAGTAGTGGTCGAAACCGAACACCATAATAAATAAATTGTGATCAAGGCTGTTTTTGATAGTAAATGTTTGTAACACTTTGATCACTGTTCACTCCCACAATGTATTCGAAAGCAATTAAATACAGGTGATCGGTTTCGAGCACTGCTCTAGTCATCATCTGACGACTTACTCCACGGGTCTCTGCAGCAGCTGGTGAGGAGCAGGCGCCACTATTGGAGGTTGATAAATACTGCAGCCCTTTCACGACATCAGAATAGGGCTTCTGCTGCTAATACAATTTCCCACGCCAGTCATCAACCAATTTAGTTATAGTCGTAGATGCTTTTCTCTGAGTTGAGGAGCGTGTGGGACAGAGCCATGTATTGGATCTCCTAGGCAGTCTTTGCTCCTGATAACCAGTATTTATGATAATGTCTTGGATTACTGCTAAAGCTTTCCTCCGCTGTGACTCAGGATGTGATGGCATGTGACACTATTCGTCATGATCCGTCCGTTGGATCGACACGCCAAAGGGAGACTGCACCCAAAAATTTAACTTTTCTTCTACTTTGGGATTTCAACCAAATACCTATCTAGAACCTCATTGCTTTTTGAATTATGATTTTTAAAGTAATTTTTTATTCTGTTTTTCAAAGCCAACTTGTAGTACTTGGGTTTCAATTTTTCCATTTCAGATTTTTAGTTATATTCAGCATATTGTTCAACAGCTCTATGCATTCATTTTTACAGAGGAATGTTGCTACTTTACTTTAAGTATTAATTTCTTGTTTAAATTTAAATACCAGCCGCTGTGGCAGAGTGGTTCTAGGCTTCAGTCTGGAACCGCGGAACCGCTACGGTCGCAGGTTCGAATCTTGCATTGGGCATGGATGTGTGTGATGTCCTTAGGTCAGTTAGGTTTAAGTAGTTCTAAGTTGTAGGGGACTGATGACCTCAGTTGTTAAATCCCATAGAGCTCAGAGCCATTTGAGCCATTTTTTGAATTTAAATTTCTTTTATTAACAGTACTTAAGTCAGCTAATATAGTAGACAAAGTATATTTTCGATAATATGAATGCATATAAGTATGCAAATACTTCAACACTACTTCCTGCAAAGTTTCATCGAAATTGGTTAATATTTATCATAAAAAAGTTGTTCTGAATTTAGATAAAACAGAACTTATGCATATAGACGGAAGTGGAAAGTGAAAATTTGTACCAAGCTCTGTAATCGAAGCCAGGTCTTCTGCTTTCTAGGCACATGCGTTAGACACTAATCCACCTTGGCACAGTGGATCACACAACTGCACTGATTATCCTGGTACGCCTCTCTCCTCACTCCAAATTCTCACTGCCGCCCCAGTCTACTTTAAATCTCTCCTTGCTCAGGAAAAATTTTTATGGGAAAATGAAATTTAAAATTTTCTTGAAAAACGAATACTAGTACAACGGGCATTCAATATGCAATGCAACACTTTCTTTCCTTAAGGCATGTTGCTTTTATTCCAATACATCATATTATTCCCTACTATTTTGGCAAGAAAATACTATTTTTTAACGTAAACTCCATTCAATGGGACCGCCTCACGCCACCTTACTGGGAGGGGTTGTACTGCCGCAGGTACCATTCTACTGGCCGACATCTGAGCCAACGTCCAATATTAGTATTGGTTAGAAACAGTCTTGGTTGCAATTTTAGTTTTATTTTTCAGCTACGCGTTTTGCCTTATTTAGGCATCTTCAGGTTACCTTAATTTGGTATTTCTTAGAGGAATCCTTCAGTCAGTGTAGCCAAAGGGCTAAGATGCCTAAATAAGGCGAAATGCGTAGTTGAAAATAAAAAACTAAAATTTCAACCAAGACTGTTAAGCACTGGTTTGATGTATGCCACATATGGATTGGAAGAATTTCTAACGTCCAATAACTTGCTGCATCAATAACCTCTCACGTACAGCTACCCACAGGAGTGCAGTCTTTATTGGGTGAAAGAGATGGAGGTCTGAAGGTGAGATACCTGGGCTATACAGTGAAGTCTTTTAGCAGATGCGTGAGTTCATGCGTTTTCATTGAGAAGGAAAAGTTCTTTTGCATTTTTGTAGCGACTAAAACGCTGAATTCGTTTCTTCAAATTCTTGAGGGAGCACAATACACTTCATAGTTGATCGTTGCACCAGAGTTAGGGAGTCTAACAGAATAATCGCTTCAGAGTCCCAGGAAACCGTCGCCATGACGTTACCAGGTAAGGCTGAGGCTTTGAACTTTTCCTTCGGAGGAGAGGTGGTGTGCCCCTAGGTTGCCATTTTTTCCCGATCAGAAGTGATGAAGCCCCGATTCATTGCCTGTGACGATGTTCGACAAATAACTGTGGCGGTCAGCCTCGTAAGTCGCTGGCAACTCCACACAGATAGTCCTTCGTTCATCTTTATGGTCTTCTTTAAGTGGTAAAGTGACCAGCGGATAGACACATGTGAACGGGTGTGTCAGCACTGCCAACTGGCAATGCGAAGAGCGTGCCGAGACTACCACTTAGAGGTTCAGATGCACAATGAGGTGTTTGTTGTGATCAGTCATCACCCCGAACGAGCGTGTCCACACGTTCTAACACTGCAGGAGTCACAGCTGTGTGCGGCTGTCCGGCACACTGGAGATATGAAAGATTTGCGCGATCTTGGTGCGATGATAATAGATGCTTTGCACAACGGCTCACCGTGCTTTCGTTTACTGTAGAGTATCCGTGCGCATTCGGCACGTGCCTACGAATGTCTGCGATGCTCTGATTTTCAGCCAAAAGAGACTCAATGAAAGCGCTCTGCTAGGAACGCGCCTCCGTTACAGACACCATTTTGAAGGCTATGTATAGCACCACCATCTATAGGAACTTCATGACACTGTAGAGGCTGAAGCGTGAACACCATGATCCACAACGAATTCTGTATTTTTTCAACTGGAATTGGTGGAGAACATAATATGTGCCCTACTTATTGAACGCTTCTGGTACTAACACATACCCATTAACATTCACCAGCTCCATACGTTTTCTCTTCCAGCTCCTGTAAGGCTTCTTCTTATAATTACTAAATCAGGGTAGACGTTTTCTTCCATTTGTCATCCAACAGGCAGCATCTCATGGATACATCGTTGATCTCAACAGATCTCCTTCTGGAAGGGTGACAAAGGACTGCTACTACTCCTGCTCTCTTCATTCTTCAAAAAATCCATACTGAACATAATTATAGTTTGTCTACAAGACCCAAATTTTCTTTTTTACTTTTTTCTCTTTCGAACTCTAAGACCAAATGACATTGTGCCAAAATTCATTTAAATTTTATGTCTCGCCATCATTGCATCTTTCCAGTAGTCCATCAGATGCAACTCTCTGACGTACTGGTACTCTCTTGTCCACATTAGCAGGTGTTAGCATTCCACGGCCCCTCAAGTATTTCGTATCTCAAATATTTCTTAGACGTGCTTGTAATTCGAGTACAGAGAAATCGTCTTGGGATCTAAGAATAAACACTCCAATGCTGAAATAGCCACTAAATTTACTTGAAAAAAAATTGAAGTTTCAGGGTACAGTCTTCCCTTAATCTCGGTGCACCCGTGGTGCTCTTCGAGAGTAGTGGTCTATACGCCGGAACCTGCTCTCCCATCTCTTGTCATTATATTACAACTGAAACATAACACCACATGATGTATATACGTGACAATTACATGCATCTAACTGTAAAAGCTCATACACATGGCAACCTCCCTATCCGCAACGAAAGGGACCGTTGTGGGTGGAGGGAGAACATTCTTTCCGACAGGCAGCTAAGCCCACTCCGCGGAATACCTCGGCCAGCAATACCATTTGGCATTTACACTAAGTACATTTGCTTACCTGCAGCTAACAGTTTAGAAAGAAAGACGACAGCTATAACTTAAAAATAGAAAATCGAATTTCTCGTCATATTAACTTCTACAAACAAACCGTATGTACATGAATGTGTTACATAGTACATCGTCAACTCACCTTGAGACGGTTACAAAGCAAAGATAACTGAATTCAGATTCTTGTAACTCGAGGCTACAGATGATTACGTAGTAACATAAATTCGGTAAATTTCAAATATATATATATATATATATATATATATATATATATATATATATATATATATATATATATATATATATATATATAATGGTTAAAGGTACCCGCAATAACAAGCCTCCGACTGGGAGAGAATGCCGTCTCAAAACAAAAACAATCAAAATATTACTTAACTAACCTTGTAGACACGATCCGCAAATAGGGAACTAGTAAAAAAATGGTTCAAATGGCTCTGAGCACTATGGAACTCAACATCTGTGGTCATCAGTCCCCTAGAACTTAGAACTACTTAAACCTAACTAACCTAAGGACATCACACACATCCATGCCCGTGGCAGGATTCGAACCTGCGACCGTAGCAGTCGCGCGGTGCTGGACTGAGCGCGTAGAACCGCTAGACCACTGCGGCCGGTTAGGGAACTAGTATCTGACTGTCGAACGTATACACTAAACAGTATGAACGGACTGACTGATCAGGCTACTATTAAACAAGCACGACATTGCAGTAAGTAGGAGCCGAACATAAGAAAAAGGCAAAAAAAAAAAAAAAATCGAGATGAGACATCGTAACAAATCAGCAGACACTTCGAAAAAACTTTCGTTACAGATATCGGTTTGTTCATTTAAAAACTGATTTCGGTAGTTTTTACATTAGTAAAAATTTATAGCCATTCATGTGTGCCGAAATTCCAGCTTTCATAACTTGCCTGATGTCAAAATATTGATCTAAACATGCAACTTTTTCTTTTTTCATTTAATGAGAACCAACAACTATTAAGTATTACCTACGTTGCAATGTATTCTTAAGCGAACATCTCCCCATACGACCTACATGAGGTTTTTCTATTTATCTAATAGTTTTGATTTCGTTCCACAAACGGTGGTTTGAATAACCAGCCAGGATAGCCGTGGGTATTAAGGGACCACACGGTGACAGTGTGGGTACATATATTGCGTCCCGAAGTTAACCTTGCCGACTCTGCGCCGATGCGGGACAAAGGATCAAGGAGTACGAAGTGATAGTGCGTTAGTGACTAGTCAGGCTTTTGACAATTTGTATATTTGTAAAGGAAAGGACATTTAACAATATCATTCACTTATCGATAATACTTTAATATTTCCTAATGCCGAATGACTGTACCCTAACGTTACTGAGGAGAGTTTAGATACTTTACAATCTTAGCGTAAGCGTTTTCGCTTAGAAGTGGGATAGAGCCCATAAAAACGGGAGTGCAATTAGTTGACCAACTTTTATTTGGAGTTACCCAGTATATAGGAGGTCTGGTCATAGTCCGTGCTAATGCCAGCAGCGATATGTGGATACAGGAAAACGGAAGTGGTGTATGCGGACGCAGACGAAACTTCGCCGGGGAGGTAGTGATGAGGGGGTTGGGGACGTTACGGCAAAACCGCTACCGCTTTCGAGAGCGAGAGTGGCGTTTGGCAGACCCGGTGTTGCGGTTAGCCAGCGCCGAGCCGGGCGGTCCACCGAGGGAGGCAGCGTAGCATTGACCCAACCGCGAACTGAAACTGCTGTCCCACGCTACCCGACGAACCCAGAAAAGGACGTGAACACACTCAAATTCAGCTTTACGTGGTAAGGACTACATCTGTAAACAGAAAGCAGTACTTCAGGACAGGAAATTTCTTCTTTTCCTTTCCCGCTTTAGGTTATTTATTTCCTGTTACAATTTCCACCTTCTCCTCAGAATATTTGGGTCTTATTGTTTTATTATTTCTATACATTTACTGGTAATGTTTCAGTGTCCAACGTATTGGGATTTTCATTCTCCTGCCTTTTTACTATTCTTTTGCAGTGAATATATTTATTTCTGTTATCAGCAGTTACAAAACTACCCAATCTTTTACATACCTTGAAACCTCTTAAGGAAACGTATGTCTGTAATCAGGATATGCATCTCTTCTTTGCTGTATATTATACAAAAGAGCTTCCGTATGAGAGTGTTAGCACATCAAAAGCTTTATAAAACTGAAATTTCGTAGTTAGTGATGGTAGAGGTGGTACTTTGATTAGACATCTTACAACTGTTACACAGATATTCTATAACGTATTCATCTTCTTTTGCACACCTTTGTTATAATTGTGTGTTATATCAAAGGCGAGATATATGAAGTTTTTTCTTGTTCAATAATTATAATTTTAATGCCAGTTACTTTTGGCGTTTTATGTAGCCTACGAATTCATAGTTTCAGTTTTACGCTCCTTACGTGTAAGACATACTTTATATACTATGTAATGTAGGACGTGCAATATAAAACTCACTAACATATCAGGGAGATAAAGACGGGTGATAGCAAGTTGAACGTACGCCAGTTATGATAAACTCCGTTTTTTCTCAGTACCCAAACATGTTTCGGCACCACTGTGCTATCATCAGTGGGTTTTTGTTTTTATTTATTCTGCATTGTGAAAATTTTTGTTAAATGATTATAAAATTATGTGTATCTTTAGTTCAAATAACAGTTCGTTCCTTTTTGTAAAATAACTCTACATTTAGTGTGCATGAATTTTCTAGATCGCCTGTGTGCTAACAATTTTAACTGCAAACACGGCCAACGGAAATATGTGCAAATAAAAATAATGAAATTGAAGGTAGCTTGTCTGACTAGTATTCAAACAGCCTGGATCATGTTTTCAACCCCAGAAACTGGTTTCATTTTGAATAAAAATCATCAGCAATGGCGGCCGATAAAATGAGTCACCCTTGTTCTGCCAACGGCCTTGTGAAAGTGAGGAGTGGACGGACGGACGTTCAGGGCATCGTCTTACTCGTGGGGTGGGAAATTGGCCCCTAAGAGGCAGAAGATTCACTTTGAACACACCAAACTACTTACGTCCGGCCATAACTGTGGGTTCTTTGATTGCTCGGTCAGGTGGCACATAGGAACTGTAACTCAATAAATAATAGTTCACTTTATTACAGTAATGAATAAAAGATTTACGTAACTTTGATACACTTCTTTACCACAAGAGTACTAGATAATTTACAACTGTCACGAAACACTCACTATATATTCATGTACTCAACTGACTATGAGATCCTCACTTGACGCAGCAATTATAAAAGCTTTTCTCCTCAGGAACAATGTTCAGTATTTAGTAAATCATCAAATAATTGTCCTCCCCGATAAGGCGAGTGCTGTAGCTGAGGTCACGAGACGGGGCAGAGCTCTTGCATGGTGTGGACACTATATTGACCTCAATGCGAGGACGCTGCAATGCTGACATGGAGGCCGTGTGTTCTGCGGTTCCTCCCACTGTTTGTTCCGGATTGCAGCGAGCCCTCGATATTTTCTGTGCTATCGATTCGCGTTGCTGACTTTGGTGTGGCACCGAGATCTCCGGCGACACAACAGAATCAGAAATGAAAAGCAGAATGAGGATGCAGATGGCAGTGGGAACCTCTAATTTAAAGACAAGTAATGTGTTTCCATGGGACCCAATGCATATAATTGAAAAGAGTGATGATCTCTCCACCGACTATCATATTCGAATCTCTGAGAGAGGATTGTTAAAGGGTAGCTGACTATGAGAAATATATGGATATCGAACGGAAAGGTACCATCTTCATAGTCTGTGTGTGGAACAACATAGATCTGAATGTGTTATGGAAACTAGGAAGTCGAAGAAGAGAAATTCAATGTGCAATCTGGGTATAGTGAGGATCAGTAAAATGGAAAAACAATAAGGATTTCTGGTCAGATGAATGTAGGGAACAGCGACAGAACAGACGAGGTTGTAACGAAAGTAGGACTCAACATTAAAAAAGAGCAGAAGTAGAGTGTGAGACAGTTATTATCTTCATACTCGGCAGCAAACCATTAACAAAAACGTAACTTTGAAAGATGACATCTTACTCTCTCAGCTACTTTCCGCATACGGAAAGTTATTAAAGATTTTATTACAACCTGTTGCTTCTTGAGCGAGACTCTAGAAAGTTAACGGCGTGAGGCGACGTTGATGGAGCTTGGTAGGGCGTTAAAAGCATGAGGTACTTTTATGATTCTTAGCTTGTAGAAACGGCTTGTTGGGAATTGGTAGCAATTGGTGGCGAGCCCACCATTGGTAATTCTTATTAGATACGCCCACCACCATACAGGGCAGACTGCGCGTCCCATCGTCGAGACAGGGCTCCAGCAGAACAATGCCGCAGAGTCAGCAGAAGCCTGAGCTGGGTCGACGGTCTAAAGGAACGCGTCTACACAGTGGAGTTGTAAACAGAGCATTGTGTCCAGAGCCAAGTGTAGTAAAAATTCAAATGTTTTTATGTTTTTGTGTTTATGATAGTGCAAATAGGCCAGGGACCCAACTCCCCCGGCCGTCTCGGTTGTAAAGGAAAACTCCGGCGTCTGAGAAATGTTTAGACACAGAATCTTTATTACACCTCATAGCTACGACTAACAATCTCCAAGGCACAGGCGATTTACTTGAAATTGTTTGAGATTGTATCTGTTCGCTTGTTGCTGTGGAAAGAGACACGACTTCGAAAAAAAATCATCTGCTCCCTCTGCGAAAACTTAAAAAAGCCATAATAGGCTGTTTATTTTTTTCTACAGATGCAGGTTTCTTATTATTGCCCTGATTCAAACTGTGTCGTTGGCTAAAGATGTGGCGAAGGCGGTGTCGTTCGTGCGCTTTTGCGGGAGAACGGAATTTTTTCTGGAGAGGTGCGAAGCGCTCGGGTGTGGGGCTCTGCTTTGGTAAGCACTTGTGGTCGAAGCTCTGGAGTGTGTGGTTGGTACTTGGGACCTGTCCTGAGAATGACTTTACTTGCGAGTAGTTCAGGCTGGGGAGCCTGTGGTGAAGTTCTCACTGTACCGACAGTGACACTTCAAACGTTCCGGACGTTTGCAGAGGGCACACTTATTCGTTTTTGGTTTAACATTCTTCACGTTCAGTGTCCTTGTGCGTTCTGTTGCGTAAATGAGTCGAATTGGTCCTCGGTACAACCAGCGAGCGGGTGTGTCACACACTGATATCTACAGTGATTTCAGGGCTCTGGTAGAGAGTAAATAGGGATCCGTCTGCTTGATCGCTACACCGTGAGATTTTAGAATTTATTTGTTGGCCGCGATCGATTAGGTGCCACCTCCACGTCTCACCGCTGCCGCATTCATCTCGTCAGCTGCAAGCCACATAGCCGCACCAAGTAAAACGGGTAAAGTACTGCCACTCCGGCATTTTCAGGACGTACAGATATCAGTCGGCACTTGCTGTCAGCTGCACCTATTTAAAGGAACTTCACTAGATTTGATCAATCAAGGTCTGCTCAGCGTCAGATCAATTCAGCTTGCGTTATCAACATTTTTGGGGCCAGAGTACTTGACTCACTGATCATCTAGTTCAATTGCCCTTGCCAACCAGGATCTGCCCAGTGTAGTATTAAATAACCTGTTAGTTATTTAGTGAAATCAATCAATAACTTGTGTAGCATAAATTATGTCTGGTTTCAAAAAATAAGTGTTGCTAGTACACAAAATTTTTCCAACATTCTCAATCAATTATGTAGTCCCGCTTGAGTTACCTTTCAAGTTCATACGTTACAAGCAGCAGGTGAAGGGTTATATGGGAGTATATGTTAATATTTAAAGTGTAATTCAGTATCAATAGTTGTGTTGACACCAAGGGTGTGATCACAGGGTTTGGTTTCGTTTCGTTTCGTACTTCAGTATGTACAGTGTGGATGAAAAGCGACAGTCGGGAAAAGAACAGAAGACAATGACAGAAGATGGGTTCGCCTGTAGCAATGAGAGAGGGAATGACTAATCGATATCTTTTGAATAGATATCGATATTTTAACAGTCCTGGCTAGACAACATACCTTCGAAATTCGTAAAATCTTTGGGAGAAGTGACAACAAAATAACTATTCGACTTGGTTTGTAAAAGTTGTGAGTTTTGAGATACGTCATCAGACTTGTTTGATCACAAGACTTCCAAAGCTCTAACTCTGAGTCCCCAATACCTTCCGTATCAACTACCATTTCTACCTGTATCAGTTTGTGCGATGCCCGGGCAACATTCTTTACACACTAGTGTTTACCTTTGGCTCGTTGCTGGGATACCAGGGGACGTCTGCCCGCAATATAACGCCTAAGCAGCGGCGCATGTGGATATATGTTAGTTCTCGGCAATCTATGGGGAAGTGACTTGCTGGCAGCAGAGTGGGCAGTTGGGGTCCAAGTTTGACGTGAGAACGCTCTATTGGGCCGAACGCAGCTGGAGGGCGGTGCTGTGGTCTGTGATCTGTAATTGGCGCCATTATTCCGGCTGGAGTTGAATTGTCAGTTCCTCGATTGTTGGAGGAACCGATCCTGATCAGGGAACCGTGCATGCACATATTGTGATGAGGCCTTACGTAAAACGCAATAATATCGTTCTTAATTGATGTGTGAGCCAATGAATCCTGGTTCCTTTCGGATCGAACTGTGATTTATAGTTGTTCCTTGGATTCGTTGCAGAGAGCCAAAAGCAAGTGTTTGTATTTTGTTACTAGGCTGTGGTTAGCCGGTTTCCCAGACACTTGTTGGTGATTTGTAGCGAACGTGGATATACCTTTATTTTGTTGTCATCTCCCTACATTACTGAGTGTGTGGCTGGCTTGTTTGTGTACGTGTGTTGCTCTTTCTGTCAAATCATTCTGTTCAGTTATCCGTCTGGCGTATTACTTATTCAAGACTCTCTAGCATTTTATAATTCACTGGTGTCTTGTATTTTATTAGAATAATGCTTAACGAACCTGGTATTAAGGCTAAGTGCAAGCTACGTGTCTGGCATAGAATCACTTCAATGCTTACCAGTTTCCTTTAATTCATTTCTTGATCCAAGGTGGGTGACCAGAGTCGAACCTTCATGACAATCAACATCCCGGACCACAGAGTCGGCTATCATGACCTAAGCATACAACGAAGGGTCTATGAGAGCACTTTGAATTGCAGAACGTTTGGGGTGAGTAATGAATACCCATTTCCACAGTACCGAGTTCACGGCAACACGCGACCGCCGCATATTGACCTGCCGCTCCGACGTCACGACTTGCTGTCGACGTGCATTAGTGGTTCTTCATGGCATACACTAAGGCTCGGCCGCTTTATGATGCACTGAGTCAGCTTCATTGCTGTGTAAACTTATTCTGGTGAAGAAATGTCATTAAAGATATCACTGTGTTTATTAAGCCTCCGGACATTTCTCCGAACCAGTCTCTAATACTGCATGTTCGGCCGGTTGTACACAAGCGACCACCTACAACACGGGTTTCAACAACTGCTATTAGCCGAAATTTACTCAAATGCTAGCTAGAATATCTGGCAACAAGTTTCCTCCAGTGAGCTTGTAACGTCCACCCTCGGGCGTACGTTAACTCTTTAAAGCCTGTACTATGATAAGTTGACGGTTTTCACCTTATAGGAAAGGATTTTAGTACATATGTTGACCGCGTGTACCTAAATGGAAGCAAAATCGGACTTATACCCAGTCAGTAACAACAATGATACGTCAAGCAAGTAGAAGTGCAATTACACATTAGGACAGGTAAGAAACGTACACTGCAGATGCTACTAATGGTTAATAATACGGTCGCCAGCCTAATTAGGCATTGAGTGAGTTTTTCCCCTGTACAAGTAGATGTACGTACAAGAATAACCACACGTAGTAATACTGTATTGTATGGTGAATTTTAGAACCAGAAAATCTATTGAACTAAGATTTTCCCTTTCTGTACTAATTTGAACAAGCTATAAACACACAACATTACACTACAATGGTTACTACGAACTGCGTTTTGCCTATTGATCCGACTGAAATCGGACATAGGTCACCCTAGAAATAGCACTTTTGACATACACACATACAATGTCAATTTTAGTAATGGTAAAACACTGATAAATTTAGGTTTTATCTTGACTTTATCTTTGCTGGTCAAATCAGAGCCATCACCTCAGAATTTAAATGAATAGAAATGAAAGGAGTGAAAGAAGGGGGGGGGGGGGGTCCCTGAAACTGTTATGTTCACAATGTTGAAACCATTAACTATTGGAAACACTAATTACTCAAGATTTAAAAAAAAACGAATTATTACTCTTATTGTCCAATTACTTCCTCATTTAACTACCATTATTTTTGTCTCAAATTAATTAAACTTCCTTACTAAGTCAATTCCAAATTTATCTTAGTACCCTGTCAGACCTTTGCTCTTTACTCACATTTTCATTAACAATAAAGCTCATTAAGATTCATTCTAGCATAAACTGATCTGCAGTTAATTCTTGTTAACATAAACTTTAAATCTTCATTTCGGGACACTCGGATTGCACAACATGTGGAAAGGACCCTGTCTAGGTGAGTGATTAGGATAATTCATTGATAGAACAATTCTGGTAAACGTTAAGTTATTATTGAACTGTCAGGAACAAAATTAACACTGGTCCACACGTATCCAATTCTAAAGATTCAACCTGTGCGAGTCGATGCGGCCGTTGGCGGGCGTCGAGATGGCGAGACGCACAGCACACATACAATCGCAGCTATGGCTTTTGCTGTAGCAGCACTTTGCTTCTTCTTGGCGTCGTAATCCTCTTCAATCCAGTGCCATTAGAATATAGCCATGCTGTATAGTCGTCGGACACGGCACATCCGAGGCTCAATGGAACGACTTTTTCCAGGATAGCCTCCTCGATCCGGTACGTGTTCCTCAGACCGATGCCCAACTCCGACTGTACTGCTGCTGAGCCCGTTATGCCGTGCCGTGCCCGTGTGCATTTTCCCGTGCTCGCCTGCCATCCACCTTTTTCCGCTCCCCTACAGATAGGGTATTCACCAAAGGTCTTACATTCCACATATCTTAATACATTGCCTACGCATGGACCAGCCGCACAATTACAATTTCAGACATGTTACAACAGATTCAACAGGAATAACACCTCAATTTTGTTATAGCATTGCTTGAAATCTGACATAAATATTAATATTCACAACTAAAGTTGCTTACATTTTCTTTAACATAATGACACAAAAAGAAAAAGAAATGAAATTAATACATTACGTACATTGATTCATCGAAATTCCAAAGAAAAAATTTATTATGTGTTCAGTAGTTGTTGTTACACATGCCCCCGTTTCCAGAAAATTTTACGAAGTATAAATTTTATGGGAACACTAAATTTTACATTTATACACTTGTTCTGAATCTTTAAGTGAATGTCCAAAAAAATTTATACCAGATACGTCCTTTCACTCACATTATCTTGGTCTATATTTTTATTAACATATCAAGAACGTTTACTTGTTATTTACTTAAGTGCCTTTTGCACAGTTCAACCTCCTATCACAACATTACTAAAATAGCAAATTTCTCATTTTTACTAAATTTTTCAAAGAAAGAACTTCAAAATCTGGAACATAACCACTTAACTATAATAGCAAACACAAATATTTATATACACTATAAGACAATTTATTGCTGCTTGCATTGAATGGCAGTCCGTTTCCTTACCTAAAAAAAAAAAAACAAACACACACAATAATATTCAGAAAATTTACTACACATATTTGCTGCTTATTATTCAGATTTGGGCAGTTCTTTTCACCTCATTTTACCACATCACTTGTATCACACTTACAATTCTCCTCTGACTATTTATCTGCCCACTTTAGTGTTTGGCAGTCCTTTATATTATGACTCATACATTGCCCATTTTCATTTTTTCGGCATTTACACTTTCCTTTTCAGTCCGTTTCTCCATACATTCTTACATTTATAGTGCATTTGGTAATCTGAAACTCACATAACTACATTAACATACTGACATTTGTATACATATATTTACAGAGATTAGTTACATTTTGAATAAAATAGTTTCAGCATATGGTACAGCACATTTACTGCAAATTGCTTTCTGAGTATCCTTATGTCACTCATTTCTAGGAACATACAGTTTCAGGTCCACGACATTTCTTACACCTAAAGGTCTTTTGGATTTTGGGTAGGTCAGGTAGTAAGCATTGTCGTGTGGAATGTTCTGTATTATATATGGTCCATTATAAATATATTTAAATTTGGAAATTTCATGGTTCAGTTCACTAGACTTTTCGTGGGTTTTTAAAAGAACATAATCCCCAATTTTAAATTTTGAACCTTTCAGATTTTTATCGTGTCTTTTTGATCTAGATTCAGCGTTTTGCTTTGCCCTTTTTCTGACTAATTCTTTCTTTTGACTTAACCCCAAACTTGTACAAAGTGGAAACCCTAGTTTTTCCTCAATTAAACTTTTACTTCTGCTGCCTAACAAAATTTCTTCCGGTGGGAACCCAGTAGATTCATGATGTAAGGTGTTCATGACATTCTCAAAATCCGATATAAATCTGCCCCAGACTCTATGGTTGTGACTGCAGTATGTTCTACACAATCTCTCGATTTCAGCAGGATGATAAGCTGAGATATATTTAACCTCCACACCTTTTTACTCCATTCCTCTTTCCAAATTTTGGATATGAACTGGGGTCCATTGTCAGATAGTACTGCCATGGGTTTCCCGATGCTTCTGAAGTATTCGACCATTCTACTAAATACAGCTTTTGCTGTTGCTCTTTTCAAGGGGTATAATTTCACAAACTTTGAGAATACTTCCAAAATTACTAAAATATATGCACAATTTCCCGAAGTCATTGGGAGGTGACCATATAAATCTACCGATAATAGTTCTGGGGTGTCTTCAGGTAATGTACTTTGCATTGGACCTCTATTAGTTCTGTTCGGTACTTTGGCTCTTTGACAGACATCGCACGACTTAATTCGTTCCTTTACCTTCTTACTGATACTACCAGCTAGCACTACTACATTATTGAATTTATCCAAACATTTCTTTAGCCCACTATGCCCCAATGCTAAATGAAAATAATCTATGACATCAGTATCGAACTGGTGTGGCCAACATACTCTCCATTCCTCAGTGACTAAATCCTTCCTCCTATATAAAAGCCTTTAAAAATTTTGTAATATTTCTTAATTTGCGGATACTGCACACTGTCAAAATTTACCTTCACAGATTTCCATGTCGGATACTCATTCTGGTGGTATCTCATATTTTTACATATTTGCTCAATTTTCCATTTTCCTGAAACCTCTTTCATATACCTTATCTGAAAATAACCCTCTTCACCATGTTCATTAGGCACTTCACTCATACCATTAGGCAATCGAGATAAAGCATCTGCCACAAAATTCTCAGCACCCTTAACATAGCAAATATCGTAATCAAATTGCTGCAGGTACAAAGCCCAACGAGTTAGCCTACCATCAAGTAAACGACAATCTTTAAGAAAATTTAAAGCTTTGTGGTCAGTGTGTATGATGAGCTTATGGCCCCACAGACAATTTCTGAACTTCTTTAATCCCCATATAATGGCTAAAGCTTCCTTTTCCGATATAGTGTAGTTTCTCTCGTATTTTGTTAGAGTCCTACTTGCAAATGCGATAGTCCTGTGTTCGATTTCTTTGCCCTCACAGATTTCTTGGAAAACTTCTATACCAATTCAATAAGCATTGCTGTCAGTACTCATATGGAAAGGTAGTGACAGTATGGGGTGATGCAAAATATTGTCATTCAAAAGTTCCCTTTTTAAATTTTCAAAATCTCTCATGCACCCTTCAGTCCACACAAAAGCACTATTTTTCTTAAGTAGATTATTCAAATGAGGACTATTAAAAACTTGCTCCTTGACGAATTTTCTATAGAACCCACATAAACCCAAAAAGGCTGTCAACTGTTTTCTATTTCTAGGAGCTGGACACTCTGCTATTGCACTTAACTTTTCCGGGTCCTTGCCAATACCGGCCGTAGTAATAATGTGCCCCAGAACTTTATCTCCGATTTCACAAATTCACATTTCTTCCACTTAAGCGTCATACCACCTGCTTGTAGAGCAACGAAAACTTTTTGCAATAATTCACAATGCTCTTGCCATTCTTCTGTAGCAATCAGTAAATCATCTACATAAATGGTTAGCCGGGAACTCAGTTCTCTCCCTAATACAAAGTCCAGTGCCCTAATAAATACTGCCACAGAAGCGCTAAGCCCAAATGGTACTACTTTATACTGATAGCATTTCCCGGCAAATAGAAAAGCGGTATATTTACGGGATTCTTTACTAAATGGGGTTTCCCAGTATCCGGCGGTCATGTCCAGACTGGTTAAATACTACACATTATAAAATTTTTGAAGCATTTCGTCCAGATTTTCAGGTCTGTCTATTTCCTTCTTTACAATTTTGTTCAAAGTCCTGGCGTCGATAACTACTCTCACTCCCCCATTCCTTTTGTTCACGATGATAAGGGGACTATTATATTCGCTGCTACTCTGTTCGATTACACCCCATTCTATCATTTTATCTATTTCCACTTGCACAGCCTGCTTCTTTGATATGGGTACGGTCTTACAAAGAAATGTTTATGCTCTATTGTCTCAATATGGTATTCGAACTTCTTAACTAGGCCAGGTTTGCCCGAAAATACGGTGCTGTTACTATCTAAAATACCAAGCAATTTTGTTTTCAGTTCGGGAGATATTCCCTTCAAATTTTCCACCATTTCTTTAAAATCATGCCCCTGCTTGTCACTCTCATTTATTAACCTCTGGACATGGTACGCCTCATACTTGTTTGTCAAATCATCATTCCCTTGGTCAATATCCAACAATAAAGAATCAATTTCTGAATCGAATACCTTCCCATTTACCTCAAATTTTACTTCTAAATACCTAGATGTACTATCAATTTTGATCACTTCCTGGCTACAATCAATAATAACCTTTTCTTTATCCAACCAATCTATTCCCAGAATCATTTCAGTACTCAAGTCTGGCACAACCAAAAAATCGTGTTCAAAGTTTTGTCCTTTTATACTAAATTCAACCAAAATCTGGTTCTTTACCGGCTTGCTAGTCTTGCCCGTAGCACCAACAATTTTTACACCCGTCACTGACATAATTACTAGTCCAGGCTTATCACAAACGTGTTCGAAAAACGACTGGGATATTGCACTTATCTGAGATCCAGCATCAAGAAGTACTTGCAATTTCACATTATAAATTTCAACTGGTATTACAGTTTGTTTCACCGTCGAATGTTTTTCATTGTTGTGATCCTCCCTAAGCAAATGCCGGTCGACGATAACATCGTCCCAAGATATGCTTTTAACATTCACCCCACATATATCTGGCGGTTTCTTTGGTTCCGGGAGTTCAAAATCATTAATTACTTGAACTCTTTGTAAAATAGACCCTGAGTCGTCAGGTGGCTCTTTCTTTCTTTGTTCAGTCTCAACATCTGGGTTTTGTTTCGAAACTTCGTCATCATTAGTTACAATATCACAATTAGCTGTATCCCCCTTATTTTCGCTACTACCGAAATATTCATCATCTAAACTATCGTCAGAATCCGACCATTCTGGATCGCTTTCAGGTTCTAACATAAACGCTTTTCTGAGACAGGCACTAAGTTCTCCCTCTGAATTTTGGTCAGGCTTTAATTTTAATTCAATATCCTCTTTCGGCAAAACGGCCTCATCATCAACTCTACTCACATCTACTGTTAATTCATATTTAGTGTAATCCTCGTGGACTTCAATTACTTTTAGGTAATCACCTGCCTCTTCCTCACGGTGCCTTTCGGTAGCAGCTTTTACTTTTGGTGGATCATTAACAGAAGTTACTTCCTCGTCAATGTTAAGGATTTCGTCCTCCAATTACTCCCTATTTTTCACCTTCGTCCTATCGGCAGCACGCGTACTTTGCGCGGCGCTATTTACTCTCTCCTCGTTAAACTCGGGCCACGTCACCTTATCGACGTCCCTACTACTTCCTTTTTCACTAATCAACTTCCTTGCCTCATACTCCTTCTTAAAATCCTCCCACTCACATTGCTTTAGGCCCTTGTACAGATCTTCGATCTGCACACGACAATTAATTACTTCCGCTAATTCATTCTCGCCTTTTACTTCATTGCAAACACTGCTAACCGCACCTCTCTGTGTATTCACAGTTTCGTCTTTTCTTCTCCACGGGATTATCACTCGTAATATATTCATCAGCTCTCACGGCTATGTTCGTACCTAATGCTGCCGTATTGCTAGCGGCTTCTCTCCGAACAGCTGTTCTGCTAGGCTGGGTCGTTGCCCTCTGATGCTCCACTCGCCTGTTAACAAGTAACGCTCTGCGCGGCGGAGATGACTCATTCTGGCTCGCACCTGACGCTTGTTTCGCAACAACACATTGCGTCGTTCCACGCCTGTCTCTAACCTGTCTCATAACTTTACTGTCAATTCGGTAACCTTTCTTAAATCGGTGCCGGTATATATTGTCCGCTTCCGTTTGGCCCGCAACGTTCGCGGAAATCAGTTTCCCGCATCGTTATTATTTTGCGCGGTGTATCCTCTACCGCGACCAGGATAACTTCCTCTTCCTCTGCCTCTACCTCTACCTCTCTGTATCATATTGACGCGAAACCCTTCTCCGTCATTTCTCTCGTCATTATTACGGTTATTTCGGTTACCAAAATTTTGATAATTGGCACGACTTTCGCGCCAGTGGTCTTCGCCTTCGACCCTTTCGAGAAACGCTTGGAAGCTGCGATGATTGATTCCCACGTATCTCTTAGAGTCTTCTGGAAGCTTTTTATATAGTTCTCAGATTATTTCTGAATCTGATCTTCGACCTCTCAAATGCGTCAATTTCCGGTACCAATATTCGCAGAAATCTCTCAAAGAATTCCTGCCCCTGTTATCATGAAGCTTGGCCATGATAAACTCGCGCCGTAAATGATCCTGTTTTTGTTCGGACCAGTATTCTTCCGTAAACCTTTGCTTGAATTCTTCGAATGTCATTCGTTCGGTATTCAAATTAATTCCCCAGCGCTTAGCGTCACCTGCTAAGGCGCTAATTACTACGTTCATCTTTTCCTGATCAGATAAGTGTTCAGGAAATATTCTCTCGCAATTTTTGATGAAAACTAACGGATGCCATCCGTTATGTTTCTTGGTGAGATCGAAGCGTTCCTCACCTTCTAATAGCTTCGTAATTGGTGTGCCATTACAAACAACACCAGGTCTATCTTTAATTTTACTCTCTAGATCGAAAATTTTGCCTTGAACTTTCGAAGTATTTTGTTCACACTTTCGTACATATCCGGTAAATTTTTTGCCTAAATCTCTCTCAGTGTCTGAAACTGCCTTTTTCAATTGCGAGATTCGGTGTTGACATTTGTTTACGATCTCAGTTTTGAGACCGAAAACTTTTTCGTCTACTTTTGTTTCGACTAGAGGCTCTACTTTCTCTTGGATGTTGAGAATTTCAACATCAAATATATTATTAATGTTGTTAATTTCCCCCTGCAAAGTATCCATATTCTTATTAATTGTGTCAATTTCAAACTTCATAGTATTTACCACAGTACTTAAACTACCCACTTTTTGTTCTACCTGTTCTATTTTTTTAGTAATTTTAATTCCTTGTTCTTCAACCTGTGCTTTAAGCTGACCAATTTGTTTTTTAAATTGCTCGTCAGCATGTGTTTTAAGCTGATTAACCTGATTACTGACTTGTATTTGAAGCTTTTCATTCTGTGTTTTGATCTGCTCACTCTGCCCTGAAATTTGTTTGGTTAATTGTTCAAATAAATCGTTTATGCTTGAAATTTTTACACTTTTTTGTTCAACGGAATCGGTGTATTCCGATCCTACTTCAAAAGTTTCTTTTGGTTCTTTCTTTATCTGTGGAGAATCAAACATGTCAGTGGATTTATTCACATACCCACTATCATCTACAAAGTCACCCTCTGCTTCCTGTTTTGTCCCTTGCTGTGTTCGAGGCGATCTCAACCTTTCAATTGGTTCATTAACATGTTCGTGGTATTGTATGTACGCCAATTGTCTTTCGCTAACGCCATCTGTTGTCTGGCCATGTAAACTCCTGCTACTGCCATGCGCCTCTTCCATTACGCTCGGCACATCTACCCCGTCTACTTTCCTGTCCATACTGAATGTACGCAACACCACACTACCGTACTTGACGTTTACTGCTATTTATTTTACTGAACACTATTGCAATTCGAGCCACTGAACATCCACTGTTCGGTATTCACTTTCATTTGTGACCGACAACAACTGGATGTCCTGTCATCGGGAAGCCACTTGTAACGTCCACGCTCGGGCGTACGTTAACTCTTTAAAGCCTGTACTATGATAAGTTGACGGGCTTCACCTTATAGGAAAGGATTTTAGTACATATGTTGACCGGGTGTACCTAAGTGGAAGCAAAATCGGACTTATACCCAGTCAGTAACAACAATGACACGTCAAGCAAGTATAAGTGCAATTACACATTAGGACAGGTAAGAAACGTACACTGCAGATGCTACTAATGGTTAATAAAACGGTCGTCAGCCTAATTAGGCATTGAGTGAGTTTATCCCCTGTACAAGTAGATGTACGTACAAGCATAACCACATGTAGTAATACTGTATTATATGGTGAATTGTAGAACCAGAAAAATCTATTGAACTGAGATTTTCCCTTTCTGTACTAATTTGAACAAGCTATAAACACACAACATTACACTACAATGGTTACTACGAACTGCGTTTTGCCTATTGATCCGGCGGGGTCAGGGATTTTCTCTGCCTCGTGATGGCTGGGTGTTGTGTGCTGTCCTTAGGTTAGTTAGGTTTAATTAGTTCTAAGTTCTCGGCGACTGATGACCTCAGCAGTTGAGTCGCATAGTGCTCAGAGCCATTTGAACCATTTGAACCTATTGATCCGACTGAAATCGGACATAGGTGACCCTAGAAATAGCACTTTTGACATACACACAATGTCAATTTTAATAATGGTAAAACTGATAAATTTAGGTTTTATCTTGACTTTAACTTTGCTGGTCAAATCAGTGCAATCACTTCAGAATTTAAATGAATAGAAGAGAAAAGTGTGAAAGAAAGGGAGGGGACCCTGAAACTGTTATGATCACAATGTTGAAACCATTAACTATTGGAAACATTAATTACTCAAGATTTAAAAAAAACGAATTATTACTCTTATTGTCCAATTACTTCCTCATTTAACTACCATTATTTTTGTCTCAAATTAATTAAACTTCCTTACTAAAGTCAATTCCAAATTTATCTTACTACTCTGTCAGACCTTTGCTCTTTACTAATATTTTCATTAACAATAAAGCTCATTAAGATTCATTCTAGCATAAACAGATCTGCAGTTAATTCTTATTAACATAAACTTTAAATCTTCATTTCGGGACACTTGGATTGCATAACATGTGGAAAGAACCCTGTCTAGGTGAGTGATTAGGATAATTCATTGATAGAACAATTCTGGTAAACGTTAAGTTATTATTGAACTGTCAGGAACAAAATTAACACTGGTCCATACAAATACAATTCTAAAGATTCAACCTGTGCGAGTCGATGCGGCGGTTGGCGGGTGGCGAGATGGCGAGATGCACAGCACACATACAATCGCAGCTATGGCTTTTGCTGTAGCGGCACTTTGCTTCTTCTTGGCGTCAGAATCCTTTTCAACCCAGTGCCATTAGAATATAGCCATGCTGTACAGTCGTCGGCACATCTGAGGCTCAATGGAACCACATTTTCCAGGATAGCCTCCTCGATCCAGTACGTGTTCCTCAGACCGATGCCCAACTCCGACTGTACTGCTGCTGAGCCCGTTATGCCATACCGCGCCCATGTGCATTTTCCCGCGCTCGCCTGCCATCCACATTTTTCAGCTCCCCTACAGATAGGGTATTCACCAAAGGTTTTACATTCCACATATCTTAATACATTGCCTACGCATGGACCAGCCGCACAATTACAATTTCAGACATGTTAAAACAGATTCAACAGGAATTACACCTCAATTTTGTTATAGCATTGCTTGAAATCTGACATAAATATTAATATTCACATCTAAAGTTGCTTACATTTTCTTTAACATAATGACACAAAAAGAGAAAGAAAAAATTTATTATATGTTCAGTAGTTGTTGTTACAAGCTCAATCGGACCCCAGGTTTAACTTTCAGCTCTGGATCACTGAATTATTTCAATTGTTTCTCAATACACTAAAAGATTTTTGGAGTCTGGTTGCTAACCAGACTGTCAAAGCTCCTCCTTTTCCCACATTCCTTATCACACTTCCACATTCCGAACCCTATGATTACTACATTATCATCTTCGTTTGGGTACCGAACTTCATTTTCAATGACATCATGGTGAGAATACTGAACTGTTTAACGAAAGTACTCTTAACCCCACCTTCCTTTTCATATCGAATATTGCCATCATTAATCCTTTTGTTGTTGCTGTTGTTACTTTTTATGCATTTCCCTGACCATTTACGAACGCTACATTTCACTTAATTCACTCTTACTACAAGCATGTTGAGCGTTTGTATTCAGGTTTACTAGCTTCTGTACCACAGTCAGACTTCGGACGACCGACACTAACTCATAGAATGACATCGTCACATTTGTAAACAGCCCGTATTTTATAACTGACTTGAGTTGGTATGTAAATCCCTACAGAGAATTTCTCTGATGAGGATTTCCTCATTTCTCTATGAATGCTGACCTATATAAGTACTTTCGTGAGGCAAACTGACTTTATTTCATAAGTAAATTAACACATGCAGTAGTTAAGTCAGACACCTGGATTGCTCAACACTTTCTAACGATCGTGTTTCATATCGTAAAAAAGATTTAACACTTAATTTTCCAGAAGTTTCGTTTGTCTAACATAATGGTCAAAACATTTGCAATGAGCATGCTTGGCTTACAACTCTAATCCAGACACATTTCTTCAAAGAAGATGACTGTAATGAATTTTTGTAGAAAACTGTGTGGAATATAGCACAGTGGATAATATTCTAGAAATATCAACGGAACTCTGTCTTCTGAAACCTGGAAGATACCTACTAAAATACGGCAAGCACTGTTTGAATGTGTGTACTATATCAGAAGCTGTTCTCACTGACAAGACAATAGCGCCGAAGACAGAAGATACCAGGTGGATTTCTGTACTGAACAATATGTAAGTCAACAGCCACATGGCTCCTTGAAAATTCCGATCATACAAATTTGTGACGTAAAAAACATCGCAGTACCAAGCAGGAAATGTACGGCATAAACGAAAGTTGGTAGTCATGTTTCTACAACTCAGAGAAGATGTCTTCAAATTTCGAGCCAGCTTCATAAGAGTGGTATTAATTGTGCCGCTACACCATCATCATCATCATCATCTTTTAAGACTGATTAGGCCTTTCAGCGTTCAATCTGGAGCTTAGCCCCCTTATAAAATTCGTCCATGATCCCCTATTCAGTGCTAACATTGGTGCCTCTTCTGATGTTAAACCTATTACTTCAAAATCATTCTTAACCGAATCCAGGTACCTTCTCCTTGGTCTGCCCCGACTCCTCCTACACTCTACTGCTGAACCCATGAGTCTCTTGGGTAACCTTGCTTCTCCCATGTGTGTAACATGACCCCACCATCTAAGACTGTTCGCCCTGACTGCTACATCAATAGAGTTCATTGCCAGTTTTTCTTTGATTTCCTCATTGCGGACACCCTCCTGCCATTGTTCCCATCTACTAGTACCTGCAATCATCCTAGCTACTTTCATATCTGTAACCTCAACCTTGTTGATAACCTGAATCCACCCAGCTTTCGCTCCCATACAACAAAGTTGGTAGAACGATTGAACGGTGCACAGATAACTTAGTCTTGGTACTGACTTCCTTCTTGCAGAAGAGAGTAGATCGTAGCTGAGCGCTCACTTTATTAGCTTTGCTACACCTCGTTTCCAGTTCTTTCACTATATTGCCATCCTGTGAGAATATGCATCCTAAGTACTTGAAACTGTCCACCTGTTCTAACTTTGTTCCTCCTTCCCACTAACATTACTTTCGTTTTGGAGATGCTAATCTTCATACCATAGTCCTTACATTTCAGATCTAGCTCTGAAATATTACTTTGCAAACTTTCAATCGAATCTGCTATCACAACTAAGTCATCCGCATATGCAAGACTGCTTATTTTGTGTTCACATATCTTAATCTCACCCAGCCAGTCTATTGTTTTCAACATGTTGTTGTTGTTGTGGTCTTCAGTCCTGAGACTGGTTTGATGCAGCTCTCCATGCTACTCTATCCTGTGCAAGCTTTTTCATCTCCCAGTACCTACTGCAACCTACATCCTTCTGAATCTGTTTAGTGTATTCATCTCTTGGTCTCCCTCTAAGATTTTTACCCTCCACGCTGCCCTCCAATACTATTGGTGATCCCTTGATGCCTCAGAACATGTCCTACCAACCGATCCCTTCTTCTGGTCAAGTTGTGCCACAAACTTCTCTTCTCCCAATCCTATTCAATACTTCCTCATTAGTTATGTGATCTAGCCATCTAATCTTCAGCATTCTTCTGTAGCACCACATTTCGAAAGCTTCTCTTCTCTTCTTGTCCAAACTATTTACCGTCCATGTTTCACTTCCATACATGGCTACACTCCATACGAATACTTTCAGAAATGACTTCCTGACACTTAAATCAATACTGGATGTTAACAAATTTCTCTTCTTCAGAAACGCTTTCCTTGCCATTGCTAGCCTACATTTTATATCCTCTCTACTTCGACCATCATCAGTTATTTTGCTCCCCAAATAGCAAAACTCCTTTACTACTTTAAGTGCCTCATTTCCTAATCTAATTCCCTCAGCATCACCCGACTTAATTAGACTACATTCCATTATCCTTGTTTTGCTTTTGTTGATGTTCATCTTATATCCTCCTTTCAAGACACTGTCCATTCCATTCAACTGCTCTTCCAAGTCCTTTGCTGTCTCTGACAGAATTACAATGTCATCGGCGAACCTCAAAGTTTTTATTTCTTCTCCATGAATTTTAATACCTACTCCGAATTTTTCTTTTGTTTCCTTTACTGCTTGCTCAATATACAGATTGAACAACATCGGGGAGAGGCTACAACCCTGTCTTACTCCCTTCCCAACCACTGCTTCCCTTTCAAGTCCCTCGACTCTTATAACTGACATCTGGTTTCTGTACAAATTGTAAATAGCCTTTCGCTCCCTGTATTTTACCCCTGCCACCTTTAGAATTTGAAAGAGAGTATTCCAGTCAACATTGTCAAAAGCTTTCTCTAAGTCTACAAATGCTAGAAATGTGGGTTTGCCTTTCCTTAATCTTTCTTCTAAGATAAGTCGTAAGGTCAGTATTGCCTCACGTGTTCCAGTGTTTCTACGGAATCCAAACTGATCTTCCCCGAGGTTGGCTTCTACTAGTTTTCAACATATGATCCATAAATAATATGAACAACAGGGGAGACAGGTTGCAGCCTTGTCTTACCCCTGAAACTACTCTAAACCATGAATTCAATTTACCGTCAACTCTAACTGCTGCCTAACTATCTATGTAAAGACCTGTAATTGCTTGCAAAAGTTTGCCTCCTATTCCATAATCTCATAGAACAGACAATAACTTGCTCCTAGGAACCCGGTCATATGCCTTTTCTAGATCTATAAAGCATAGATACAATTCCCTGTTCCACTCATAACACTTCTCCATTATTTACCGTAAGCTAAAGATCTGGTCCTGACAACCTCTAAGAGGCCTAAACCCACACTGATTTTCATCTAATTGGTCCCCAACTAATACTCCCACTTTCCTTTCAATAATACCTGAGAAGATTTTACCCACAACGCTGATTAAAGAGATACCTCTGTTGTTGTTACAATCTTTTCTGTTTCCATGTTTAAAGATTGGTGTGATTACTGCTTTTGTCCAGTCTGATGGAACCTGTCCCGACTCCCAGGCCATTTCAATTATCCTGTATAGCCATTTAAGACCTGACTTTCCACTGTATTTGATGAGTTCCGACTTAATTTCATCCACCCCAGCAGCTTTATTGCACTGCAATCTATTGACAATTTTCTCCACTTCCTCAAATGTGATCCTATTACCAACATCATTCCTATCCCATTCTATCTTCGAAATCTGAAACATTACTGATCGTATTTTCACCTACATTGAGCAACACTTTAAAATATTCCCTCCATCTGCCCAAGGCATTCACAGGATTCACCAGCAGTTTTCCTGACCTGTCCAAAATACTTGTCATTTCCTTCTTACCTCCCTTTCGAAGACTGCTAATTACACTCCAGAATGGTTTTCCAGCAGCTTGACCCATTGTCTCCAACCTGTTTCCAAAGTCTTCCCAAGATTTCTTCTTGGATGCTGCAATTATCTGTTTAGCTTTGTTTCTTTCTTCAACATAACTTTCTCTGTCTACCTGAGATCTAGTATGTAGCCATTTTTGATACGCCTTCTTTTTCCTTTTACAGGCTGCCTTGACTGTGTCATTCCACCAAGCTGTTTGCTTCATCCTACTTTTACACACTACTGTTCTAAGACATTCTTTAGCCACTTCTAGTACTGTGTCCCTGTACCTGGCCCATTCCTTTGCCAATTACTGTAATTGACTACTTTCAACTAACTGGTACCTTTCTGAGATCGCTGTTATGTACTTGTGCCTGATTTCCCTATCCTGAATTTTCTCCACTCTTATCCTCCTACGTATGGACCTGACCTCCTGCACTTTCGGCCCCACAATCCCAATTTCACTGCAGATTTAATTATGATCAATGTCATCATAGAATCCCCTGAATACACGTGTGTCCCTCACAGCCTTCCTGAATTCCTGATCTGTTATCATATAGTCAATGACAGATCTGGTTCCCCCGCCTTCCCTAGTATACCGGTGAATGTTCTTATGTTTAAAAAAGGAGTTTGTGATTACTAAGCCCATACTGGCACAGAAATCCAAGAGTTGTTTCCCGTTCCTGTTTGCCTCCATATCCTCTCCAAATTTACCCATAACCTTTTCATACCACTCTGTTCGATTTCCAATCCTGGCATTAAAATAACCCATGAGCAGAACACTGTCCTGGTCCTTTACTCTAACAACTACATCACTGAGTGCCTCATAAAAACTATCCATCTTATCTTGATCTGTCCCTTCACAATGCAAATATATACTGACACAATCCTAATTTTCTTGCTAGACACTGTCAAATTTATCCACATCAGTCGTTCGTTTACATACCTTATTGCAACTACGCTGGGTTCCAATTCTTTCCTGATGTAAAGCCCTACACCCCATTGTGCTATTCCTGCTTTAACTCCTGACAGGTAGACCTTGTATTCTCCCACTTCCTCTTCTTTCTCACCCCTTACCCGAATGTCACTAGCAGCTAAAATGTCCAACCCCATCTCACTTGCAGCCTCTGCCAGCTCTACCTTCTTCACAGAGCAACACCCATTGATATTAATAGCATGTCCGAGATTCCCAGCCTTATTCCAAAGTTACTGGTATCCCGACTGTCGGGACCACTTACTAGGCCACTCATACGTTGCCCGTGGTTCATGAACTAGGACATGACTACAGGAACCCACACCATGAACCGCTACGAGAATGCAAAATCAGGTTTGCTTGAAACGCATGGTCGCGAGCATGTAAATAATATACCTTCTGCATCGTTCAAAACTTTTCGGCCGTTTAATGTCAGTTGATAACTAGTACTGTGCTTCTGAGCCCAGTCCGGATGAGTAAGTTTTATTACAGGAACTATATTTAAAGTGTAATGGATGTAACTGTGTATTTATTTCTGACTGTATATTATTGACTGTAATTATAATGTAAGTGTTATAGCCATAACGTAGGTGCAATCACAACGGAGGGGCATCTGTTGAGAGGCCAGAGAGACGTGTGATTCCTGAAGAGGGCAGCAGCCTTTTCAGTAGATGCAGGGGCAACAGTCTGGAAGATTGACTTATCTCGTCTTGAAACATCAATGCAAGCGGCCCAGCTGTGCTAGAACTGCGAGCGGCTGAAAGCAAGGAGAAACTAGAGCCGTAATTTTTCCCGAAGGCATGCAGCTCTACTGCATGGTTAAATAGTGGTGACATCCTCTTGGGTAAAAAGGTAAATAGGCCCCCATTCGAATTTCCGGACGGGGTATATCCGGAGACACAAAACTAGCGTTTTATGGATCACGCTCCGATCCGTAGAGTAGAATATTAGATACCTTAATCAGGTAGGTAGATTAGAAAATTAAAAAACGGAAATAGAGTGGTTAGAGGTAGCTACAGTAGGAATTATTGAAGTTCGCTGGCAGAAGGAACGGGACTTCTGGACAGGTGAATAGACCGTTGTAAAAAAACAAATTCAAATAGGGGTAGTGAAAAGTATACCTGATAATGATTAAAAAGTAGAAACTCCAATACGCTACTATGAACGGCATTGTGAACACATTATTGTAGCCAAGATAGAGACGAAGCCCACACCCACCACCGTAGTACAAGTTTATATGCCAACTAGCTCTGCAGATGAGGAGGAGATAGAGGAAATATGTGATGAGATGAAAGAAATTATTGAGATCGTTAAGGGTAACGAAACTGTAATAGTCATGGGCAAGTGGAATTTGATAGTAGGAAATGGAAGAGACAGAAATGTAGTAGGTGAATATGGACTTGGGGAAAGGAGTGAAAGAGGAAGCCACCTGATAGAATTTTGCCCAAAGCTAAATTCTATCAGGTGGCCTCCCCTTTCACTCCTTTTCCAAGAATCATGAAAGAAAACTGTGTACGTGGAACAGACCTAGAGACACCGGAAGGTATCAGATTGATTGTATTATGGTAAGACAGAGATATCTGAGACAGGTTTGAAATTGCAAGTGATTTACAAGGGCAGATGTGGACTCTCATCACAATTTATTGCTGATGAACTGTAGATTAAAACTGAAGAAACGGCGAAAAGGCAGGAACCTGAGGAGGTGGAAGTTGGATAACCTCAAAGAACCAGAGGTTCCAAAGTGTTTCAGAGGGAGTAGTAGGGAACGACTGACAAGAACCACATAAAGGAATACAGAAGAAGAAGAATTGGTAGCTTTCAGAAATGAAACAGTGTAGGCAGCAGAGTATCAAGTAGGTAAAAAGACGAGGGATAGCAGAAATCCTTGGGTAACACAAGAGATATTGAATATAATCGATAAAAAAAGAAGATATAAAAATTCCATAAATGAAGCAGGCGGAAGGCAATACAAACGTCCAAAAAACGGAACCGACAGGAAGTCCAAAATGTCTAAGCAGGAATTGTTGGAGGTCAAATGTAAGGATGTAGAAGCATATATCACTAGGGGTAAGACATACGCTGCGTACAGCAGAATTAGAGACCTTTGGAGAAAAGAGAACCACCTGAAGTAATCTCAACAGCTCAGATGGAAAACGAGTCCTAAGTAAAGAAGGGAAAGCAGAAAGGTGTAAGGAGTATAGAGAGAGTCTATACAAAGGAGATGAACTTCCAGGCAATATTATAGAAAAGGAAGAAGCACGATCGACCTGATATTTCCTATCCGTCAACTGATGGGAAAAAGTTGGGAGTGTAACAAAAGCGTGATAATGGTTTTTAAAGACATAGAAAAGGCATATGACTCAGTTAACGGGGGAAGACTCTGGGAAGAAGTAAAGAAGATAGATATGGAAGATGGTTACATTAATGTAATAAAGACAATGCACAGAGGACACAATTGTAGAATTAGAATACCATTGGGAAACACTAAATGCTTCGAAATAAGACTAGGACTTAAGCAAGGAAGTATTCTATCTCCTGCACTTTTTAATGTTGTGATGAAGGGAAGGAACAAGGCGGTTAGAGATGAGTAAAAGAAAAAGACAAAAAGATGATTTTAGTGATGATATGGTAATATGGGTTGATAAAGAGGTAGATGTACAGTTACAGCTTGTGTGGAAGGAAATAATGAAAAGGTATGGATTAAAAATAAATATAGGTAAGAGTGAAGTAATGGTATTTGGAAGAGAGAAAGGGACCAACGGAAATATTACCTTGAATGGAGAACCCTTCAAAGTGGTAGAAAGTTTTACCTATTTAGGGAGTGAAAAATCTAGGGATGGAAGAATAACTAACGAAATTAATAAGAGATTACAGAAGGGAGGCAATTTCTACCAAACAATAAAACACCTGATTTGGAATACGGAAGATTCAGAAAAAGCAAAACTCCTTATCTATAAGAATTATTACTTCCCTATTGTCAGCTATGGGGGAGAAACATGGACAAAGAAGGGGACTGGAGCAGACTGCAAGCAGGGGAAATGAAATTTCACAGAGCAGCTAAGGGAAAAACAAGAACGGACAGAATAATGAATGTAGAGACCTTAAAGAAGAAAGTATGAGACAAGAAATTGAAAAAAAAAGATTAAAATGGTATGGTCATGTTTAAAGGATGCATGGGCAGAGACTCCCCAAAATTATGGAAGAACTAAAGATGGATGGGAAAAGACCTAGAGGGCGCCCAAGAACACGGTGGAAAATAGGAGTGAGAATATCAGTAGAAAGGAGAGGTGTGACATGGCAGCAAGTAGAGGAAGAAAAGTGGTGGGAGGACCGAGCCAAATGGAGAGGTCTCGTCAACACCCAGACCCGGCAGTAGCTGAAGCGAGATTCGGATATAGATAGATAGATAGAAGAAAACGCAGATGAAGATCACAAGGGAGATATAAAACTGCGTGAAGAGTTGACAAATCACTGAAAGACTTAAGTCAAAACGACGCCCCGGGAGTAGACAATATTCCGTTAGAGCTACTGATAGCCTTGGGAGAGCGAGCCCTGATAAAACTCTTCACTCTGGTGAGCAAGATGTATGAAACAGGCGAAATATCCTCAGACTTCAAGGTGAATATAATAATTCGAATTCCAAAGAAAGCAGTTGCTGGCAGATGTGAAAATTTCCTAACTATCAGTGTAATAAGTAACTGCTGCAAAATACTAACGCGAATCCTTTACAGAAGAACAGAGAAATTGGTAGAAGTTGACCTCGGGGAATTTCTGTTTGGTTTCCGGAAAAATGTAGGAACATGCAAGGCAGTACTAACCCTACGACTTCTGACAGAAATAGGTTAAGGGAAGGCATACCTAAGTGTGTAGCATTTGTTGACTTAGATAAAGTTTTTGACTATGTTGACTGGAATACTCTCTTTCGAATTCTAAAGGTGGCAGACGTAAAATACAGGGAGCGAAAGGCTATTAACAATTTTTACAGAAACCAGATGGAATTTTTTCAGGGTCGAGCGGCATGAAAGGGAAGCAGTGTTAGAGAAGTGATTGTCACAGCGTTGTAGCCTATCACCGATGTTATTCAAACTGTATACTGAACAAGCAGTAAACGAAACAAAAGAAAAAAATTGGAGTAGGAATTAAAGGCCCAGGGGGAAGAACTTAAAGCTTTGACGTTTGCCGATGACACTGTAATTCTGTCAGAGTCAGCAAAGGACTTGAAAGAGCGACTGAACTGAATGGACAGTGTCGTGAAAAGAGAGAATATGATGTGCTTTATCAGAAGCAAAACAAGGGTAATGGAATGGAGTGTAATTAAATCAGATGATGAGGAGACAACTAGATTAGGAAATGAAACACTTAAGGTAGTAGTTGAGTTTGGCTATTTGGGATGCAAAATAACTGACGATGGTCGAAGCAGGGAGGATATTAGATGCAGACTGGCAATGGCAAGAAAAGCGTTTCTAAAGAGGAAAATTTTGTTAACATAAAGTACAGGTTTAAGTGTCAGGAAGTCCTTTTTTAAAATATTTGTATGGAGTGTAGCTTTGTACGTAAGGGAATCATGAACGATACACAGTCTAGGCAATTAGGGAATTGAAGCATTTGATATGTGGTGCCACAGAAGAATGCTAAAGATTAGGTGGTTATACCACATAACTAATGAGGAGGTTCTGAATAGAATTGGGGAGAAGAGAAATTAGTGGCGCAAAATGACTGGAACAAGGGATTGATTGGTAGGACACATTCAGAGGCATCAAAGCATCAGCATCTAGGTATAACCAATTTAGTACTAGAGGGAAGCGTGCCGAAATAAAACGGTAGAGGGAGACCAACACATGAAACAGTAAGGAGATTCAGAAGGATGCAGGCTATAGCAGTTACTTGGAGATGAGGAGACTCGATCAGGATAGAGTAGCATGGAGGTCTGCATCAAACCAGTCCCTCGAACGAAGACCACAAGGGCAACAATGGAGAGTCTCTGTCGTGTTGCGAGCAGGGAAAAGGCAGAGCAGTTTAAGTGATGAAAGAATGCGGAAGTGTTTGTTGTGTGCTCCCGCAGACACGGTGTGCTGCTATGATCAAGTCAGTGTAGGCGCACCGAATTCGCCGGGTATCGCAAAAGTATGAAAATTGATTATCAACTTACTGCCAATTGTATTCGTTTGCTAACGACAAATTTCAGTCTAAATATCTTGCATCAGTAACTGTTCATTCTCCTATTGCATAGCAGAGGTTTAAATAATTTACAATTTTGAGTATTAACTTCTTCGACTTAAAGTACCGTAAAATTTCCCTGGCGGAACTAATAACTACAGGTACAGCACAAATTAACAGTTAACAGTTTCATATTTTCTGTATTTAGTTTTGCGCGAATTTTTCTGGTTTGGTGTGTATTTTCTTGTTGCTTTATTAAAATTGAAATCACTTACTCATTTGCTTAAAGCAAATTTAGTTCATTCTTTCAATAATCAAATGTAAATTGCTTTCCTTTTTCTGAATTTCGCATTACGTTACACTGAGGTTACTGGAAGTCATTATTCACATAAAGACGTTTTTTTTAGCACCAGTCATGTTCTTAACACGTAACTCGATTTAACATTCTGTTGCCACGACTATGATTATTGCTTAAATTAATTTACCATTATCTTTCATAAGATTCTGGAGATTCATCGCCCTTGCGGGTTGGGTACATTTCAATTATCCCCTTTTTAGCTGATCAGTATGTTTTGTATTATCAGTATTTTTATATTAAATATTAAGTGTTAGCATTTTCCCCTGCGCCAGAGATTGCGCTATATTCCACCCATTTCAAAATGGTCGTCAATAGATAGATTAAGGTTAGAATACATTCTTCCTTCAGAAGGGTCTGTTGTACACTTTCCTCCTACTAAACGGTATTATCTTCCTTCGGTAACGATGCCCTTACCCACTGTAAATTTTCATTAGGCATGTGCGATCATGGTCAATTACATCTCAACCCAGTAAGCCGATTAAGATGACAGATGTTACAATCGTTACTTACCTTTGAGATTGGTCGTAGTGAGTTGGTCAGTCAAAAATAACTATAAGACGATAGAGGCGCTATTATCAACGTCTCATTGATGAACGAAGTCTCGTAACAGGCTTACGAGAGGTTGGATGGTCCTTCCTTGTTATTGCAGAAAGACTAGGCAGGAGTTGATCCACTGATCGTGACTGCTGGCAACGGTGGTCATGAGAATGTACGGTCATAAGACGACCCGGCTCCGGACGGCCACGCGCCGCTGGCCGGAGGGAAGACTATCGTGTCCGACGTATGGCTTTGGCAGCAGCAATTTTGGCAGCAAATCCCCACCACGATGACACTAAGGACTGTTACAAACCAGTTACTTCAAGGACAGCTCTTAGCCAGTGATTTCCACTGATGCCATTTGTCACTTCAGTGGTGTCAAATGAGAGCTACTGGGAGGTCAGAGTAGAGATATGCTGTTTTTCGATGAAATCTCATTCTGCCTCGGTGCAGCTGATGGCCATCTGTTGTTTAGAAACAGGCCAAATGAGGGCCTACAAACAATTTGTCTAGAACACTGGACCTACACTTGGGGTTATGTTTAGAGGTGCGATTTCGTGTGACAGCAGGAGTACTCTGACTGCAAATTACTACGTCTGTCTCGTGGTTCAATCTGTTTTACAGCCATTCATGAATACATTACAGGAGGTGTTTTCCGATAGGATACCGCTAGCCCACATAACGCTGTTACAGAGTATCGAAATGTCGCCTGATCGATCACCAGATCTGTCTCCAAAGGAGCACATATGTGGCATCATAGGATGACAACTCCAACATCATACACAAACAGGACAAACTGCCCTTTATTGACCAAGGAACTGCAACAGGTATGGAACTCCACTCCACAAACTGACATCCGGCAGCAGTACAGCAAATCGCGTGTACGTTTGTATACTTTCATTTTTCTGGCATCACACACATCCGTGCCCGCGGCAGGATTCGAACCTGCGACCATAGCAGCTGCGCAGTTCTGGACTGAAGCGCCTAGAACCGCTCGGCTAACGCGGCCGGCAGGAGTGGGACAATCGAGACCAAAGGTTCCTTGATGAACTTGTGGATAGTATGCCACGACGAATCAAGGCATGCATCAATGCAAGAGGACGTGCTAAAAATTATTAGAGGTACTGGTGTGTACAGCCAACTGGGCCAACAATTCTGAAGGTTTCACTGTATCGTGGTACAACATGCAATTTGTGGATTTCATGAGCAATAAAAGAGGCCGGAAATGATTATGTTGGTCTCTGTTGCAATTTTTTGTACTGGTTTGATGTGTGTCACTCAGCCCTCTTATAAATTCGATATACTACTCAAACTGAAGGTAGAAGCTGGAGAAACGAAAGGTACATTTGATGGCAACTACTTTGGGATTTATTGCCCAGACAGCGACGATGGGCGGAAATTGTGCTGGACAGCGATTCGAATATGGGATCTCCTGCTGACAGGGCACCTGCTTTAACCACTGCGCCACAAGGACACATTGTTTATCTCATTTGTGCAGAGTATCTCGGCACGCCTTTTGGCCGAGCCACATTCTCAGTTAGCGCCTGAAAGAGCAGACACCAAATGCCTTCATATAACTCCATATACTGTACAGCGAAAACAAGAATTGGCCATTCTAATCGAAACTGGAAGTGCTACCTTCCTACTTATAATGGCTCTGCACGAAAAAAACCCGGATAATGGAATGTAGTCGAATTAAATTGGGTGATGCTGCGGGAATTACATTAGGAAGTGAGAAGCTTAAAGTAGTAAATGAGTTTTGCTATTTGAGGAGCAAAATAACTGATGATAGTCGAATTAGAGAGGATATAAAATGTAGAATGGCAATGGCAAGGAGAGCGTTTATGAAGCAGAGAAATTTGTTAACATCTAGTATAGATTTAAGAGTCAGGAAGACGTTTCTGAAAGTATTTGTATGGAGTGTAGCCATGTATGCCAGTGAAACATGGTCGGTAAATAGCTTAGACAAGAAGGGAGTAGAAGCATTCGAAATGCGGTGCTACAAACGAATGCTGAAGATTAGATGGGTTGATCACATAACTAATGAGGATGTATTGAATAGAATTGGGGAGAAGAGGAGCTTGTGGCACAATTTGACTAAGAGAAGGGATTGGTTGGTGGGGCATATTCTGAGGCATCAATGGATCACCAATGTAGTATTGGACGGCAGTGTGGACGGTAAAAATCGTAGAGGGAGACCAAGAGATGAATACGCTAAACAGATTCAGAAGGATGTAGGTTGTAGGTTGCAGTAGGTACTGGAAGATGAAGCTTGCACAGGATAGAGTAACATGGAAAGCTGCATCACACCAGTCTCAGGACTGAAGACCACAACAGCATCAACAAAATGCATTTGCAGCTAATCTCATGTACCGAAAACTAACAATACAATCTCTATAAATATGGACAATGGCACGGAACAAAAAGCTTAAAGTGAAACGCATTTTGGAGATGAACCAAGCAGGTGGTTAATGATGTCCTAAAACTCCCATTTAGCAAGAAAAATGCCAGATTCAGCATAGAGAAGGATAAGGCCAGAACAATACATCATTCCTTTTGTCGTAAATAAGGCTGGGAGCGAGGGTAAGTGGCTCTACGTCATTAACGGCGCTAGGTTGCAACCCAACAAGGAAAATAAAAATGTATTCACCTCTAGTGAGATGGTGATTGGCTGAAGCAATATTTGGCGACACAGATGCGACACGATGGGGAAATCCCCCTTACATAAAAGCATTTTAAGACCTAAAATCTCCCTCTCTCGTCTTGCGTCAGACTGCACAAGAGTGTGGGAATAAACGAGGGCGTTGAGAGCTTTGCTTTCTGCAAAGTGAGGACGATAGGATTCATGTATCATGGTGACAGATAGCAAAGCGGTAGTTAATTATTATCGACGGAGTTTTTGCGGCCAAGAAATGTGCACGTCACTCCAACCCATAGCGAGTGTGCTATAGCCATTATTTCGACAATGGGAAGATTAATATTTTACAGAATGAAGGAAAGTTTTGACTGAGTGAATTACGTCAAGGTCAGAGTACAGAATTAGCATTTCAGATCCAACACAGAGACAACGCCATTGCAGATACCACTTGGTAAAGTACCACTGCACATTAGGCCACAGTAAATGTTGACTCTAGATTTTGCTCACTCCAACTTGCGTACTCTTTGACCATTGAATATCAAAAGCTAGAATACTAACCTGCCCTCACATTGAGTACATGAGAGTTGTTTCATTGGTTCAAAAAGTAAATTTATTCTGCACCAACTCAGTGCATATACCAGCTATGACCACGTAGATTTAAATGAGCTGATGAGGATTTTTAATAATCATTCCTTCCTGTGATAAAAAATTTTCATGTATAGAGATAACGATTTTAATAATCGTCATTTCAATATGCACAAGAATTAGATATTTTGTTATTGAGTGTCAAAAGTGATTAAACATGTTTGTTGTTTATGACTTGACCCCTGAAAGCAACAGCTGATAAATTACATGCAGAAAAGAAAAGGAAATAGCTGTGCTGTCTTTCTAGAATAGACCCCAAACTTTCACTTTTATTAATTCATGCGTTCTAGTTATGTGACAGCTGTATTTCTAATGATTTTGTTATGATCCGCACATGATATAAGCCACCTTACAGATCCAGGTTCATGTTTATTTAGAATGTCTCTTTGACACCCTGGGCTTGAGAAGACAATTCATCTGTTTACCTATTTTCAAGTAGATTACAAGAAATGTGCTTGAAAAATAGGCTTATAATTCGAAACCTAGGTTGTGCAATAATATTAACAATAAAATTGTGAAACAAGGCCGAAAACAGTGTTTGTTTAGATTATTTGCAATATTTCACCAAGAACTCACAGTTGATTCAATTAAAATGGTTTATGGTATATGTTTGGTAATCCCATACTTTAATAGTACTTGTGAAAAGTGCGGGGAGAGAAATATCTTTTTCTCTCCTGTTGTAAAGCTTATCAATTGTCTTTGGTTGCTACTTTAGTTGCGTTCCATATCGGTATTTCATACATTATTGGAGACTTTTATTGGACCATTTTAGCTATCCCTGAGCGAAATGAAGAACAGATGCTTAAATCACGTTTTAAGAAACTATAAAACCCCATTTATACCTTCCTTAGAGAGCTGCATGATCTGCCATAAACAAAGGCGTGACAGCGACCAGCACTTAGTGTAGTGAGTCCCCACTGCCCAGACACAGGGAAAGTCTTTCAGAAAGCTGATTTACATGTATATTCGTAGTTGTTCACATTCCATGATAAATGCATTCTTAGTTAGTTTGACACAAAACGCAGTAATAGAGTAAATAAAGTGACATGCGAGGATAACAATACTGACATACTTGAAAAGTTTTTGCATAAAAGGAATTTCATTTCTGTACCGGTTTCGGGCAATAATAGCCCTTCTTCGGAAGGTTATGCCTATCGCATTATTTCCGAGTGTCAATAAATATAACACAACGCCATGGTCATGTAGTTCACAGTGTCTGCATAAACAAATAATGCGATGGGCGTAGCCAACTGAAGAAGCGTATTATGCGCCTGAAATCGGTAAAGAAATTAAATTTCTTTTATGCAACTGGTTGCTTATTATTTCGTTATATACTTGAAAAGGCTTAAGTATGAAGTTATAGTTTTCACGCAATATTATTAATGTGATACTCTGTAAGGTACATACTTTTCTAACCTTTCCATTCTCACAGAGGATTGTGACATTAACACGGTATCCATAGAAGGTACACTAGCATTCGCTCCGCATGTGACCCCTGTGACAGATATTAATGTGTACATCAGGCAGCACTGAGCCTTTTGGTTGGTTTATCCACATGCTTGTACGACATGAAGGGTGGAAAGGGCATAGGTGCGTGTTATCTGATGATGGCTGCAAATGTCAGAGGGGAAAATTTTCGTGCAATCAGCAGATGTGTAGACACGAAACCCAACAAAACTGTTAAGACATTGTGAAGCTGTGGGACAATAATTGTAAATAGAATAGAAATGCAGTGCTTGTGCTATGATCTGTAAAATGACTCCAGTAACACAGCTGAAAGAGTATTCTGAAAATGCAGAACATTTTTCGTATGTAGTAGAGATGTATGGTTGCAAGAATGTTATGTAGTACGTATCTCAGTGTTTGCAAATATCAGGAGTTTCAAGAGAAATATGTAACTGTAAAAAGAGGGTGTGTGAAAGCGGTTACACCAAATAAACGAACACGAAATGTTGTGCCTTTTCCAACCTGCATACCAAACAACTTCTGAAAAGTAACAAATCCAATGATAACAAGCGATATACATTAAGGAATGTAGAAGCTTACCTCACCCAACGTCATTGTAAGGGAACAATGTTACATTGGGCAATCATTTCCTTTAGCAATCGCCTTGTCAATAAAATTCTGTAGTAGGTCATACTACCATACTTGTTTTACCATTTGGAAGTGACATCAATCAGTCCAAGCTGGCAAAGTCGCCCCCTCTGGGTTCTGAAGCCGGGACCACGAACTCCAACCCGATGGAAGACGGTGAAACAAAGAGTACACGGTACCCCCATTGTCGGGTATTACTACTGATCAGGTTTCACTCTAGGCACCTAGTGACGGCGCCACTGGAAGAGGGGAGATAGTGAGTCGACTGTGCTGTTTGTTTCTAAATTATTAAGGTGGCTCCAAAACACCACGCAGTCACGCATCTTAAAAGTAAAGCGTTGCGCTTGCGTAGCAAAATGTTATTATGCCATCCTCAGCTTGTTGCTTCAGACAACTTATTGCTTTATCCTGTCAGCAACACGAGCTAAGTTTCTGCTTGTTATAAACACCCACACGGTTGACTTACCTTGGGGGCTGCTAAGATCTTGAAACACAAACATTTTAATACTGAACGTTTCCATGGTGTAAGTTGCTTCCAGCGCTGCAGCAAACAAAAATATATCGCTTGAAAGCATTTAAAGAAATGCGCTACTTTGTCACGTTTAGATAATCCACAGTGCGAGATGTTCAAAAAGTGAGCAAATGTTTTTAGTCTGTCCTCAAGAAGAATATTACAAAATTCCGTTTCTGTTTACTAGGGGGTTCCGTACGTCATTCGGTAGAAAGGGAACCCCTATAAGATCTTTTTATTGCCCGTCTGTCCGTCTCAAAAATGGTTCAAATGGCTCTGAGTACTATGGGACTTAACATCTGAGGTCATCAGTCCCCTAGACTTAGAGCTACTTATACCTCACTAACCTAAGGACATCACACACATCCATGCCCGAGGCAGGATTCGAACCTGCGACCGTAGCAGCAGCATGGTTCCGGACTGAAGCGCCTAGAACCGCACGGCCACAACGGCTGCCCGGTCTGTCTCTCCGACTGTTAGGATCCCTTTTTCAAGAACAGGTTGTAAGGGTACAGTACCCTTACGTAGTATCGATTATGCACTATGCAGAGATCATACATGGTTTAAGAAAAGACTGCAGTGCAGTTAACAATGTGCGAGTAGGTAAGTTGTAGTCGAGTGTTGGAGTCCGTGGGTGGAAGTCGGGTGTGAGAGGCTAAAGAGAGAGGTTGCTCGGTAGCGAGGCCGGAGCTGAGTGGCAGAATGGCACTCAGTGTTTCATGTTCATAAATGTTTATAAATTGAGTGATTTCATTAATAAATTTCTGCATTTTAGAAAGGAGATGTTATCATTTAGTAGTTTTCACAATAAGGGAAGTGGACAACAATGGGTCTCATGACAAGGAGGAAAGATCTATATTATGCTAAAAAAATTAAAATGTAACTTCACCTACAGCGTATGCGAATAATATAGTTCGGTGCGAAACTGGGGGGAGGTTACATATGGCGACGCGTGTGTCGGACTTCGTTTCCACAGCAATCTTCGGAAACGACGGAGAAGACAACACAGCAAACAGTGACTCTTCAGCATTTCAGCACAGCAACGCTTCGAAATGAAGTGAAATCAACGATATGTAGAAATGAACATGAATAGGAATAATCAATAGTGTTACTGACTTCTAAGTTGCGAGTGAACTTATCAATTTAGAGCAAGCATAAGTTGTAACGAACAGTAATTGTTGTGAACAGTGTTAATATGGCTAATTCAGAATAAAACGGTAGTGTTACTAAAGACGGGAGAGGACAATTTAATAACGTGTTTGACGGAGAACAAATTGATGTGATGGAAAACACTACAGTTAATTCGACAGAGGACAGTGGTATTCTTAGTTTTGATTTGCCTAACAGAAGTTCAACATCGATGTTATCCAGCAAACAGAAACCGCTATTGACAGTAAAGATTGTACATCTCAGTTGTTAGAAGCAATCAAAAATGTTCATGAGAAAAATAGACAGGCGCGTGTAGAAATAAAAGCCTTTCATGAAGAAAATAGACAGGCACGTGTAAAAACAAGAGCGTTTCATGAGGAAAATAAGAAGGTGCGTGAGGAAATAACAAATTTTATGAGGAAAGAAGAAAGTTCCATCAGGAAATCAAAAATGATTATCAGACACTAACTAATGCGATTAGCAATTTGCAAACGGAACTCACAAGCTCATTTGAACAAAAGCAGATGAGCTCCGAAAAGAATGTCAAGATAAACATGATGCCATTGGTAGTGAAGTTACGTTTCTTAAAATTCATGTTAGCGGACGGTGTAGGCAAACGGAAGATTTTATTTGCAAAGTTAATGATAAAGTTAAGGCTCAAAATGACGAAATCGTCAAAATTAAAAGTTCTTGTAAAGCCAACAAAGAGTCGATAATTAAGATGGTTAACGGCGCACAAACGAGATGTGATGAACTAAGTGATGAGGTACATGAGATACGACAAAAGGTAACGAACAACGACACAATGTCAAATGGAATTAATAAAGAAATTTTGTGCAATGAAATTAATGCAGTATTACGCGAACCAGATAACAATATTTCTGGTTTGCCGCAAGTAATTCTTGAAAATGGACTGAGAGGTCGAAAATTTCATGAATAAGAACTGAAACAAGGCATCCACACAGTAGCGTTCATTAGACAATTAAAACATCCATTTCCGAGGCATTATACGGAAGGTGCTAAAATTGATACTTGCGTGAGTCACATGAAGGGTGAGGCACATATTTGGGGTATAAGTGTATCCGACAATTACACCAAGTATGAAGAATTTGAAACAGCATTTTTATTAAGAAAAATTGTCGAAAGATAAACAGTGGGACCTAAAATCAAAAATTTTCACACCGCCAAATTATGCAAGACATCACGGTACAATGCGTGAGTTTATGCAGAGGTACTGGAATGACAATGCATACTTGGACGATCCGGTTAAAGAAGAAGAGCTAATGCTTATATTAATCCAGAAATTACCATTTTTGGTGCGTGAGAAGTTAGCACTCACACCACAGTTAACAGGGAGCAAGTGGATTTGCTAATTGACCGAATGGAATTGCTCATTTCCGAACTCGATCAACGTAAGCGACACAATAATAACTATTACCCGAATCCTCATAACGACCCAGCGCGGGAAGGAATCCCAAGTTACGAACGACCGAAAGTATTTGATCGCCGAGACGATGATGGACTAAGGAGAAACGAATACAATGTACAAGACGGATTTAGATCAAATCATCCGCCGAACCGGCCACACAATGACAGAGACAGAGGACAGTATCGATCGCCAGAACGTGCAAGAAGCCGCGATCGCTATCAGCGAGATTCTGAATAGTTAAATTAAGTAAAGTTTCGGAGACGACCCGCTCCGGAACTCTGTCACAGGGACAAGGGTGTGAACATGTAAATAATTTCAACGAAGATTTGTGTCGAGAAAATGAATAAACTAATAAAGAAATTCTGATGCGATTTGAGGAAGTCGAAGCATGTGGTATTGTTATGGATGCATTAACTGATTCAGTTATCGAGGCAAGTGCTATTTCTGAAAACCTATTTTCGCAATTAAACAATCTTGTCACTATTCCCATATTTCCTGTTAACGGCGTACAAGCACGAAAATAATTTAAAAAAAACAGAAGGATTAAAACTAGACAAGATATATAGTTCGGTGCGAAACTGGGGGGAGGTTACAAGGTACAGTTATCAAGCTGAAATTTATGTCACACAATAATGTCTACAGTCCGTTGGCGGCGTACAAAGTTTAAGCTTCTAAGTCAATGCAATTAAAAGGTACGGCCACTTAACCTACATATTTTGGTAACCGCAAACTCACCCATCAAAACCTATAGATGAAATAATTATATATACATGCCGGCCTCATCACGGACTACTAAACAAATTCAAAGAAATATGACAAAATGTGGTCTAGTGTAAAAGCGCACTCTTGGAAATCGTTAGGTCGCGGGATAGAATCGTGCTCTGACCGTGGATTTTTCAGCCTACGTATCACTTCTGTGAGGGGTCGCCAGAAAATAGCACGGTGTTCGTATTATACGTTAACCTGTAGGTCCCCTAGAAAGTTGGAGGTTTATATTATTATTGGAAAGTTCGCTATTGATTCTACTGTTGTGTGCAAACAAAAAGAAACTCTGAGTCAGAGACATTATTATCGCTAGTAGTTGCTAGCAAACAGTTGTTGTTGGTAGTCGGATGCAAAAAGGCACGAAGGGAAACCACATCAGGAGAGAGCGTGGTCTGTCCTGACCTGCTAGTAGTACCAGAGGATATTCTGGTACTAACCGAGGATATCTCGTAATTTGCCTTTTTGCTGTACGCAGTTGTAGCTTACTTGCGCCTTAGAGGTATTTTTTGATGTTTGTCTATCCATGCACTGAAAGTATTATTCATATCATTGTTATAACCAGGTAAGTGCTTATTGACTATAGACACTGTGTAAAAATTAAAGATTTGCTAATAAAAGTGTCCAAGGAAAGGTACGGTCGGAGTAAAGTTTGTCAGTGTATGAATATTCATTTTTAAGAATATAGCAAATTAAAAGTTTTTTTTTTGTTACTTTCATTTTTACACTGCTTAAGGCTTCTTAAATAAACCCGTCCAGATCATTTAATTTCTATAAAAATAAAACAAAGGAATAGTTGCATCATCAGCAGTGATGAGCATGCGTTGCACACTGGATCGATCAAAGAATTTCTTTTGAATTATTTTAGAACGTTCATGGATACAATATACACTATTTATGCAGTTGCAGCGGCCACAAGTGGTAAGTTGTCTGTTGCGTGTAGGAGCATCTCCGTCTAATTGGTTGGTGACGTTAGAGAATATTTTTCAAATCGCAGTCATATTTTGGCTGATTGTATTTTCGTGATTTACAGGAAGAGTAATTATTATCTGTATTCGTTCTCTATCAGAATACTGACTCGTTCAATAGCAGGAGGTTCCAGAAAATGTTTGAATACTGATATGGAGGAATAAGAGTTTTCATAATACACATTGTAAGGCTACATATGAAATTTTCACTATTCTGCGTTGCAATGTTTAGAGAAAAAGTGTAAGTATTGATAATATTCTCAGACATAGAGCTTGACACATTGTTATACGTCTTTCACCAAGGTAATAACTATGACAATTATCGATAGCAAAACCTTCACCTCTTCGCAGGTGGATGATTGGGTTAGATTGGGGACACGCAAAGTCGCCGAAATGGCAGCCAATCGAAAGATTTACACCAGGCCATTGTGCCTGACGAAATTATCAATGTTATTTATGTACATAATTAAATTTGTACGGAAGTATGAGAGCACGAGTCCTACCAGCACTTGTCCGTTTTTTTTTTCTTTAAAGCAGTACAATAGCGGTACAGTTACCTTGCTCTCAGATGTAACGGCATATTATAAATGCGTCTAAGTTTCTTAGCGGAAGTCTGAATAGAACTAGCAGCAGGAGTACATTATTCCTCCAAAATATACACGTGCAAAACTGAGCATCATGCAGCATTTATCCTAAGGGAACGAAATTGTATTCACACAAGGTAACAATATCAGGATATGAAAGGATCAAACCTCAACACATGGAAGGCAGACCCATCAGATTAATAGCAGCATGAAAATCATCAGAATAGTACTGACATATAAAGTGACACTACTGAAACTCACCAATGTAAGCGAAAGGAAACATTGTTCACACAAACACAAAGCATCAGAGTGTATGAACAGTAAGAATGGAATTTGACTCGTCAATAAAGGGAAACTACATTTACCAAATACAGATGCACATCCGACTTTATGAAGAACATCTAGTAGACAATCTGAACACTCTTCTTTTATGAACAGTAAGAGGGTCAACAACTTGATTATAATTTACAAATGATCATGAGTAAATGCAGATAAACTCCTCAGCCTAGAGCCCTGGCGGTACTCACTCAACCCAGGTATGCATCCAAGGCACAACCCCACTACTCAACTTTTTGTAGGTACGAAAGAGGACGCGGCAAGCGCTTCCACGGCAAGAACTTAGACCTCGGGCATTGGGCAGGATGCCGTCAAGGTCGCGACCCAAAATTCACACCTGCGAACACGAAGGTATACTCGCTTGTTTGCAATCAACTGTGAACATAAATCACACGTGAGGCAGTACTCTCAAACAATGACAAAATATACACTAAAAATTATTTTTAGCGAGATAAATACAATTCGTAACCTGATACAAAATCAACCGCTCGGCCACTCCGGCCGCCTATCACTTCAATTCATAACGTGGCACTCCAAGCGGGTGCACACAAGCGTTTTAGCAATTCACAGAATCATGTGGTTTCAAAGAAGACGCACTAACAAGCCACTCTCAAGCGAAGGCACACTGCAAAACAAACAAATACATACACTCCTGGAAATGGAAAAAAGAACACATTGACACCGGTGTGTCAGACCCACCATACTTGCTCCGGACACTGCGAGAGGGCTGTACAAGCAATGATCACACGCACGGAACAGCGGACACACCAGGAACCGCGGTGTTGGCCGTCGAATGGCGCTAGCTGCGCAGCATTTGTGCACCGCCGCCGTCAGTGTCAGCCAGTTTGCCGTGGCATACGGAGCTCCATCGCAGTCTTTAACACTGGTAGCATGCCGCGACAGCGTGGACGTGAACCGTATGTGCAGTTGACGGACTTTGAGCGAGGGCGTATAGTGGGCATGCGGGAGGCCGGGTGGACGTACCGCCGAATTACTCAACACGTGGGGCGTGAGGTCTCCACAGTACATCGATGTTGTCGCCAGTGGTCGGCGGAAGGTGCACGTGCCCGTCGACCTGGGACCGGACCGCAGCGACGCACGGATGCACGCCAAGACCGTAGGATCCTACGCAGTGCCGTAGGGGACTGCACCGCCACTTCCCAGCAAATTAGGGACACTGTTGCTTCTGGGGTATCGGCGAGGACCATTTGCAACCGTCTCCATGAAGCTGGGCTACGGTCCCGCACACCGTTACGCCGTCTTCCGCTCACGCCCCAAAATCGTGAAGCCCGCATCCAGTGGTGTCGCGACAGGCGTGAATGGAGGGACGAATGGAGACGTGTCGTCTTCAGCGATGAGAGTCGCTTCTGCCTTGGTGCCAATGATGGTCGTATGCGTGTTTGGCGCCGTGCAGGTGAGCGCCACAATCAGGACTGCATACGACCGAGGCACACAGGGCCAACACCCGGCATCATGGTGTGGGGAGCGATCTCCTACACTGGCCGTACACCACTGGTGATCGTCGAGGGGACACTGAATAGTGCACGGTACATCCAAACCGTCATCGAACCCATCGTTCTACCATTCCTAGGCCGGCGAGGGAACTTGCTGTTCCAACAGGACAATGCACGTCCGCATGTATCCCGTTCCACCCAACGTGCTCTAGAAGGTGTAAGTGAACTACCCTGGCCAGCAAGATCTCCGGATCTGTCCCCCATTTAGCATGTTTGGGACTGGATGAAGCGTCGTCTCACGCGGTCCGCACGTCCAGCACGAACGCTGGTCCAACTGAGGCGCCAGGTGGAAATGGCATGGCAAGCCGTTCCACAGGACTACATCCAGCACCTCTACGATCGTCTCCATGGGAGAATAGCAGCCTGCATTGCTGCGAAAGGTGGATATACACTGTACTAGTGCCGACATTGTGCATGCTCTGTTGCCTGTGTCTATGTGCCTGTGGTTCTGTCAGTGTGATCATGTGATGTATCTGACCCCAGGAATGTGTCAATAAAGTTTCCCCTTCCTGGGACAATGAATTCACGGTGTTCTTATTTCAATTTCCAGGAGTGTATTATTCACTGAACAAGACACAATAATATTGCGCCAGTTTTCCTTTTAAACAATAAAACCACAGGGCCAGAATATCAATAGACAGTATGTTACGATACACTCTCCCCACCGTCAGTTATCCTTCTAACTTCTTTTCAAATAACAGAAGGAGGCCGCCGTCACCAGAGCTCCAGAGCACGACCTTCGTCACCTTCTTTAGCGGCTGCCCAACATTCGACAAGTGGCTCGGTGGTCCGGCTGAGCACATGCATTGTGAAGCCCAAAGCTGCCCAACCAAACCCCGACGCCAGGCACTGCGGCTCCAGCCCTCCTCCTTCCGTCAAGAGCCGTTCACAACTCACTGCCTCCGCGCCACGCCTCCACACCTCAACCAGGAAAACCTGAGATAAGTCACAAGGGAGGTGACTATCGATACTAGTGCCAAAGTTAGTTAGGCCAGAAAACCGAGCTGCCACGGCTTAGCAGCTGATGTTAACTTCTGACCGGTTCCGGCCTTCTAATTACGGGCCATCATAAGAGTTTGCACCATCTGGATGACGGTGATGGCGCTTGACCCGCTGAGGAGGCCTCAGTCAATGTAACTGAAAAGAAAGAAAAAATCATTCGGCCCACCAAGGAAATCTCATATTAGACATTCTTCACTCAAAAAGTGTGTAGTTTGCACAGCAACGCCAAAGTCACATATCGGGTATCTTTGAAACATTGTCATTCAAACAGGCTCCACACTTGCGATGACCTGTACGAGTCCGTGCAGAGCTGTCCGTGTCCTGAGAAGACAAAATCAGTTCACAACATTAGTAGGGTCTGTAATAAGACGACAATTAAAGGGGGAAGCCTCTGCTAAACCTCTTTCAATTCTTGGCACACATCATGTACACGACGAGCGTCGTGTGTTGGCTACGGTGATTTCCTGGATCTAAGCGTGCTGGCAGGTGTACGTTCTAATTGATTATAAGGAAGTGAGTTCTGGTGAGTAGTATAGTACTGCAACTCCTTCACACTTGCTGCTTCTCGTATAATTTACAATGGTGCGGTACTAGATAATAGAGGCAGCCGTACAAATTGCGTTGATTTAGTTTCTCTATTAACATAAATTTTGCGTTCAAGTGAACTGTCTTTCCATATTGGAGCAGTGTACTCTGCCGTAGGGTAAATCATGGCATTGTATCAGTACAAACAATACCTGCGTTTGTACCCCATCCTGACCCAGGTACTTTTCTAATAAAACCAGTTTTGATGTTCATTCTTTCTTTATATTTTCTAATGGGTTCTTAAAAGTAAGGACATAGTTCAAAATGACCAACAACTATTTTGAGGATGCATTGTGTTCCAGAGGAACGTTTTAGAAGAACATATTTGTTTTTTGGTTCATCTTACGGTAATGAAGATGGTAACCATGTATCTCTGTCACATATAGATTTGGCTTTCAACCCCAGCTCTTGAAGTAATTACCCACTAACTGAAACTCTATGGAAAATTAAAGTCACAGCTGCAAAATACTAACGCGAATTCTTTACAGACGAATGGAGAAACTGGTAGAAGCCGACCTCGGGGAAGATCAGTTAGGATTCCGTAGAAATGTTGGAACACGAGAGGCAATACTGACCCTACCACTTATCTTAGAAGTGTAAGTAGGCTGTTTATGTTTTCTCTATGTAAGTAGGCTGTTTATGTTTTCGCTATGTAAGTAGGCTGTTTATGTTTTCTCTAGGCTGTTTATGTTTTCTCTATGTAAGTAGGCTGTTTAGGTTTTTATTGGTAACACCACCTCTGTATGAAAATCACTGGCTGTGCTGTGTGCAGTCTGTGGCTGTTTTGCATTGTTGTAATACTCGCCATTGTAGTGTTAGGCAGCTGGCTGTGAACAGCGCGTAGCGTTGCGCAGTTGGAGGTGAGCCGCCAGCAGTGGTGGATGTGGGGAGAGAGATGGCGGAGTTTTGAAACTTGTCATGAACTGCAATATTTATATATGATGATATCAAGGTAAATACATTGTTTGTTCTCTATTAATATCTTTCATTTGCTAACTATCCCTATCAGTAGTTAGTGCCTTCCATAGTTTGAATCTTTTATTTAGCTGGCAGTAGTGGCGCTCGCTGTATTGCAGTAGCTTGAGCAGCGAAGATTTTTGTGAGGTAAGTGATTTGTGAAAGGTATAGTTTAATGTTATTCAGGGCCATTCTTTTGTATGGAATTTTCAAAGTCAGATTGCGTTGCGCTAACAAAATATTGTGTGTCAGTTTAAGCACAGTCGTGTATAATTGTTCAAAGGGGAAGTTTCAGAAGGAATGTTGAGGAAAGGCAAATCTACGTTTCTAGCATTTGTAGACTTAAAGAAAGCTTTTGACAATGTTGATTGGAATACTCTCTTTCAAATTCTGAAGGTTGTAGTGGTAAAATACAAGGAGCGAATTGCTATTTACAATTTGTACAGAAACCAGATGGCAGTTATAAGAGTCGAGGGGTATGAAAGGGAAGTAGTGGTTGGGAAGGGAGTGAGACAGTGTTGTAGCCTCTCCCCGATGTTATTCAATCTATATATTGAGCAAGCAGTAAGGGAAACAAAAGAAAAATTCGGAGTAAGTATTAAAAGCCCTGGAGAAGAAAAAAAACTTTGAGGTTCGACGATGACATTGTAATTCTGTCAGAGACAGCAAAGGACTTGGAAGAGCAGTTAAACGGAATGGGCAGTGTCTTGAAAGGAGGGTATGAGATGAACATCAGCAAAAGCAAAACGAGGATAATTGAATGTAGTCGAATTAAGTCGGGTGATGCTGAGGGAATTAGATTAGGAAATGAGACACTTGAAGTAGTAGAGGAGTTTTGCTATTTGAGGAGCAAAATAACTGATGATGATCGAAGTGGAGAGGATATAAAATGTAGACTGGCAATGGCAAGGAAAGCTTTTCTGAAGAAGAAAAATTTGTTAACATCGAGTATAGATTTAAATGTCAGGAAGTCCTTCCAGAAAGTATTTGTATGGGGTGTAGCCATGTATGGAAGTGAAACTTGGACGATAAATAGTTTAGACAAGAAGAGAATAGAAGCTATCTAAATGTGGTGCTACAGAAGAATGCTGAATATTAGATGGATAGATTACATAACTAATGAGGAGGAATTGAACAGAATTGGGGAGAAGAGGAGCTTGTGGCACAACTTGACTAGAAGAAGGGATCGGTTGGTAGGACATCTTCTGAGACATCAAGGGATCACCAATTTAGTATTTGAGGGCAGCGTGGAGGGTAAAAATCGAAGAGGGAGACCAAGAGATCAGTACACTAAGCAGATTCAGAAAGATGTAGGCTGCAGTAGGTACTAGGAGATGAAGAAGCTTGCACAGGATAGAGCAGCATGGAGAGCTGCATCAAATCAGTCTGAGGACTGAAGACTACAACAACAACAACAACATGGCCAAAGTTCCATCACACTCTTTCACGTTTCCTGCTGGATACTCTACTGCTAGGTCGTGAGAAAGTTAGGCCTTATAGCATTATAGTTGGGATTATCGTCGGTAATGAGATTAGAAAGGGTTGGAGAGAGCGCAGTGCCCTGGTTAGCCCATCGTTCGGCTTTTACCATCTGTTACCTTTTTCTCCAAGGAATACTTGCAATCCTCTGTTGTTAAGCCAGCCGTCCATTCGATTAACTAGGAATTTGCATGGTATAATTTCGGCGAGTTTACGTATCAGGCCATGCTGCCCTACAGTATCAACTGGACCCGTAAGATCAATAGATTCTAGTGCAGTATTACGGTGGTAACCTGCTCCGCAGCTGTGTTTCTTTCGAAAACAGGATTTTTGAGTGGAGCTATTCAGCCACAAAATTGTTTGATTCTAATTAGTATCATTCTTTGCAATCGTGTATAAACTACACTAGGTAGTGATAAAGCGTTGTAACGTGTTGCTTCGTTTCACCCTTTGCCAGGATTTTCGGCAGCCGGCCGGTGTGGCCGTGCGGTTCTAAGCGCGTCAGTTTGGAACCGCGTGACCGCTACGGTCGCAGGTTCGAATCCTGCATCGGGCATGGATGTGTGTGATCTCCTTAGGTTAGTTAGGTATAAGTAGTTCTAAGTTCTAGGGGACTGATGACCTCAGTAGTTAAGTCCCATAGTGCTCAGAGCCATTTGAACCATTTTGATTTTCGGCAGCCCCAATACTGTTGGCAGTTTTCTGTTAATCAAAATCTTGTCACAGAACTGAAACAACCGTTGCTTAGTTTAGGGGCGCAAGTTCTTTAGGACCTCTGGATACATTTCATCGAAACCAACCGATTTGTTTGCACGCACAATTGCCAAAAACTACTCCAGTTCATCAATTGCAACTCATGCAGGAGATCTGGATACGGAATCAACTGAGAGCTTTTGAGTCCCAACTGTGTCCTCACAAGTCCCGCTGTTGGTAGCTGCTTTACACCTTTGCATCCCTCAGGATTGGAACTGCAACCAATTGCTTCATTAGTTGTCAACCTTTTGCAAATCGGATAGCCTAAATCGAGACCCTCTACTGCTTCTTGGCGTTTCCTTCTTCTGCGATGATTCATAGCTAGAAGAAGTTCACTTGCCGTTTTATTTGAATGTGTAAGTTGATATTCCTCGAGTAACTCATCACAAGAATTACACGGCCCAGGAGTGTATAGTTTCCCGTTCTCTCTGCATATCGTCCTTCGTAAACCTAAAATAGTTCTTAATTTGTACAGGAATGAATTCAACAATGTCGTCGAGTTTGTTAGCTTGTTGTTGCCATTTTGCTTTGTTTTAGTTCCAAAGAGCTTCAGCAGCTGATCTTACACGCAGTATTTGGATCGCGGAATCACAACGAATAAATCTCGTTGGCTAGTGGAAATAGTTTGTATTATTTTCCTGTTTGCCATTTCATTTCCATTAACGTGATGGGAGTGATAAAGCATAGCTCTCTGGATGTGTCTTTCTGATACCCTGTAGACTGGAATAATCGTCCGTCCTTTGCGCGAAAAACCAGATACAGATTATTCAAATACAACCAAACCTGTAATATGTTGCCATTTATATCATTACACATACATCTCCAAACATGGTGGTAGCTACTAAAGTCGCCAGCATCGATGGCTGAGTCAGTGAGAAATAAGAGCAAAAGTGTTGACCAGACCACCACAGGAGTTTGTCAATGTTGGTAGCTACTGAAGTGTCCAGCGGATATGGCTGAGTCAGTGAGAAGTCAGAGAAAAGGTACTGACCAGACCACTATAGGGGGTTTTTCGGTGTTGGTAATAGTAACTCGATGTGCCATCCCTGCAAAAATAAACATATTTTTTTTACAGAGTATTGCATCCCACTCTGTAATCAGCATGTCCATCCTAGCTTACGTTGCTATTCCGTACACCTGGTGTCTATCGTGTAGAGCATCGACACGCTTATAACCTGGGAGGTTTTCGTTTGCTTGGGATATCTCTGTCATCTATTCTGTGTTTTTCCTGCAGAGTAATTACGTCCAAAACACAGACGTGGAGATATTGTTTAGAAATTTCTTCGACATGCTGGTCACAGATCTTCAAGACTATACCCATTGTCAATATCTTGCGGGTCATGAGAAGGACCTTTTTAATTGAATGTTGTAGTCTTCTTGTTAGCTGCAACACAGTGAACATGTTCGTTGTGGTGAATGGTACAGAAATGTTATTTGAACAAGTAATGGTAGCTCCTAGTGTCCCGTAAAGCACCGACACGGTGCCACACTGCACATTGTTGTCGGATGGCAGAGCATACGGTTTAGTTTCACAGACATGTGAGTGGCTCGACGACTTTTTATGTAACAGAACGCTTTACGTGGCCGTCGACGGCGAGACAAGGATATCGTCGGCAGTACCACAGGGGAGTGTGAGAGGATCGATTTTATACTCTGTATACAAAATGACCTGACGGACAGGGACAGACTCCCTGAGTCGTGATCATCCGCCAAAATACAAGATGAGGTTAGTAGAAACTTTACTTAAAGTTCTTCTCAAACATAATTACTTAACGTTCAACGGCAAAATGTACATTCAACCTTACGGATTGGCCGTGGCTAGTACGCTCACTGGAATTGCAGTGGATGTTTTTAACAACGCTCTTAAACCAAAATTATTTAGTTCCAATTAACAATTACATCAAAAAGTTAGATCTCATGCGCAGTATGTCGGCAACATTTACAGTTCGGTCGACGATAATGATCACGAGTCAAAGCTACTTTTCAATACATTCAGTGACTTCCATGAGAAAATGTGCTTTACGAAAGACAATGAAGAAGGTGAACAAAATTTTTTTGACTCAACAATTTTTGTAGAAAATGATTATGTCAGTTCAAATATCTTCCTTAAGGATATATATTCGTACAATGTCATTCCTGCCGACTCGACTAACGCAAAATCACATGAACTAGCTTTCTCTTCATTCCGCCGTACACCGTATGATAACCCCTTCTTTATCGCCTACCAGTCATCAAAATGAGCTAAATGTGATTAAATATATCACAGCCAACAAAGCATATCTCCCCGACATGGTTGATTCCTTCCACAGTAAGAAAACGTCTAATAGATACTCGACTTTGAGCAACAGCACATCTTCCAATTGCAACAAAGATGCTAGTAAATTCATGTCTATTCCATTCATAGAAAAGGTTTCTTACAGGATTAATCGTCTTCTAAGAAAAAATTATGAGTTTCAATGTTCCCTTCTCTACAGAACACAGTTTTAAGTAAAAACCTTCTGTTTGCAGTGGACAATACTGGTGATTATTTTTCCAGTTCAGTAATCTAAAACTTGACCTACAATGAGTGCCCATGTCATTACGCCGGTCAAACAGTTGTTTTGCAGAGAGAAGTCAAAAAAGCGCAAGTTGGATCTTCGGGAAGAACTAGAGACTTTAAACTTCTAGAACTCAGGGACGGAAATTATGAATGATCAGCTGCATCTTGTTTGCAGGCAATGTTTTTAATCCTTTACACCTATACTGTGCATAAATGCTACATATGGTTCCCACCGGCAATGATATTGACGATATTATCATTGAGTTCGACTATAATGATCACGAGATACAGCTTATTGTCGATACATTCAATGACATCCATAAGAAAATTTGCTTTGCGAATGAACTTAAAAACGAAAATTTGCGAGTTGCTCATTCCTCAAAATTCTATTAATCATTATTTGTGCATAGGTGTTCGTTTGCCCCGTTTTATATTTTGTGAAGATACTGATTTTACCCACTCTCGTTGATACATGTTTTCCACTACACGATGACCCGTGCATTAGACCCTTTCATCGTCACATACGTCTATGCAGCGTATTCAGACATTAAGTTCGTTACTATTCGTACAACAATGCACTTGTGGTTTTATGAGGACTTTAATGTAAGGTAACAACAGGGTCCTTTAACATTATTTACCTCCTCACTGTTATCTCCTTCCTCCCACGATGCCCCCCCCCCCCCACCTTATATCTCAATGCACTTATTAGCCTTATATGCCGAAAGGTACTTCGATCCAGGCGCACGCGCCACCTACATTATTTCCCTGGTGTTCACGCTCTCCGTTTCCTGTCGGTCGGCGTGCAGCTCGTAACATTACATGAGATGTAATTTCCGTTTTTTTCTTGATTTTAACCATTTTTACTTTGACAATCTCTAATCATAGATGCCAACATACTTAATCATGTATACAGTGATGTGCACTGACAGTAAATGTTGGTGTTTTCATGACGTAAAATTTTAGCAAGTACTAGCTTTTATTTTTTAGGTTATTTTTCATGATATATGTGATATTCTCACCCCCTTGTGGGGATATGGTCGCTGTATGACGCGTAATTTTGATATGCATGTTTCTGCTTTTGTGGATGTTACTGTAACATTGTGTTCAGGTGACAGGTATCTCCGAAGAAGACGGGCTTACACGAGTCGAAACCAAGGCCAAACGTTAAAGAAAACTAACTTTTGTAGCAACTCCTTTGGATTCATTTATTGACCTATAGCCGTTGGTAAAGCGCAGCCATGTTCAGAATATTGATAGCGAAATCATGTAGTGCTCTCTGATCGAACACCATCACACTTGTGTTCATTGTTCAGCCTGGCTACAGGGTCAGCTACGTACGGCAGACATAAGGTGATTCACTGAAAACATTCTATGGCTTCCGTCTGATCTAGATAATGAATAGTAAGAATCCCACTGAGACATTTTGTAGGCAACTGACGAAATCATCTGGGAAGGAATATTTTCGTTAATAACTCCCTGTCCTCAGTCCTAATAATTTGTAAGGTAAATCCACTGAGGATGTTATATGACTAACAAGAGTATTCCTAACCTCCAAGCTAAGTCACGAACAGGCCTGGATGAAATGTCTGTAAGTAACGTACTCTAGGTACAGGTTTAGCTCGCTTGGTTTCTGCTTACAGAGTGTGCGATACTTCCACTTCACTTTTGCAGTTGTTTCATATGACGGCATAGTCTCCTGTATAGAGGTATCTCCCCACAACCAGACGTAATGCAGGATTTTACCTCTGTTTCTGCTTTATCGTTTCCCGGTGCCCTTGTTAAGCGTCCTTTGTTATGTACTCCTATAAGCAGAGAGGGAAGTGCTCCCTTCCCCGGGGGACTCTTTCCATTAAAATCCGCTCTCCCTTCCAATGCAATCAATGTGCATGCATCTTCTTCGCCTCGCCTTAGGACAGGCAGGAGACATATAGTTACAGCATGGACTCCACGTCATCTCTCGGGAATGTCGTCGCTATTCGGTCGGAAGACATTCTGCAGTCAGGTTTGCTCTTTTCTTTCATCCTAGAGTCCCATATAAGTTCAGTCGATATAAGTATGACAGTTAAAGAGTAGACTCTCAACGCAATACACTACAAATCTGAAAACTGAACTATAAACTTTTGCCATGCAAGCATCCTCAGGCTCACACCTCTACCGTTCGTATTCAGATAATGAGATTGGCCCCCCGAAACTTTTATTTTCAGTGAGTTACCCTCTAACAGCTGAATATGACGTCAGTCTGTAATCACTGCCAACGCACTGTGAGGATCTATCTCCCGTATTACCATTGGTTGCACGTAATTGTCTACATTTGTACTCGAACGGTAGAACGTGTGAGAGGCCTCTTTGTGTTCTTCTGCGTCAGGGTACACCACTTGGTTTTTTAAAATGTCGCTCACCTGGTATCTTCAATCGATGTTCTCGTCCTTTCCAGAAGTAGCACTTCGGATGCACATCCGCTGATCTTCAGGCGAGTCTGTAAGAAAGTCGCTAGAGGAAAGGCAAAGCTAGTAAATGAAAATCCATAGTTTACTGAGACGCCAATGTCTTCTTAATAGTACTTGCTTCAGAGAAAGCCATAAACTGAACACAGCGTTCGTAATAAACGTAGGCCTACAAAGTAACATCTGAATTAGGTGAAACGTGTTGCAGTTACAATTTAAATGCATTATACGCACTGCAGAACTTGCTGTCACAAAACACCATGTTCTTCTCTGAAGTGCTCGCAGAGTCACGATTGCTTAAGCTTACCACGTTCGGCGCGCAAATTAGACCATTCTGTGCGCCCCTTCCTGTAGAAATTTACGGATGACGGGGCAGACTGAATTACTTCTCTCAGCGTGCTTTTGCTGGAAAGCCGATGGCACATGAACTGATTCGTCTACGTACCTCTAATAAAATGCTATTAAAAATACCTAGTGAACGAAATCTGGGCTAAGTGGAGGATAGCTTTCATTGTGAGTTTTTTTCTGATATTATCAACGATATCTGAATCATACTTTAACAAAGATTAGTAAATGAAACTGTGAGATTTTGGCTCTCTTGACTGAGGTAATACATCGGTCTTCTGTCGTGGCACCAAGTCAGATTATATTACCGAGTTGTTGCAGTGTCTCACTGAACTGTTATTGGTTGTTATCATCTGTTGCCTGCTTCTCAACCTGCACCTAACTCCACTTCCATAATTCATACGTCAGCTAAAGCTTTCTCGCTCAAACGAGATGTGAAAAGTGGGACTGTACCTTTTGATTCGCAGAGCCAGAAATGTTTCGCAGCAATGCCATAAAAGTGCCACATCTCACTGCGAAACTAAGTTCGTGTATTACCCCTCTACCAATGTGCTGCTAAAATTAACAAATGTCCCAATGACAAATTTTTCTTAGCACCCAAAATAAAAAACTTTCTAAAACATAACTACTTTAACTTACTACGTAATTCAAACACAACCACTTAATTTCCATTTACTACGGTCACTTGGCAGTAAGTACTACTAATTCCACTTTCTGTTACTCACGGAATTTATCACTATACTTCAGTAATTATTTAAAGAAGACACACATGTGTTTCAACAAGAATACAAAAAAATATTAAACTTATAGCTATCATTCATATGACCAAAACTATTATTTAACGCTACTAAATTTCATTTCTTTAAGACTGTTATTTGTTAATGTTTTACTAACATCAATATTTGTCTAGCTTTCTTTGACATGGAGTTCGACATCGAAAAGGCCTACGATACCACTTGGAGGCGTCTCATCCTGGAGCAGCTTCACGAATGGGGTTTTCGTGGTTGTCTTCCTGTTTTTATTCAGTCTTTCCTCTCGCCACGATATTTTAGGTACCGAATTGGTGACGTCCTGTCTGATCGCTTTGCGCCAGAGAACGGTGTCCCTCAGGGTAGCGTTTTAAGTGTGACTCTCTTTGTCATCGCTATTAGTAGCATTACGTCCATAGTGAAAAGTCCTGTTCGTGTTCCTTGTTTGTGGATGATTTCTCTTTGTTTTGCTCTTCTTCAAGCCTTGCAACGACAACTCGTCAGTTGCAACTTACGATTAGGCGTTTGGATGACTGGATGCGGAAGAGTGGTTTTAAGTTTTCCACCGAGAAGTCTGTATGTGTTCTTTTTAACCGTTCTCGTTCGATTTTAACCCTTCCTGAGTTGAGGATGAATGACACTATTCTTACTTTTAAAGACACGGTGAGATTTCTGGGGCTCATTTTTGACTCAAGGCTCACGTGGTTACCTCGTCTTAAAGACCTGAAACGGCGGTCACTTAAGGCTTTAAGTATTTTAAAATGTCTTAGCCACAGTACATGGGGAGCTGACAGAACTTGTCTGCTCCAGTTTTACAGGGCATTTGTGCGATCTCGGCTCGATTATGGGTACACGGTGTATGTGTCTGCGAGGCCTTCTTACTTAAGGATGTTGGACGTTTTGAGCCGGCCGGTGTGGCCGTGCGGTTCTAGGCGCGTCAGTCTGGAACCGCGTGACTGCTACGGTCACAGGCTCGAATCCTGCCTCGGGCATGGATGTGTGTGATGTCCTTAGGTGAGTTACGTTAAAGTAGTTCTAAGTTCTAGGGGACTGATGACCTCAGAAGTAAAGTCCCTTAGTGCTCAGAGCCATTTGAACCATTTGGACGTTCTGCACCATGAAGGCTTCGGTTGGCCACTGGGGCATTCCGAACTAGCCCCATACCAAGCCTGGTGAACCGCCACTTCACATGCGTCGACGGCTACTTACAGTGCGCCAGGCGTATAAAACTTTGTCCACACCATACATACCTGCATACCACACCGTTACTCAGCCTCCTCTGGCACGATTGTTTCATAACCGGCAACGTGCGACGCAGCCCTATGGGATTCGCCCACAGGATTGCCTCGGTGCGATGTCTATGGCTGGTCTTCGTCTTTTGCGTCGGGGTTGGAGCAGATCTCCACCTTGGCTCCTCCGGAGACTCAAACTTATTTTAGATTTGACTAATTTTAAGAAAGATGGCTCACCAGATTTACATTCCAATCTCTGTTTTTTAACAATTTAGATATGCATCACGGTTTTTTTGTCGTTTACACTGATGGATCCAAACAGGAAAATTTCCTTGGCTCTTCTGTGGTGTTCCCTGATCATGTTACCCGGATTCGCCTCCCTGGTGAATATACCGTTTTCGCAGCGGAGCTCCACGCGATCCTGAAGGCAATGGAGCAGATGCATCGTGCTCGGGGCGATTGATTTCTTCTCTGCTCCGATTCTCTTAGTGCCTTACAATCGCTGCAGAACCTATACCCGACTGAGGAGATGGTCCAGCTGATATATGACCAACTGTACTTGCTCCAACGGCGGGGTAAAGAGGTATCCTTCTGCTGGGTGCCTGGTCATGTCGGAATATGGGGCAATGAACAGGCCGATCGGGCTGCCAAGGAGGCCTGCAGAGAGCAGGATGTGGTCCAGTGTCCTATCTCCTTGCAGTCAGCCATCGCTGCACTCCACAGGAAGTGCATGGCGTTGTAGGAGGAAGAATGGCTGGCGGTGACGGCCAATAAACTGCGGTTGGTAAAGTCAACCACTCGGCCGTGGCGTTCCTCCTGCCGGTTGCTCATGCGGGTAGAGGTGGCCCTCACACGTCTTCGAATCGGGCACTGTCCTCTCACACACAGCTTTTTAGTATGGCGGGAGGATCCTCCGTTTTGTGATGCTTGTGGTGTGCACATCTCTGTCCAGCACATTTTAGCAGACTCCATTTTCTACCGTGATGCACGGGCAGATGCACAAGTTGATGGGGATCTGCCTTGTGTTTTAGCTGACGATGAGACGTGTGTGTCTAGGGTTTTAAAGTTTTGTGATGTGTCTGGATTCCGGCCTAAACTTTTCAGCTGGAGGTTTTAATGTATTGCAGAGTGGCTGACTCCTCCTTTTTTCCTTGCGGTCAGCCAGCCACTTCCATCTGCTACATTGTTTTAGCTCCCTCTACCATTTTCTTCCAGTGTTGTCCATGTTTTACTGCTGACGCCCTGCTTCATCCCACGCTTCGATGTGGGTGAGCACCTATTTTTCAATGATTGGTCCCCAGGTTTTATGTTGCGTTTTATACAAATGTTCTGAGTTTTTTCTTGACACCCGTCTCACTATGTTACTGAACGGGCGCTGAAGACTTTGCTGTCGTGCGCCCAAAAAACCCCTCTACTACTACCACTACTACTACAGTGTAGGATAGTTATTCATTAAAATTTATTTATTTTACGTGCAGTGAGGAATGTGTGATTTGTCATTTGGTTTTGTCTGCAGATAAGGTTTTTAGCCCATCCTTCATTATTTTTTGGGCAATTCTGCCCATGTAGAGCATTAAAGGGATCAGTTTATTGTCTGTGTTAATAGAGTAAATGTAGCACTTCCAGGAATCACTAAGAGAATTTTTAGAACTTCCTTTTTAATTATATTTAAAGAAAAATATCTTGAGGCTTTTCAAGTGGAATTCTATTTCTGCCTCTCGGAAATAAGTAAGGATACAAAATAAACCAGCCGTGGAACACCATATCTCATTACTTGAATTTTCGACTGCCAATAACTGAATCTGATACATGTAGCAATCTGTCACGAAAAATATAAAAACCACTAAACAGCTGAGTCACTACTCCGTGCGTTTGTACATAATGCTTCACTAATCAAAAGCCCCGGCTAAGTAAAAGGATATTGTCGATAGTAATAACTTATAACTTATTTTTCCTAATACATTATCTATTGGGTCAGGCAGCCCGAGCTGTTTGCTACTGAAAACACTACTCTGAAGGTACTGTTTTCTAATTCTAGTAAGTTTTTGGAAGTACTATAATTGTTGTTTATCGTCGTATTCCAACAGTGGTGTGCTAGAATCTGACTAGGAGAGATTCTTTCCGAACGTAGATTACTATATAAAAAGCGTTATTTGATTATTTATTGTTGATGTTATTGCATCAGGGAATTTGGTAATACTGTGACGTCCTTTTGGAAATGAAACCTCTAGCTTAATTCAATTGAAACATTTTAGAAAACTTTCCTAAGAAATATCTTCCTACCCCTAATTCATTTTTCCTGAGATAATATTTCAGTATCCCATTTAGCACTTAATTCGTTCTTGATGGCACTGAGTTTTTCTGGAAATTTCGCTCATTGTGACCTAATATCTTTACTTAGAACTTTTCATACCGATTTTTAGTGTGAGTGACGCTCAATAATGTCAAAGTATTTTAATGTTATATGAAGGCTGTTCCTACCTCTTTGTGATATTCTGATACAATTTATAACAGAGAATAGAGGACCATTTTACCTAGTTATGCAAATTAAGGTTATTGGGTAGCACTTTACACATTACACTATGTCTGTATTACAAAATTAACTTTAACATCGGATATGTTGTGCAAATCTGTAGTAAAAAAGTATTTCTGAAAAGACTGAAATATTTCCGCATGTATTGCACTTGTGGCTTCCCAATCCTTACATTTATCTTCTTTACCATGATATTGTACGTCAGCAGGTGAATATCATGCTTCGACAAATTATTCACTACAAATTATTCACTACAGTATGTCCACATTGAATTAAGTATTTCCACACTAATAGTGTGGAAGTAGAAAATGTAAGTTCAGTTACATTAGATTAGTAATGTGCGTTCACTCAACGACCGTGATTTGACTTTCAAAATGTTGGAGCACGGAAATCAGTCGTCCTCTGCTTTCAGGTTCTGTTAAGCAATTCTACATTTCGGCTAGTACCTAGCCATTATCAATGCACTGTTTCACAGTATAAATCCAAGTCCTAGTATGTCAGCCATCTATTGTTTAGGCTTCTGTCAGACTTTGTTCAAGTGTTGAACGAAATGTAGCGGAAGCTACAGTTCGTGATTAGGAATGGCTAGGCACTAGCCGAAATCTAGATTTGCTTAAAAAAACCTGAAAGGAAAGGATTTCTGATTGCTGTGCTCCATCATTTTGAAAATCTAAATTAATGCGGATGAATAGGAGATACAAGCCCGTGACGTTCGGATACAACATTGGTTCAAACGGCTCTGAGCACTATGGGACTTAACATATGAGGTCATCAGTCTCCTAGAACCTAGAACTACTTACACCTAACTAACCTAATGACATCACCCAGATCCATGCCCGAGGCAGGATTCGAACCTGCAACCGTAGCAGTCGCGCGGTTCCGGACCGAAGTACCTAGAGCTGCTCGGCCACAGCGGCCGGCGGATACACCATTACTAATGAGCTTCTTGACACAGTCACGTCGTTTAAATATCCGGGCGTAACATTGCAGAGCGATATTAAATGGAAAGAGCATGTGAGGATTGCGGTAGTGAAGGTGATTGGTCGACTTCGGTTTATTGGGAAAAAGTGTGGTTCATCCGTAAAGAAGACATCATATTGGACGCTAGTGTGACCTATTCTTGAGTACTGTTCTAGTGTTTTGGATCCGTACTGGGTAGGATTAACGAAAGATATCGAAGCTATTGAGAGGTGGGCTGCTAAATTCGTTGCCGGTTTGTTCGAACAATACGCATGAGTTACAGAGGTGTTTCGGGAACTCAAATGGGAATCCCTGGAGGTATGCTAGGATCACTACTGAGAAAATTTAGAGCAAACGTTTAGCGAATCGGCATCTGAAGCTGACGGCAGAACGATTCTACTGCCTCCAAAATACATTGCGCGTTATGACCACGAAGATAGGCTACGAGAAATCTGGGTTCATACAGATGCATAAAGACAGTAGTTTATCCTTCGCTCTATTTATGAGTGGAACATGAAATGGAATTATTAGTATTGAGGTGGGGTACCCTCCGCAACCTGCGTACGTTGAATTGCGGAGTACCGATGTAGATGTGGATGGTTGAAGTAACTCATCTTGCCCGTTCTAAGAGTAAGGGTAGACACTGCAGAATGTCAAGCTGTTTTAGTATGAATGTAAGATATGCTTATTGCATCAGTGTGGGAGATTTATAGGTATAATAGTAACCACAGAGGACCGTTTAAATGGGAATTTTTTTATCTACTGCTACTTAATACCTACAGCACTCTGAACACTGTGTTTAAAACAAAAATATTATTCATTCAGCTAGATAACTGAAGAAAATTTTCAATCGCTACATCAAGAAAATGAAACACAAATCAATCGTGGAATTATCTAAAAGAACGTGTGTTCCGCAGTATTAGCAGGAAAAAATACATCGTTTAAAAACTGATACCATACTAAAATAGGTGTCCAAATAGAAATGTAGATAGAGCGTAGGAAGACAGAACATTTAGATCAGTAACTTCGTCTATTATGCTTATGACGAATAATGAATGCAATATATGTTCACATAGCAAAAGGTATTTTAATATGATATAATCACAATGGAAAATTTTTCAGATTTTTTGCTGTACTTGCACTGTGAAATCTTGATTCCCGCAAAATTTCTTGATTCTAGGTCAACAGAAAATACGTTATAGCTTTTGCCGACAGAGTTTGCGCTTATCAAAGTATGTGGCATAAATGACCGAATAGTCAGATTGCATTCAATTAGAAGCTTATTTTATTACCCCACCAAGGGACATTATATTTCAGTATGTCACAGAAATTTGAACTTGATACGCCATCCTGTTAGAGGGAGAAAGGGGTGTTAAAGGCACACAGACACATGGGCATAAATATGGCAAAAATATTCTTTCGTACGATATTATTACAATTTAATAATTTTAGAAGATATTCCTTTAATTTTACTGTGGAACCTTTATTCTTGCCAAACTTTCATGATTGTAGGTCAACGCTAAGCACCATTAGGTTTTGACGGGTGACTTTTCGAGTATAAAAGTATGTGACATAACCGGCCTTATCTTTTGACTGAAGTGACTTACAAACTTCATATCTTTACATTTCTAAGGAATCATAGACCTTAATATGTGAGATAAATTTTAACTTGATACTTCCTATAGTTCCTGAGAAAAATGAATCTTAACAGTCGGATAGGCAGACAAACAGACAGACACAGACGGACGAACGAATAAAGCAGTCAAATGCGTGTTGCGTTTTTATAGATTAAGGCACGGATCACTAAAAGGAACTTTTATTTTGCCAATCTCAAGAAAATGCAGGTGTGATATTTGTCTGTGTCTATGTGTGGGGCTGAGGAATAGAGGTAGAGAGAAAGAGAGGGTGAGAGATGGAAAAGAGAAAGAGGGAAGTAAAGAGAGGAAGAGACAGAGATTCGGGGATGGTGAAGAGGGTGGGGGGTGTAGAGAGATCAAATGTGATTGTTTTCCTTTGGACAATTTAACACAGGGGAGATTCTATTCATGTCTGTTTCATCAGCACGTTCTGAAAGTTCATTCAGATAACCGGGCCTAAGATTTGGACCTAACCCTAAAAACAGTAACTCACGAAGAATGAGTCCAACGACACGTGACTGCCTAAGACGTATGCTAGTGATCATCAGGGCTAATTTGATGGAGCCTGACGATGTTAAAAACCAGATAAGAAATGAAAGTAAGCACGGCACTGGGTGATCGAATAAACAGAGAGTAGCCAGCGCAAGAGGTCAGGCTGCTGGTCCTTTGCTCGTTCCTAGAACCTTCTTGTTTACGACCGAAGTTGCGGCGGCCAGCTTCCACTCAGTTAGTGTCTACCTCGATCACGCAAGCAGCTATAGGCGCCGGACAAACAAGGCAGAGTGTAAACAGCCCGCCATGCGGTCGATGCCCGCGCCCGCGAGGTTAAGTTGTTCTGTGTTGCGGTACACAGCCCTTACCCCACAGTACTACTGTCCTGAGGACAGGAAACCAGGTGGTGCCAAGTTTCCAGTGTTCAGGGCAGCGTTCTACTAGACGCCGCTTTCGCAAGCTACATTTAGTGTTTATCACTGGAGGTGGGCTAAATTAAATTACTGATTATCAAAAAGGTTTCTCAGAAGCTTAAACCAGGTTCAGAGCATACACAATCTTGTAGATACACCTCCAGTCTTCCTACAAGTGCTGCTCTGCAATGGTGAGCAAGTAAGACGACGGGTGCCTGATGTGATTACGTTGATTTTATTTTAAATGCGATTAAATCAGCTGCCCCTACCGATGGTGCTTTATGCAATTTGCACTACGTTTCTTTCAGGAATTGTACCCAGACAGGTGACAGCAACGTAATCTTTATAAGCTCCCTTTCAAAGCTTTGAGAGACTGTCATCAAGCGGAATCGTGCTGTAAATATACAAGTGAGGATTGGCCATGAGTTACAAGGTATTTTTGGACAAGATATATCTTATGAAACTTCCTGGCAGATTAAAACTGTGTGCCAGACAGAGACTTGAACTCGGGACCTTTTCCTTCCTCAGGGAAGTGCTATACCAACTGAGCTATCCAGGCACGAATCATGGCCCGTCTTCTCAGCCTTAATTCCGCCAATACCTAGTCTCTTAACTTTCAAACTTCACTGAAGTTCTCCTGCAAACGTCGCAGGACCAGCGCTCCTGAGAGAAAGGCTATTGCGGAGACATGGCTTAGCCACAACTTGGAGGATGTTTCCAGAATGAAATTTTCACTCTGTAGCGGAGTGTGCACTGATATGAAACTTCCTGGCAGATTAAAGCTGTATGCCGGACCGAGACTCCAACTCGGGATTTTGCCTTTTGTTCATTAAACAATTCTATGTCATAGTTTTAAGAAGACATATGGATGGTGTAGAACGGGAAATATTTAAATGTTTCTTTGAAAAATTAAAGAAACTGCGTAACGCATAGTTTATTAGATTTTCAGATTGTCTTATAACTTTGTGAATTGTTTTCTTGGAATCGTTTGCTATAGAAAAAATTGGAGAACATTAAATTTCTCGTTCCGCCCCACGTTCCCCTAATACATCTAAACATAGGTCACCAGCCACTATCCAACACGTAAGACATGATTACAATAGTCACCACTCTTGTGCCACTAGCAATTCAATTACCTTCAGTAGACTTTCAGTTCCAACAACTAGACTAGTGGAGGACAACTGCAAACAGCCACTAAACCGTCTGCAGCGTTGTTTTGTACATTGGTAGAAAATGAAATTTACATTCATTTAGTAAACATTTAGTAAACGGCTCCACACTCTGCTAACTATAATGAACCAACAGTACCGACTATTAAAAAAGGCTTCGCAGCACTACCTCCTCCCCAAATGGCTCCATACTTGCCTGCTGCATCAAAAAGTGGATGCAAGCCGAAGCTACAGACTGCTAGCTACAGACCGCCCCACGAAATTATTTTAACATTTAGGTTCTTCGGACACAATCAGGCTCAGGAACAGAACTCAAACATTCCCAAAGTTTTTTGTTTGAAGAGACGTTTGAGGCAAGACTGCAGCACTGCGCAGCAAGTTTATTGGAATTATTATTATCACCTAGTTAGCGTTGCACACTTGCTTAGAGCTGAGAGAAAGACCACCTCACTTCCTTGAGACATTAATAAATATATCAACTAATGAGCTCTTTGATTATGATTATTAATCGTAGTGTTGTTCAAACCAATGTTACTTGTGAAGATCAAGCGAAATTTTACTCTGTCTTTTTGATTACATACATCAATCTAAAATCGTTGTATCGGTATATCATTTCACACGAATAAAAAAAAATGGCTCTGAGCACTATGGGACTTAACATCTGTGGTCATCAGTCCTCTAGAACTTGGAACTACTTAAACCTAACTAACCTAAGGACATCACAAACATCCATGCCCGAGGCGGGATTCGAACCTGCGACCGTAGAGGTCACGCGGTTCTAGACTGAAGCGCCTAGAACCGCACGGCCACACGGGCCGGCTTTCATACGAATAGTGACTCTTCTCCATCCCACTGTTTAAACAACGTTTATCATTACGCATTATCACATTGCACCATGTGGTATGAAACAGTTTTAATTCTGTTTCGAAGTTTTGTTTAGAAACAAAAGTCTGGTTTAGCCACAGCCTGTTTGCTGTTGTATTTTTGAAAAATCTGCAGCAATGTTGTCAATACGCAATGTACGTTGAAATTCTGATTAGCGCCAGGTATTTGTTTTCCTTCAGTTGCACATGTAATATAATGGGCAATTTATATTCAGACCAGTTACAGTTCAGTTACAATTAGGTTCTGTTTAGTCAAAGGTTAGGATACGAGTTTAAGCTGGATAACAGTTTGTGGGTATATTATTTTGGAAGTACGTAGACTTTTTATAGAGTGGCAGGTAAATTTGGGCTAAGTTTCATTCAGAAACACATATTGGGGGAACTTAACAACGGGGAATAACACGTTACACAGGCCCTCATCTTTTGACGATAAATAAAATTATCCTTCGTAACGATAGTGACAAATTTGATGCTGAAAAGTCTACGTGTCGTAGTGGAATGTTGGCTAGACGGTTGGTGTTTACATAGGCTGCGAATACATCTCTCCGTAACTACAGTTAGAAAACAGAAACTTGGCACACATTTCTTCATTACACATGGCAGAGTTTCAAGTAACTGACCTAATTAAGTAAACGGTATAAAGAGACAAAGTACTTGTTGCATGAAAGGCTTCAGAAAAATTAGAAACAGCAAAATAAGGACGCACCACGAAGGAAGTATCCGAACAGGAGGGAAATCGGTAGATATCATGTCCATGTACAAAGAAACAAGTCATTCGAGTTTCAGAAAAATTGGATGATTTATTCAAGAGAAAGAGCTTAAAAATTTGAGCAAGTCAGTAACGCATCCGTCCATTTCTGTCGCTTATGCAAGCAATTATTCCGTTGCCTTTGATAGAGTTGCTCGATGTCCTCTTAGAGGTATCATGCATATTGTGCAAAACTGGAGCATTAGATCGTCAAAATGTCGAGAGGTAGGAGGGACCTGCCCATACTGGTTCAAACGTTCTCAGTCTGGAAAAGATTTGCTGACCTTGATGGCCAGCACGAAGACAAGCTTGAAGACAAGCCGTAGAAACTTTCGCAGTGCGTAGATGGGCATTATTCTCCTTAAATGTAAGTTCAGGACGGCTGCAAAATGTGGGGCAGAATATCATCGACATACGGCTGTGCTGTAAGGTGCCGCGGATGACGACCAAAGCGGTACTTCTATCAAAAGAAGTGGTATCCCAAACCATCACTTCTGGCTGTCGGACCGTATGGCGGGTAGCAGTCGGAATGGTATGTTATTGCTTTCTGGGACATTTCAACAAACGTCTTCGCCCCCTAATCTCATTGACTGGAGTAGAATTGTCTTCAATGATGAGTACCTCTTCTAAATAGGCCGCACTGTCCACCGAATATTTGTCTGGAGACTCCCCAAGTATCGGTGGCGTAACAACCTGTCTTAGTGTGCTTAAAACAAAAAATAGAGAATCAACACAACAATTTACATATACTATCCTATTACTTCATTAAGGAATCTGAGCCCTGTATCGACTCGTGCTACACCTTGTGTTTAGATTGCATTGGTTTTCCTTTTCTTCCCCCGACATGTTTGATATGTTGTCTGTCATTAAACGGCTGCTTCGTCGTCTTTTCCTTCTGATATCTATACCTGCTTTTTTGTTTCCGGGAAACTGCTATGGATGAAGTGAGATCTTTGACCGGTTGTAACCTCGTGTGGTGGCGCGGAAGTAGGAGCATTACGCGCAGAGAGAGTGGTGGACACGGAAAGGCAGTGTGGCTCTCCAGCACGAAGCAGGCGTGGTCGGTTGTACCGAGTCGCCACGTGATGTATGTCGGTTGGGTGTAATGAGCGGATCAAGTTGACGGAAGAGCTCCCCGTGTGTTGGTTGTATACAGAATCGCCCCACGAGTAGTTGCTGTTCATTTCTCCTTGGTGGGATGTTAACAAGCTTCTTTAAATCCTCCGTTTGTACACTGGAGTTTAAAAGGAGATACCTAACATGAAGGAGCGGTCACTACCCGTCTACGTTGCAGAGTAGACGTGAACTCCGGTGACAGAACGTGTTGTCGCGTGACCGTGGCGTGTTTTGTACGCTGGCGACGCGTGCGCGGTCGGATGTGTGGATCCTGGCCACCGGAGGTCGTGTACTGCCTGTTCGAGCATAATTGCAAGTTAAGTTCGTAGAAGGTTTAATCATTAAGTAATAATTTTGTGTAACCAGCGTCTCTTCTGCATTGTGGCCTCCGGCGACCGGGTTTCCTGTCCCTGGCACCGGTGTAATTGAAGACAGTGATCTTTCCTCCTCCTCTCGTTACTGTCCGATGGGAGGTGTAGTTTTGGCCAGTTTAATTATTTCGCTATTCTGTCGTGGGTTATGAGAAAATTCATGCTTCCTGTTGGTTGATCATTTGGTCGCTGATTCAGGACTGTGTGGTGTAATGTTGCCTTGCAAGAGGTAAGCTCTAATTCTGTCAGCAAGTTAAGCCATCTTATAACAAGTTTTCGCTGGCTAAAAGTCAGTGCAGTGACCAGCCTGAGAGTGGCAATTGTGTTTACGGGCGTATTTAAATTGGTCAGTATTCTGTCTAGCCTGAGAATCCCGGAATGGGTGATTTGTGGCCGCCTTAACACGGGTCCGTCATATCTGTTATGTTCTAATGATATTCCAGATCACTTTTGTTTAAAATTTTTAAAAATTCCTTTTATTTCTATTAATCGTGTGTTTGCTAAGACCTGTTTAATTTTTTAATGGCGGTGTTGGTAGCTTCACTATCTCACCGTACCTTATTAACAAAATTCTGTATTTACTTTAGTAGCCTGTTTACTAATTTTCTTTAAATTGATGTATTGCTATGAATTACTTTGATTGGCGATAGCGGCTTGTCTTGAAAGGTTGTTTATTGCCGTACTGCCAGCTTCTGTGTGTTTTTTTTTTAATTTTAATGATTGTATTGCTTTAAATTAATTGATTGTCGTTAGCGGCGTGTTTAAATGGTTGTTTATTGCCGTACTGCTACTTTCTGTAAGATACGAATAAAACATTTGTTAAAATCTCAACTCGACAGTAAACTACTAGAAATTTGGCCCCGTTTCCCAACTTGTGGTGTGGCTTTTAGTAACCGTAACCACTGTGTGTGTCAGAATCATTACAAATAAAATAACAAAAATTCGCAAATGGGGAAAAACCACACCATCTAACATGAAACTTAATCTAAATTCGTAACTCTCTAATGAGTCTCTAAGCTCAGAACAAATGAAAATCACCAGTTGTAATAGTAAACATCACAAATTTGTAACGCTGGTTTTAATTTATATGGATGCAAGTAACCTAGGAAAAGAGATTTAGAAATGTAGGAAACACACACACACACACACACAAACAGATATATATATATATATATATATATATATATATATATATATATATACCACAAACCTTTCTGATCTACCGTGTACCATGTCACTATAAATGAATTGCATATGCAGCAGGTGGCAGGTGAAAAATTTGACGACAACACTGTGTGTAAGCAAAAAAAGGAGAAAGAAGTTAAAATGAAACGTAAAAGCTCCTTCAATCACGGTCACTGCTGCAGTTAATCCATACAGCAGCAGAAGAGCGTATCAGCACCAAAAAGAAAAGAAGATTAACGCTCATCGCAAATCGCTTGCCAACCTCTTCTCAGCATCCATATACCACGTGAAGGAAGAAATGTTAGGTGTTAACGCCCTGTCGACATGACAATCTTTCGAGGCGGAGCACAAACTCAGAAAGTCAGCTGTGTCCATTCGAAGGAACTGTGTCTGCATTTTGCTTCAGTGACTTAGAGAAGTCACGGAAAACCTAAATCAGGATGGTCGGACAAGGATTTGAACCGGCGTCACCGCTAATGCGAGTCCAGTCCGCTAAACATCACGCCACGTGAACACCCACGTTATATTCGTGAGGCAGGTTCACTGAGAACTTTAAACATAATGTGGTTATGTACTTATCGAGGTGGATTTTCCACAGGTATAAGCTGCACATTCAAATCCTAAATTGTATCGGTAAGAGAAGTCCAGGTTCAGGGAGGAAGAGGAGTGTAGCGGCTGTTGTAATGAGATCACAAAGGCCTTCGGGAAGCGCTTGAATTTTTGAGCAATTACTTCGGTCGGTGATGCACCAACAGACACTACTCACCCAGGCTGGTCTGCATTTCGCAGCTGTGATCTCCGCTTCATATGTAATATACGTTGTACCTGCGTGAAAAATTGAACAAGGCGCCCTGGTACCCGCGACAGTGTGCAGTCTGTCCGTCCCAGTAGCGTCACACTTTTAGAATCGTACTGATTACCCAAATTTATCTCAGCTCTTCCCGTCCTCTCCATTCACAAATAAACTCTGAACTAGTTCAGTAGATCTAATACATCAAAATAAATATTTCATAAATTGTTCGTCTCTCACTCGTTCCTATACCATACATTCGATTACAATGAAACTTTGATGAGTTGTCGTCTGTGGGCCTTGAGGGTTTCTATGGAGACCTACCACCCACAGGGATGGCGGTGATACGGAACCCTAGGGAGGTCCGTAGCAATTTCAATCAACTTTTGTATGTACAAGACGATTCATCAGTCCCTACCGATTTAGTTTCATGCAAACCACACTACGTCTGTATCAGGAACGCTACCCAGACAGGTTACAGCCGCATAATCGGTGTAAGTTTTCTCTTAGAGCTTTGGGCGACTGTTAGCAAACGGAATCATATTGTAAAAACTGCGTGTGAGGATTGGCAATCAGTTACATAGTAATTTCAGACCAAGATATACTTTACACCTACCATACTTCTTCTGGTGAATCCAGCATAATTAGCGATGTAATCACACAGGACTTGGATATCTGTGTAAGTTTATTCGATTATTATACTTTGCCCTTCATAAATGGTTCAGGAACGTTGGCTTATAAAGTTTATTTTACCATAGTAAACAACGAAATGAATAGGAGACATCGAAATGGAAAGCGCCGAAGTAACAACTTTTCGGTATCGAACTCAGTTAAAAGATTAATATACAAGGTGACTTACTGTCTCTACTGATGTCGTTACACGCAACACCACATGACAGATTAATGTCGTTGGCCGGTTCTCTCTGGAGACGTAAGACGTATTTTCAAAATCTCGCTGGATAACCGGTAAATGATGTGAAGACATCTTAGATCTCTAGCGCAAATCTTGTATATAAATCTTTTCTATGCCTTAGATTTCGGAAAGTAGTTACTTCCACGCATCCCATTCTGATATCTCCTGTCAAATGGTTCAAATGGCTCTGAGCACTATGGGACTTAACTTCTGATGTCATCAGTCCCCTAGAACTTAGAACTACTTAAACCTAACTAACCTAAGGACATCACACACACCCATTCCCGAGGCAGGATTCGAACCTGCGACCGTAGCGGTCACGCGGTTCCAGACTGTAGCGCCTAGAACCGCTCGGCCACTCCGACCGGCTATCTCCTGTCAATTTCGTTGCTTCTGATGGTTAAACACACTTTATAAGGCAACGTTTTTGAACCATTTACGAAGAATTAGTTACTATAGACGTAATAAAGTTACAGAAACATCCAAACCTGTATGACGTTACCGCTAATGAAAAACGAAGGAGGATTGGAGACATTTGGATAAGGATGAGAGAATTATGACATATTTTGGTCCGAAAATGCCGTGTAACTCGTGGCTTACCCTTACTTTTATTTTTACAGTATGCTTTTGTTTGCAAACAGTTACCCAAGCCTCTGAGTGGAATTGATTAAGTGGTTGTGACTTGTCTGGATACCGTTCCTGGAACACACGTGGTGTGGGTTGCATGAAACGTAATCGGCAGGGGCTGCTGAATCACTGTGGAAATGATTGATTCTACGTATAGTTATTTGCACAAAAATATTGAGCCTGTAATATATTCCAATCACCCTTACAGCTGTGAGTGGTGGGGGGGGGGGGGGGGGGGGCGTGAGAAGACTTAACACGTAAAAATAGCCGATAACGATTAATGTTATTATCAAATCCATGGTTTTCAGGGTCGCTAGACTTACTGGCAACAGTCATGATGATGCTTCACCTGTACAGTTAGCAGTAGAGGGCTAGGTGCATAGACAGTTACATCAGCAAACGTCTGAAAGAATTTGTATAAAAGTTGAATGACAGATTACCTATTACGACCCTACCGATTTAATCTGAGAGCTTTTTCCCAGGTGATGTGGAACAGAACATCTCCTGAGAGGTCAACGAATGCCGTTGTCTGGGACTATCTTTGTATTAATGCAGTCGAAGATGTTACGAATACTTTAAGTGACTGATCTCCGTTCCCAACGATATGATGGGTGCACTGACAGTTAACAGCCACTGGCAGCGAGAAACGGACAGCACGGCCACAACGCGGCAGGAGTGAAAGATATCCGACGGTACCGGCTGCAGACTGGAAAAATATGATGTTCTGTGTTACCTGCTGTATTGTGTACTACTCAGCTTGTAGCCGGATTTGTTTAATGTTGGATTCGAATCTATTAACGTCATTTGATACTAGCCCGGGACTCAAAGGGTGCTGCACATTTATGGGACATTGTATTTCAGTTGTAATGTGCGACTTGTGATTAGTAGATTACTTTTGACGAAGTGATTTTGTTACTGGGGTTGCTGTATGAAAATTGAGGGCAAAGGAGTTCTATTTAATGTGCCATTTAAAATCCTTACGAAGAAGTGACAGATTATTTACTCTTACGAAAGGCTCGATACTTTGTGAAACTTGAAAATTTTTCCAAGTATGGTAGTTGCGACTTCTCGCCATACAGATTCTTCGAGGCTGATAAGTATATAATTCCCAACTTCTAAGCAGTTTCGGATTACCGATTTATAAGCAGTTCGATTTAAGGTCCCGCTTGTGTGAGATCTTCTTAAAAATCGATGCTAGCACCTAAATAGATCCAATTTCTGGTGGAGTTGAGACTGATCATAGACTGTTAATCAGAACTACATGATAGAAGATTTGCGAAACTGCCCTGACACACATATCACTTGTTACATGGACACAGTTGCTGTGTCAGTAAGATACCCAAGGCACTCATTTCGGTGATGGTTAGGTGTGAAAAGTGATGGTACAAATTCATGGCTCATATCGCCTGGAACAAATTCAACCAAATTTGGTAATAAATGATTCGTTATCTGTATGCAAATAGTATGGGAGTAAGGTACCATTAATACCGCTATGTGCGGTGCTGATGATGAGGTGTGACAGGTAGAAACATCCGAAAACGATCTGTTGGTATTTCTTTCCTGTAACCAACTGACTTCGATTATTTCAAAAATATTTTTAAGTCTAATATGTCTCTCTTTTGCGGTGTTCATTGTATTATGCACATCGTACAAAACAACACCGCAGAGAGCCATTAATTTTTCTAGCGTGTTTCGGAACCAAAGAACATGTCACACGTCTCATTGAAACAGATATGCTAGTGTTTAAGATCCTGGCTACAGTATGGTAGTGTAAACCAGGGAAGAATCCGACAGTTGCCCTTTTTGTAGGAACGACAATCAGTTACTGGTGTCGGCCTTCTTGTACAATTAATCACAAAACACAGTATTTTAGATTCAAAAATATTATTTGGAAACTTCCAATATTCACAAAAAAAAATATCACAGGCCCAATGAAAACGGTTGACGTTTAGACATCCCGCTCTGTGCATTTCAAAATGTCATTTCTTTTCGAATAAAAATAAAGTCAACACCAATAATAAATTTACGGAACTGTAGGTTATGAACTTAAACATAACTCTATAACTGTGAAGCCGCGGGCAGTAAGTTGGTTTCCTTTATTTTCCTTCTCTGCCTTTCTTGTGTTAGAAAACATTCTCACAGGCACTTGGCAACTGTGTAAATGTTACCTCGCAAAAATTTTCGGTTACCTCTACAAAACTAGGTGAATCTGCTTCTTCTCCAGTTTGCAAATGATTAATACCACAGGTTACGCAAGAACGACTACTTTATCTACTTATTGCGGCATAGAATATAGTCGGTACTTTGTGTTAGGAAGATGATCACACATTACTTCATAGTTACAATCAACTTTTTAACCTAGTCAGAATGGATTCTCGTCTTGTAATTCCGACAGTTGTAGAGATAATATTCTGAAATCCCCTTACTATTTGTCATTGCCAGCAACTCATTAATAACAGATTGTGCCACAACAATATCTGTGTCTGACGATTCCTCATTGGCTTCCAACTCTGATTCTGGCGGAACTAGATTTTTTTGTCTCTCCGAAAAGTTAGTATAATAAAAAAGTAACCTGCCTCCATCCATATCTTTAGATTTTTATAATGCAGTTTATTCTGGGAAAGATGATGTTTTGAGTCACATTCATGAACAACTTTCCGTTGGTTCTTGTCGGGTGTTCTCTGTCCTGATCTGAATTGCTTGTATATAACGTCCTTTCCTCGTAAAGTTAATTCCTCTTAAGATAATTCCTCTTTCTTTGATGCCCCCTGTGAAATTCAAGCTTATTTCTTTTTCCTATCCATCACCTCCCACTACTCCCTCTGTTATCTTTCCTCCGTTAGCTCTCGTATTTCTTACTCCAACTTTGATGTGTGCATCATTTTTCTTAATTCGGAGAAGGGCTTCCGAGTACGTAATTTGTGCAGTGTATCTGACAAGAATAATTTCACATTCCACTCCAAATACAAAGTTATTCACGTTTGGCAGTATCACTGATCGGACGTTGTACTTATAGACGTGAGTGAGTAAACAGTCAGTTATATTGACGAATAATGGTTCACTAACGTCACATTTAGCTAGATAGCCGAAGTGTAGCGGATTACACCAACCTAAAACATTCGGACCAGAAAATATTGAACTGTGTGATTACTGGAGAGCTTCCATTCATGGCGATCAGCTCTATTAGTGTAACCAAGAGGATCCCTTCTACAAACGCTGTACCTTTTACAGCTGCTTTAACTTTAGTAGATTTCTGCACCTAATAATCGTGGATCTGCATGCATATGAAGAAAGTGCAGGCCTAGGGCCTTTCACTCTAACATGATGTGTAGTTTCAAAATAAGTTACTGCTGCTGTGAATTATTTCCAGCTCATTAATCAAAAATGGCTCTGAGCACTATGGGACTTAACTGCTGAGGTCATCAGTCCCCTAGAACTTAGAACTACTTAAACCTAAGTAACCTAAGGACATCACACACATCCATGCCCGAGGCAGGATTCGAACCTGCGACCGTAGCGGTCGCGCGGTTCCAGACTGTGGCGCCTAGAACCGCTCGGCCACTCCGGCCGGCGTTCATTAATCAATGTGATATTCTGGTAGTGTACAACAGTGTTCCGAAGCCTTTTCCTGTGTAGATGTCCTCTACTGGAAGCAAACACCTTCGGCTAGGTAGCCATCTCAGCATCTGGAAACTTCCAAAGTACGCTTCCTTTAACAACCTTTATCCTATCTATTTGATTATTCTACGATGAAAAGTAATCACGTTTATCTAAAATTAATGTCAACTACAGCTACCTCATTTTGCCATTTCAATTCACCGTATTTCATTGCTCCACGAAGAGACATGAGAATGCACGAGGCAACAACAAAATTAAATACAATAAAAGCCAAACATAAGCCCAGTTCAGCTTTCAGCATTTTCATAGTAAGGTGCTTTATAAATTTTTCCTTCTACTGAAGATGCGTGTTTCGTATTTTATGTATCTCATGCTGCAATGTAATGTTCAACAACGTATCTACTTATCTGATCCACACTTAGTTAATTCCCTAGCCTTGTAAACATGCAGCAAGTAGGGCCTACATTAATGTATCCGAAGAAGTATTTCCTAAGAAAGTCACATTAGTTAAAACTGTTTACGCCGATGTTATATACCGTGTCAGTTACTTGTCTCCTTCAAATCATACGATCGAAACTATCACCTAACGAATTATAGCTTCATTTCTCTGTGATCGTAAAATTTATATTGAATTACTAATGTTCGATTTAATACCCTTATCATCTTCGTTAGTAGCAGAGTAAAGGTGGCACCAGCCCAATCTGATTTGATGCCAAATGGCGGACCCAAGGTGGAGGCCATAGATGTGGCAAAACCGCACTGATATCGTAGTGCAAATTCAAAATTTTGTGGGAACATAGGTCAATTGAGGTACCTCCACTAACCTAACTCCATGCCCCCATACCACTACACTTGAACACTGTGGTTAAAAAGATCACGGTACACCTGCTAAACCTCC